>NC_042297.1:9695542-10313042 GCF_901000725.2 Takifugu rubripes | reverse complement strand
CAGATCTTTCCTCACAAACTTTTAGATGTTTGTCTCATGAACAGTGAAAAACACCATACCCTTCCATAAAAACTCAAAGAAACACACACTAAATGTGGTGAACCTAGCTGCCCCCCTCAAAAAAGGGTTCTGACCAATCATTGGGCAGGATTGGGGTGTGCACCACTTACAGTTAAAGCTGGCGAGGGGGAGGGGCCAAAAGGCCTATTTGACAATTGCAGATACAACCTTTAAGCTCACTGCGGTGTTGCAACACTTACTTAGATGAGTCTTTTCTTCCTGATGCTTCTTGAGTTCCATCAATTCCCCACAATTTTGAAAAGCAATTTCCTTAAAAAGAACAATAAGTTTAGCTGCGATTCTAATAATAAATGGCGATCACCGGTCACTATGTCAGTACAAGCAGGGTTTAATGTAACCAAATTAGATTTTAAAGGAATATTTTAATTTTCTAACAGGCATCTTCTTTTTTGTGGAGTTTTTCCTGGCTGAATACCAACAATCCCAGTGATCGCTGGGTCACTCACCTGCTGTAGTTCTGTCCTCATCTTTTTAGGGGGGGTGCTATTTTCATGTGTTTGCTGGTGGGGTTTACAAAATAAAAACCTGCTGTTTTCTCTGAGGCTCATGCCAGAAGAAACTGTTGACGCCCTGGACGCTACTGAGTCTCGAGGTCTGTGATCATCGTCCCACATCAGAACTTTGTTGTTCTGATAATAAAGAAAAAAAAAGACTTTTAGTTGCTCTCAAAATCAGAAATAAAGTTACAAATAAGGAGACAGGAATATTGTAAACAATTTAATGTCAACTGTTACTAAAACATATGAAAAGATTAAGTGGAAAAAAGATAATTCAAGCTTTGACTAATTCTAACAAGTTATCATCTCAAATATGCTACACAATCAATATTAAAGTCACTTAATGTTAAATAAAGATGCTCCTGCACACAAACATCACCATCAAACAAGCGACAATTGTGCAAATAAAATCTGGCCTCTCAAAACTTTTTAAAATGGAAATTGCTTTAAACCGCAAATCAACTTCTTAAAAATAACACATCAAAGGCCGCGCATTTTATTTGAACTAATTCAGTCCTGATGGTTGGACGTGTTGTTGTACCTCATTTGGAGTAAATGCCAGCTTCCTCCGGTGAAAAGGCTTATGGGATGTGAGCTTTGAAATCTCTGCATAATAGAAGTAGGAAAAAGAAATTCCTTGACATTAAAACCAAAGAGCAACAAATGGCAGCTGCAATTAAAGCCACAATAATCAACTCAGAAATGCTTAACTGCAAAAGTGAACAGACTTTATAAACTATATATCAAATATAGTAACTTTTACAGTGAAATCCATATATTCGGTAAAGCTGACCTGTCGGGTTTTGCCTCTGCCTTGTTGGTTCTGATTCTATATCCCACTCTAGTTTCGGCATTGTGTTGATCTTGTTTAAGAAAATTGCCTGCAGTGTCTTTGCCTTAAGAATAATGTCATCGGTGGGCTGCGGAAAGATAGAACAGCATGAAAAAGTTGAAAAAAGTGGTTTCCACTCACATTTTTCAATATTTAAACATTGCAATGTATATAGTTACCTTATGGAATGTGTAGCAGTTTATGAATATTGATAAAACGTCCTGAACACATTCCATACCATGGTGGTAGTACCGGTTCCTCAGCCTCTTTCTGATTGTGCTCAGGTCCATGGGATTTTTGATAAATTCGTAGTAAGCCTGAAAGAGAAGAAAGATCACATGAATTATTCTTAAATGCATTTTCAAAGAAAAGACTAAAATGTTCTGTTTTTATTGTTGGTTCTCTTACTGGAAGTGAGACTGGATCCACTGGAAACAGAAATGGACCCGAGAACTCATGGTTCCACAACTCCTCCATCACGTCGTTCTCCAGATACTGGAGATGATTGGTGAGTCGTCCAGCTCTCTGGGGGTTCACCAAACTTGGCAGATGGTGTTTGTTGGGGACAACAGAATGGCCTTTAGCTGCTGACATGTTCTTTTTTCCTAAGCAAGAAATGGACCATAAATCTTAATTTTCTGGCCCTGTGTTTTACATATTTAATACAGCATTACTGTACTGTTACAGCTTCTTTTCACATTTACTGATTTTTTCCAGAAAGATTGGATACTCTCATCTTTTATGCAATGGTGACCTGACTACAATGAATTTTGTTTAGAATTGATATGTTGGTTAAAGATGCTAAAAAAGCTAAAGCATGTAAAGCTACATTTTTCAGTGCAATTAAAACATGAGTAAAAGGCCAAATATTTCCATGAGTACATAGAAAAACGAGATTTCAAACCTGTGGGAAAATGAGGCTAATTTGAATTAAGGTGATGTCATTTAACACGATGTACAAGATAATACATAAAGCCAGCATCTTTGTAGAGCCTTTGTACTCTTAAAGCTTTTATGATCAAAAACAACTTAACCTTTGAACTATGCGCTAGTTTTCTTTTACTTTCTACATATTGATGAGCAAAACCGTCATGCGCGGACATTTTGGTAGGACATTACAACATCAAAGGACTGTTTGAGGGTTTCCACACCTGCTTGTTGGCGGTTAGGGTCTGGGTTATGTAAAACTGTAGGAATCACAAATTGAACACCTTTTGTCACTGGATTACACACATTGGAACTTTATTCATGTTTAAATGTCATGTCGAAAGAAAAAAGAAGTGCAGGTAATGAAGTGCTAGGGGACTCCATCCTGTTAACAAAAGAAGTCCTTCCCTGTAACTTTTTAGAAGACACAGTGCAGGTGACAGCTGAAGAAATACAGACACATTAAAAAATAGACAAAAAAGTGTTCAGACCCCCGCCAAGCTGGACATTTCCCCCATTTACTATGATGATATAAATAGGAAATAGTAATGAAAGACATCATAGCAGATTGCTTTGGTCAAATCTTCTTTGATCTTAAAGGCCAAAGTGACCACCCCAACCCCCCTCCATGTAGAAACGTACACAATAAGTGTGGATCATCTCATGAAATCATGTTTTTTATGTTAATCTCTCTTATTTATTTATATTTACTTTATTTCAGTTTTTATTAATGAAAAACTGAAAGCTCATTACTGAGTGTGGGTGACCGAGGACTTTACATGAATAACTCACACATGGGGTGTTTCCTGAAGCAACAGCAATAAATGTAACAGACAGACAGACACGCACACACACTCACACACACACACACACACGCACACACACAAACAGTAGCTTTATTTGTCTCTGCTCTGGTCAGGGGTATAGGCGATGCTGTGGATACCACGATCACTACAGCTTTGGAGAAAACTCTCCTGTCCTGATGGCAATATTCAGACCTTCCCCTTAAATCTGCCCCCAGGGCTGCTGGTGGGTATCTTCTAATGAGGAGGCAGCCATTGACCACGTCCTTTACTTGATTCTCATTGGTGACGCATGCTAACAAGGCTCTTGATCTTGAATTATAAACAAAAGCGAGGCAGTTTGAGAAGACATGCAAGACACACGTATACATTCGATCATTTAAAACATGTGCAATAGTCGGATTTCTGTCAATTTTCAGTTAAGCAATATTAAATTACCAGATGTGCTCTGGTACATTAACATTCACGATTTCAAGCTATTGATGAACAACAGTTTTGAAAGCAATTGGATACCATCAAAGCTGTATTTGTAGATTAAGGCAAAAAAATTTGTCCAAGAGATTAAAATAGTTAAACACATTAATCACCCAGTTGGTCAGAATGGTGTTTTCACCACATCTGACAGGAAAGTAGCTGTTGCTACCGAAGAAGTTAAATTGAAGGTAACACTTCAGACCGCAGGGACAGCGGCCGGACATCTCACACCTCTTTACCAGGCCTGGAACAAGACAACAGGCCTTTTCCATTTACACCCATTGATTCTGACGCTGACATGTGTTTGAGTCTTGTTTGGCTAAAAGTCGAACTTTGGGACACGTCTAACTGCTCGATTCATGTTCTCAACCTCCATGATCGAAAACTGTTTGAGCGAGGGAGATTATGGGAGTGCTCTAGGTAGAGAACAGTAGCTAAAATACCCACAAAAGAGAACGATTTGTGGGGTGTTAGAATTTTAGCTTTATAAAGTTCCCAGCATCTCCAGGTTGAAAAGGAACATCTGTGCCGCAGGCATTTAAAGGATCGGTTGAATAAACAATACATCACATCATGCGTAGCAGCTTTCTGTCGGATTCCATGAGAGCATTGGATAAAATTTGGGCAGTAAAGCTGCCTTGCTGTGTATTTTACTGCCCAAACCGTTCAGCCTGCATTAATGATAAAGTGTAACTAAAACTGGCTGAAGAAACTCAAAGCAACACAAACTGAATTCAGCACTTTGTCTGGAGGCAGCCTAACTGTAAAAAAATGGTGAAACTTGTCCCTCAGCATGGCTCTCTGCCACACAGCTACAGGTAAGGAACTAATTCCTCTGCCTCCATCATTCTGGATGCCATTTCAGTGCAAACAGAAAATATATAGATGATGTACAATCTTTATTGTTTGCCGTTATATCAGTTTTTGCTTTGTAAAGTCGATCAATAATGATATAAATTCACATCCAATTTTTGGTGCCCTCATCATGCTCCCAGAGCTTAAGACACACTAAAATCCACAGTCTTCCAGCCCTTGTGTTTGTCGAGGCATTCATTTAAGGTGGCCTCTGCAGTAGTGGCGCGAGTCTGTAAAGTGGAATCATCTTTCCCGTGAAAGGACAAATAGTTAGAACTCCTCTTTTAGAGTGATCGTTAAGGATAACCACTAACACCACATCCTGAGAAGAGACAATTACCTGCAATCACATGGGCCACCAGTGGAGTGGCGTTTTATGCAAGTGTTTGTGTGTGTGCACGCGGAGGCTTGTTCGGCCCTTCGATGGACGTCTGGCTGGCCCCCGTCTGCCCAGCCAGTCATCTGTCACCATTACAGGACAAAGGCAGCAGCATCTCAGGGCCATTACTGAGATTGCTAGAGATGATTTGGAGTGTCCTCCTCAGCACCGAGAAAATCATTTCCTCACAAAGAGGCCGACCCTCATCTCTGCGGGCCCCTGGAAGCCTACAGGGCGGACGGCAGAGCCACTGTGTTGCTTGAGTCGCCTCCAAGAGTGATGGACATAGAGAGACGGAATCAGGTGGAGAGAAAAGACAGTCAGAGTGGAAAATGTGGCCCATGCTGAGGGGAACACGTATTAAAGCACCGAGAAAAGTATGAAAAATTAGTGCACCTCTAAAGGGAGCGGAGGGAAAAATGATATAAGGTGTGCTGCAGACCTGCGAGATGGAGGAGGGAAAGTTTAGGATGAGGTTGACATAAACAATCTCCAACACCCTCTCACAACTCACAGTTCATGCACTAGAATATTTTTGCACTCATCCTTCGTTTCTCTTATTTAACTCTCTCTTTCTCTCTCTCTCTCTCTCTCTCTCTCTCTCACACACACACACACACACACACACACACACACACACACACACACACACACACGCAGTCACTTGAAACACACAGACCAGATTTGTGGCTTCATTTACAATCTAGCTGACCTTGGCTGGAATGTGGATGGGTGTTTAAAGACCAGTGAAGTCAGAACAGTTTGTCTATATATGTGTGTGTGTGTGTGTGTGTGTGGCTGGACAACTGGCCAGTGGCTGCAGTACTGGACTCAGTCCACCAAAACACTGACCTGTTCACACACAAACATGAGCACACCTCTGACACACAGAGATCATGATGAATTGTCCTCTCTGCAGGCTCAGATTGTTTTTAAGGTTTAATTCAGTTTCTTCCTGTGCTTGGATGAGCAGCTGTATATGTGTGTGGATGTGCATGTTTATGCGTGCGTGCGTGTGCGTGTGTATTGGCGTGGGCCTTTACACCTCTGTGTAGGTGTGCCACAGCATGTATGTGAGAGAGAAGCAAAGAGGTGAAGGGAGAATGAGGGAGTGAAAGAGAGGCGTTATGGATCTCAGGTTTAATGTACTCGAGCAGGTCACAGAGAGGGGGCTTCCAGTCACCATGGAAATGAAAAAACCTGATCGATACTCAAGGTTACGACCTCTAAACTCTGATCCCTCCCCCAAATTCATGTCCTTTCTATCCATGTTTCCTCCTGACCATCTATCTATCTATCTATCTATCTATCTATCTATCTATCTATCTATCTGTCTGTCTGTCTGTCTGTCTGTCTGTCTGTCTGTCTGTCTGTCTGTCTGTCTGTCTGTCTGTCTGTCTGTCTGTCTGTCCGTCCGTCCAAACAATATTATGATTTTTTTTTTTTTTACTCAATGTTAATAAGCTCATGGGTTGAAGGGGCACCCTGATGGAGGGCAGCTATTTCCATTGCCTAGGTGTGTGTCGGTGTGTGAGTGACGTGTGTGTCCTGTGATGGCCTGGTGACATGTCCAACGTGTGTTCCTGCTTCTCACAGAGGCTCTAGTGGAGCGTTGGACTGTGTGCCAGTGCGTCCTGAGAGCCTGAGGAGAAACAGCCACTTGATAAACAGTAGCAAAATCCCTTTAGATCATAGGTTGGGATTCCGCCTGTTCTGCTCAGCACGGCCCAGCATGGTTGTGGATTGGGTTTTCATGCCACACGTGTGAATGTAGTTATTCTCTGATTATAATCTTTGACCTTGGAACACTTGTGCAGCAATGGGGAGTGCCTCTACTGAGACTACTGGACTGAAATGGTGGCACGGACTGTCATACACTTTCACAGTTTCATATATGAGCAGATTGTTTTGCAGCAGAAATACTAAAGTCCATCATATTTATGTTTTCAGGAGAAAGGTTAGTCAGCAGGGAAAAACAATGAATTGCACAAGAGGAAAGACAGAAGTGAAGGAAAGCGGATTAACTGTCAAGAGTGGAGTGTATTCATCAATATGGAGACAGCATCCGTCCTGTCTGCAGGGCAGGAAAATATCAGACATCTTCCAGTCTACAAACCACAGACCAAAGTCTCCGTCTGAAGTTATCAATATCAATTTATCCTTGCCTTCTTTCAAACTGTATAAAAAGAATGGGCTCTCTTCATCAGTGCTAAACAATAAACTCGTACCATCCGGCACGAGACGTAGGGCAAAAACCAGAGAACGGGGCTAATGAAGATTGAATACGAAGATTCTGGGGGTTCTCATCGATAATAGGGCCACTTTTGACATGAGTTTATCCCGTGGTTTTTCAAAGGCATCATTTATCACCACAGGTGCAGCAGAAGTAAATACACGTGCAGAGTTTGTGCATCAATGCACATCAGAAGATGCATAAAAATGGCATTAAAATGTGAATGTCACATCATGGCTCAACAGCAGGCCTGACCCCGCCACCCCATCACTCATTTTTATTGAAATAGGACGTCTCATCTGTGCACTAATCTGTCAGCAAAGAAACTAAAATAAATGTGATGGGAAAAGGCAACTACGTGTCCATATGAGAATTTCCATCGGATCTAATTGTCCTCGAACATTTTCCAAAGCAAATCAACAAAAAGTGAGTGAATGAGACGTAATGAGCTGAAGACGGCAGAGGGGGTGCCGGCGGGCTTCCACACTGAGTGACTTTAAACCCGTTAAACCCTCCACAGATTGGGCTAGTGTTTTGACAATGGCCAGTAAACTATCTAAATTGCAGTGTTTTAGCACCTGTCTTTCTGTGCTGAGCTGGGCGGCGAGGCGTGAGCCTGTCAGCCTTGTCAAACGGCCTTTCTTTCTCTCTCGCGTTTCTCCCTCACTCTGCACGGCTGCTATCATAATCATTGGCCTTTCAGACACCAAACTTTGTCCCTTTATCTCCGATTGTGCTTCTCCCTCACTATCCTGCAAAAATTACCCTTTCATTTTGTTGTGCCATAAAATTACAGCCTGGTGAAGATTGGCAGTGTGTTCAGCAAAGGGGGGGATCAATGTTTTTGTTGTGTGTGTGTGTGAGAGAGAGAGGGAGAGAGAGAGAGAGAGCGAAAGAGAAAGCGTCTTCAGAATGTCAGAATGTAGTAACGTGATCGATGTGCCATTGTTAGTGAGTGTGTATGTGAGTGTGTAGTTAAGTCTTACAACTGAGGACAATGCCGCTTTTGGTAATGGCAGACAACAGCGGCAGAGACTCCTTTTTTTAAAGTCATGTTTAGATTTTTTTCAATCAGTAAGAGGAAAATAACAAAGTAGTACTGGAGGTGAGGACCTGCTGCGCAGCAAAAAGACAAACTGGACGTAGTGCTGTTGATCTCTATCAAACTATCACACGGTTTGTTCTCCATCGACGCCTCAGCTCCTACAGGAGTAAAATCCAAACACGTCGGAGACACGCAAACGCACATCTCATCCCAGAGTGCAGAGTCACACCCTGGATTAAAAGCGAGGGGGGCCCCATCGCAGTAATTTCCTCCACAAAAGAGGTGACATTTTGAGTTATGTGAGTGTGTGTGTAGGTGCGTGTGTGTATACTGAAAAATGAGTGGTTTTGTGAACCTGAGAGACAAGAGGGTTTAAATCCAGGTACATTTTATTTGATCTTATTGCTGTTATTAGTGTGTGCCCGAGCCGAGCCAGATCCTTTGGCTCATCTCAAAGCTGCTTCAGGCTTTTGGCTCCTACATGACATCATCATTAAATAGTACTTAAAGCTTTTCTAATTAACTCATACTTGACCTATAATTGCAATCTGAGTGTATTATATTGTTATAAAAAATGATGGAACAGCACAAGGCTAAGAGCTAAAAATAAACTGACTATAATCACACTCATACCTGCAAACGACTTACTAATGATAATGTCACATAGATTTATCGTAAATAATGTGATCAAATTACAAAAGTGAGTGCTACAGCCTGCTGTTATCAATACAAATGCAAAGACAGAAGCAAACAAACAGGACTCATTTATTTAAATCCTACAGTGACATGCACAGATTGTTACAAAGCAGCAGTTGGTCCACCTTTAGCTTTGATTACGACCCACTTTTGCTGTGGCGTTGTTTGGATAAGTCGCTTCACCCACCTCCCCTTTACCCTACTCACCCTTTGCTCCAGAGTTGAATCTTTGTGCTCCTGAGCAAATTGAAGCCTCTTTCCCCGATTAGCCTAACTTTCTTATGGCTGCAGAGCTGTTTAATCCCATTCACTTGAGTTCTCGTCATATTTTGCATGTGGACACGCGCTAACCTTCACCACCAAACACAACCCTGAGTCAAACTACTCTTACTTTTATCTGCTCTACCAAGTGATGACAAGATGGTAAAACCAATTTTGATTCATTTAGCCAAATGCGACCCTGTGTCCTCATATGAGGATGCTCTCTGGAGTTTGACAAAGTCTTCACAGGTCTGCATTCACGTTCATACCCAGAGGCCTCAGCATCAGGACAAATGTTACATTTAGTGCAGTGGTGATATAATTTAGGGATGCTGCAGAGGCAAAATGTCAGGGAATTCCATTTAGAGTGCTTGTTTCGCTGTATTGATCGTGCCAGTTCTTTTAGCTTTGTCTCTTTAAACGGAAGGAGTTCAACAGCATTTTAGTTTGATGTCATCTTCTACTGCTTCATTAAAACTTTTGTGCGTGTCTCTATCCTCAGAATTTATGAATGTTATATCGTTTATAAAGATGCAACAGCCAGCTTGTAATTTAACATAAAATACAGCCAAGTTTTCCTTTAATTTAATTTAATTTAATTCCATCCATCCATCTCAGGTGCAACTGCGAGGGCACAATCAAGCTAATGAGCATGTTTTAGGTCTGCAGGAGGCACCCAGAACCAGATAACAGTGCCACATAACCCAATCTGCACAAACCGACATTGCTCGAGCTGATTAGAAGTTACTTTAGCATTAATAACATCTGATTAAGTATAATAACATCTGGAACTTAAATTTCATTCTTTTGACAGGGACTGAGCTTCTCACCTCTCATTATTCTAAAACATATTAATGGCAGGACAGTCTACTGTCCACTATAGAGCTATAGGCATTACTGTATATACCGGTAGCTACTATATCTACAGCGACTGCATCTGATTAGAGCTGAGCATGATCCTAAAGTTAATATTATCTTTCCAACACCTCATTCGGTCCACCATTGTCTCATTACAAGGTCTCTGTTCTGCATTTTGCTCTCAACTCTGAGGCTCGGAGACGGCAGCTCCCTGCGGTTATCAGTGTGATACAGCCTACCTCCTTGGATCGCTCTTTGTCTGGTAAATTAATAACCACTATCGATATGAGTGTGTTTGTGCAAGGAGTGAGAGAATCAGGCCCTGATTTCTGACGCCGCCGATGTGTTATCTCCGTCTTAGTTTGCTCCGCTGATACTCCGCCGCTTCCTTGTTGGCTGAAGAGTCAAAACAAACACCGACCGGGGTTTGCATTAAAAAGACGGCCATCTAATTGGGTAAACAGTGTTGTCTTTGTGGATTTTGTCTGGTATTTTCCTCATAATGCATCTATTTAAACAGAATACAAAAGCCTCTTTGCTTCAAAAGTAAAACGTGATTTATTCATCAATCGGTCTCACGCTAAACTGAGAAAAATCGCATCTTCTCACACCAGTTCATACTTAATTCAGAAGACAAAAAAGTAAACACTTTTTTTTGGGAAATCCACTTGAAAAATAAAATGTTAAATTCAACTGGGCACAATTTGGAAAGATACACAGCTGCTAGATTCGTCCTCCAAGTTGTATCACAGTAAAAAAAATCAAACCATTGGGGTCAAAATAGCTTCCAGAATTCATCGACTGAATTTTATTGAGGCACAGGTTTATCAAGGTTCTGGAGAACCTCCATCATTCTTAAATCGAAGAAATTTAGTATACGCTGACAGCTTCTCAGAGCTGGCTCCCAGCCAACATCTGTCCTCATTGAAAGACACCAGAAACCCCACTTAGAATTTATAAAAGAGGCACCTGAAGAACATCGTTGTCTAGTCTGATTGATCCAAGATTGAACTTCTGTCTTAACTCATGTTTTGAGCGAATCAGGAAGGGTTGATCAGGTGCCCCAGACCGTCCCTGATCCAGAGCACTCAGAACCTTTGATGGGGACATCTGAAACACAGTCAACACAATCAAATTTGTTTTTACTGTCGTCAAATTATTTGTGCGTGCAGAGCGCAGCCTTCCTCATCCGTTAAGAATAAGAGGCAAAAAAAGAAAAAGAGAACATCTTAAATAATTGTTATGCTTTTCTGTGTAACCCGGCCGTGTTGAGAGAATATACAATATGGGTAATGGGACTTATTGAGCCAGCCCACCTCCTGCTAACCCTTGACACAAGACATCAACGTCTGCAAAGCAGGCCGAGCTTTGTTACTGGAGTAAAATCGTTTGATATTTATTGCTCCTCTCTTTTCTCGGCAGTCTTTCTGGATCCATACCAACTTCTTTTCTCCCATGTATAAGCACGGAGACTGACCTTTATGGCTTTTGAATAGCGTGCGGCTGTTAAGACCTCTTCATCCGCAGTGTGGGTTCTTTGTCAGAGCCAGGCCTCTCTGGTCTTGCAAAGTCTTAGAGTATATGGTTATTGTATCAAAAGAATGCCAAAAGAATATGGAAGACATTTATTTGCGGCGAAGTGAAGCAAGAGGCAGAGTGAGAGGCAAGCTGCAAGGTGCCATCAGTGCAGAGAAATGGGAGTGAAAAGGATGAAAACCTATAAATGAAAATCAATATGAGAAGGCAGGAAGGCATAAGAACTGGAGGGGGGTGGTAATAGAATAGACTAAAGATAAATAATGAGGACAAGAGGAAGGGGAAAGAAATGTGAAAGGAGAGCGGAAAGAAGGAGACAAAGAAAAATGATTGCAGAATAGAATGAAGGTCAGTGTAATAGAAGACAATATTTGTTATTGTGTGGCTGTTCTTCTCATCAATGGACTCAAGACAGATGACCGACAGCCTCTCTTCCTGCTCTGAGGAGTAAAAAGTGGGTGTGTTTTTTTAAGGTTTTCTGGCAATAAAATGAAAACTTTAAAGTCTAAGTCACGAAATTAAAAGAAATAACATCTTGAAAATGTATTCCACAATGGCACAATTGTTAATTCACCAAATGTTAGACCTTGAAGATGATTTAGGTGTTCTGTTGCCTCTATGGCCTATTTTCTCTCTTTGGCCTATGGTCATCTGTAGCAGAAAACTGAGGGAAATTGTCAAATTTTCATATTTGTCAGAATTGGTTTCCTGGGCAACTGGTTGCTGGGCAAATGTTGAAACAAGAGAGAAATCTTGAGTCATGATGTCACAGATGAGATCATAAAGCCTTACAGAAATGCTTTTAACGACGCTAACGTGGCTGATTAGCATGCTAGTATAGAACAGAAGAGAATCATATCTTACTTACACAAAATCAAAGGAAAACAAAACAAAAGCAATAAACATAAGATAACAATTTAAAAAAAATTGAAATAAATATATATACACCACATATACATGAAGACATGTACTATATAGGCACAATTAGACATCACCAACAATAGCAGCACCCTGTATCACATAGTGTCTTTTCAGACCCTCATATGTGTCTTATAGACATGACATTGAAGTGTTTCATGCTTGGACATTGTTTTAATTCTTCACGCTCCATATTTTTACAACACTGAAGGAAATGCAAAATCTTGAAGAAAATATGTAGAAATCGTATGTTGATCTTATCATGGTCAAATGATAAATATTGGCTATGGTTTACAAACGCTCTTTAATTCCTCCTTTAAAGTGCTTTAAACTTTTCACTTGAAGTCCCCTTTAAGTAGTTGTATTTCAGAAAAACTTAAATAAAACAGCATTCTTCTTAACTTTTCTCTTGAAATATGTGACTGATATTTCATGTGATTATAGTACAATAGCTGTAGGCGCTTAAACATAAGACATAGAAACAGATTTTATAGATTGGATAAGAAGTCCTTTAATATGGCATTTTATAATCAACACAGAGACAAATGACAGCGCATCAGCGTGAAATTACAAGAGAAAGATGTCCCCCATCCCCCCGGGACATCGCTTTTCTAATGAACATTATGTCAGTGGGGTGTTTTACAGGCAGGAGATCTATCAGACAGTCCTGAGCCTGCGTCGCTTTAGCTGAAATGTTAAGTGGAGGAGCGGCACGAGCTATCAGTTGTGTAGCAATCAGCCCTTCTGGGGCCGCCTGGTTCAAGATTGAGCGACATGTGTTCAAAGCCCAAGTTGGGACAAATCTGTCCTGCCAGGATGCCCGTAACAAGCCCCTCCCCTTCAGCTCCAGGAACGCTCTTCAACGTCCAAAGACCGGTTCAGGTCATCTCCTGCCTGATTCCATGATTATAGAAATGTGTTAGTGACGCTGCTCTGGCTCAGCTTGTATCAGCTGCTCTGGGATCTGTATCATTTGTAAAATCTATTTGAGTGTGTGTTATGCAGGAATGTTTGCTTGCGCACAGAGTGCACGGGTGTAAAATAAGCTACTTAATCATATTTGAAAACACTGGTGATGCATCTGAGCCTCTGGACTGTCGATATGTGTCTGTGTGTATAAATGCAGCATCACATCATTCCCAGGGATATTTCCACACATCCATCGATCAGCTGCAGCAACACCCGGATTGGATGATACCAGCCCAGGTTACAGGAAGCCCGTTTGGGCCAAGGACAAAACTGCTGCGAGGAATAAAAACTGCATGGCGTTTAATTTTTATTGGTGAGGCAGCGGGGTGAAGGAATTGATCCGAATGGTCAATGAATGTGCAAGATATATTGAAAGATGATGATAAGGATGAGGATGATGATGAGGACGAGGACAAGGATGATGATGAGGATGTCTTTTTGTTGTACAGTGATGACAATGTTGGGTGAGATTTGTCCAACCGTATTCCTCATCCTCAATCATGAACAGGGCAGATACTTCACCATCACAGCTCACACTGGAAACAGGCCAAGAGAGGAGAGAGAGGCTGGCAGCAATTACACACACACACACACACACACACACACACACACACACACACATACTGATCACAGAACACCAAAAGCACAGAGCAGTGAGGCCAGTTCCATCTGTGATTCTTCAAAGAATTTGGCTGATATTGATTTGGTGCCAAGGTTAGCAGCTCATTCAGGCAGAGTGGAGCTTTCAGGAGCAGCTGGAAGGAGCTGAGACCACAGCCAGAGACGGAGGCTGAGACCTTGAGCTCAAACACACGGCAGCGTATCCTCTGTCGGGGCTAACAATGTCTCAAAGCACACCATCACAATTGCAACACAGACAAAGGCAAATAAAAACACACACACGCACACACACACGCACACACACACACACACACACACACACACACACACACACACACACACACACACACACACACATGCATGCAGAGTCTATGTGGACCTCCCTCCCACAGCATTCTGCACTGAAAATAGAGTGGAAATGAATAAAAAGGTGTGTGTGTGTGTGTGTGTGTGTGTGTGTGCGCGTGTGCGTGTTGTAGAATGACACAAGCTTATCTGTTTCTTTCTGTTTTTGTTTATTTTTTGCAAGAGAGTGATTGAGGCAAATTATTTCAACCCTCCTCCTGGGATAAATGACACGCATGTTGCCTTGTGTGTCTGTTGTGACGCCGCTACTACAGCAGTCAGACGATGCAATACAAAACACCCCAAATCTCAAAAATTCCCCATAAATATTCCCTGTTTCAGCATCAGTGTGAAATGTTAGAAAATTGGATTTTATTTCTTTCATTCTTGCAAAATAAACTCAAGTGTCTAATGTTGCCTTCCAGAAATTTCTACAATAGGAATAATAAGAATTCCTTTGCTTTAACTGGCCTTGTGGTGGAATAATGCTAATAAAGTTTAAGTTATTGTTTTAAGGCTGCCTGTGATGCTGTAGTCTTTTCTTCTGTTTAGGAAGTCATAAATTGAATTCTGCTTGAAGTCCTGTCCAGCCTCTCCATCTCATCATCTACAGGCGCTGCATCTGCTTTGGATGTCGGACTCCATGTGAACGCTGCATTAATTCCTTCATGTCTGAGTTCCAGTCTAGTCTGTCCAGTGGTTTCACAGCAGAGAATTTACGTTTGCTGAGCAGATTTTCAGATGCGAGGCCGATTTTACTGCTGATATAAACACGTTTGACCCTCTTTGCCGCATTTTCACAAGGTCGTTTGTTCACCTCCTGCACTTTTTAACTACAGAGTTAATAGACAGAACATGTCTTCTCTCTGAGCTGTGAGACGGTCACACAAATCCAGATAAATCCGGGGTGTATATATCCTCAGAATAGTGATTTATATCATGTCTGTGAGGATTTAATGAAGCAAAAGCTAATTTGTGGGTTTATATTTTACAACAGTTTACAGCTGCTGGATGTAAAGACTGCATAAAATGTAACTTCATCAATATAAGGAGGTATCAAGGACCTCCTCCAGCAGGGTTACACGTCCAGTTGTGACGTTCTCCTACTGATTTTCGGCGCAAAGAGGAGAGTTTAGCTATATACTGCAGCCCAAAGGACCTTTAAGGACGTGTTGCTTTAGATACCTCTGTTGCAGTGAGAGCTACAGCTGTGGGCACTACGGTTTACAATCGTACTTCACATTCTCTCGAATCCGACACTGAGACCTGGAAGCGATTTCTTCACTTTGACACACTCAGAGAGGCGTGATTAATATTTGACGGTGAAATGTTTGAAGGTCAGTGTAATATAATAGGTTATCAATGAAGTCTTCCTTTGGGGCGTTTTGTTGCAAATGTGGTTTGATTTTAGATTAAACATTCCTGAGATCCTTGTTAAAATGTTTCTAATGATGAGGCACACTCTGGTCTGGGATACAAATCACAACATGTGCCCCCTTCTGGGATAAGAGCAGTGGTCCTTAAATCAAACCAGCAAGTAACAATCTTAAAACCTTGAACGTCACCTCAGAACTTTTCACCAGTTTCTCCTGACGGTACCTCATCAGGAAGGATTTAAAAAACTGTGATGGGTCCGATGGATTTTTTCCAGTGCAGGTCTGAGAGAGCTGCTTTTTCTTTTCTCTTGGTTGTTGTACAGCCAGATCAATGATGACTACAGGGGGAGAGTCCAGCTCTGCCTCTTCACATGTATACGAGCCCATCTGTGAAGAAGACCTGCTCTGGAATCGGGTCCAGGTACACGATTCAGGCAGACAGCAGTTTTCATGTTTACTGTGGGGTTTTGCAGGAACCTCGTGTTGCTCCTTGTTGGAAATCCCCTCCCTCGGTTCAACCCAGAGTAAAATCTGATGTGTCCCTCGCCTGGAGAGAAGGATCCTAACTAAAACATCAGGTGAAATCCAAGGAAATAAATTAAATGTTAAAAAAACACACCTGTGTATGTGTGTGTGTGTGTGTGTGTGTGTGTGTGTGTGTGTGTGTGAGCGCGCGCTCACACTCGCGCCCGCGGACTTCCACCGCCTCTGCCGTCATCATTCAGACTAATCCCCTCACAGACCCCTCGTGCTGCTCTTTGAACGGAGTACAAAGCGTGTTCTGGGCTTAAAACAGCAGCACAAGACACAAATAAAAAAACCTGCTGAGACTTTTGACCTTTCGGCCTGGATTACAGTTTTCAAACGGCGTTCAAGGAATTCGGCATTCGCATCCACGCAGCATTTCAAACAGCCTCCCTGCACCCTTCATCCCTGCTTGTTCACCAACTTAATGGCCCTTCTTCCTCTTAAATATCACAAACGGGCAGGAGACAGCGTGCCCTCTTTTTCCCAGACTCAAATATGCTTTAGCGCTGTGTGTTTTTCTTTATTTACACATAAATTAGAATCACTCCTGGGTGGATATAAGAGACAAAAAAAAAACAACCCAATCCTTTCTTTGGTGCATTGTTTTCTTTTTACAATTGTTCTGATTAATGAATGCCCCAAAACAGAAAAAAGCACAGGTGAATGACAGAACATTCGATAGTAATTTTGGGTCATTTGAGGGTTGGGAAAGACAAGAATAACATTAAGGCGGGGATTGTTGGAGTCATTATCAGTGATGGCGCTCCAGGCTTTGTCTCTTGATGACATCACACACTTCGGCTCGGCTTTTCCCAGCTTCCCATTTTAGCAGATAGTTATCCATGCCCACCGTTATTGATTAAATCGTCAGCAACACGAGGGATCGGGCTGTTTATTCTGGTCTAGGCAGGATGTTTCCTTTAAACAGGCGCTCGCCTATGATGCACGTCCGTCAGCTCGGAGGCAGGCGAGTGTGTTCATGTGCCAACAGCTTTGCATTAGCAACAATGTCAACACTCAATAAGAACAAGCTGCAATTTCTTTTATTTTTTATTTAAAGGGAAATGGGCCAGAACCACAGCTGTGGGGACCGTCCTGTGATGGTGTACTGGGATATTTGTCATTGTCTGGTGATTCAACCCACACCCACATGCCCTCTCTTAACACCTCCTCCCCCCGTTACAGGCCCCAACACACTCACACACACACACACACACACACACACACACACACACACACACACACACACACACACACAAACACGTTTCTTCTCACTCCTGCTCGGCCGTTGACGCCTCTGCGAATCAATATGTGCAATTCTGGAGAAATACTGCATTACCATGGCAACTAAGCCTCCTGTCCTATAGAGAGGAGAACTACAAACTGTACAGTCTGGTTTTCTGTCCCACCTCCTCCCCTCATCTTCCCTATGTTACAGGAACTGTCTGGGAACATCAAGGCAACGCCGTGCTAGTGCTGTGCTGGCATTAATGCTCTAGTCTGTTTCTCTCTGGTTATGTCCTGTACAAATTCAACTGTCTTTTTAATTATGTTATTCTTCAGATATGTTTCACATTATTTTCTCTGCGTTTTTGTGGATATAGAATCTGATATAATCTCTCTATATATATTTAAAAGATAGCACAGGGACACCTTCTCTCCTCTCTCATTCTCATCTTTGTCAACCACTTTATCTTGGGATCCCTGTGATTTTCGTGTGTGTTGAGTGGCCTGGACTGTAGCGGAATGTGTTTTTGTTCACCTGCCGGCAGCTCAGCGGTCCAGTTGTGGCAGAAGCACAAGAAGCTCATTTAAATTCCGCTGCACAACTACTGCAGAAAATGAATTTATTGGTAGCTGTTCTCAGCGCCAGTGATTTAGCTGGCAGCACCCTGCCTCTCTCATTCTAGATGGATGCTGAGAAGCGCAGGTGAAAAGTTCATGTTTTATATTTCGGACCACAAATCAACGGCCTCATTTACTGTCTTTAAAACTGCGGTACAGACTGACTGATTATTTGTGTGTGTGTGTGTGTGTGTGTGTGTGTGTGTTAGTGTGTGGCAGTTGCAAATGAAACTGGCTGACGAAGAGTAGGAGGGTGAGGGTAGATTTGCACCGACCAGGCTGCTGGTCTGTTCCCAGGAGGTGACCCGACAAAACTCTGGATCCTAAAGAGCAAAAAATTGTAAATCGCTGTAGATGCCGTTGACCAGGGAACATTAGGATAATGATAAGATAAGTGCTTGTTTCTAACCGAGATAAACCTGATATTGTCCAACATGTTTCTTCACTTATTGATGTCATCCTCCTTTGTGAACACTTTCAAATCCATCACCTACAAAAGGCGCTGCGATAGGTGTGTGTTTGTGAGGGTGAGCGCGTGTGGATGGGAGAGTGTGAGTGCGCACGTACATCTCCCCAACGTCGCTACGCTCCACAGATCTGACAGACACCAGCCGTCACCAAGTGTGACAGATCTGCAGCTAAAAATACACTCATCGCTCTCCCCCACCGTCCCTCCTTTCTTTCACCTCCATTTTCATCTTCTTTGAATTCTGGTTTAAAGAGGACTTTTTGAACATGTCCTGCATCAAAGGCTGGAGAATGTGTGAGCCCAGACTTGAGCTCCACTAGAATGATTTCATTTGGCTGCCCCCTGTGTGAAGCAGCTACCTATGGCTGTTGTTGTCACAGTGCCTGCAGAAAACTTCTTTATGGAAACGAAAAATCGATGACGAATTCATGAAGGACATTCAATGACATTCATATTCAGCACTCCAAAGGGAGGATTAAAACATTCAGCGCTGGCTCTTAGGGCCCTGACACACACGTACGCATGCACTCACAAAAAGAGGAGGGAACGAATGAAAAATAAGCTGTTCACTGTAGAACAGAATAAAGAAATCGCCATTATGTAAAAGTTTTTTCTTCATGATTTTATTGCAGAAAGTTATTATAAGACAGAAGTTTTGAAATCCGCCATTAAAAAAAGTTTTTACGACAAGATTTCTTGAATAGTTGTCCTCATCATCCCCTGCCCACGCACACCGCCTGGAATTACTCAATGGCTCATCATACGGAAATCAGCAGAGGCACTGCAGAGGAAATCAATAGCGAAATCATGAAGGAGATTCAGAGAATATCATCAGCTGTGAGGGGAGCCTAAGGAGAAAAATGTCTGAATACAGACGATTATCCCACTGTCTTTGTCCAAAGTGCTACACAATGATCGATACTGTATTTTTTTGGTTTCTGATGCTGCTGTTATGCAGGATGCATACCATCTTGAACCACTTGATACAGGAAATGCCTATCTTAACGGGGAATTTTAGAGTGTTGATGAGTTCGTTTTTTTCCTAGATGTGGAATGCTCATAGATTTCAGGTGGAATGAGCCACTCAAAGCAGAGCAATGAAAGCTCCACCGCCATCACGTGATGAAGCACTGTTTAATTCCAGCATTTAAAGAATGTGGAAAATCGTCACAATGTACAAAGTGAATAAAAAACTATTGATTTTTGGCTTTAAACGTGTGCAGGTAGCAGGTGTGTTTTGCTGAGAGTCGAAGCTTGTACAATAACACCCAAATGCTCCCAGGCTGTGCAGCAGAGCTGCTCACCTCTGGTGGCTCCTCCAGGTAGCTGTGGATTGGAGAGCAAAGCGACTGTAAGTGAATTGGGCATCCTCAGTCTCCCCCAATCACTTAGAGCCTGTGCATCAGCGCATGTCATCCATCATGTGGACCAGAACATGCGCCAGACAAACTGTGCATCAGCATTCTGCGGAGGCCTCAGCGCTGCAATCTCGGATCACTGGGGCTACTGGTCTACACCCGCTCTGACCATCCAGGAGAGGAACGACCCTGCTGCGGTGCCACAGCCAATGTCCAACACCTAAAATGACCTGGTCGTGCTCTTAATTTGGAGTTTTTTGCTGAGTGTCAACACCACTGTGAAAGTGGTGCCAAAAGGGGACAGATGAGGTCTTGATCTGGGAAGCAGAAATGTGTGTGAGTGCATGAGGGAGTGTGTGTATGATAGCAGGGAGAGACCTTTGTGCACTTTGGTGTGAGGCAAGAACTGGTGTTACCAGGGTAGGGTCAGTGCAGTAACCTTGGCAACGCATTGCTAAAGGACAGTTGGGCTTATTACTAAATGCTTGACCCAGAGCTCGGCCCTCTTTTGGAGGGATGAGCTCCATCTCCTGATGGCCTAACGTAATCCATAGATGGAGGACCTGTTTAATGGATTACTACACCTTTTCCATTCTTTGTCTCTCCTGCTGACATGCACATGCTCACATGCACCGACCTGGAGATTATCTTAAAACAATGATCACCAGTATTGAACAGATGGTAAGAGGTTGTACATCACCACATTGATTGAGAGTACCGCATGATAAATAAAAATTGGTATTTTATGAAGGAAAAAAGTGATATTTTAGCGCATTTATGGGAAATACAGTGGCTAGCTGAGCGCTAGGTGGGCAGGCCAGGTGCGTTTTAAATCAATTCCATTATTTATTTATACTATAGATTTCAAAGCTGAATTCAATAGCGAGAATTTTGCAGCTCCACCCCTTAACCTCTAAGCCACGTGTAAATCCATTCCCTGCATGCCCGGAGTCGATTTGTGCACAACTTAAAATCAGAAAACACAACTTTTACCAGCATGCAGGGCTACTCGATCGTGAGAGACAGAGTGAAGATTTCTCAGACTGTTTATTTAAAACCTTAGCGCAAATAAAAGATGCTATTTGTTGCTTATAAAGTACAGATTTACGTCGAAATGTCTTTCAGGCAAATAACTTTACATAAATAAAGCAGACCTTGTCTTGGTTGTGTGAAAGCAATTTGTATGCAAACAAGGGTTTGCATACTGGGGCTGTGAATGTACAGTGGGACCTCTACTTACGAATGTCTCTACATGCGGAATTTACAGGTTACGAAATGTCTCAACGGGAAAATATTTCTTCTTGTTACAAAAAAAATTTCAGGATACGAAAGGCAAAAATACGCTACCGCTGCTATTTGCAGCTCGCGGAGTTTAGCGAAACATGCTTGTAGCTGCTCTGCCATTGGCTATCGCCGAGCATCTTACTGCAATCCCATTGGCTAGGAGGGAGATCAATATGTACACGTTTGTATATATCCCAGCGTCGCCTTCGTTTAACTTTTATTTATTGTGGGTGTTCCTATGTTGGTCCATTAGATGGCGGTGTTACCACAAGTGTTAACGTTCATTGCTAGTAATGACGGCTAATGTAAAATTAGCCTATAATAAAGTTCATTTTGTTCCTGGAGAAGCCTTGCACTGAATTCCTACATTTATTGTACGGCAATCTAATTGTAACATGTATTTGTTACATGTTTTGACGCATTTTTATGATTTATAAAAAAAATATGTCCGAATTCTTGGGGGCTTGGAACGGATTAGGGCATTTACATGGAAAATGCGTCTCTACTTATGTAATTTTCAGGTTACGAAACAACTTCCGGAACCAATTAATTTCGTAAGTAGAGGTCCCACTGTATGTCCCCTTAGTGTTTGTGTTGACTGTCATGACATTACTAGCCCCTTCGCCGGGAAGCATGAATAGTGCAAGAAACAAACAATTGCATATTGCAAAATAGAAATACTCCACATTGATTCAGCACAGACTCAGCTGGCACCGGGCGCAATCGCTTGTCCTGTTGACACATAGACGCAGAGGAGTCCAGTAAGACAAAACGCTCCCGTGAGCGAAGCTATCGACAGGACAAACATCAAGGAGTCCCCCTCATCTGGGCCCCTCTGTCACCCAGTGTGTCAAAGCGGACCCTCCTGACCTCCAGACTCCAGAGCCTCCACCTCACACTGCTGGTCACATCAAACTTTCAGAGGCAGAAGGTGTGGGAACATCACACGCATGCACGCACACACACACACACACACACACACACAGACACACACACGCACACACACACACACACACACATCCTTAGTAAGGACTTTGATAGCCATATCTGCCCATCTCCCTACCCTAACCAGAAGCATCCCAACTAACCCCCCTGACCATAACTCTAACCTCATCCTTAAAACATGTCTTAACCCTCAAACAGGTTAGTGAGGTTGCAGGGACCAGCCAACATGGACTCCATCCACAGATGTCCTCACTTTGTTTGTAGAATGAGCACACACACACGCACACACAAGAACAGGTACTCAAACACAGAAAGAGACTACAGACCGGTCACGTCCATTACTTAAATATTAGTATAATCAAATCACACTCTACAGAGTTAAAATGCTACTCTTTAACATTGACGTTAATTTTATTAAGCCTTGATAAAACCATGAGGACACGCTCTGCTTGTGCCACATAGGACTCTGTTATTATAGTGCTGCATGACAATGTAATCCTATAGTAGCGAAACAGCACTCTCCCATCTTCATTAGCCGGAGTTTAAATTCCTGAAGCCTCTTTGAGTACACTCCACTGGGGAACTGTATCCCGGTCCACACCGCTGCAGACGGAGGTGGCGCCTCTGCAATTTCATTTCGTTTAAAAATACTCCCCAAACGTTGTTAGGGCTGCATTAAAGGATCCTGTGTTAAAACAGGCAGGAGGAGAGGATTGAATCAGCTCGCCGTGGCCCGGCACTCCTCACAGCTCCACTCTGCATTACAGGCCTGTTGGGTTACACTCTCAGCAGGAGACAGCGCTACCGCCGCCCACGCTAACTGCATTAATGCCTCCGTGTTGTTAAATACACAGCACCTGTGGCTACAACTTGAGTTTGAGTCTCTAATTAATGTTCTGAACAACAAAACAATGCGTGCTGTCAGAGGCTACCGGAGCCGTCAGGACCAAAGAATCTGATCCGGCGAGATTGAATTCTGACCTTTTACAACCACCCAGTTCAACAAATATACATTTCTTAGATATCAGAAAGGGTAAGGCTGACTATAAAGAGCCTATAGTGTATCAAACCTGTTGGAATTTTAGAGATTATAGAGAATTAAATACTGTACGGCTACATACAATTTATATATATTTTAAAAAAACGTCTTTTTTCTGGAAGAATAGAGGAATCAACAAATGTCATTCATACTTTGTAGCACTAAGAATCTATCCATCGTGTGGCAAAATATTACAATATCAATAGTTTCAGAATAAAAAGACATGATCTATTACTGATTTATCCCTCTTTTGAAAATCAGCACATGTCAGAAAGGTTTGTGGATGAATCAATCCTACTGAAAATCTGTGACAGAAGACTCTAAGTTCATTAACAGAGTTTGTCTTGACCTGATAAAGGTACAAAACTGCACACTTTTATGCATCTGTTTTGAATTTCTCGTCTAATGAAAAGGTTTTGGAATTCAGTCCACACTTCTACAAAATCAAATCTAAAGACAGGTTGATTTAAATCCTTGTTGATATTCATTAAACTGGATGCCAAAGATCCAGCACTGTCCTAATCAATATCGATCCATATAACATACTTTCAAAGAAAGGAATACTTTATTTTTTTTTCTCCACTTTCCATCCGTCAGACTTGTATTACAGATATCTTACTGAGATAACCCTGGAAAGAATACCATTGTTTTAACAATACAGTATGTACAGTCAGGTTCATAAATATTGGAACATCGACACAGTTCCCATGTTGGCTCCCTACACCACCACTATGGATTTGAAATTAAACAACCAAGATGTGCTTTGACTGCAGACTTTCAGCTTTAATTCAAGCGTCTTTACATCCAAGTCAGTTGGACATGTCTATAAGGCTTCATTAATGTAAATATGCTTCAAAATAATCGAGCGTTTGTCACATTTTGGTCTAACAGAAAGTTCCCACCAACGGGGAGAAGCCGAATCTCTCAGCACCACACATACGGGGCAGAAAGTGAAAATTATCTGTACGTGTTGGAGAAATCTATTGATTTTCCTGCGGTCTGAAAAGGACTGTGCTCAGACGGCCCCGGCTCTGTCTTTTATTTGTACAGTCTGTATCCGCTCGGCGTTGATTTGCATCTGTCTGGCTGTGGAAGCTTTTCGGGGCAGTGGACTGCAACTACTCCTACATGAATAGAGAACCAAACCCAGTAGCCTGGGAGTTTCTGTACATTGTTATTTTCTGTCTGTCAGCTGTGAAGCCCCATCTGCAACACCACTGTGGTGAACAATGAGGTTTCCTCAACCAAATCTATGACATAAAAAGGTAGTTCTCACATTGTATCATTCCTAATATACATATAGATATATCTTTCACAAGTAACTCCAGATGTTCCCATACAACCTGGAATATGTCAGCTGACAGCTGACCAGACCTAATTGGTCTCTTAAAACTAGACTAAAGGATCCACCATTCTCCATATTCTTCCTTCCCTCTGTTTTTGCCTGTTTTGTCTCATATTTGCAGCTTACTTCTTTTTTTTACCCTTTCTCTCTTTGCAGGTCGCAGGAGCCCATCAATGCAGAAAAGGAGCTTCTGTCTTTATTTGTCATCCACCATCAGTTCTGCATGCAGACATTCTCTACACTTAAGAGCAGACATACATTTTGATTTAGACCACCAAGGGACCTCACATGATGACATTTTATTAGCTAGTAGGCAATAGAGATCATTTTATTCTAATGTAAAGCTGTGTATCATCAGCATAGTAGTGAAATCTAAGGCCAAGATACCGAGGACCTTTGCAAGAAGTCCGAAGACAGAGCCTTGTGGTATGCCATAGTTTACTGAGGATAGGCAGTAGTGTAGACTACCAGTGGTGATAAGATCCCCTAGTGGAACCATGACAGGGCAGTGCATGTTAAAGTCTTTGAACCACTTAGAACTGACAAAGAGTACAAAGATGGGCAGTCATGGATACATGTATGAGGAAGGTCTAGATGAATAACCTCGGTAACTAGGAGCATTCCTCAGAAGGACACAGGTGGCTGATGACGAGAGACACTACAAAATGCCTCTAATATGATTTGAGTCTCTTCTATTAAGAACTTTGACAGGATTATTTTCACACTTTCATGAAAACCAGGTTTGATTCAACAGACAAATCTACTTTGTTCTCTTTTTCTTCTTTGTTTTATTGTTTATTTTCGAGCACCACAGACTGACTATATAAGTCAGCCAGGTGAATTCTCAACATATTTACTGCCGCCCTGCATCGGAGTAAAGACAGAAACATTGTTGAGATGCCTGTAAATACCTGATGCCATTGCCACTGGAGAAAGAAATTACACTTGGGCCATCGTTGAAGAGAGGGTTTTTATCAATAAGACACACCACCAGCTTTAAGAAGAGACAAGAAATCAGACATTTCACCAGCTTTTCTATGTCCCTGTAACCTGCGGCCGCTTGAAGAACGCCATCAGCGGAATATCTTTACCCAAAAATGCACACAGAAATGTGTACATTACCCAAATCTTACCCCAATACCTAACCATCCCAACTGACCCCCTGACCCGAACCCCAACCCTAACTTTAACCTAAACCCAACTCTAACTTCAAACTTAAAAGATGTCTTAATCCTGAAAAAGTCCTTTGAATTTGTGTGGCTGAGCTAAATTGCCCCACTTTCCCAATAGAATGAGGATTTTGGTACTCATTACGGATATATAATAGTAAATGTGAGAACATGCACACATATGCGTGCACACACACACGCACACACAGCCCAAGTAAGGGGTCAATACTCCGTCTTTCCTTTTGTGCAGACTCAGTGTCATGTCAAGGTAACAGATAGACATTGACCCTCCCCTCATGGACTCCAATGGACTTCTGAAATCAAGATGGATCTCGGCTTCTTCACATTTGCACTCTGTGAAAAAGCCCTGGGCATTCATCAAGATGACACGCCAAGAAACCCCCTGTTTGTATTTCCAGCACAGATGGACAAAACGACGGCTCACCTCACCACAATGCCGTACAGACTTATCCGTGCGTAGTCCACAGCTTCATTACAGGCTGGACTGGGCAACTCATTGATTTATCCCCGAGTCAAGTTAATACACAAATAATGTGCAGTTTGAGAATTAGTGAAGAGAAATAGCATTTCAATACTTCAAGGCTTTTGGTATTCATTCACCTTCAGGGTAAATCATTTAGCTAAATCAAATAAGACCATTCATCACAACGGAGCTTTGCTTAAACCGTCTTTTTATGATTAAAAGCTTCTTAACGGACTTTTCTTTTCCTAATACGAGCCCCAGGTGGCGACGGAGGCCGCCACAAATGCAGACGTTGCCTCTCTGCATGTACCGAAGCGAGCTCGCGAGTGCGGCCGGCCTTTGTGCGACGCGTCGAGAGCATGTGTTACAGCTGAGGCAAGCAAAAGAGAACAAAACCCGACTGGTTCCGAATGAGTCCTTTCATCAGACGATCAGTGACCGGTGGGAAACCTTGAGAACCCAAACTGTGTTTTAAGTGAGGCTGCAACTGCTGGGGCCATTATCCATTCACTCTTAAACCTTTCTCCTTCTGTCTGTATGGTTCTATGTGTGCATGCAAGTGTGCCAGGGCCTGTGTGTGTGTGTGTGGGTGTGTGTGAGCGTCCTTCCCCTTCTTGAAAGCCCTCGGAGCCTCAGGGAGCTGTGAAAAATCAATACTCTTCGGCAGCTCTGCCTCTTTATTCATTTAATAACTCACTACCATTGCATTACTGTTCCACTGATCTCCCATCACAGGGCCCAGATTGACACCTTTGTGCTCTTTTACCACACTGGAGTTTGATGTAATCAGTTAAACCTCCACCTCACGCCTGACACATGCACCAAATGGACCTTGAATACGAACACGGGTGCATCAACAACGCTGCAATATGAAAAAGAGGAGTCAAAGTGTACAGCCTGCTGGTGCGAGTCGGACTCCGTGCGCGTCTGGCGTCTGCTCGATCCTCTGACGGCGAGCTCAATCAGTGGGCGTTGAGCGGGAACAGAACAGGCAAATAACGGCAGCGCTGTGAAAAGGCGAGGCTGGGAACTAAGGGACCACCTACCCACCAGGGCAAGCCAAAGACACAAGCTCCAGTCATCGATGCGAGGACGAACTCAGCGCATTATGAGTGTGCAAAATGTTGAAATTCTGCCATGTGAAACAGTCGGAATGCGCGCATGCGTTCCTACGTGCGTGCGCGCCTTTGTGTACCGTGATTGTGGTGGTGGATGTGGGGGTTGCCTCCCTGTGTGGGACTCGGAGCAAAGAGCAGGTGGGCTCGGGATGGAGCAGAGAATCTGTATTGATTGTTTTTGTGCCTCAGAGCTGTTTAGCCGTTGTCAAAGCTGCCTCCACCAGCTGAGAGGCAAATTGCAGCATTTACACCGGGAGGCGTTTTCCTTTCTTTCTTTTTTTTCCTCTTCCAAATGTATTTATTTAATTCTTTTTCATTTTACAATGGGAGATGTTTTTACATCCTCGTGTGTCAAGAATGGTCTCGCTACATTCGACCTGCTTTCTGATGAATTGACGGACAGAATTTAAAGTCAGAGAAAGCAATAATGTAAGTGTGTCTCCTGCACACACTTACATTATAGCTTTAGTACTACTTTACTACTGTGTGATTTTACTGTTTAGAGCCAGGATGTGTCCACATTTGTGTTTCTACTTCTAAATATTCAGTGAGGTTTACGATTAGCTTTTAACTGTTTTAGTAGGCAGTTGGACAGAACCATGTTTATTCATTTGACCCATAGAAATAGAACATCAACGTGACTTTTTGCTCTTGAATGATGACATTAATAAAACAATCCATTTAATATTTGTCAGTGAAATTGGGGCATTTCATGTTTACAGTTTGCTGGGTATTAATCAAATATTGTCATTTTAAGGGTTAATTTGCATCAAAGACACATCTCAAATGACATCACAATCGTGTTACTTGGCTAGGAGGAATCGCCGGGCTTCTGGGTGGAGGCACAGTTTGAAAGTGTAAAACATGCAATTCTGTGTATGGTGGTGGGGTCCAAACTGCAGCAATGCTACGCTGACCCACGTCTCAAAATAAGCAGCAGGGTTAGCATGCTATAGCCAGCTATCAACATACACCTTTATCTCTATCCTTTTATCCTACAAAACTTAGAAAAGACATCCTAGATGTGGCCAATGTGTCACTTTATTGTGGAAAACTTTTAAGCTACCTGACAGATGACACACATGAAAATAACAGCAACAGTTTGCAGTCCGATGATGCTGCCCAACCATCCAAAACTGGATTCAGAGCTATGTGGAATCGTTCTTTCCTTTTAATTTGACATGTTTGAAATTAGGAAGATGGGTCAAAACGCTGCACATTAATGGTACCTCTCTCTTATATCTTAAGAACTCAGATGGAAACAAGCAGGCGGTGGATAAAATAAAGAAAAGAAGGAATCTGTGCTTTCGCTGCAGGAAGGTAATCCTGTCCTACGCAGCTGATTTCTCCTGCTGACAGCCATAACAGAAAGATGCAGAGAGAGACAGGAGAGCACTGCAGCCAGTCTTTCACCACCATAAAGCAACAATTTATCCACACCAAACTTTACAATGCCATGCTCTACCTGGGCTGACTGTAGGTGTGTGTGACTGTGTGTGTGTGTGTGTGTGTGGGGGGGGGGGGCTGGATGGGGTGTATGATTTTATGATGGTGCTTGAGCAGAGTATGCACGCCGGAGTGTATTTGCCGATCTAATAACCAGCAGGGAAAGTTAATGACATGAAAGGAGCTGCTGTTTGCCAAACAGACGAAAACACACGATTGATTGATAATGCAGGGAGGCGGGCCGTGTCGGTCAATAACGCCACGGCGTATATCTGTAGGGCACTAAAGTGGCGTCTGAAAGCAGCCGCACAAATACCCCAAAACAGGTTATTGTACACTAATTGAAGCGTTGAAGAGAAGGTCATTGACGGCTGCAGACATTGTTGGTGTGTCACTAATGGCTGGTTTACACCAGCAGATGCCCCCCTCCCGCCCCTACACACACAAACACACACACACACACACACACACACACACACACACACACACACACACATAAAGTCAGGTGCTATCAAGTGCTTCAACCTTCGGCCTAAATGGCTGCACAATGACTCTTATTATTTTGTCTGATAGTAAGAAGGTAAACGTGTTATTATCCCTGTGAGGTCACGTGGGAGCCGGCGTTTGTTTGTCTTACTGTTAACAAAATAACACAAAATGTTAAGAATTATTGAATGGATTTTTCCTGAAATTCCCAGGAAATGTTTAAAATGGAAAACTGTCCCGATCTGGATTCCAGAGGAACTTTGACCTTTGATCTTTCAAAGCAAAGGGGCTTCCTACTGCCTGCTTATATGCTATACTAGTTGTATGTCACAATATGTGGGGAAACGTGCTGTTTGGTGGTCTGGGCACTGAAGGGCTTTTTCCTAGTTATTTTATTATCGATTATGCCATTTTCATTGTTTTTAGCTCCCAGGTGACGTTTCACTTCATAGAAAAATTTTCGCCATTGAACTCGACGCAGACACAAAGATGCAGAAGAGGAGACAAAGGCTGATGTTGTTGTTGCTGCTTGGCTCGGTTCCATGCAGAGAAGCTGACATTAAATCATGCATCGTGCTTGTTTGCCCGTATGCGTGTCCAAGTGTGCGCGTGTGCGTGTGTGTGCGTGTGTGCTTATTGATTGGCTTACACAGCTTTATAGCGCTCTGTTGTAAATGTCATGTTTTTACGGGCTACTGTTTGATATAAACCTGATTAAAGTATTTGCTTGCTAACACACATTGCAGGCAGCAAACGGTTACAATCAGATGATTACTCAGCAATTAGGAACCAACAAAATGACTATGTGCCTATCTGAGTAAACAGGTGAGGTAAACAGGACTTGGGGCCCCTCTTCCCTCACTTTTAGTCCTTTTTTCATGTCAATAATTTCCCATGGCACCTTTTCATGTATCACAAGGACAGAGGATAGCCACAATTTATATTAAATGTATACATATACTTTATATATATAGATCCCATATTTCTGTACACACACACACCCACACATTACAATGTGCAGTAAATTTGCTGTGTTGACATTGGTTTCCCTGGAAACACGTGCGACTATACAAAATAGATGTACAACATTGACTGGGCCTGTAAGGGATCCACTTTATTGGTTGTAAAGTGATAATTGGCAGCCAAATTGATCTGACAATACCGATCTGAAATGCGCGTATTGGCTTAAAGATGAGTTGAAAATCCATCGACCACAGCTCGGTCACAAAGCGGCTGCTCTCTTTGCAGAGAAATGAGCACGTCTGTGTGGAGCAGGAGTTGCTGAGGTTCCATAGCCCTCAAAGGTCCCTTTCCATTTTTATACAGAATATGGGATCTAACATGAGAACCTTCTTATTCTTTCAACAGAAATGAGGAGAAACAACACATTTGTATGCTGCAGAGATGGGAATTAAATCTCCATAACATTTATGAAAAGGAAATAAACGGATAGTAGGAAAACCACAGGATTATATAGCATATAGGATACTATATAAATGACTCACGAATGGATTTATGTGAGAACCAGAAACTCCCCAGAGAGGCTCTAACAGCACACTGCTGGATCACTGGAAATAAGGATCCCCCTTTCATGGTTAAATTAAGGATAATGTAAATGAAAAAGAAGTTAAAAAGATGATACCTGCCTATTTGAACATCTTATCTATAAGTAACTGTCGATTAATGAATCCGAGAGAACATTTTCCACCCATCAGGGTCCATAATTATTGTACTCTATAGATTCTGAAGGCTGCAGTGTGTGTGTGGGCTTTGTTCTACCTCATCCTCGCTGTATTCAGCCCTTATTGTAACCTCCCTCGTGTGCTTTAATACAAGAGTTCAGATACCTGTCTTAATGGTTCTGATGGCTTCTGATCAAAGTGGTCACAGATTGCCTTTGATAACTTTCAAAGGTAGTTTGATAAAAGTCTCTCCTCCAAGGTGTTTTGAGTACGTTCACAATAATGTTCAATGACAGGGAGAAAGGGAGGCTCGTATTTCACCCTTTCACAATTTTTGAACACCAGTAACGTGTTCGTTGATCAAAATGATCTAGTTTTCCAGGAGAGAGGCTACAGTAGGTAGAAGGGTCTTTGTGCGTTCAAGAATTTCAGGGTGGCATCTCATTTGGATTGTTACACTTTGACCAAACGACAGCTTTCAGCCCAGACAAACACTGATGATTTTGACCATTGACCAACAGTTTTAGTCCAAATTGATCATTTTGGAACACTTTCACTTCATTTATAAGGGTTTTTAAAACCAAGCAAACAGAATACTATGTTTGGTTTTGTTTTTAAAACTAGCAACTGAGGTTGATCACCTCAGTAATCTACCTAAAATATACTTTCATCCTTCCTTTGTTGCTTCCTTGGCCAAGTATAAAAACTGTCAAATCAAGTGTTATGTTCATCCCCCTTCATGGACACATTTGAGTTAAAGTGAGGCCCCTCAGATACACACACAACACTACATCTACTACCGCAGCGTCTGTCACCCATCATATTTGGCCAAACTGCTTAGCAACCCTGCTGGATGTATTGATTTGGCTTCGTGTATGTGTAAATGTGTGAATAGAATATAGGAGGCAACATGCTGAACGAAGGTGTCTGATGGGCTCTGAGTTCATGCAACATGGGTTTTAAAAGTCTCAACTATGAAACTACAGCGACACGCAGCGGCCATACTGCATTATTACAACTCGTCATCACAATCCAGGCTGATCAGTTTTGCACATACTAGACATGCAGCCGGAAAACATGAACCACATGGTGTATGTGTGAGTTTCTGACCCATCCCTGAACTGATTTCAAATCAACACATAAAATCAATGCGCTTGAATGCAGGGTACATTTGATAATGCCAAATGGAGTGCAGCGCTCACATAACCCCTCCCCAAAGGTGCCCTGATCTCCTGAGACGACTGGATCGGTGCTGAGCCGTGCGAGTATAACCATGTTCTGACTCATATGGATATACCCTTTGTGAACAGTGACTCTGGTTGTATGTCAGCACTCAGGGCAGAGCACACTCGCTCACCTTTAATTAAATGCCAGCCTTGGCAGGAAGTGTCCTGCTGGAGGGGGCCTCCCTCCTGTCTTACGTCTGTCTTCTTTCTTTTTTATTATGTAAATTCCTTTTCCCATTGTGTGAAACAGAACTATATTTCTACAGAGAAATAGATATTTCTGAATAAATGAGATGGTTCCTCTCTATGATTGGACTGCAAATGCGTCATACATTGTCATGTTCTATGGGAAATGATGTACAGTATGTGCATTCGAGTGTCGCTTAAATCGCACCTTGGTCATGCTCCAAAGGGAGCCCAGGGCCCACCGCACCAACATCTGACACTGAGTCTGACAATCTCATCCTGGTATCTAACAGCAGTCAGGGAACCTGCGGCCAGCACATGTACGTCTGAGCAGCCCTCCGAGGATGTGCCATCGCTGACCTGCTGCTAAGCCAGGCGTCCTGGAGGATGCTGCAGGCAGCAGGATGTTCTCCACAGCAACTACAGAGACTCTCACATCTTTCACATTTGCTCAGTGTGAACCTGCTGTCGACTGGGCAGAGAACAGGTTCAGCAAAGCTGCTAGCAAAGCTGCTAGCTGCACTACGTGAGCAGATTCTATTGGCCTAGTGCTGCCACTAGTGTTGAGGAGGGAAATGCAGAACTAGTCAAGAAGCAGACAGAAAAGGTGGAGGGGAGGAAAATGGTTTGTGGCCACCAACTGCAAAAACCCTTCTTTGATGAGAGGGGGAAAAAATATCACTGTTGCCTCCTAATTACACATGTTGATGTCCTGGGGGTGTACTTGGAGTTATGCTGAAAGATGTCAAAATAGCTGGAATTGGTACAATATGCGCATAATCACCATCTAAAACAGCAACACACAGCCTTAAATGAAGACATTCTTCCAAACTTAGTTCAAATTCATCTTTATGTTTCAAGCTGGGTCCTGTTAAAACATCAAACCAATCCCGACAGCACTGAATTAAATTCACCCCCTTTACTTCTAGAGCTCAGGCACATTGAATTACCCGGGATTTGCTTGGGTGAGCATGAATAATTAATGTAGGGAATATTAAATAGTGATAAGTCCTCAAGTCCTGGACTTTGCACACGCCGACCCCGACCTGGATTTTAATAGTCTCTGCTCTTTCACTGCACGTCTGTGACTCGCCCACAAAACTGACTCTTCACAGTCTGAAGTTGTCTGAGCCCGATTATCATTTTCCTATGTATCAAGTCAACATTCAAAATCTATATTCAGGAAATGCTTCTTTTGATAAGAGTACGATAGGATTTACAGCATAAGTGCATTCAGCTTTGTCCTCATATGAAGCAGAAACGTGTTGATCACTGGCCGCTGTATCAGGTTTGACCTGGAATATTGAGAACTATATTTATTAAGTGTGATGATCATCACAGTTTTTCACTGATAATAGACAAAAGTGCAAACTATAACAATTTGGGCAATCACTCAATAAAGAAGTGGAGCTAGTTGGCTCCTTATTGCTCCCATTAATAAAATGGGATCCTCTGAGCTAATGTTATCTCTGGCATCTCCGTTGTGGCAAACTGGACTCAGAAAGGCAACTAAAAGTATGCCTAAACATAAATCTACAACAGCATCCAGCCAACATATACAATGTCAAAGGCCTGGAAAAGCCCTGATCAAAGTATTCGCTTAATGACATTTAGAAACAAATTAAAATGCCACATTAGCCAGTTTATTGCTGTCTCATTGCCAACTACATAAGGAGCACTTCAGTAATCGATGGTGAGTTTATGTGTCTGCATCTGTCTGTGTTATGAGCATAAGTTTCTATTGGCACTGTGAATATAAATCACTGAATGCAAATAAAAATATATCGAGCGAGTTTGTGGCATCAGAATATGAGTGCAACGATATGGTTTCAGCCGCAGCCTGTTCTCGGGGAAGTCAAACTGCCTGCTGACGTCCAGACAATTTGCTGCCATCAAATGATGATTTGACCGCTGTCCTGTTTCTTTCCCCACTAGGGGGCAGTATTGATGTGTGTTCCCATCCTTGGGTTCTCTATTGGAGCATTTACATTTGCATCTAGCAGGATTATTTTGGATTAAAGGGTGTGTACCACAGTGTTTTTTAAAATAATGTCAATAATATTTAATAAAAATAATAATAATGAAATTTAAAAAATGCAACATTTTAAAAAGTCTTGAATTTTTTTCTCTTTTTGTCTCCAGATCTTGATATTGTAATACCACAATATATTAAAATTATTTCATTTGTTACACTACAACAAGACATGGTTTTAAAAGGGTACGCTGCAATTACAACTACACCGTTCACGTGAATGGGCAGTATTATGTTATGCCCCCCTCAAGGCATTTTGAAGCCCTTGGAGCAAAGTCCAAACTGTGACGTCAACACGCTGAGATTTTTTTTCTTTCAAAAATGCTTCGAGAAGAACTGCAATAAATTAGTTCAACCTTTGCCTTGTGTACTGTCTCACTACACAGCACAGTGTGGTGCTATGGAGCTGATCCATCCATCCATCATCCATCCATCCATCCGTCCATCCACCCACCCACCCACCCATCCATCCATCCATCCATCCATCCATCCATCCATCCATCCATCCATCCATCCATCCATCCATCCATCCATCCATCCATCCATCCATATTAGCCCAAGGCAAGAATAAAAGGAGGACTGGCTGCTATCTTCCAGCTGAGCAGTTCAAATTAAATTTCTTAAATAAATAGCTATAATTAAAATTAATCAAAGGAAGTGATTGTTAAGACTGTTTTCCGCCTGCGACAGGCTACAATTGTTTTAAAAGGTCCTGCTGCTGCGCTGCATTTATGTTCATAAGTGTTTCACAGTAGACACAGTGTGCAAAAAAATCACTATGCACTATACGTTTCTATCATAACTTAAATGACAAAACAATAATAAACAATTAAGGAAAGTCCCCCTGATACAGTACGGTATGAGCAGCATGTTATTTCTGTTGGCTGAGAAAAATGTCATATCTCAGACCGTGTTTAAAGGACCATGTTTTTAGCTGAAAATGCAAAAGTTTTGATATGAAAATGGGCTCCAGAATGGAATGTTTTGAAAATGCTATGTCACTACAGCTGCAGGCAACTGAATTCGTATAGACAAAGAACATTAAATAGAAGAACTGTAACAACAAGGACGGGACTTGTTGGTGCCCTTCACCATTTCGACCAGTAGAAGGCTTCTTCCCCCTCAGTTCGGTTCACTCCTACAATTCCTTAATGTTCCGAGTATGAATGTGCAACTACGCGTACATATATCTGGTGCGTTACTGCCACTCATTGGACTGGCATGTGTACTGCAATATTTTGGTGTTTGTGGACACGGAGCTCATCGTTGTTGATTGCATGGGAAACGGATTTGGAAAACATCTTGTAATCAGGCACTTAAAGTCTGTCTCCTACAGATACCTTCGACAAAAGTATTTTTTATTGTCACATGTATAAACACATCAAGTACAGTTAAGAGAAAACAAATGGAATCTCACATTGTGTGAGTGAGCGTGACCTACAGTTACGGGTCAACATCAATGTCACGGCCTTAACAACGGTGAACAGTACTGATATTAAAGGTTGTCACCATGGTTGAAGCCTTCATCTTAAACTGTCAACTGCTCTGTTGATGTGGGGACACAGTCTTCACCTCAGACACACAGCTCAAAGGTTGAGCTCTTAAAGGTACAAAGTTGCACAAAGTTTTGGCTCACAGTGGGACTGTGCATCGTGTAAACCGAATCAATAACCGAATGAATGGACACAAAAAGGTTAGATCCTCAATGAACTAATTTGCAACAGCAAATAGGATTCAGAGTTCACAATGAAGTATAATTGTTACCTGGCTTTAGCCTGTGGAAACATTTATTGAACTACTGAAACACATTTATGAGCCCACTGGAGTTCCCAGAGGGGACTGAGGATGAGGAGGACTGCATACCAAACTCAGGCTTCACACATCAGACAAGTCCAGAGTCTGATCTGTGGTCAGCCATTGGACAACAAAAGTGCCACACTTAGAATCAGCCAAAGATCATGTCAGGGGAAGGCCATAATTATGATGTTGGTGGAGTAATCCATATATGATCATGATTTTACTGACATATTAATAAACATTATCAGCAGCTCAAAGAAGTTCATTAACTGATAAGAATCCAACGCACCCTCCAAGCTAAAGGGACGGGGTCATTAGTTTCAACAAGCTAATGTGACCCAGAGGAATGATTTCCACATTAGCACTCTTACTGGTTTATGCTTGGGCTACCAGTCACATACAACTGTGCAAAACAAACACACACAAAAGAACTTTTAGGTTTGTGTTCTGTAGAACATCTTTAGTTAGTCAGTTAGTTTGTCTGTAGCTGGAAAACTACAGCTGCCCATGTAGCTACTTTGACCAGCAACAGCAACATTTGCCCCGTATTATGGTGTACAAAGTGTCGCTTTTATCATACGTTAAAAATAGTCTCTTTTTTATGATGAACGTGGTTTCCTGTGTGTAGCAAAGCGACTGAAGACTCCCAGCTACACAAAGAAATCAGTTTCTTGGCAGGTTGTTGTGGTCCGGATGTGCAGCCGTCCTCCTGTAGGGAGGAAGGAAGACAGTCCCTGAACAGGTCTGGCAGCAGTGTTCATGCGCCTGCTGATGTAAATGTCCACAGTGTTTGGAAATCACTTTACAGCAGAGCCTTGCTGTCTGCACCACAACACTTTCTGTACCACTGGGTGAATTGGACAGCTGGTAGTTTTATACTAACATGATCCACACATTCTCTGCTCCTTTCCACTCCTCCATACTGCTATTCTGATTCAGGGGCATGTTAACCTTTTCTTTGTTTGCAGATACACTCTTATGGTTTACATTTTTTACTGTCACTTGTCAAGTCTTGTGTGCATAGTTTACATTCAACAGCCTTAAACAGCCACACACACACACACACACACACACACACACACACACACACACACACACACACACACACACATGTGCGTGGAGGACAAACTTGTCTTCATTCTGTCGTTGTTTCAGGAAAAATCTTATCTGCAATGATTCAGCATCCCCTTGGAGATCATTAAGGTCATAGAGATAATTAAGGTTTCAGCTTATCATTTCTGATCAAATCTAACATAATGTAATATGTCACAACATAATCCCCCATCCCAGCCTCTCTCTCTCTCTTACATGCATTGTACAGTTACCTCGACAGGGTCAACACAGGCTATTATTTAGCCTTTTTGTAGGGCTGAGAAAAAACCTTAAACCCCAACTTATCTGCAATTAAACATCTTGCACTAGTTTATCCTGTAAATTAGTGATAAAGTTGTTGGGCCTCAAAAGCTGGTCGGACCTCTTGAAGTCACAAAAATGTCCACGGACCCCACATATGCATAAAAATGAATGCGCACAAACTCACACACAGACACACACACACACATCAAAGCTGTTACAGAAAAAGGACATTTTAATTGTTTTCAGGACACACCCACACATCCATTACATAAAGAAAAATCTGATTGTAATCAATTTAGCCTGTTCTGGTCCCAACAGAACTTTACAACTTTAATTAGTACAGGGAATTTAATTTTATTTTAAGTTTGGATGATATGATTAGCAAAGGGGAGTAGAGCCTTTCTCTATCAGGATTATGAATGCTATCTTCTGAAAGTCATTGCTAATCTTGTTAAAACGGGGAACAAGCGTGGGTTTTACCGCATGTCGAACTTAAAACACAATTACTACTTTGAGTAGGAGGTGAGAAGATAAGAATCTCACCAAAGCCACATGGTAGCGTAAGACATATTAGTGTGTAGATGCTAACAGTTGTATGTATGCTTTATGGATATTATATCTAAAATTAAATGTGACAAAAATGAATTACAAAAAAACTTGCTACTTAAGCTGGATAGAAGGGAATTCCAAAGTTCCATTTCCGTTTTTCCATTGTGGTTTAAATTCTAACTCCTCTCAGTGACATATTGATATCAAATGATGAGTTTTGCATGTTGTCCACTGAGCCTGTTATTTGAACATTACTGCAATTATTTCAGGATTCTACCCATGAAGGAAAGATCTGAGAAATGTTTTTGATGCAGCAGTTTAAAGACAGCTTCATACCCCTGCATATGAAAATACAGAAATCTACAAAGTGTAAATATATATGATCCAATGTCTTGACTAATAAATGGAAAACAAATTTCTGTGTGTAAAATAAAAAATAATAATAATGTAGATGAACTGAAAACTGATAATATATGAAGTTCCCATTTAGTCTTACATACAGTTGAGTTCTTTTTCAAGATTTCCAGATGTTTTTCCATGTTTTTTTTTCAGAATGGAAGCAAATATTGAAAATAAGATTTGCATATAGACCTGAAAAAAGTAACAGACATTAATACTTTTCAAAACATTTCAATTGCTATTAAAACAATCCATAAACACAATCTTGATGTAAACCACCCTGATGTTTTTATAATCTCACTTCAATGTTTTAACAACTGTTTTATTTTATTTTATTTTTTTATTTTAAAGGCTTGAGAAAAGCGGATTTAAAATCCACGGGGAGATCCTGTGATCCTGTGCTGGAGGCATCGGGGTCCAGACATCAACAGCAGCCATATCAGCAGCAGGATGAGGCAGACACTCAGCAGTGGTCCTGGCAGCTGACAGGTCCGGCGGGACTGAAAAACTGCTGGAGCTGATCAGTCTGTGAAGACTTGGATGGTGATGAGGAGGTGGAGCTGAGGTTGGAGACAGCAGCAGAATAATAGACTAGCAGTGAAGGTGGTTCTCCTCTTCCTCCGCCAGAACAGATCCTCTCCATGCAGATCTACCTAAGATTTTTTTCCCTACGTTATTAAGAGTACAAAGATAGTTTTGATCAAATGTTTTTTTTGACCAATTATTTTATTAAGAAGAAACAATTGGAAGGAACAATTCTGAGATATGACGCAGTTTGTCTCTTGAATGTCTTGAGTGTCGTTTAAAATAATCACTTAAATTAAGGCACAAGAAGGTTTCCTCTCACACAAACCATGGAATTAACATTTAAAAATTTCATGACCAGAAAAAATTGTTCTTTCTTTGATTTTTTTAGAACAAGAACAAATGACCTTTTCTAATTCCTAATGAAAAACTGAGGTTCAGAACTCATAGGACGTCTTCATGGGGCCCTCTCACTGCAGCAGGTGCAAACTTCATCTGCATGCGTTCTCCGTGAGTTTGTCCATCTGGGAGTGATTAGATGTCCTCTGAACTGAAGCTGGGTGGTGGACCCGTGTTGAGCACGTTTGCTGGTGAGACAGTTTGAGTGCGGTTAAAGTGTCCTTGCATCTCTTTGGGCTCCAACCTGCGTTCCTGCCAAGATCAAAGATGTGTAAATATGTTGGGGACAATATGTCTTTATCGATGTGAATGAATAAAATCCGACTGCAGATGATGATGCACTGATGAATATGATAGTCCACAATGACCCTGGGCAGTGATTAACCAAAAGATGACAAAATAAACATTAAAGGTTACTTTAATTACAGGCCTTGATGGTGTCCCTAATGCTTAGCTATGGTAAACAAAAACACTCATAATCTATAAAAATGAATCATTATTCATAGCACACATAAACTGAAGCCTCTCTGAGTGGCAGCTACCTAACAATGTCAAACCAAGATGCACCATCTCCACATCCAGGACCTTGTTTTTTTGTAAATTCAGTATTCTTTAGTGCGCTTACATTTCCACAAGGAGAAACCAGATGGCAAGTCTGCTGCAGCAGGCTGATTGTGTCTTGCGATTAAGGGTGAAGTCTTTCTGAACCAGTAAAACTCCCATGAATTACACAGCACTCCCCCCCCTTCCTCACCCTCTCCCTGCAACTCACCATCACTCCTTATCTTCCTCCCCCTCTCCCCTTGGGACTCGGCCTGCCTGCGTGAATGTCTCTTCTCTGTTTTGTCACATGTACCTGTCTCAGAGCGGTGTTCGCAACATGGGTTGTGTTGCAGAGGAATGGAATTCATGTGTCTCCATTTTTGCATTGAACCACTCTACCTGCCACATGTCGTTTCATCTCCAAGCATCTTAAGGTCCTTAACCCTGTCATTCTGCATTTCTTTCTAATTCCCTCCACTACAGCCAATACTTGTAATTGTCAAATCGCTGTAACTGGCATTACAACAGCTACAGCATTGTTTTAGCCAACATAATTTTACATGTCCTCATGGCAAAAAGGGAGCCATTAACAGACATGTCATGATGGTGCACACTGCAGGGAGGAGCAATTTGGTATTTTTAACCAGAGTGCCACTTTGTCAGTCTTTGGTCTGGGTCTAATGCCTGGCTACATGTTTATATCCTCTTTTGTCTTTCCATTGTCACAACAACAAATAGAAGAAAATGGGTACTTATTGAAGTGAATTTTAACTGTGATTAATCCTGACCCATCTGAGAACTTTATTTGTTTCTAATACTAATATAGTCTTCAGCCATTTAAACTACAGAATTAGGTTGCCGTAAAGCGGAAAGGGGGGAAAAAAGATTTAAAATAGAAGCTCCGGAAGCAAGAAGGGAACGGTACCGATAATGAGAGCTGACATTCTGCTTTGTGTGTGCAGGGGCAATAGGAAAGCCGCTCTTCAGGGTGCTGTTGTGCAAGTGTGTTTGAGCACCAGTGGATGTGTGTATATTTGTCTGTGGTTTTGACTGTTTGAGGGCAAAGGAAAGCCTACTCCCAGGGAGAGAGGATGAGAAGGATGTTGATTGATGTGAGGCGATGTGCTCGGCAAGCAGAAATAAGCTCCAATGATTCCAAATTCAAACCTGACATTTCACCCAATCCTTGACCCCATGACTCTCTGCAGCAGTTGGATATTTAACACAGACACAGGTATAGGTGATCCATATTGTCCACCCTGACCAGGCAATTTCTTAAAAATGGCAGGCATTTATTATTCAATAAAAATCAATATTAAATCAGTCTTTATTTAGCACTGGAGATAACTCCAACAACTCTGAGCCATTTCATTTTATTTATTTCCAAAGAAAGTACCGTACACCACAGAGCTGGGATTGAGGATAGTTTGGGTTTCTCTACAGAAAATTCTCTTCCCATGACCCAGAAGGGTGCGGATCTTTCGACCCTGCTACCAATAGGTCGCAGCCTTTGCAGATTAAAGGTTGTATAAGTAATTCTGAGCAAAAAACACAACATTCTCAAAACAAATCGGAGTGTGTGGCCCTTTCCCCTGCACCACTATGAAAGATAACTGGTGCTGAAGCCAAATTATTCTCTTGTCTTCTCATGAGACAAGCTGCTTACAGCTTGAGTGGAATGACTGTAAGTGAACAACTGTCTTGCTGATGCAACCTTGAAGATCTACTTAATTTGTAAAAGGGTGCATTGAGGATTGGTTGCTATTAGAAACCAAACCAAGTCAAAAAATAAATTAAGAATTAACAATACAAATAAGTAGAAGATTTCAGCACATCGATTAAAATCAGTTCCAAATCAGTCAGCAAAATGGTACTGCCGCTGGTCTATAGGTATCAGAACGGAAAGCATATAAGATGGCAATACATGCAAATGCAAAGTAAATGCCTTAAAACAAACATGGTCCCAGTATTCTTTGGGTGCCACAAATTCTTTACCTATTTCCAGACCCCAGGTGGGTTTAGGGGAGAGTGGAGTTTGGAAATATTAGAAATGCGAAGTGAAGTTTCAGATACAGCGGTAGGAGCTCTAACGGCAGCTTCTGCTGCAACTGGAAAATCCTCAATTGTGGTTTGGTATATGGTTATGATGCTCCTGGGATGAATCCAGTAGAAGGTTCAAATTACATCTGAAAGGAAAGGGAAGTGAAACTGCCCGTCTTTGTGACGCTCAGAAGGAGATGACAATGGTGTTGGGTAGTGGGAGGACTGGGATACAATGTTTAAGCTGATATTAAGACCTGACATGCAGTAGGTGAAAAATGGAAGGATAAATGGATGGATGGATGGATGGATGCTCAAAGCACCTGTCGAGTTCAGCCTGCTCACACTTTTTTCTCTTCCTTAGATGTTCATGCAAACTGAATGGGTAAAAACAGCATTTTCTCTTTTGTGGGCTTAATAAAGTCTTCTTTGGCTACTTGCTGATAAAATCAGCTCCTTTTCAGCCAAGTGCATCAACTAAAAGAAAAAGCAAGTATTCAAAAAGCTGGACTTTTTCAAAGTGACAGTGAACGCAGCCTCGGGGCAAAAGGTGGAATGAGAAGGAGGTGGGGGCAGGATGAAGTCATATGTGCACATGTTTGTGTATGAGATATTATACAGCAGCTTCCTTTATTGCTTTGCAGATCGGAGATCCCTGTGTGCACATTTTGTTTGGATTTAATTAAAATGCTTTTAGAGGATCCTTCAAGCTAATTATGAATATTCCTCTGGGGCTTTTGATGTATCACTGGATCAAGTCACTTCTGCGCTGTCCTCACTCCAGACAGTGTGCACAGTATTAATTCTTTGACCGAACACATCTGCCGAATAACCATTCTGATTTATGGTGAGGCTGCTCAGATTTTACTGTTGCTGCATTTATAATGGTCGATGATAAATGATGACAAATTTGTGCACTCTCCAAATTGCCTCTGCTCACCTGTTCTGTGGTGTATTCAGTTAATTAGCGACGTTCAGCAGAATTTCAGGCACATCCTGTCCCTAAAGGTGGGGGGGGGGGGACTCCCTAGACAAGAAAGTGAACAAGAAAGTGAAATACTCGAGAAGATTCTAATGTTTTCTCAAGCAAAGCTGCTGCAATATAAATATGAACGGAACGAGTAGAGAAGCTGGGAGTTGCCCAAATCTTTGCCAACAGAAGACGGTGGCAGCTGTTCTACCTTTACAATTTTTGGTCATTCAGCAGCACTTCATCATAACTCACTTCTATGAAACGTCCCCACCTCAGATCTATAAAGTATCCAACTTTTTTCTTGCTATCCTACATCAATTTGAGCTCTGGTTCGAAGCATCCTGGGTAAATCTGTCCTCTTTTCTTTGTAAAGTCTCCTTATGTAGCCGAGTAGCCGCATCTCCTCTGCAGACTGGAGACTGCAGGTTTTGGCAAGAATGAGTGACTTTAGAGCCAAGAGTTAAAGATTCTTTGGTCAGAACTTGGATTAGGTTGCTCCTGCAATGGATGGTGGGGACGGCGATGATCGATCTCATGAGTGTATCGATCAGCTGAGACAGAGTTTTTGTCTCCCCTCGCTCTCATCCATTCCCACAGGACTAAATTGATGGGAAGTCTCCTTTATCCAGTTATCAATTGGAGAAATTTTCTTGAGACGCTTTCTGTCTGTCTGAATACAAACTTTTCTGTCTGTGTCTTCCTGTGTAATCTTATTTGCTTAGCCAACACAAAGTTATCTGCAGACCTGGCGGTGGAGATTTCTATTGTTCTCAAATTTGATTCAAACCCTCAGAGACTCAAAGATCATTGTTTTTTTTCCCCAAGTCTCTTTAATGTGAGCTTCATTGTGTTTTTATATCAGCTTACATTTTAATAATGATCTTTTTTAAAAAAAAATACAGCCCTTTATACATTCTTGGTGTATTAACTGTAAAATTGCCTTGCTTGATTGGATTATATGATGAAAGTGGGGCAGAAAACACACCCCAAATTAAAATGTTATAAAAACATCTATTTGGAGGGCATATTGAAGAAAGTAAGCAAGGAGAACCTACTATGTTCTCAACTATTTGCCAAAATCTTTATTTCAATAAAAGTTTCCCCCAAAATATCAGTGTTTGCAAGATTTTTTACAAGCTGCTCAGTTTACTGTCCACATTAAACTGTAGACCTTGAATTAATAAAATATTTTAACCAAACATGTTTCCTGTAATTTCTTTCTCCATGCAAAAACATACCACAAAAATAAACATTAATAAGAGAATGACCTCTGATACATATATTTTTCTGATGTTGTCTTGGTAAATATGAGTTGTCACCCTTCCTTGTTTTATATTTAGTTATATCATGTGCACTAATAATCAAAATCAACAAACACAAAAACGCAGAATTGCTGAAGATAATCACAATTTAAATGTCAGCACATTCATGATTAAGACAATATGACTCCGATGTGGCATTTTGGCAACAGTAGCATGCATATGTGTGTTTATTTTAGGGATTTCCTTGTTGCTACAATGAGTAATAGCATCACCATGTTTCTTCATCAAAGAAGGTAGGAAGAAGAGGAGCGTAAAAGCTGAATTACAAAAACACTGGTTGTTTCTTAGATTACATCCTTTGTCCTGAATATTTTATAATATTGCACCATTTCTCTCTTCTATTGCACAAAATATTGGTTTATTTCCAATGAGCTATTCCCACATGTGCACACACATGCACATTATGTTATTTGTGGGGGGCCAAGCAATTGTTCAGAAAAGATGTACAAATAAAAATGAAAGTAATTCTCGTTCTCAACTCACACAAAAGGGGTTCTAATACCAGCGTGTCACAAGAATGAATGGGAAACGTTATTTGCTTGATTTGTATTTACGTTCTTTCTGAAGTTCTGAAGTTGTTCTTGCTGAAACAACAAACAAATTTATTGACAATTTCTATTGACTCATCCTGTCATGCTCTGACATTCTGAATGGAACATTTGCTTCTCTGATTTGCTTTCACCAATGGGAGAAAACCCATTGTCTGCATACAGGCTGCACACACAATGTACAGAGAATAACACTGGTTTGAATACAAATGCTCTTTGTCTTGCATTTGTTGTCCTGGGTATTTCACGTGAAGGTTACTTGCCTGACTGAGAGACAGGGACATTTAGAGGAGACAGGTGGGCATCATTGCTGCTGAGGGTGTGATGCTAACAGAGTGATAAGTGCCTCTCTCCTATTATTACACTGGAGCTGAGCCCTGAAACCTGCATGTGAGCAGCTGAGGGAGGCACAGATTGATTCTGCCCCTTCTGAAACTTGGCAAACTTCCTCTGGATGATGAGAATATTAATTATGTCCTTCATTTGCTTTTAATTTGAAGCTCCTCTGTGTGCAAGGAGATCACTTTAATGTGTAATGCTATTGGTCTCTGGGTGTGATGTACTCAAGAAGAAAAATACCTCCGGTAAAGAATTACACTCCAGAAAAAATGGGGTGTGAAAATTTGGGATGATGTTTCATCATCTCTTCTCTTTGCTTTTATGGTTTGTTTTTCCTCGTGTCAGAGAGATATGTGTGTAACACCCTGCTGTCAACAGCTATGGCTAAGAACTCAATTGTGATATATTACATTACAGCGCCGCACAGATGCAAATTCACAAGGAAAAGTAAACAAGAGCTCAGTGCTCGACGGTTGTGACAAATTCAATGAAATAGGTTCTAGATGGCTCTACCTGAACTGCTGCCTGACGCATCTCCGATGGAGTCGTGGCGCCGGCTGCGGGGTCGTCACCTTCCACGATGAACAATGATGAAAATATGTTTATCCCTTTATGTGTTGATTTTGGAGCATGACGAAGGCAGATGAGAAGAAGAACAGAGGGACACGATAGGAGCAGCCTGTAGCGGTGGGAGGATGAGCTCTATGGTAACATTATTGGAACTTTAAATATAAAAGTGTCTAGATGAAGCTGTTGAAAACTCTCCTTTCCTCTGGGAATTTATCTTCTAAGATCAATTTTTCTCATCCAAACGATAAGCATCACTGGACTGAGACATAGCTGCGCCAATGAGGACTGGAAGTAAAACGGTGTTAAACTCTGTTTGGAAAGTGTTGTTTTATTAAACACGGAAATTTGCCAGCAGTAAATGCTTTCTTGAGCGTACCAGGACAGTGATGTATAGCCTCATCGATCTTCATCACACCTCTGTGAAAGAGCCAAACCGCTCTTGGAGCTGGTGTGGGTGAGCAAACGAGAGAGAGAGAGAGAGAGGACAAAACCCAAATATGTGCACATTCACTAATTAGTAATAGTGAATTTAAGAGAAGGATAGAGAGAGAGATAGATATATATATATAAAGAAAGTCAAACTGTTCAGAAAACCTCTCAGTGTGTCCCTCTGAGGTCTAACTTACTGAGGACTGACCATGTGTTGCACACACACACACACGCATGCACGCACGCACGCACACACACACACACACACTCACACAAAAACAACTGCAGAAAATTGTCAGATGTGCATGTAAATTCTTGAACAGCGGGTTTTTTCAGGTTTTCTTCCCCGGCCCTGATTGATGGGGGACTGAGGCAGTATTATTTTCAGCCTTCCTTATCCGCTGTCAGAAGGCTCCACTAAGACATTCCCACACAAACGGCTGAAGCCAGTGCGAAGGGTACGCTTGAGCAGGAGGACAGACATGATGTCATCACACAAGGACATGGAAAACCACACAGAAAGGTGACGAAGCGGCGATGATGTCGTGCAGACGATGTGATATTACAGTCGACAGTGCACGACCCCCTTCACACATCAGAATCTGAATATTTTATATGACTTGTGTATTGGCCATGTCCTGTAGAGGCACCATGGCTTTAAAAAAAACAATAAAAAACCTGAGGCGGCCCCGGATGAGCGTAAACCCTGTGGGTGTGGGTGTGTGGTGGTATATAAGCCTTTCAACATGCATGTGTGCATGTGTATGCCAATAAGACTTTGCTGGTGCATGTGTGTGTTGTCTATGAGCACAAATCCTTACTTTGTAGGTTGGAATTACTTAACATCTCCCATTTGTGGAGCGATGGTGGGCTTAATGTCCCTGGATTAGTCCTCCTCAGATCCTTGAGCGAGTGTTTGATGCAGACAGTCGGGTTGTGCATGTTTATCAAACCGTTTGTTCATGTAGGAAATTGTATTGATTGCATGCATCCCACAAATGTTTAGTATCCCATTTCAAGGCTTTTGTTTCATTTTGATTGTAGGCTTTAGCTTGGGAGAAGATGCTGAGCACAGTTTTAGACCTGGTAGGCGTTGGTCATGGTGAAATAGCTTAAGTGAACAATGGAACATATTGGCTTTAAATATAAATATACTCAAACAGCATATGTGTGAACCCACTCTTGGGTGGAAATAGCTGAGAATCACACAAATCCAATCCTTGGGGATATAGATCACAGCACTTCTGACAAGCTTTGGACATCAATAAAGATGAGGGAATTCACAAATCAGAGATTAGAGAGAATAAATAAATAAATCTGCTGCTGCAGTTCAAAGATGGCTTGTTGCTCTACTTCCCATAAAGTCCAGTCGCGGGTGTTTGGCAGAATTTTGCTGCTGGTAACAGATTGTAGACAGATAGATGGAACATTATAAGATGTCCTGTTTTTCTAATCAAAAATGGGCCAGCTGTCTAAAATTAATCAAATGACAAAATAAGAACCAAAAAAGGTTGTTTGTTCAACCCAGATCTGTACGTTGGAATCAATCAGACGAGAAATCCTATACAAAGCCCGGTTTAGGCCGGAGAAGGTCCAATTCCTCAGGAATGAATGCAAGGAAGCATCTTAAAACCAAACATCGAGTACATCCATAACCCTGATTTAAAGTTTAAAAGGGTCCTGGCATCACATCTAGGCTGGTCCCCTTAATGGGTGAATCAGGCAGCAGCAACAGTCCCAGACGGACCCTAGAATTAAATATCCTGACGCGTCAGCACCAGAGTCAGCACCAGAGGGGTCAGTGCAATATTAGACAGCTGGTTCTAATGGTTCTGCTCCGTTGTTACTCCTGAAACCACTGGTTTTCTAGGGACTGGACAAATAGATGAGGAGGCCCCATCATCCATCCTTCCATCCATCCATCCATCCATCCATCCATCCATCCATCCATCCATCCATCCATCCATCCATCCATCCATCCATCCATCCATCCATCCATCCATCCATCCACCCATCCATCCATCCACCCATCCATCCATCCACCCACCATTAATCCCCATTTTAATTTCCAGTAGCAGTTTGATAGGATTTCTTTGCATTTGCATAATTAATCAGGATCGCTTAATTTCCATTTGCGTGGGGAGGGACGTTCCGCACTAGAAAATCAGTCTCACTTCAGGGACTAAAGTGAAAAGTTGGGCTCAGCACTTTTGATGTTGCCACCTGTCTTTTGGCAGCAGTTAAGGAAACATTTCACTTTAAGGCTGTTGTTGTTTCTGGTTGGAGCACATTCATCCTGTACTTCACCAGTCTAATTTATGCTTAAATGCACTTAAATTACACTTAAATGCACACAAAGCAAAGTTGAGGAAGGATTAAACTGCCCTTCATTAAACAAGTTGAGCTCATGGGGAAAGGCCGTTCGCTAACTTTTAGCGTTGTTTCCAATTCCCCGCCGTTGTCAGAAGGCAAGGAAATCAACCTGCTCACACCCCAGCTCATCATTTATTCATCATGTTTTTACAGCCCCTCATGATTTTCGTGATCCAGAGATTTTCAGCGTCCTACGTCATCCTTCTGATTCGGCTGAAAGTGACAGTCTGACGTGTCTGAGGAAAATGTGGTGTGCAGCTCTCCGTGAAAATGATGCTTCCTGTGCTTCAGTGGGTCATGAATTGCTCTGTTAAAACATTGATAACTGGACACAGAAAGGTCTGGAGAGACTTTCTAACACAAATCGCCATTAAGTGACTTCCCAACACGGAAACTATCTTTAGCAGATCTCATCTCAGGATTTCTAGGTGTAGACAGTAAAACATACCAAAGAAATAAAAATAGAAATGAGTTACCTGAATGGTCTGAACATGTTCCAACCTTTCCAAACCTAGTCCTCCATTCGTAAGCCTCAACCCTTAGTCATTAATCCCTTAAAATGAAGATATAGAGTTGAAAAAATTATTCTGTCTACCAGTGCCTAATTCAGGCTTTTAGACGGTATTTTGCTTTGGAATGAACCTATAACACTTTAAATCCTTCACACTCAAGTAGGAAACCTCTCAGTATCATGGTGATATGATGGACAGATTGACTTTAATGTGCTTTGTGTGTTTAGTGGTGCCATTCCTGTCTTATGGGGATTATGTTTCACATCACATAGATTTAGTGTGACAGATGGCATGTGAATGTAGGAATTTTATGTGTTTATGATGTCGTCAGATGTCCTTATTATTTACGCCACAGTTCTACTCTAATTGTACAACATCTCTGCATTTAACTGCACATATAGCTGGGTAATCATCCAAACAGCCATTTAGGTCAAATCATGGACTATAATAGAACATAACTGCGTGAAGGAATTTGTGAATGATCTCAAGACGGTGCCAAAGGAGGTAACGGCGCTCTGATTGTCCTGTAATTGCATTCTTGTGCTGGCGTAATGTTATTGATGTGTTTCATCGAAGACTGGCCTTTCAGGGCAGGAGGAGAGTGACAGATTGGGCTATAACCTGGGGTTGCAGGTTAGAACATCAAGAAATGTCTGACAAGGTGGCATCAGGAGCGTTTTGACAGTGAAGTTCCACACTGCATGTCCAAGATAAGCTACCATAATTGCATTTGAATGCTTCTTTTTTCAGACACTTCTGGTCAATGCCTTCCAAAGTGCTTGCAGTTCACTAACACTAGCGCTCTGCTGTAATGTGAAGGCATGAGCTGATGTGTTTGTCTGCTCTTATTCCACTCGTAGCATGTTTACCGTCCTTGGACTGTGATCCAGTGGCGATCAGGCTCCATTGTGGCCGAGTGTAACGGCACTGGTGGTCGTATTTCCGGCCTTCTCTGAGAGCGGCGCTGTCTAAGACAGCATGCCACAGGACATTACATCACTTCTCATCTTCTTAAATCTCCCAGCCATCCAGTCAGAGAAGCGTAGGCAGCAATAATGGCGAATGAAAATGCCACCTCTAACTAGGAACAGGCCTGCGGCACCGAGATGATGTCCCACGAGGGAGGATTGTCCAAAATGAATCAGCCTCTCCCCTTGAAACTTGGCAAAAGAAAGGCATCTTAATAGGGCTGTCGAAATTAACAAGTTAAATATTTTAATGCTATAACTGCATGCACAGACGTGAGATCCTTTTTGTTGTTTTAATTGACTGCATCACACTCGGATCCTAAAGTGTGGCCAAATGAAATTATCAAGTGAAAGTAATTGTTTTCTCTGCTCAGCAAGTGTGACGGATCTTTAGTCAGCGTTTCTCCAGTCGGAAAATCAGCACCAAGTAGAGTTGGCTCCAACTAAGCGTGTTCTAGGTATAAATGAAAAAGACAGAGAGCAGCAGGTTCCTTCTTTTAAAAGTAATCATCTTTGATTTTTGATTTGCTTTCATTTAAAAAAAATCTCTTTGATTAACTTGGACCACAGACGATGCCATCAAGCCCCACCGAAAGCAATCAACGCTTGTATTATTTAAAACTTCACATTTGTTCCTATGAATATTATTATTATTATTTTATTGTTATTATGAATATGCTATGAATTTGGCTTCGGAATTTGCAGGTGGAGGATTCTGCTGTAAAACAGAATGTCTTGTCTGCCAACTTGGCTGCTAACGATCACTAACCGAATCATATAGAAATCTGGTTGGGAGAATTTCCATCAAGCTGACCCGTGACTGCTCACTGAGTGTTTCCATGGCAACCCCTTTGTCCCCTTATTCATAAATTTGAAGCCAGTACATTCAAACACACCCACAAATACAATGAAAGTATGCTAGTTATTCTCTTTCTTTCATGACTAAAATACCATTATTATCCAATATATTGCCTGATATTGCCTAAACTTATGCTGCTGTTTAGGACAGCACCATCATTAATTACATAGTAATAAATGTCATAATTATTTGATCAAACTAAATCATTTTCCCCCAATAATTTCCATCTTTTTACGAGGTAGTGAGATTCCATCATAGCTTTCATCTAAATTAAATTAAATCCTTTAACACAAATGCTGCAATTTTATTTTTATTTGACATAAATAGATACTTGTAAAACAAATACTGTATTCTGTGTAATACTAATAAAGCTGAAGGACGTGAATACCACAGGGAAGCTATTGTCGTCATGAGCTACATTGGCAGAGAAACCACTTACAGCAATCAACTTGATGGTGCATTCACTGTCTTCTATGAAGGGAGGGAAGGAAATTGGATACTTAACAGAAATTGACATTAAGTGAATAACCGAAGGCATCAAAGTGGCAATATGCTAATGTTAATGCAAATTACACCGCAGATTCCAGTAAATGCTGAAAATGATCGCCTGTCAAATTTTTCTTCCAAAAATTGGAGTAAATATACTCTCGTGCTCATCACAATGATGCAGCTGATGCTGACGGTAGCCGTGATGATTACTCGACTTGTTCAGAGAATATTTCTAAACTAATCTGGGCTGACTGGATATGTTGCCTGACCTGATGTAACCTCTTAACAGGAAATGGATTTTCTATAATGAAATTCCGCTGGACAAAACCCAGGCTCCGGAGATCATTGAGGGGTCAGGGGGCGCTAACACACAGTTCTTGATGTCATGTTTAGGAAAAGCCTTAACGTCACAAACAGCCTTACCTCTCTGCATTGCACGCTATAAAAATTCTTCCCTTTCATTCAAAATTATTATTGGATCATTTGATAGTGATGTCGCCAAAGAAGTTTTCAACCCACAATATTGACAGAAATGTTATTTTCTCCTAGTTGTACTTTTTAGCTGGAAACTTTGCCAACCTATTTATGACTCTGTCTTGGAGGAGTATGTATGGATACAGTTACTTGCCACAAAATTACATTATGTTCTGTCATTTTTTTTTTTTACTGCTTATGATAGGGAGTGCAAAAACTTTAGAAACAACAAGTAAAGCAGTAAGAGAGGTTGAAATTTTTCATATCCTATCCTTGCTTTTTGTTCCTGAAAGGTATATGATAATGTATGTTACTAAAGGTCGTTCTCAGCACGGTACGTTGCTCCGCATATAAAACAGGCACAAATATCCCCATTCAAAGAAAGACTATTCTCTCTTCCCATCAGCTGGATCTTGCAGTCGGTCCTGCTTTCTCTATCCGCTCAACCATATTCCACTTTGTGGATCCGTTTCAAGCACCGAGCGATAACGGCTGTCGGGGCAGACAGGAAATGGTTTACGATAAAGGTTTCGTTGTAGATTCTTGTGCAAATATTGCAGAAGAATATGGCTTCATATCCATTCTTCAAACAGCAGCTGCAGAGATGGTAATAGCTGCTTATCACAGCATCCTGTCCTTCATTCAGAGACTGTTAGAGAACCGATGATGCGAGTCTTATCTAACCTCCGACAGACACAATAGGCAGCATTGAGTCAGGACTGGATGCAAGACTGCCAAAAAGGTAAAAGCAGCAAAGTAGTTCCTCCAAGAGAACCCGCTGCTGTCCTTTTTTCTATTTTCCTATTGATTCAGGGACTTAAAACAAGTCCAGCTACTCACTTCATTTCCTCTCCTTCTATATTCCCAATCAATCAGTGATATTGAAAAGTTACAGCATTTATTTTACAAGCAGAGATGCCCAAATTTGCTCTGCTCAACGTCTTTAAAGAAATGTTTTTTCCATTTGTGTCCATATAAAATTTTGTATGTATCAAGCAGAGGTAAAGAGAGTTTTCACCTGTGCGATCATCCAGGTGTTGCATCATCTGTCAGGGTAAAAGAACATACATGACTCTGGTTTGGTGGACACACGTGGTAAAACCCGCCGAACCGGAGCAAAACACTGATGTTTCAAGATATGATGTGAATAAAAATACGAAAGAACGGGTTTAGAGGTAGAAAATGACAACAACAGATGCATTTAGGATGAGCACACAGTGATAAAAGAGCAGGGAGTTTCAGGGCTGAATGGTGGCAGGGATAGATGAAGTATTTGGGTGAAAAAATACCTAATGTTTTAGGACAGTGCCCACGGCTAAATGTTGGTCAGTCCAGCCTTGACTTCGGCAAGTTTAAATTTAATGCAGTAAATTTAATACAAAGGCTTGTTTTGCCCTATATAGGTTTATGTTGTGTGAATAGGTTTGACCTCTCAACTCTGCATATCACTGCGATGCTATGACATTTCTGCTATTGCGTAGAATCAGCATCACAGTGGATTTTGGCGTAGCTGCGGAGGTTTGGCTTCATATTTAGGGTAAACAGCATCAAAGCTGGATTTGTATTGGGTGTTTCCTCATGTGGAAACCGTATATACTGTATGTGACATAAAGGGCAGGGATGTAGAGCTGGCAAGATGAAACACGATCTCTAAACCATCTATTCCGATTGGAAGCTCCTTCCAGAAACAGAGAAACACTATATTTGCCCATTGGGGATTTGGAAGAGGAGTCAGTGTGGGAAAGACGGTGGGGGAGGGGAATGGAGCATTTCTGAGGGAGCTGCGGTTCAGAGGGGAATGCTTTTAGTATGTTTCTGCTATTTCATAGGGGTCCCCCCCTCCCTCCTCCTCCATCACTTCTGCAAACACTGCCACTTTTCTACTTTAGTGCGATCTGGATCAAGCAAATCCGCATCAGCTGCGGTCGTGTTACATCACCGAGCGTTTCGAGCTACTTTTTTCAATACATTGTTTTTAATCTGATTTTTCTAAGCAGAGCTGCAGCTCCCATGCATAATTCTCCCGCTCTGCGTCCGTCCCTTTTCTCTTTACGTTGTTGTTTTGCTCCCTCTGTGCTCCTGCATCCATGTGTGGCGGCGCGTAACAGTTGATGCCGTAGAGTTTGAGCAAGACTACGTGGGCGAGTGTCAGCCTTGATTAGACCCAACGGGTCTCATCACGTTGGCACCCACACAGCACATTATTTCTGACTTGATGTAAACAGTCACGAGGCCGAAGGATGGAGACGGTGGTCTTCTTAATCCTCACGTCACAGCTGCCATCGCGGCCTTCCCACCTCGGCGCAGCGACAACTTCAGATTTCCTCAGCAGAGTTTAATATCGCCAGATGAAAACACAAAACTCGATCCAGCGTAACAAAGGCCTCTGAAATTTAATATCACACTTATGTGATATTAAATTTCTTGGTGCTGTGTCCTTCGCAAATAATTCATGTCTCAAGCAGGTACAAATATAGAAGACACGCAGCCTTGTCACATAAGCTCAGATTTCAACAACATAATAGGAGGAGCAGTGAAGAAAAGCTTTTCATTGAGCCAATAGGAGGAAAAATAGTAATAATTCATTGTTATTAAAGTTAAATCTTGTTCTCAAAGTCACATATTAAAACCTTAGCTTGATTATGTTGTCCCTCAGCCATCCTCAGTTATCAGGATGTTAACCTCGCACCAAACATGACACATTAACCCATTAAAGGCTGGTCACAGATCAATGCTAAGTGTGATTCAAAATGGGAGAAACTGCCGAGGATGAATGCAGTCGGGGCATTTATATTTATGTTCTGTTGCTCCATCTGTTGTTCTCCAGTGTTGTTTTATATATGTTTTCTATATGTACACGCAAGGCAAGCTGTTCTTCGTAGATGGATCCCTCCAGGTAGAGTATATCTTTACGCACAGATGCATTTTCCAGTTACGGGCGATAAATCAAATCTTCCAAACAAAATTATCAGCAACCATATTCCCAACATCCCTGGAAGCTGTTTCTGGCCATGAGCTCAACACTGGGGATTAAATCACATACCCCCTGCCCCCTCCTCCTCGTTTGGGACTTGAACGACTCTCCACGTCCGTCTAGATCTTAAGCCTGACACGACCAAGACCAACTTGATCGGCAGGCAGAGGTTGACATTTGGCTGCTTACTTGGACAAACGAGAACACACACACACGGAAAAAAAAATCGTTAGTATTGACCCTTCTTGTGAGGAGTCAAAGTAAGTTTTGCTCGAGTTGTTGTTTAATTCCTTCCCGTCCCTCACGGCGGTCGGCGCTCTTTTACTCTGACCTCTAATAAGTGATGTCATCAGCCGTCAGTGGGAAGAGGGCACTCCTCTGGAACAGCCCTTTCTCGTCCGTTGCAGATGGAGGGAAAAATAGAGGAATGTCCTCTCCCTGGGCTCTGGTTACCCAGCCTCATTTGCTTTTGCAGAACCGCCTGAGCCTGTGAGCAATGCAGCATGTGTTTGTGAGACATGCGCTGTTGCTTGCGAGGCACACACGGGTGCATGTTAATGTACACGCTGAACACAACCACGCGCGCCTTGTCGACACATTTATCACCAAGTCACCACGTTGAACAGCTGCCAACATACCACAATGCTGCATGCGAACCAAAAAAACCCCAGAAAACCCATGACACACACACACACACACACACGCTCATATGCATATTCATCCCCATTCAAGCCTTTTCTTTTCTCATGACACATCCACACACATCAGCTGCCAAATGGTATTCTTCCTGAGTTTAATGTGGGGAGGGGGTGTTAGCTGGAAGAGAAATTGCTGTTTTTTTACACAGTTTTGTTGCTTGGAAGGAATGCTGAATTGCATCCCCTTCTCCGTGTTCAAGCAGTTGTGGGTTTTTGGCTTGTGGACATGCAGCTGGATCCCGTTCACCTGTGCGACCTCAGTATGAGGTTACAAATCCATTCATGCAATGCATCATTCCTCTGATGATCCCAGCACCCTTATGCTTGAAGGGGACAGCTCAATAAGCAAGGATGTATATGCATTGATGCACATTTAGTCAGCAACAAAACAACACCGTGGACTTTATTTTTATGTGAGTGAGGGTTGTTTTTTTTTGTTGTTGTTGTGAGCAGCCGAGCATAACAGAAGATTGGATCAGACAAGTGTGGGTTCTGCCCGTGGAGCTGTTGTGACAAAGGGAGTAATTGCGTCATGAATGGCATGACGTGCGGTTCAGTCAAAAAGCAAGAGTATTAAAATTCACAAGGTTCGGTGGTCAAGGCTGGTCGTCCACTAATGCTCATCGATGCTGAAGAAGCATCAACAAACGTGACTGGCGGTGGGAGAAACTGCAGTCGCTGAGTGAGAGCCGAGGATTATCACTGCAGAGGGAGAGTGGGTGACCTGAATGGTTTAACTGTCTTCAAACTATCAAAAGTTTTGAGGGCACCTTTAAGATAATAAAAGTAAGAAAGCAAGGCTGAAGTGCAGGGATAGTGTTCGCTGCTGCATACCTCAGAGACCCAGAGCCATCGAATTTCATTACTTTGCACGTCAGTATGCTATTTTCCACACTTTGTTTTTGGGTTTAGCCTGTCAGCTACACAAAAAATGTGATTTCCCAACAGCATTATGTCAACAGAGAAGACCGGCTCACAAAGCAAGTTCCTCTGTCTGTGCTACAGTGCAGACAAAAGAAGTGTTAAAAGCTCTTTGTTGTGAGCTGCAGGATAGGATGAGTGCAAGCATTCTTCCTCCTTCTCATGTTAAAGGGAATGCAGTACTGTATTAGCTCACTTGTCTGTAAATACAGATCTGGACTGGAGCTTGATTACACTGCTCTTTCCTTCCATCTCAGCTTCTACTTGACTTTCTCTCCTGTGTAGAGAATCTCTTCTCACGCTGTCTCTTAGTGGTTCAAACTGCTGCTTTGCTCTGACTCCAATTCAGACCATTCGAGTGGCTTTTATTACAGAATAGATTTCCTGTCTGCTATTTCTATATTTCTATTTCTCTCTATTATTTTTAAGACCAATATTACATAATCAAATTCTTTGATTTTTATGTCACTGCTCATGCGTCGCTTGTGAGTGTTTAGCTTCTAATTCTGTTCACTCCTGCTTGTTGCAGTGATGGAAAGTAGCTGCACAATATCTACATAAAGCTTGAGGGAAGAAACTACTGATGCAGCATGGTTGAAAATGTTTGGAGGTTTGAGAGTCTTGCAGTGCTCTGCTGTGAGGTGCTTAGAAGCAGAAATAATATATTTGGTAGGACCCCACAGAGGAGCATTAAGCTGTAAAGAAGGAGGTTCCAGCCACACATTGTCAAGCCATAAAACTCACAATCTATTCTTTGCTTTTCTGTACTCACACCAACCTCCTTTATTATTATATCATTATTATATATTTTCTATTTATAAGTGCCTTCCAGGGACCTCAGGTGACCTTATATATGATGAAATACATTAATATATATTAAACAAATTAGAAACATTTACACATGCCAGATACATTCTGAAATGCTGCACAGGTGTCTGTCTTGATATCACAAGGGACTGAGTTCCATGGACGAGGGCCAGAGCCAATAATGGTGGACAGGAGGGAAGCAGAGGATAACCTGAGGGACCAGGAGAGTGTGTAGGTGTCTAGAAATTATGTGAGGCAAAGGGGAGCAAAGAGTGACGCTGTTTGAGAACTGGGTAGATCTGGACATGTGCAAGTTGCAGTTTGGGAGGGATTTTTGGGGAAAAGCATGTAGAAGTATATCAACACAATCAAGTTGGGATGCGATGATGGTGCCGCCCTCTTCATCAACACCAACAAGATTCTAACGCGACTCTTCACGGCTGATGTAGTTTCTCCTGTTATCGCCTCAGAGCAACAGAGCCTGTTGTGATTATATAAAGGGTTTTACCGAAATAACGTGAAACGCTGTCTTTGAATATAGAGACTCAATTTAGAGTTTTGTCAGTAGTAGGAAACTATGTTTATTAGGAAAAGTCTTCAGTATCATCACTAATACCTGAAGAGAAAAGTGCACCACACCAGGAGTAAAGTAAATAACACAGGTTTTTGTGGGGGTTTTTTGCTTCCCAAATGCAACGCACTAGGAATACAACTTAATCTCTGAGAAATGAAAACTTTGTTTCTGTGTATAAAGGGGAGCATCTGAAAGCCAGGTTTGATTCACTTACTCAGGACAAATTAGATCACAGAGGAGCAGATGAAGAAAGACCTACAACTAAACTGCCAGACGGGCAAAATCCATCACAATATCAACTAGAAATGAACTAATAAGTCATAAATAATGTCTAGCTGAATGAGCTGGAGATTATCTCTTCATACAGGAGGCCTCGGTGCTCGACATCAGCAGCAATTATTCTTTTGAATTTGACCACTGAAGCCTTTATTAGTCTGCTACACCAGCACACAGACTGTGTACATCGATACACATGGATACTGCAAATCTCAATAAATCAAACGTGAAACATCAGTTCATTATGCTCAAAGGCAGTTGGACGTCAAAGTGTCATGTCAAAGGAGTTTGATTTTTATGTTACAACAATAATGTTTATTATTTCACCTGTTTCTTTATGCATCTTGTTCAGGACACAAATGAGGTGATTTATATAATTTTTATTTTTTCCTCAGAGAAAACCTTTAAGATGTTAAAATATAGATATGAAGATTTAAAACAAAAATTGTTATGACATAAAAAGAATGAACATTCGCCGCTTGACTATAAAGTTCCTCACATCCCAGCAGTTTCTGTCTGTTTGGCCATTCTGGTTGACGTGTTTCTCAATTCCTGAGCAGAAAAATGCAACAAGAGCAAAAGGAAGGTCATCATTTGCTGCCACAGGTGTTTGGCCTCCAAATCACTCAAACAGGCACAGTTCTGACCAACGCGTGAGTTGCACAGTCGTAGAAAAACAGTCCAACACAACAAACAGGCAATGTGATGGTATCTGTGAGATCAGCCGAGGCAGCAGAGTAATTGCCGAAGATATTTATCACAGTTAATGTAGATGCCAATTTAATATTAGTTCACTCTCCTGATTGAAGTAAACCTGGGAGGCTTGATAGAATGTCATAAACTAAAGTGTCACCACGCGGCGTGCGGCCGATTGTTCAAGGCTTTCAATCAAATCTTTCATCGGGTATTGGGGGCAGTGGCATTATGGAATTTGATTGATTGCATGTCTTGGGTTAGGTCACTCTGATTCCATTAGGACTGTTCACCTGCCGCTGCGTAGGAACATTCGGCTGCCGGTCGTCCTTGAACACTTTAGCGAATTCGACCAAGTTCAAATTGACGCTGCTGATTTTTGAAAGTGTACTCGACTCTGGATCAATGAGGGGGGGGGGGTGCATTGTGATGATTAAGTAAGGTGGTACATTGCTTTTTTCCTTAAATGGCGAGAGCAGCGGGTCGCTCGATTGAGCATCGACGCGACCGCATCCTCGGACATTGGGTCAATCCGTGGCAATATGCGATGTGGTGATTTGTGTATTTTTCTAATATGGCGGCTACCTGACCACAGTCAGAAAGCTAAGAGAAATTGCAACAAAGTGGTTTCACCTTAAATAAATAGAGTTCAATCAATTTTATTTAGTATTGAAAGTATTATTATTAGTATTGAAATTGACTGGACAACCCACCTGCAGTGTGGTGTAGCTTCATATGTCAGTAGATTCTATTAAAAAATAAATCAGTAGTCATTAATTAGCATGTGTTTGTGCTCAAAGTAGCTAACTAGAGTGTGTGAATGCACCCGTGTGGTGATCTCTCACCCCCAGGGGTGCACGGTGGGCTCTTTCTGCAACAATACACAAGAATATTAAGACAAGGCCTGATGCTGGGAGCTCACACTCACTGAACTTGCTAATTGTTTTCTACCCTAATGGGGAATTCCTCAGAGCAAATGAAAATAACAGCATAATACTGATTTTCTGCAGAATGCAAATGTGTATTATACCACTTAATTATTATGTCCAAATATTCAATTGATTGTTAACTCAAATAGCTAATTAGCCGATCACATGACAAAAATGACTTTGAACATTGCCTGGTTGTTGGTACGAGGACGGTCTGGTCTGATTCTTTCAGAACCTGCTGATCCACTGGGATTCTCACACACCAGGGTTTACAGAGAAGGGTCCGATAAAAAGAAAATATTCAGTGAGCAGCAGTTGTGTGGACAAAAATGCCTCGTTGATGTGAGAGGTGAGAGGAGAATGGAGAGGCTGGTTACAGATGATAAAAAGGCGACGCTGGTTACAACCAAGGAATGCAGAAGAGCATTTCAAAACCTTTATGAAGATGGACGACAGCAGCAGGACGCCACACCAGGGCCCACTCCTGTCAGCCCAGAGCAGGAAAGTCAGGCTGTAATTCAGAGTCTCAAAAAAACTGGACAGTAGAAGATTGGAAAAGCGTTGGCTGGTCTCACAAGTCGCATGGATCTGTCTTGGGTTGTATCAAATGTTCAGGCTGCTGCTGGTGCTGCAGTGTTGAGGGGGAGATTTTCTTGGTCCCTTTGTAACAATTTAGCATTGACTGAACGCCGCAGCCTGTCTGGCTATTGTTACTGACCATGTCCGTCTCTTTATGACCCCAGCAGACCATGTCACAAAGCTCAGATCATCTCGAACTTGGTTCCTTGGTAAGAATCCAGATGAAGCCCATTGCAGTCTGGTGGGGTGGGAGTACAGGTTTACAACAGTTAAGGTTTATTTACCGGTTTATTTATCTGCCTCATCACAATTTAATGATGGCATGATATATTTTAGGAGGACCCGGCCAGCATTCATCAGGTTGAGACAGCACAAAGGGTCACTTTGATACCGACTGTCACTGATATTAACATCGGATGGAAAAAAAGACCCCAAAACAATTCTATTATTTGGTGTCGGCTAAGGTTTAGCGCTGCTGTGGTAGGTCATCAGCAAACAAACAGGAAGCGTTATATCCTGGTCATCTGCGGTTTCCCACCGATGGATGAATTCCAGGGAAAGGCCATCTGTTCCTGACATTCCAAACCTCTTCTGTTTACCCAGTCACAGCCTGGACCTTCCTCTCTCAGTAACCCAACAGAACTGCCTTGCTGTGAGGATATTAGGCAGAAAAACAACATATAGAGTCTGTTGAAGACTTTATTCTGTATTTTCTGTATTTGCTCATCTCTGTAAAACTTTCGTCCACTGTGACCAGGTCTGTCTCAGAAGGGTTCTGCTGTTTGGCAGCTGATTAGTTTAGCTTTCAGGTCAGTGTTTTGGTTCTTTCTCAGAAGTCTGGTTAAAAAGATTTTTCCTCACTGCTTCTTTCCAGTCAAAAACCTCCTGTAGGACCAACAGACAAAGACCTGATAAACAGCATAATATAATACAATATAAAAATAATAATAATATAATGAATCAATGTTGAGATTTAAAATTAAATGTATCAGCGCTGAAGAAGAAAGAAAGGTGGACTCAAGATAATTTTGGGCAGAATAAAGTTTTATTTTTCTTGGTCATAATGATAAATACTTTGTGTTGGTACAGATTCTTTTTTTGAGAAGCTTATACAGTATATTGATTTAGGCTACTGTACTGTACATTTATATACAGGATATTGTACAATGTATTCTTCTTACACCTGTGATCGATAGTTTGCTTTAACACTCTTTTTTCTTAAAATGAGTACAATAGTTAGCGTATCGCTACAGCAAACCAGTAAAGAGACAGATTCATCAGGGTGTGTTCTCAAGGACGGTCCTAATTGTTCTCAGGAGGAACTCAACACACAGTGTGTGTGTGTGTGTGTGTGTGTGTGTGTGTGTGTGTGTGTGTGTGTGTGTGTGTGTTGAGGAGGCCACATTCATCACTGAGGATGAACATGAAACCCATGGCTGACAGAGTCTCCAACAACATAAAACACACAGATATTTCCTGCTTATTTCCAGGTAAGGACACTCCATTGGGAGTAGTTCCTCATTGAAAGTTGGGATACAGAAAATAATTCTGCTTTTGGTTTGGTTTGAAATAAATCCACCTCTAAGTGAAACACATCCAACAAAACCAAGATATTTACCAGAACCTGCATGTCAGCGTTTCACAGTTACTGCACATTCAGCTCTTTTAAAACCAAGTTTAAAAGTATTCGCAAAGACAAAAGTGAACATTATGTTTCCAGGCTCAAGCTCAGGATCTGAAATGATTGAATTCAGCCGAAGTGAAGCGTTTCTTGGTACATAAATATTTAAGAACTTTGTCAAATGAATGTGTGTTGGATGTCCAGACTGGGATGATTGGTTCTTCTGCTGTGTGGAACAATGGCAGAACAGCTCCATCTTGGGAAGTTAAAGCCCGTTTCCTTTAGGCCGGTTTAGAATGATGTTCAAAGTGATGTCAGTAATACGACCCCAGTGTCATTTCACCAGTGAATGTTTATTCTTCACCACCTAGATCTTCTGGATTAATGATCCCTCCCTACTGAGGTTATTTTTGTTGGAAATTGTGGCTTCAGCTTTCACTGAAGTATCTGCGGTCAGATCATCCTCTATCCTCCTGGATATGTGACCTTTTCCAAGTGATGGCGCGTCTCGGTTTTAATCTCAGTACTCCACACAGACGCAGACATAAATTCCGACTTTGGCCACATGTGGTGGCTGAGCGTGAGCGCATGATTCACACCTTTCAGCTGCTTTTCTAATGAAACCCTGAGACGATTATCAGAACTATCATTCTTTATGTCAGATTTTGCCTCCCTGGTAAGAATTCAGAATTGTACTAATGTTGTAAATCCTTTTATGGTCATCCGATCATGAATTCTGATGTGTATTTCTCCTGTGCAGTGCAACCAGGTGATTAAATATTTAAGAATCAGTTCATTTTTAATACAACCTGGAATAGTGTGACAGTCTTGACAGCTGGTATAAATTAATAAGACATTTTAATAAATGCAGTCTTGCTCCAAGTTCTCCCCCTCAGCGTCTCAGTTAATGAACGTTTGTCTGGTATCACGTTAACTGTGATCCCCTTCAACGTGACAATGTGGATGTAAATTCACTAAATATCTAAACTAGCCCTGAGAACATCGTACAGGTACATGGGTTTCTTGAAAAATTTGAATTGGGAAATCCTTTATCATCATCATCAAAATTGAAGAGCGTCGGATCAGTTCCCTTAAATATCTGGGAATCCAGGAACAACTCCCATTCGTCCAGTTGTGCTTATTTTAACTGCTGAAAACACAAGCCGTGCTGAGCGGAGAGGAAATGTGTGTCCCGCCTGAGGCTTGAACCAACTTGGCTGCCTCCAAGTGCCAGTTTAAGCACTTTTCCTTAATAATTTAGTTGATTTACTCAGTTTGTCTGGGTCTCTCTCTCTCTCTCTCTCTCTCCCTCTCTCTCTCTCTCTCTCTCTCTCTCTCTCTCTCTCTCTCTCTCTCTCTCTCTCTCTCTCTCTCTCTCTCTCTCTCTCTCTCTCTCTCTCTCTCTCTCTCTGGCGCCGCATCTGCTGTTATTCCTATACCATTTGGTTTCAGACCAAATTCTACAGATCTGCGATCAGTCTGCCCCTGACATATGGGCAGAATGTGAGTCCAGAGGGTTAATAATGTTGGATTTAACCTACTTTTACTTCATGATTACAGTGCAGAAGTGAAACACCCTCTTAATCAAGCTGAAAGTGTTCAGAAACTTCCCTAGAACCACAACCTTTCATTTCTTCCTGCGTTCTCCACTTGCCTGGTTGTTTGTGGGTGTACCAATACGACTACCCGCCGATTTCACCGCACCAAACGGCAGGCGCTATGGCAGCCCGAGCGTATTTCATGGCGCTTTTATCTCCCAGCATGCTTTGTGCCGGGTGTTATCGGTCGTCTGCAGCCATGCTGCGAGATTAAACCGCAAAGAGGAAGTGCCGCGCTGACACAGCTGGCACCGCTGTATTATAGAGAGCCTTTACTTTCAGAGCTAATTTTAATTATAATCAGCCACGCGCTGTTACAGCATCAGGCGCCCGCACCTGGGCAGCTGTTTGTCAGAGTGGAGGAGAGGGAAAACTGCATCTCTGAAAATGTCATGTGACCTTTTTTTCCCATTATTATGCAATCTATTTGTGCGTGCGGTAATTAGCGCTGTCGCCTCACAGCAAGAGGGTTTCAGGGGCTATTCTGTGTGAAGTTTGCTTGTTCTGCCTGGACGTAGCCTCTCTGGGTACTTCCCACAGGACATGCACCTTGGGGATACAGGTGAACTGGTGAACTGGTGACTCTAACTGGCTTTAAGCTGTGAATGTGTGTAAATGGGTAGCTGGATGTTAGCGATGTGAGGAGCTGGAAAGAGTGTAGCCCTCCTCTCAGCCCAAAGGCAGCTGGGATAGGCTCCAACAAATGGACGGGTGGTTTAAATCTATTTCTATGACCATAATATTATGTGTAGGCGGTGGTAGCCTATTCTCTTCAGAGCACTACCAAGGTACCCTTGAGCAAGGTACCGAACCCACAAATGCTCGCTATGATGAGCTAGCAGCTCATCCAGGGGTGGACCCTGCAGTCACCCATATGTGCACCCTTCCCGTGACCCCCAAAGGGATAAAGCCTTCAAGAAGATGATGACCCAAATGACCCAAATATATAATTTCAGCATTTAGCCAATGTAAATGAACAGTTCAACCTCAAGAAAAATAACAAGTAACGTACAACATTAATGGAAAGCAGCAGACACGTCACCTTTCGGCTGATGCACATCAGACAAAGACGGTTTGAGCGGCACTATTACCCAAAGGTGACGCTCACCAGCCCTTCGAGTTAACAACTTCTCCAACTTGACATTGGTGTGATGACCTGAAGGCCAGTTCAAAAACAAAGTCCTGGAACTTTGTTTATTGGGTCACCTTCAGCAGCATCAAGTGGTGCCAACAGCTATCAGGTTTCATTTATCTCGTGTTTTACGTTGTTTCCCGAACACTCGCCAAGTTACTTCGTTAGCCCCGCCAGCCAACACTCGCAGAGTGGTGGTGCCAGGTTCTCTTTTGTGTTCTTGTTTCTTAGAGTACCTGAAAAGTGAACATAGCTCGTGTGGGAGGATTGATGTGGCCGTGATGACGCAAGATGACCAATATCGTGCCATTGCCATTTAGCCACATCCCTCACCTGATTATTGACCCAAATTTTAATGCCAGACTGTGTGATTTGCAACAAGCAAACATCTAACTTTATTGTAATGGGACAAAGTGGTACCTTTGCACCCAGGAGGATCCACCCCAACACTGAATTGTTCTCAAGGGTCACCTTTAAGATGGAGGAAATTCTTTCTTAGCTGCACTGCAGCACTGAAGTATCGAATGGATCAACGTGGGAACGCTGAATCTGCCAGGGACCGATGCCCTCAGATTGATCCAAGGCATCACTCTTCACATCTTTTTTTAAACTTGTGGCTGAAATCCAAAGACAATCGTGATGGATTTACATTGTGGGGAAGAGAGAAACAAATCCAAAAGCGCTTCTTTTCAGTTTTTCTTTTCTAAAAATCTCTTGTAATGAAGCCGTGGTCAACGATTTCAGGGCCGCTTATCATTCGCTGAGTTTTGAGGACTCATTGAGGACCCATTTTTTTGCCTCTAAAATGTGAACGATATGGGCGATGATAATGATACATCATAACAGAACAGTTCTGTGATAAAACTATGGATTGACACCTCAAGATATTTGTCAGGGTCATCAATACAAGCCATCTGTTAATGGGTAATGTGCAAGAATCATTAACAGTGTGGGAAAAGTAAAGTAACAGCAGGTTGAGAACTGAACTCCATTAAGGGTTCTTTAATTAGAGATTGATGTTTGCCACCAGTTGAACAGTTTGGATAATGATGGTTTAACTCATTCAAAGAAATTCAATATTTAATCTAAATACATCCAAACAGAATGAAGTACTTGCCAGATTATCATCGTGATTATATCGATTTTCATAATGGGTGGATCACAATTAGTAATTCAAAATGTCTTCGATTGCCACCTGAAATATACTGCAGTGTGTAAAACATCTGCTAAATACATTTGCGTGACATTTACAACACATTAAGAGTGCCCATTAGAATGATGGCTGTTCCTTTTATCGTCCATCAGGCAGCAGCAGGTGGTAGATGAAAATCTTGTGTCGCGTGCGGTTGTTAAACGGTACATTCTACAAATGGTGACAGGACGGCGGCGTCTCCCTTTCTGTTATGTGCGAATTTTCATGCGAATGATCGCGGGGGAACGAGGAGGGAACAACATCATGGAGCTGAGAGCGTGACGGCGGTCTGCTGCGAACACTGAGATCACTGGGCAGCAGAAATAAACCACTTTTTAGCAGCAGGTTTTTGTGGCTTTTCACAAAATATTGTCGCAGCCGTTGCTGATCTCTGGAAACATTTGTTTTTGTGAAATCACTCAAATGTCATTTTTTGCCACTGCGAGCCATTCTTAGGTTATTAGAGAAGTTCTAACCCTCACTGGCAGGCGTTGTTATACTCACTGACACCAATACTGTGTTCACAGCTGTGACTACACACTAGTTTGTGCTCCATCTCTCTCGGTTTTCCCTGGAGCTGATGATCAAGTGCCAGACGGAATTCTTTAGGCTCAAGGCTCACTCTTTATGCTTCAATAGAAGGATTTTAACTACTAAAAGTCTATATAAAGGCCATCTGTCCGTCTCATTAGAGACTTGCGCCTCCAGGATCCAGGTCTGTCATTGGAAACGGTCGTATGATGGATGGTTGATTTTCCTGGATTACGAAGACAGTTTCACCTCATTAATCTTTATCGTTGTTTTAGCAGGCGAGAAGATTTATTACAAAGCAAACAAGGAGAGCATCAAAGCTGTAACGATCTTGGCCAATGGTCATCGAAACTAGTGGTGCTGGGTTGAAACACTAGGAGATACAGATCGTTGGTATCTATGATGCAAACGCCTCCAGAACGCTCCTAAAAATTCTACTTTGTGTGTTCACATCCTCATTGTGCGTTCATAAAGCTTCAGTCAGCTGTAGCCTTTTGAAAAATGATGTAGAAGTACAGACTCGACAAGAGAAAGCAACTGAGAGAGCTGTGGTTTGAGATTATAGATCTTAGAAAAACCTATTTGTGTTCATCTGTTGACCTTGTAGCAGCAAACTGAAGGATGGTGAGTGTGAGTAGAGGTGCATAACAGGAAGCGAGGTGCAGGAACAAAGACCAGAACACAAACTCTTTAATCCAATCAGAAGCAGGAGGTCATATATAAACTTGCCAGCAGATTCAGGCAGCCCGACAGGCAGGCAACACAAAAATCCTAAAACAAATAAACGAGTCAAACACAAGAGACAAATGATACAGGGATACAAGGACAATCTGGAAAGAAATACACAGAGGTGGGTTTAAATATACGGGGAAACAAGCCACACGTGAAACACATGATCTCAGGCAGAAAACAAAGAGGGAAGTAAATTGGTTACAATGCAAGACTTTCAAAATAAAACAGGAAGAGTCAACAAGAGTCTGACACCAACATGTTGCTGAATCCAACAGTTATATCGAAAGGATGCGTGAAAATTTTACTGCATTGTTTTGTTGTAAAGCTCCCTTTGCATACGGAATTACACAGTAAATGCAATATAGTGTGGATGAAATCAATTCGATTATTTAAAAAATTAATTTTATTTTTAATGCCAAGCACAGTAATCCACAAAAAAATCCATCATACAAATAAATTACAGAAAAATCTGAGATCTGCTTTTAAACACATCTCACTCTTTTCCCCTTCCACCACCTGTTTCTGCATGAAAACATTTTTGGAGAATATTATGCAGCTGGAACACAACATTGGTGCCAAAGCTAAGAAGACGTGCTCATTAAATGTGTTCAGTCGGTCACTAAGGTGTGCAGAGAATGCAGGTAACGGTCTGACCTATTAAGCCTTTGCAGAGGAGCTGACTGACTGTGACACAGAAAATGTTGGTTTATTTACGCTGGAAAGTGTTGAAATGTGAACAGCAACCATGGTCTGAGACAGGAAGGGAAGTAGATTACATCTCATATATCCGCTTGCAGGGATTTGGGATAGGAGAGGAAAGAGTGGGGGGTGGAGGTGAAGAAGACCTTGGGAGCCTCGGCTTGGGATCCTTCTGCGTTAGCAAGTCTGGGTTGGTTTCCAGAGAGGAAGCAGGAGCACTTAGAGGAAAAATAAGATAAAATTGCGAAGCAAGGTGTGCCAAATGAAGAAATGAAGAATGAGGTTTTTAGTTATTCCCCAAATGTAATGTTTATGTCAAAGCATTCATAACTCTGCCCCAAAACATGATCAACTCATTTCACGAAACACAAGACGCCTGCCAATTTAGCCCAGAACATATTATTAAGAAGCACATTCGCACCAACAAACGACCCGTTAGTGAGACGTGAGGAGCTCAACTGGATCAGACTGGATCAGCTGACCGTCGACGACAGCAGTTTGTTTTATCACCACCAGGGGGCGAACCAGACGCATCTCTATCTGTACTACGGATAGAATAAGACAGAGAAAGAAAGGAGGAGAGAGATAGTGAGGCTCGTAGAGGGAGAAAGCGAGCGAGAGAGAGAGAGAGAGTGATGGGATTTCGCCAGAAGGCCTGACAATTAGTGGATGTTGGAGGAGCGCATGACACACATCCCTGCTGAGAGAAGAAAACAAGTCTGGCAGAGGGAGGCAGCCTCACCCACGGCCTGGTGGTGGTGGTGGTGGTGGAGATGAGGAGGGGGCGGATGAGAGAGGCTGAGAGTTTAGGGAGTGACTGTTCTTTTATATGAATGCTTCATGGGCAATAGGTGGTAGTGGTGCATGGGACTGTGGTGTTTACATTCCTCTGCGTCCGTCTTCATCTGTCAGCCTTCATTCCTGTCCTGTCAACGTGCCGTTAAAGGCTCAATTAACGAGATGTCACAGGCGGCCAAGTTAAACTAATTGGATGGAATTGCATCGGCCCGCCATTATGCCTTTGACGCGCGCGTCTGTGCGTGAGTGCACCTACGGATAGAAGAGAAGGAATCGTTGGAGGTTTGGTACTGTGTCCCCACAAAAGAAGAGAGATCCTGGTGTTCCAAAAGCAAACCTGTGATGCCATGAAGGCGCGCGGAAGCGTGCAGTGCGTGGAGCCCCAGATTAACCACAACAACGATATTCTTTTACCAACACAGGTTTGTTAGAAGTAGAATTGTACTCGTTGCAACTCTTTGTGTTGTAGAATGAGCCTCTCTCTCTCCGTCTCTCTCACACACTTTCTTCCTTTTCTTTTACTCAAAGTATCTACACTCACACACTCAGAGAGAGAGCGAGAGCGAAAGAGAGACAGGGAGAGAGAGAGATTTGGTGGAGGGGAGGGACGGACACCGTTTAGCCTCCGTCTCGGCGGCCAGTAGCAGCAACATCAGCAGCAGCAGCGCTGTCTGCCGCCCTCCCAAAGACAGCAGCACCCGTCTGCATCGTGTTTTGGACTAGGCGCCCCACGTTGTGACACCTCGGAACAGGGGTGTGAGAGCGTGTCAACCGTGGAGCAAATAAATCCCAACAGCTTGCGGCATTTAAAGGCAACAATCCCCCAAACCGCCCCCATTCTACAAAGGGGACGGACGGGCGCAGCAGAGGAGCGAACCAGAGGTGTGTGGGGGGGAGAGCACTGAAGGTGGCATGGAGGAGAGGTGTATGTGCATCTGTGCGCGGAGGCAGGCCAGTGGGATGTGGCGTCTGACGGAGGAGCGGCGATGCTGTGAGCTCGGTTATTAGGCAGCTGCGCACCGAGCCTCTATCTCCCTCCCTCCCCTCCCCTCAGCTGCTCTCCTCGCACCGACCAGTCGCTGGAACGCGGGGAATCGGCTCCACGCGGCGCGCTGTCCTCATCCACTGCTTCCGTCCTGCGCGGGAGGACAATTTGACACCCAGGTATGTGCACCGGCACAGCCCTCTGGCGCCGGATAGGGCTTTTGCATGGCCGGGTGGGGGCAAGAGGGTACTGGTGAGTAACTAGATTCCAGGTCTTCTCTCTCCTCCATCTGTGGCCCTGTCAGTGCGTTCGTGCACCGTTTTTCATTTTACATCGGGGAGACATTTCAAGAATGAGAATTGCTATTGTTGCATGTTTTATTCTGTGGGAGAAAATCAACAGAGACAAACTGTCCTCTTGCTTCCATTCATCTATTTCGCTTAACGCGCAGCATGAACGCACGCGAGCGAGCGCCGCCGCTTCGCGCCGATCCAAACGTGATGGGTCCGCGTCTCGCCATGAAGCCAGAAGACACGGCAATATTTTGATTGGTGAGGGGAGGCGATCTGTTGTGATGTTGGCTGCTTTCCTGAGGCTGCGGGCGAATATCTCTCTGTTGGGAGATGCACAGGTTAAGAGAAGGGAGGCAGCGCGGAGCCGAGGATGGGCGTGAGGGCAACATGATCTCAGAACATACACCCTCCTGTCCATCCTCCCGCTCACAAGCGTCTGCGTGCACGCGTGAAAGCCACCACGCACGGAGGCAGGCATGTTGCACATGTGCGTGCACGCACAGCTGCACAGGCATGCACACACCCACAAGTGCATTAATCCATAGAAGGCCATAATCCATAATCATGTGTTTTGGAGACATGACGTAACGCAGCTCTCATCTACAAGCACGCGTTCCTTCAGGTCTGCACACAATATCAGGCGGACTGATGAGAGGATGGCTGCACATTACTGCATGTAATGTAATTGCTCGCAGCATAATAACGTCAAATTGCAGCGCTGGTGTTTTCATTAGGGAAACAGAGCAGATTGTGCTCTTGAAAAATAGGTTAGCATGCCTCCAACTGACACGCATTTTAATTATAGCAGGGTGTCGAAATGGGGATAAATTGAGTGTCCTGGTGTGCAGCAGAGTGTGTTGTCTTTTTGACATGGAGAAAAAAGGGGGCTTTTAATGTTCTTTTACCTCTGGGCCCAAGGAGTGGGTGTGGCTGAGGTGCTCCCCTTTTTCCTGGTATTTACTTTTGGCTGACTCACAGAGGGGAGGTGCTCTAGCTCAGGACCAGGAATTCCCACTTTCTGCCGCTGCCTCCACTTTTTTTGTCGTTTCTTCCTCTCTTTCTTCTCCTTTATCTCTCCCAGAAAAAAAATAGAGCGGGGAGCCGGCTGCATTACAGATCCGCCAGATATGCATGAGCGATCATGTGCTGACAGTGCAGCAGATGAAGGGATAGTGCCTTGCTCAAAGACATCCAACAAGGAAGACTAGCGCTAAGATAAAGGAATGAAGTGATTATATAAGGCATCGAGTGTGTTCTGGGCTGATGTGTTTCTGATCTCATTCAGGATGTACTTATAGGGCGTCACATGGCAACACATGATGTCGTAATGTCTCTGAATAATTGGCACATTCTGACTTGTGGCTCATGGGTCTCCTCAACAGAGTCATTTCTTCAGGGTTTGTGGTCATCAAATTGATCAAAGACAAGCAAAAGCCACATTTGATTTAGTAATCCGTCAGCTCTCGCGTCATTACACCCTAATGGTGACGCGACAGGCGGTACCTTGTGGATATTATCAAGACACTTAAATATCACCTCTTGCGGTGGTGGAGAATGAATGCCCCATTCTTCAAACCCTAACAAGCAGACATCTAATAATTGTGGTAAAGTCAAAGGTATCAGCACTATTGATGTTATATGATGGTTTGATTATTGGTGACTTGTCTGTATAGAGTGTTTACAATGGTCATCCTTTAGTCCCTACTGCAGTAACCATTACTGACCTGGAGCATTTATTAGATCCCTGCTGCATCCTCATGTTTGAAATTGCAGATGACACCATCTTGATTTTTCAATAGCAATAATGAGTTTATGGATGTGGATATTAAAGGGGAAGTGAGTAATTTTTGTTGGGGTGACTGATAATAAGTTACTGATATAAACATCAGAAATAGACATAAAGAACTGATTGTATGCCTTGAGGTGTTCTGCTGTACATTTTAACTTATGTTAAGTTAGGACGTGAGACTTTTGAAATTCTACCACATATAATAACCAAGAGGGGAAAGCCCATATTGGCTTAACATAGCAACATAACCCACAATCCTGGGCTTTTCTTCAGCTACAAATGCACTCTTTCCTCTTCACAGGTTTCAGCACCACCCTAAATATTAATACTAAAATTAACAATTTAATTTAATCAAAGAACGCCAGATTGGCTTCCTGGTGGATGCTGACTTTGTGTCCCTGCTAGTGCTCGCTTGTTCTTGATGTTGTCTCCTGGATGGCAGCATCCTCCCTGCAGTACTTTGCTCCTGAAAGTAATGCATATCACAAGTTAGTGTATGCGTCCCACACCACAAGACATAACCCACAATCCTCTGCGGTCTGTGGCAGACACAAACACACTCACCAGCACAGTGGTGCATGAAAACAATAAGTTTGTTTGTATCGCCCCTGTTTTGAGCAGTCAGATCAATTCTGAAGTGATAGGAACATCAGCCGATGCCGGTGGCTGGCGTATCGTGCATCTCCTACTTGCATTTCTACCTCATGTAAATACTTAAAGCTATTTACTGTACTGGGTCTACCTTCAACCCTGGTAAAATCAATCAAAATTTAGCAATCATGTTTGTGTTAGACCTGTGGTCATCTGGACCAACCATCATTTAAAACATGGCTAAACATTTCGAACGTATGTATTCTGCAATAATATATACATCTTTAACATGCATGGTATATTCTTTACAATTTCTTTAGGTTCAAAACTACATTGATCAGCTCTGTTTTATAACCCCCACTGTACATACAGGATTTTCATTTCTGCCGTTCACACTCTAAAGAATTATTCCATGAATATAGAATTCACTTGTGTCAAATGGAGTGATTTTAACTGTAGACATGTCTATATAGACGCTGGCTCCGTTGATTAATGTTATGCTATAATTAAGCATCTTGCTTTTTCACTTCTTGATGAAACCCTTATTAATACTTATCAAGTATAGCAGAGAAAAAACGTGCTCATGTCGGCCTTTTTTTAATTATTCAGGCTAACTGATGAGTCCTTGACTCATGCAGGCTTAAATCTGGCATTTTTTTCTTATTTTATATATAGTAAAGATGACATATGTCACTTTCAAACTCAATAAAAGAGTTTGCACAATGCAGATTGAGTCGATTGGCCTATCATTCTTCCATAGCAGAAGTTAGAGTGTAAGAAAAAAAAACCTTGCTGCCTCACTGGTGAATTTCCAATATAGAGGGCTACATGGATGGCCCACATATCTGCAGTAATAAGGCAGTGTGTTGGAGCCTGTGGCTTTATAAACACACTTACAGTGTTTGTGTCAGGCTGTGAGATGTTGTGCACTGCAGGATTACATTTGCAGTGCTGGGAATTAAGTCATGGTTCTGAGGCCTAAATATTACTCAGAATGTTACAGTAAAAGTAGAGCAGAGAGGCTGTCCAGAAAACATCATATAGTATTGGAATTTTCTGAATCACATTAACTATTTATTTACCATGAGTGAGTTGGGTGAGTTGGGCAGTAAAGAAGTCAGTAAACTCTGAAAATCACTACTGATATCTTCCAGTTTTAACACCTCAATTTCAAGAAGTGGAGCAGCAACATCCTCCCTTTATACTCACAGCACAGATATTACACTGTGTAGCATACACTTTTTAATTTAAAAATGTGCATCTCCATACAAAGCCTTTGCTAGTGGATTAGCCAAAATGACCAGAATACACAAGTTTTGGCCTAGAGAGCACTTTTCAAAAGTTTATGAGTGTTAAAAATAACTGATACAATCGGCATGTATCAGCAATCGCCTTGAAAACTGCTTCAAAAACAGTAGTGCAACACCATATTTCACTGCCTTTACACTTTAGTTGTTTTGTATCCATCTGTTTAATCCATCTGTCTGCAGCGTCATCGTAAAACTACGTGACTGGGTCTGTTGAGTGTTGCTGTCGCTTATAGCACTTAATTCTACCAAATAACACTCCAGTGTAAAACAAACAATCGTGGAATCATTAGCAAAGAAACTTGCTCTAGTGCTACAATCTCCATGTTGCATAATAATAACTTCTGATACCCCTGAGCAAGGCACTTAACCCTTAGCTGCTTGCGGCAACTTCGGCACACGTTTTCAAAACTATCTGACACGATTTACTTATTGGAGGGACAGCTATGGCTCATGACCTTACAGCTGCAAAAATAAAAAAATAAATGCTCTTGGGTTTCAGCCAGATTTCGAGATTAGTCTTATATCCTATATACCAACTACACTTTTCTGTAACCCTTCTATTATAATCTGTAATGAATCGTTTTGTTTTCAAGATGACATCACCATTTAGAGAACATTTTATTTCTGTATTATGCAGATTACTTTGATGGTTGTTCAGCCATAAAGACTGGTGTTATTGCGCATCACTTACCGAAGCATTAAGGCCTGTAATCCTGTGGCAGACCCTGTATCGGTTAGATTATATGTCAATCTCCTGTACATGCATCTATGCTTTCAACCTTAAGTTCACGTATAGCTCTTCCTATTTCAGAGTCCCACAGAAAATGCTAATTGCGTGGCTGTGTTTTACAGCTCATTTGAAGTGGGCATGGTCTAAGGTGGTCATGTGACTGTAGACACATCATGCTTAAAACTCCAGAAATAATATGGAGCAGCTGTCAAAATTGCTGCTCAACAAACATTCATCTTTTCGTCCAGTCTGCCAGGTCTACTGTATAGAAAAAACTCACAGAAAATAGAACATGTTCACATGTGAATCAGGTGCCTGAAGTTGGATATTCTGTCCTTTCTTTTGCCTGTTGGATATGTGCTTTATTGAGGGTCATTCAGGTTTGGAGCTTTTTACACTCATTAGAATATGAATATGTTCACATCATGGTTAGAACATGGTTGAAAACACTGCTTTTAAACCCTCTTTACAAGTGACGCAACAAAGGACAGTACTGAACTGTAGAAGCTGCACAGGGGGTCTTTCAATTTTGATTTAAGTATATATGCTGGAGTATAGAGACTATCCCTGTCCAGAATGCCCTTAGCACAATTTTACACAGCTGCACATTTCATTGTCATGGTTTTTTCCTCCATTGTTTCTGTTGGTGAGCAATATTGTTACATTGTTAGGGTGTCACATTATGTAAATAGTCAATGGAAGTATCATTGTTCACCCTCTATGGAAAAATAAACCAGATCAAGTTGTGCCATCCCAGTTATGCTGTACTGCATTATTCTGATCCAAAAAGTTTATTTTTAAAAAAGGTAGTTTTGCTGGCTATACTGACTGGTGAAGGGTTTACTGGGTAAACTGGGTGAAAAAACACTTTTATGTCCTAGCGTACTGTTCTGAGTCGGAGGAGACCACATATATATACGCTTTGTGTTCTAACAGCTGGGGATCTACAAATAATATTCTCAATTTTGTTTGTCTTTCAGAGCGATGGTCCTTTCCCAGATGAAGAGCACTGGATTTTGAAACATTCCTTCATCTCTGCACAGACTGTACTTTTGTTTATTCCCAGCCGATGCTGCTGTTGCTCACAGATTGCTTGTGCTTGGTTAGAGGATAAAATCTCAGTTGTCCAGCTTGCCATCCATGGTTTCAACCCTTATAAAGACTATATCATCATACATACATAAGATTTGCAAAGGAATGTTTACAAAGAAATTGGCAACCCCAATAAAGAAGAAAGAGAGAAGTGAAAATAAAGAACCAAAATTGACCACTGATTTGCAAGCACAAAATCTAACTCTCTCAACAACACTGAAGACTACAGTTAAAAAGATTTCCAAATGCTCTTCGACACGTAACATATCGCTTGAAGACGAAGACGGAAAGAAAGACTCCTCGTCCCTGTCTCCCACTTTCAGTTATCGTGTGGCTATTGCAAATGGACTCCCGAAAAGCTCTCCTTTTCTGAATAATAATAATGAAAGTATATTTCCTGAGGTTCTTTCAATTGATAGTAGTTACTCTGACTCTTTGAGTGACACGAAACCCGTGAGGAGACTGGATGAGCATAAATCTTACACTATGCCAGTAAGACGAAACAGGAAGAGCCTTATCAGTTTGGCTCCTTCTGATGGCAGCTCCGAGGGTGAACGAGTGGAGCGTTCAAGTCTACACACACTTCGGTTGGGTGCACTGCGCAAATTAAGAAAATGGAAAAAGAGTCAGGAATGTGTCTCCTCAGACTCAGAGGTGAGCAACTGGAGGAAAACTTTGGGCATCCGGAGCAAGTCCTTGGACCGTGCCGGACGGCACCAAAAAAGCTCCACGCTAGAGCCCGGCTCATCCTCCACGGGCTGCATCAGTCAGACACAGGATGTGATGGAGATGATCTTTAAGGAGCTACAGGGGATCAGTCAGATAGAAACAGAACTGTCTGAACTTCGTGGCCATGTCAATGCTCTAAAAAGCTCAATTGATGAAATCTCTAGCAGTGTGGAGGTTGTTCAGAGTGAAATTGAGCAGCTTCGCTCAGGATTTGTCCAGTCTAGAAGGGAAACGCGTGATATTCATGACTACATAAAACAAATCAGCCACCAGGCCAATAACTCCACCTTGAGATTCCTCAATGTTCCTGAAGAGAGGTCAGAGAAAACAGAAACCCTCATATATAAAATACTAAAGGAAAAACTGGGTTTTATTGATGCCCATAAAACAATTAAAATTGAGCTAGCTCATAGGTTAGGCCAACAGAGAGAATGTTCTAATGCAAAACCTCGTCCTATCATTGTTATTTTTGCTATGCCACAAGATAGAGATGTTGTCTTAAAAAAATGCTATAAATTAAAGGGGACTGGCATTACAGTCTTAACTGATAGCTTAACTCATGATGGAAAAGAGAGAAAAGATAAAACTATGTCTTCATCTCAGACTTATGAAAGCATGGATATAAAGATTTCAGGAAAGGACAAAACAATGGAGAGTGATGACTGGGACTCTATGGACAGTGATAAAGAATTAGATGAATTAAGCAGGAATAAATATGGAATGGTGGTATCAAAACCTGTTCAAAAGAGCAAATCTGAGAAGAGACGATCCCATGAGCGCCGGTCTGGAGAGGATGCCAGCTACTCGGGTGGAGTTCACTATGCAGATGATTCTTATTATGATCCAGAAAAGCAAGGAAAATCCTATTACACTGATATAACTTCTGGGTGGCTTTCCCAGAGTGACTATTCCACCCCTAAACTTAGCCGTTCTGAATCTGATTGCTCAAAACTTTGCCAATCATATTCAGAAGACTTTTCAGAGAGCCCGTACTTTACACGGGCTAATGGCTGCTCATTACTGTCATCCTCAGATCAGGAGCTTTGGCAGAGAAAACAAGAAGACATGGGTTCCTCTTGGTATGCAAACCCTAGTCACCCCCTCGATCATAGTAATCATGCCTATGAACACAACGAGGTTGAAACAACTGAAACAATTGACAGCGGAGTCAGCAATGGGCTTGTCTGCATGTCTGCGGACAGAAGCCACTACAGTGGCTCCCAGCTTTCCTTGCAAGGTGACATATCACCATGGAAAGACTGGCATAATCTAGAGCAGGGTGCTGATTCAGGCTTGGAAGCATCCATAGAGGTCAGCAGTCCTTTTGACCCATCGACTATTCCAGGATTTCCAGAAAACATCACAAAATGTCAGGAGGTTGATTTACAGTTTGAAGGAGATGAGGAATTCATGATGCTTGACAGAGAATCTCCCCTACCAGCTATAACAACCCACATTATTCCACCAATCACAGAACGTGAGTTCCCAAAGACATCTACTCGGCAATCTAAAGAGGGATGTAAAGTTACCACTAAAGAAAGTAGCAAGGCAGCAAAAGATACTTCTAAAGTTGTAGCTAAAACAACATCTAAAGTTACACATAAACAAACTAAACTGGCCCATAAAGAGGAAACCACTAAAACATTGCCAAAGGACAGCCCAAATGTGTCGAGTAACATTTCATCAAAAACTGCCCCTAAAGTGGCACCAAAAGATATTCAGAAGTCAGCAGCTAAAGAATCCTCTCAGGCTGTCCCAAAAGACATTCCTAAACGTGTATCCAAAGATGTAACAAAGCCTGCAGTAAAAGAAGTGACTAAAGCTACAAGTAAGGCAACTTCAAATGAATCAGTGAAAATTACTCCCAAAGTGACTCAAAAAGATAGTTCAACAATAACCTCTAAAGAAAGTCCAAAAGAGTCACCTCGAGAGAGCCCTAAGGTAACACCATTTGAAAGTCCTGTGTCCACCCCTAAAGAGTCCCCAAAAGATTCCTCTAAAGTCTTTGCTAAAGAGCCTCCACAAGCTCTATCTCAAGAAAGTACAAAATCTGCTCCTAAAGAGGTTACCAAAGAGGCTGCAAAAGTGGCTCCAAAAGATGCACCTAAATCAGTACCTAAAGATGTACCTAAAACATTAGCAAAAGAAACCAGTAAAGCAGCCTCTAGTGAAACTTCACAGACCCTACCTAAAGAAGCTTCAAAGACTGGTCCAAAGGTGACTCAAAAAGAGACCCCTAAAGCTCCTCCCACTAATGCCGTTAAAGAGGCAAATAAAGTGCCACCCAAAGAGGTCCCTAAAGAAGCTAAAACAGTAGCAAAAGAAAAGTTCCCTGAACTGGATGTGAATCACAGTTTTATTCAGACACAGAATAAATCCTCATCTATGTACCGTAGTCAGAGTGAGATTCGAACTGAGAAGGTTGAGGAAGTTCCTAAATCCTGGAGCAGTAGACTCAGCATAGATCTCAGTGAGAAGTCTTTTGGTTTTGGCTTTGGTTCTACACTACAAAGAGCTAAATCTGCTTTGGAAGTCGTCTGGAAGTCTGGTGGTCAGGGAACTCCAGCACCTCCTCCAGAGGAGCCCAGCAATTCTTCCTCTTCATTCATGGGCCGTTTCCGCACCCTCTCAACTTCTAATGCTAATACCTTTTGTACTACAGACTCAGATGTGGGTGCAGAACCTGTCTTCTGCAAGGCAGAGGAAGAAAAAAGAGGCAATGAGGAAGAGGCCAGTGAACAAGTGGACAGTGAGACACACTATGTTGAAGTTATGGAGCAGGTATTGGCAAACTTGGAAAACAGAACTAATGTTAATGAGACAGAGGAGACAATTGAGCAAGGACAGGAAAGTGAGACTTCTCAGGACTATGATGTCTCTGATGACATTGAGGCCTCTCAAGATAATGAAGATTCTCAGGATTTTCCAGATACTGATGTCACAGAGGACCAAGGACCAAGTAAAGAGCCACATGTTATGGAGTATGACTGCAGTATGGATGAACATTATGATGGAGAATACAGTGAGGACTATGAAACTCAAGTCGCTGAAGACACAGCTGAGTATGATGCAATGGTGGAGTATGTAGATGTAGAGGACCCAGATGACAATGACATGACAGAGGAGATGGAGGAGGGTGATGAGGAGTTAGAGGGGGTGGAGGAGATAACAGAAGAATCCATCGGGGTGGCTGAAAAATTGGAGCAGGGGCAGGAGGACGAAAACAAAAATGTTCCAGAGGAGAAGCCCACAGAGGCCCCGCCGAAAAAACGTGTTAGACCCACATTCAAGGAAGCAGCCTTACGCGCCTACAGGAAGCAAATGGCTGAACTTGAGCAACAGATCCTGGCTGGAGGTACGACTTTTTTGCTGTCATTATACATGAAAAATACTATTGCGCTAATCACATGACATAAATCTTGAACTGCCATATGCCAACGCACAAGACAGGATGAGTGGTAGTTGCTCAAAAATTGTAAACCTGCTTAAATTACCTGTATTGTTATATCACAATTGTGTTTTTGTAACAAGGCACAATCCACAATATAAAACTGTTGTTTGGTCTATGGTAAAGGGCAATGCAGAGAACAAGATTTAAGAGGGTCCTGTTTTCCATCTGCTATCATATTGTCTTCATTTGCTGAAAACAAAATGAAGACATTTCCGTCAAGCAAAACCTGGCCTTACATAGGTTCCTACCTGTATACACAGAAGGCTCAATGATGACTCAAAATTCTGATCTACCCTCTGTTTAATCAACTAGTGTACTATGCACACTCCCATAGACATACAGTATATACACACAAAATGGCCCTTACAATGCACATGTGAAGAGTGTAGGATGATTAATAGAAGTAATTGCACTCTTTGACCAGCGAATTTCCACTCTTCGTGATAATGAAAAATCTATTGACTCACACACACTGTGTTGCTCTGCAGTGCTCACATTGGGATTCAGGTACTGTGGGAAGTAGATGGTGTTGTTGAGGGAATGCACTCAACACCTAAATATTGACTGTAGTGTGGGTAGTGTTTTCAAGAGCCACAACTCATCTCCTCAAAATAAACCCAGTAGTTCAACTGGCTGGCTTGTTTTGTTGTTGTTTTTTGCACTGGTTTTTTTTTTTTTTTTTGCTCCTGGAGAAGAGCTACAAATTATTCAATCCATGTACAATCACAGTAATCACAAATTAAATTTAAAGCCTGAAATTAAAAGCACATTTCTGTCATGTGGTTTAATAGTACACATTGCACACAAATTAGAGAATGCTGTAAGTTTTCTACATGGCACGCAAAAAGACATGCTTTAGCTGTATAATCACGTGTTCCAATGTGCTTCAGTTCATGTAGCATTTGAGACTGTTTTGTAGTATTTTATACATCAAAAATGTATAGCTTTAGAAAAACCTAGATGCAAGAGAATTGGACTCATACATACAAATGAAAGCAGGCATCATTCCACCCTCATTTAGAAATGAGCTTTGTGCCTTCATCTCTTGTGCATGCTGTGTGCTCATCAGGCTCACGTTCTGAAGAATGCTAGCTGGTATGTGTTGAAACTGCGAAGGGAGTCTCAGCAGTGCTGCCACTCCTGCCAGGCTTGTCTTCAACTGGCTAGAGCAGTGGCTGTATTCAGATGCTAATTCACACTCCCAAGGGCGCTCAGTAACCAGGTCAGCCTTGCTTGGAATATTTATAGAGGTCTGCTGCTCGTGAAGTTTGCTGCTTGCTCCTGGGGGAGCAAAGGAGGTAGACCCTCTTTGTGCTTAGTGGACCATTTCTTCACTGAGTAAGAAAATAAAAAAAATTCAGATAATGGGAATGAAGGGGCTCTGTTGGTATTGTACATGAGCCAATCCAATACCAGTGACTGACTGATAGAAACAGAGCTTCATGGAGGAACATTGAGTGAGACGGAAACACTCTTTGATTTCAATGTTATCAGAGTATCCTCATTATGACCATGCCTGTAGGGCCAATATTTCCCCTTAAGTTATATTAGAATAATTAGGCCAAAGTAGTGCCTTTATGTGTAACATTTAAATGTAAAGAATAAGAACAGGATTTCTAGTTAGAGGAAGGCAAAGGAACCATTTTCCCAGGTCTCTATTCCTAGCTTATCCTATGACTGTTCTGTTTTTGAGCAGGGATGATTAGACAACCCTGTGGGAAAATTGAGAGGAGCTGCACTGAGGTCTAATATTGCTCACACACAAACATATAGAAGAGATGGTTTGTCATGTTGAAAGTGGTCATGTGGTATTTTTGACTCACGCGTGGCACAGGCGGCATCCAAACTGCTCATGCACTAAATTCCCTCCGAGCTGAAGCCAAGAGGGATTTCGCAACATGTCATAATTTTTGTTTTTTATCCTAAAGCTGATATCATGTCAACAACTTGTGAATGCTTTAATTCAGATGGATCATAACAACAAAAAACATTTTAAAAAGCAAAATAAATAAAGATGGATACGTGAATATGCTTTCGTACAGATTAAATCCTATCAGTGAAAGAAAAATCCAAATATGTAAAATGCATATTACATCTGAAATATACCTAGAGACATAAAATGCATTAAAATGGTATTTTGTACTGACAGTGTTTACCATGTGTCCCTGCTCACACGCCCTGATTTTGGATGTGATAATTTTAAGTGAGGCTCATCCTTCCCTTCCTTCCATTAAGGGCAAATGTTATTAAACTGTGATGATCAAATTACAAATTTATTTAGAGTCTCTGTTATAAACATAAAACTGGGTGCACGTTTTCACATCTAAGTCTTTTTTTATCTTCTTATCTTATTTTCATTTGGCAGCAACACTACCAGCCCATCCATCACTTGTGGTTTTTGGCTGTATACGCTAATTAGGGCACTTTCACAACGGACTATGCCAGTGTGAAAGCCACTTTGGTCTCCGTGCACAGTCCCCCCCAGGGTTAGGGTCAGGGTCAAGGTTAGAGTCGCATTAACTGTGGTTTATTCATTCTAACAGGCTTAGAACAGTAACAGTAACAATGTTTATAGGTACCTCAGTACCGCGTGGGTGTTATTTTGTAGTCTTTAGTGGACCCAGACTGGTTGAAGTCAGATAGAGACTGCCCTCAAATAAACCCATGTTTGGATGTTAATAGCACGGTTGCTGGTGTCTCGGCAGTAGTGTCTGATTTCTGTCTTGCTTGCTACATGAAGGTCAAACTATAATGCCTGTCTTGGCACTGAATGATGTGCCATTTTCAACTGCCTGGACACCCAGCTCATCCAGACAGTGTAAAACTGCTTTGCTGTTAATTTGCACTGTCTTTAAATATTGAATCCTTCAATGCAATTTTAAAGGGGACTCTGTTGAGCAGTTAGCCGACGCTGAAAGGCAGAGTGAAAGTCAAACATCCTCAAGCTGAACTTCAATATGTTCTTCAAATATGTAGATTCTTACTATTACCAACGGTGTGATGAGAAACACCTCAAAGTCTATTATCACTGTTGATGATTTTGTATAAATGATCCCGTGCTGTTATTGGTTAGAGGAAAAGAATATTACCGGTGTACAAATGGATGTCATCAGTCACCATTTGGCCTGAGATTTTGCTTTTCACAGCCCTGCCCATGTTAGAATGGGCACCGCAGAGTGGCAGCATATTCTAAGAGGTATTTCTAACGTGATTGACAGCTTGGATACATTTTCCACCACACACACTCCGCCGAGTCCCTTGGACCACTGGCTCAGCTGCTATGCAGAATAAGACGTGATGCATGGCTTGACACCGACACTCTTAAGTTCTGATTAGAATGCATCTAGGTCCAGTACAGTGTGTCTCTAATGTGCTTTGTAAATGAAATGCAAATGCAAAAATACCTCACCCTGTTGATTGGTTGGTGCCACTTAAAGCCACCCTAAATGCCAGGGTTGCTCTCACATGCTGCTTCTGATTTTAGAATGAAGACAGAATTGATGAGGGCTTTTATTACATCTGTGGGAGTTTATAGCATGATTGTGGGTTGTGGAGTGTGCTGGACACTGCGTTAGTCCTGATTGTATCAGCCAAATGCAGCCTTTTTTCTCTGGTGAGGCCTCATACGTGCCTGGTGCGTTATCTTGAATGCCACTGAAAAGTAGGACTTAGTGCTCCTGCGACATGGCAGCGTTTCCCTCCAATCAAATTCACTCCACAGTTTTAAAGCTCCCTTGAAATGAAGTTTATATCAGCAACCTTTCGGCCTGTCCTGGTGTTCTGACTTTTGTCTTATGTCCCTGCAATCTTGCTTGTACAGGAAATGGCTCTAGCTTGTGCAGCCATGCTGAAAGTAGCTTAGCTCATCGCCATGGTACCCACAAGCAGCTTAGATCCTCATTGAATGCTATGCCGTTGCAGCTGACATTACATACATTTAATGAATACATAAACAAAAATAAGTCTAAGGAAAATTTTCAATGTTTTTGGCACTGACATGATACATGATTAATATTTTTTAACGTTATTACCTAAATAAGGATTATGAGAACACTTGTGTTACATTCCTGGTAGGCGCATACAACAAATACAGATTTTGCTACTGTATATTGATATTTTAAATTTTCCATTATAATCTTTTTTACACTGCTGTGGAGTTTAGAGTAACTGAGTAGAATTAAACCAGTTAATGAGCAGCAGAATTCCAGAAGAAGCTCATTTTTAAAAATCCTATTGTGCTATATTAGTAATGCATATCAGCAGACATGTACGACCGTGTATCATGTCATTTTAATCGATGCGCAGTTTGATTTTTCTCTGGTAAACAGCGGATTTCTGTTTGTAGCAGATAAGATTACGATTATGCAGCCATTTATCACTCACGGATCAATAGCACAGTAATTACACGTCTGAATGTGCGGATTTTAGGGGTTTGTCCTCTTACAGTTTTCTAAAACAGCATTATAATGTCAACTGCCTGTGGCTGCCTAATGTGCCATGTCTTCATATCTGCTAAATCATGTAACGCTATCGATCAAAGCCATCATTGCTATTGTAGCTAATTCAAGGCACACTGGTGAAAAATATTGGACAAAATGAAATTCCTAGATCAGCCTCGAATTGATCCCCCTCACTTGTGCTCACAAAGCCTCCCCCTGAGGCGTGAGGTGACTCTCTCAGGTTCTGAATAAAAGTGTCACCGGCTGTGATAGAAGATGAACGTTCAAAAAAATGTGTTTGTCTTTACAAAAAAAGCTTTTCTTTGCTAATGCTTTGCCTTCCTTTTTATTTTCTCCTTTCAGACAGCAGTGCTTTGGACACACAGGTTTTTGCTCATTTTTACCAGCAGCCATGTGCATTTGTGATTCTCTTGCACGTGCATGTGTTTTCCACACATTTGTCTTGTGTTTGATCGTGTGAGGCTTCGTTGAGCTTGTCACACCTCTGAATTTGAAAACAACTCTGACCAGAGTTCCTGTTTTCCTAAACGGAAGTCCTCTCCATAGGTGTGAATCCAGCATGTGCCTCAGAGCCATTTTACTGTCACTCTGTGATGCCTGCCCTTTTATTACAATCCTTTTCCCGAGAATGATTTGTGTTTCAGACTGAGTGTTTTGGTCAGCGAGGAGGGAGCGTTACACAATAGACGAATCTGGCCCCAAGCACCAAGAGCGGCAAAACTCTCAGTCTTGAGCCCACAAAATACATTGATGTGGAATAATCTCGTATTTTGCCTGAGGCGCTCCTTTCCTTCTCTCTTATCATTTATCTTATCCTAAACTGACCTCTGAATGTGTTGGATTTAAAGAACTTTTGGTTTGATTGCGATTAGACACTGCTACCTAGGATTCTCCTGCTTCATATCTGTGTTTCCTGTCTCTGCAGCCTCGCAGTATTTTGGATCCCAAATTGCTCGGCTTGCAGACTGGAGGGTGAGTACCTGCTCTCTTCTCAAGCAGATGCACGGATGCATGTATGAACCAGTGTAAACATCGAGTCACAGTTGAAGTGTAAATGCTAAATAGGGGGAGCTTAACAGTTCTACTCTTTAGTCATGGAGAAAATGTAAAATCCTATTTAGCCTTTATTACACCAGCATAGCTTATGTAGCCAGCTGTGCAGGGGGTCAAGACGGTGAGAGCCAGGGGCCTAATAGAAGAGAGGGCCACTGAAGTTCATCACACTGCGTCTATAAGGTTATACCATGATGTAGCCCAGGGGTCGCCGTTGAAGCTTGAGGAGCATTATCTGTGTGGTGGTACTGGAGGCCAGATGTCATGTCGAGGTTATTTAAGAAGCTTTGAGTGACAGCTAAGGTGATGCCGCCAAGAGCCCCATGGGGAAAAGTGAAAAGAGAGATAAAACAACGAGAGTGCTGCTGGGTTTGGGGGGTTGAGGGAGCAAAAGAAGTGTGAGGTATTGCAGAGACGACAGACAGGAACCCGCTGTAAAAGCTGCATCCAGTTGGAGGTTTCATCTAGAACCGCAGCAGCAGCACGGCATAGAAAGGAAAAAACATTTGGATTGGCCTCATTCGAAGAGAAGATGGAGGACAGGCTAAGACAGGTTAGGCAGGAAGCATGATCCATGATGCATCCCTGGAGAGTAAATCATGTGCCCCCCCCCCCTCCCCAAACAATCTTAATGTCTCCCCCAGTATGCCATTATTACGATATTAATACACTTTAAATCTGTCTGCTTCTCCAGCACTGGCAGTATTCTTTACGGCATTGACAGCATGCCAGATTTACGCCGTAAGAGGACAGTGCCTCTTGTCCGGGACCTGGTGAGTCATCTTCTTCAACAAGGTTACGTTTGATTTATGTGAGATGTGTCTGAATGACCACATGTTATGCCACGCCGGTGGAATCCTGCTCTGTGTGATTACAGCTCCCAGCTGAGGACAGTGGTCATTTTTATCGGAAGCCTTTGTCCTGACTTAAGACTGTTTACTTCCACAATAATGAGCGCCTCCCAACATAATGCATCTATGGATTACTTTGCTTTACCCACTTTCTGTGGGATGACAAAATAAGGAAAAATAATAAACTTTTCATGCCAAAAACAAGCAGCACAAAAGCTCAATGGTGGCAAAAGCACTTGTCATAAACCTACTTATTGTCAATCATGGGGATAGTCAATGGAAAATTAGCCATATGTGAGTCCCTGGCCATGAACCAGTGTGCCAGAATGATGCTTCCGAGTTTTTTAATGCAGCATAATGTGTGGTAACACATCCTGCAGAGAGGTCTGTTGCAGTTCAGTTGACTGCAGCTCCACCACATGCTCAGTCTCAGTTAGAGACGATAGACTGTTGGGATGCAAATAGTACTCACGGCTGTTTACAACGGTTTGCCTGTTGTATGTTGCACAGTCTGTCCTGTGAATGTTTGTCTCTCATCTTTATGTACTAAAAAAAAAAAAAAAAAACTAAAATGAAGCTCTCTAAACCTTGGTTAAGTGACTTTCTTGTGAAATGGTATGAGTATATAGCGACATAGATGCTAATGAATGTATATATCACAGTGAACAACATGAGTTGATGCTGTATTTGTCCATATCTCTCATTAAATTAATAATCAACAATGCTTTGGTAAGTATGGGTTGCCATTTATTTTATCTATTTTCTTTGGGTTTTGCGTGTATATCTGCCATTCCTACATAGACCCATGACAGCTACATGTGATATTTTTCCGTGAGTTGTCAGATTTCAGCCTATGCCCATGCTAGGCCTTTGACTTCCTTTCTTTGCTCAGCAGGCGTTTAAAAATGAACATACAAACGAACCAATAAATAAAGAAACTTATTCACAACTTGAAAATTTGACAACTCAACCCAAAAATATGTCTGTAAGACTTCATTGACTTCTGATTTAACAGTACGAGGCTTTTAAATCATGTAAAAGTGACACTGAGCAAGCCTTTTACACATGGGATGAAGTCAGTATTAAGCAGTCGAATTTGTCCCATGCCTCTCCTTTGTCAGTGTCCCCCATTTGCTGTGTGATTGCTTCAGGGCAGCAAAAGAGTCTGATTTAAGCGGACAACGAAGTTACCCCCCATATTATGGTGGGATGCATGTAAAAACAAACAAACAAACTACAAAAACCTCGAATGAATTCACAAAGCTGTATAGATCACATCTGGACACGCAGGGTCATATTGTATTGCCCACAGCATCCTCAGCAGCGCTGGTGCATGTTGATAAACTTACATCAACACTTTGGTTCATGTAGAGGTCACGTTTCCTCCTACATTTTCCATGGCTTCCATGGATCTTTACCATAGCTGGGCTGCAAAGACAAGAGGGTCGTGGTAAAGACTGATCCAATATTGTCGGCTGTCCATGTCTGCATTCCTCTGTTCCGTAACTTCCTCCATTACGGAGGACTTGTTAATCAATCTCTGGTCACCCAAATTTGTTGGATATAAAAGCAGCAGCTGATTTGTGTGTGTGCGCGCGTATGGATATGTGTACATCTCTCTGTGTGTATTATGGCGTGGGTGCGCACTGTTGAACTCATCTGTAAATGTCGGAGCAGATGTGGTGATGTGCGAGTGTGTGTGAGAGAGAGTCACGGTGTTGTGTAGTGCAGCTGGCTTCACCCATACGTGTGTGCGCGTGTGTGTTTCTCTGTTTGTGTCAAATGAATGTGCAGAGCAGACAGCAGAAAATATGATCAAGGCTTCATCCAACGGAGGAGTGAATTAAAATGCCAAGCATGACTGCAGTTTAGTCATTTGTAATGCATGAGTGGTTAACAAAAATAAATAAATAAATAAATAAAAGAATCACAGAATCAAATCACGGCAACGCTGTGCCCCTGTAATCTCGCTCAATGAACAGTGGAAAGTTTGTAGCTGACCAGCAGTCCTGCATGGCAGTTGAGATAGCTATGCACTCGGAATGGATAATAAACTCTGTACCTCTGCTGTTTAGGCTTCAGCCTCCACCTGTCTCGCTTTTTTCTAACCCAATTGCTCGTTTTCTTTCTCTCTTTTCATGTGCTCTTGGAAATATCAGGCTTTGGTGAGCTTACTTTGTGTTTTATTCCCTTATCTACTTCAGAGCAAAGGATTAATGATAAATTATTCTCAGGCATGTCAATTAGAGACAATTTAAAATATTTTTACCTGTTCAAATCAAATCAAAACAAGTTTGACAAGGTAAAGCTGCAGGCGACACTGTGGATATCCAATCTTTCTTCTCTTCTTCTCAGACCCTCACTGCTCGAAAGGCAGGCATCTCATTTGCTCTGGTGAACCGATCAACGCTGAATAATGAGGACCTGGTAAGTGTTAACATGCCCTTCATTTCTACATCCATCATTATTCATTTATCATAGAGAAAGAGAGCTAAGAGATATTGGTCTACTTCTGAATGAAGCTCTGGATCCATGTTCTTATTGCCCAACCCCAGAATTTGATAACTCTGTCAAAGTAATTCAGGATCTTAGATTTCATTTGGGGACCAAAGATACAGAAGAAAAAAGAAACAGCTTTTATTGAATTCTGGCCTCATTTCTCCAGCATATGTACTCTGTCCACCCCGAATATATATGGCGGTTTATTAAAGTAGTCTCGGTGGCCACTCGGTATTTCTGCTGTGCTCATTCTGTCGGATCATTTGGCAGAGTTCAGAAATAAATGCCTCACGATTAATAACGTGCACGGTGGATCGGGGCGCTGCGGAGAAAGGCTAGGACGTCTTAGTCGATGGCGTTAGACCCCTTTGTGTTGACCTCTAAAGCTCTCTCTGCATTAATTGATTACCATCCTTCCCCTCCCAGAGGGAAGAGTGAGTTATAGGATGCAAAAAAAGAAGGAAAGAAAAGAAGCATATAGTTTCCTCTGCAGCTGCGTAGCACAATGCATCTTCCAGAAGATTGAAATAAAATGACATCATGCAAGAAAACCCTTCTTAAACGTAGGATTTCATTTTTGTTGCAACTCCATCCAAATCATGTGTTTCCCTTGTGTTGCCTCATGCCCCAAAGTGACCGCTAGCGTTGATTGCTTACTAATAGCAGTGCTGGCTAAAGGGGCTTTAGGGATGAACAACTCTTGTCCCAGATGAAAGGATGAGGTCATATATTTGGGCTTGTTGGTGGTCAGGAGGTGGTTCCTCAAGAGATTTGTGCTGGCATGGAAAGAAAGATGTGGAGGAGAAATATTGACTGAAAGGCGTGCAAGTGAGTTTACAGTAGCGTTATGACGTAGGAGATCCCAGATCCTCGTAAAGCTGCAGATTGTGTGGTCTTGGTTAAGTGGAACAAGCAGATGTCAGAGTTTGATCTGCCGTGCCGGAGCACACAGGAAATTACCATATGCTAGTGAACAGGACAAAGCCATGGGATCAATGGGTGAAGCAATGGCTGTTGCATTGGGTTCAGATTCTGTGTCTCTTTTCAAAGTAATGAGTTATCATTTGATTAGGATGCTTTGTGTGTCACTGCTGACGTATGGAAGTCTCCTAATGCTCTCTCTCTTCGCTTCCATCTGCTATTTAGAGCAGAAAGAAAGCATTCTGGGTGGGCAGCTAACAGCCCCTGCTTCTAAACTGCATGTGAGCCAAGCAGGGAACATTTTAACAGCCACCGTCAACATGAACTCACCTGTCAGGACCACAACAGGGACAAAGGAAGAGTAGGGCCCTGATGTGACATGGGTCAAGGAGTGTCTGGAAAAGAAAATGTGATATGTTGCTGGAAGTCGGTTCACATGTCATCAGGCTGTTTGTCAACAGCCCAAGTCGTCTCTGGAAGTTCAGACAATCCCATCTGACAGCACAGCACACATCTTCTTGGCTAGACCTGAGATGGTGCCATAGGTACCATATGAGATCTGGCCCTGACAACAGGTGGTGAAACCGGGGTGGTGGGGAGATGCGGCTCTCCTCTATTATCATATTGCTCTTTCATGTTGCAAGTCTGAAGCTGTCGATGGCTCCGAGCACCGTCTCACACCGAAGTAGCAGTGTTAGCTCGCGGTGTAACACAACGGACCCACGCGCAGCGCGTGTGTGAATGTCTGGCTGATGGCAGATTGTGACAGGAACACCAAGGTTGTAAAATACAATAAAAAAAAAGAAGCACAATGCTCATATTACACATGCTGCAGTGGCAGGATTTAGAGAGGATAGAAAAAGAGTGTCTAATGGGTGTGTTTACCAGCCAAGTTCACTCCCCAGAGGAAGCAAACACAAGGATTGAGAAGCCTCAGAGATTTCCCAAGACCCCTCATTTCCTGCTGACCATCCAGTATTAGAAAGCCCAGTATTAAATTTGGTGTGGAGCAGACAGGGGTGGGTGGGGGTGGGGGATGACCCTGGTCTGAATCATGTGTAAATGGTGGATCAACTCAACATCTGCTGCACCACCGTCTCCCAAGATTAAAAGCAAAATCTCTTTATCTCCCTCTTTGTTTCATTAAAGGTCTAGGGGTCAGCAGGCCTCAAGGAACTTCCGCATGTGTGTATTTGTAGTCCATGCACACATCTATCACTATTTGCAATAGAACTTTGCGACATCTACTGGATCTACTGTACCGCGGGAGCACCACTTCAAGATTTACGAAAGTGCCATACGTCTCTCTCTCGCTCTCTCTCTTTGTCATCCTACCTTCTTTCAAGCTCTCTCTCAATTGGGATAATGCTCTCTTTTAGAAACCTTATTTACAGCATTCATTGATTCTGCCTCCATGAAAAGGCCCATTCCCAGGCTTCCTGAATAGCAGGACTGTTGCAGTAAAGGGTTCAATCTGAAGAGTCTTCACTTGCACAGTAATCAGTCCAGGCAGGCCTCAAGTGGGGGTTTAGCATTTGGTCTGGATAAGCTTTCTGACAGTAAACCACTCAATTTAAACAAAGCCCCTTGGCTAAAGATGCTGATGATTCAAAGTTAATGAATGAGATGTTAGGTTGATGTCCTCTCACTGCTGACCTTTAAGAAAAGTTTGAGCGACACTCTTCGAAGGATCTCAGAGAATAATCTCTGTGATTGCTTAATTAAATATGGCAGCAATAGATGTCCTTTAGTTGACAGAATGGATATTTTACAAGATGATTAAAATGTATTGTCTTAATTTGCACTGTTTTCACTTCCAACTTTAATTATTTTCAGAAATTACACGTCTTCAAGAAGACTCTGCAGGCCTTGATTTACCCTATTTCATCCACGACACCCCATAACTTTGAGGTGTGGACGGCGACCGCGCCGACCTACTGCCATGAGTGCGAGGGGCTGCTATGGGGCATCGCACGCCAGGGCATGCGCTGCTCAGAGTGTGGTGTCAAATGCCACGAGAAGTGCCAGGACCTCCTCAATGCAGACTGTTTACAAAGTAAGAAAACAGAGAATCATGATTGAATGATGGGCTTAATTTGATTTTGAATTTGCAGTAAACATTTTATGTAGTGGCGTTCATTTCTTCAGCAGAATACCTCAAAGAAATAGCACAACACACCTGAAATGGTCTTGTTCTGCTAGCATCACAGACCTTGTTTGTGTCATTTAGCACAGCTGCGCATAAAATATCTGAGAAAATATGAACAAAATGAGTTAAATCTAAAACATGTCAGGAACATTTCGCTGCTCTTTTGCTGATAATGTAAACTAGCACACAAACACACCCATACACGCTTTAAGGGTACACGTGAGTGCTGTTATAGGGATTTGTCTAATAGATTTTGCATATCCCCTGACACTCATTGCTGCAAGTGACATGGTGCATTTACACAATTCACCCAGTCACTACCACTCATTACAGCCTCCACTCGGATTTTTCAATCAGGCACGCTGCTGTTGTTACAGCCTATGCTAATAAGAACAATGTATCGCGTAGGCTTCGGGATGATCTGCACAGTAATCCCCATGCACCCTAACTTGATTAGCTACACCCCCTGTGTTGCAAAACCCAATGTTTAAAAATGGTTTTATGAAGAGTATAACAAAATTTAAAGCTTCAAAATGGGATTCAGAGATTTCTTTTTGGTCTTAACGACACTTGCTTGAGCCAACACACATGCATCCTAACTTAATTTTGGATTATAAGACCTATCATCGGTAAATGTGTAACCATTCACGCTTGAGACTCTCTCTTTGCTTCAGGGGCCGTGGAGAAGAGCTCCAAGCACGGGGCAGAAGACAAGACCCAGAATATCATCATGGCTATGAAGGAACGCATGAAAATACGGGAGAAGAACAGCCCAGAAGTGTTCGAGGTGATCCAGGAGATGTTTCATGTCTCCAAAGAGGACTTTAACAGTCACCTGAAGACAGCCAAGCAGGCTGTGCTCGACGGGACCTCCAAGTGGTCTGCAAAAATCAGCATCACAGGTCAGCTGCGTTTGATATCATGATTTTTTTGTTGAAACACGCCTGCCCTCCCCACTTAGAAAGCAGGATAGAAGAATAACAAAAATTAGATATAAGAATATAAATAAAAAGTGATGATTACAGAGATTGCAGGGAATAACAGCCATGTCTGCTGGATTTTCCAATTAAATAAGAGAAAATATGAATATGTCAAAGCCAGGTGGATTTTTTTGTCCGTGTCCTCATTATGTCTGCATCATTTAGGTCATCATAAGGCATAAGCATATAATCAGACTATAATCATCAGTCAGGTCAGAGGTCCTTTACAGCTAGTGTCACCTTTGGCCCATCACCTATGACCTTGTTACCCTCCCATTCCAAATCAATAAAATCTCCATTATATACGAGGCCGTGCTAACATGGCAAAAAAATCTTGATATTTCCTCCTTTTTTAGGTCATGATTTCCTCACTGACCTCTGACCTTGACTCACATACATCAGTCTAATGCAGTTATTCACACACAGGTATTTTGCTTTGTATGTCATTAAAAAATCAAATCAATCTTTATTTATATAGCGTCTTATACAATCAAAATTGTTTCAAGGCGCTTTCCAGAATCCCAGGGCTTAACCCCAGAGAAGCAACAGTGGCAAGGAAAAACTCCCCTTTAACAGGAAGAAACCTTGAGCAGGACCAGGCTCATGTAGGGGGACCCTCCTGCTGATGGCCGGCTGGGTAGAGAGAGAGGAGAGGGGGAGGACAGGTAGAGGATAGAATAGGTAGGAGAGGAGAGGAGAGGGGTAGAGGAGAGGAGAGGAGAGGAGAGGAGAGGAGAGGAGAGGAGAGGAGAGGAGAGGAGAGGAGAGGAGAGGAGAGGAGAGGAGAGGAGAGGAGAGGAGAGGAGAGGGAGAGGAAGAGGAAGAGGGAGAGGAGAGGGAGAGCTAATCTAATTTGATTGTGAACAAGCATAAATTGAGGTTGCCACTTTGTACGGTTCCTATACCAATCCAGCATTGATACCTGTCAGACTGTAATATTTTTTACTTACTTTGAAGTAGGAGGGATTTTCCTCAGTGCTCATTTGGAAAAGAAAAGGCTTTATTGAGTCTGAGCACATATCTCTGGCCGCTGTATGAAAGGTTGTTATGACAAGAGGATCAACCTAATATATTCTTGGTTTTAAAAGAACTACGACTATCTTTTATTTATCAGATATCAGATCAACTTTTAGTCTGAAATTCAAAAAAATCTTGTGCATTTCTATGATCTTATAACTTCTGGCAATGTTCTGTTACTGGATGTAGTAAGGGCTGGGTTGTGTCCGATCTAGTGGTAGGCTGTATAACCGGCTTCTTATTTTGGTATCTTAGGTCAGGTGATCCAGTGGTTGCTCCTAATTCTGAAATAACTCAATGTGTGTATTTCTTAATTTATTTTCTGTTTTACTACAATATGTGTTCTGTGTTTCATGGGAGCAATGCTTTTTTTTTCTGTAATTGTGCGTGTCACCTCAGGGCCAACTTTTGTGCTGGGGAATATTTTTCATGCTTATGCAGATGATTCATAATTGTATCTCTGTGTCAGTGCCTCGTGACAGCAAACCTTAGGATCTGTCTGACAGCCATTAAGAGTTAGTGATCAAGTAATTTCCTGTTACTTAAAACAGCATAGAGTTAAATGATGGCTCCGTGACCTGCCAAACTCAATCATCTCTTACTTGTCAGTCATGAGGACATTTGGACTGGAGCACATGTGTATGGACATATTAAGCCAGTAGTGGCGTGTCTTTGCTGTTCAGGTTAGAGCTGGCTGAATGCTGCTGTTAACCTATACAATAAAAGGCATTGGACCCCCATACTTGTATGACACAGTGAACCTTTAATTACTTGCATGTGCTCTTTTCTCATCTGTTGAGTTCCCCCAGGGGTCTGATGGGTCGTGATTGGACAGAAACAACTGTAATCTCTCTGTTGAGATTAATCCACATTCATCATATTTAGGACTTGAGTCACCTGTTCCTTTTCCCTCCTTTGCCCCCTAGAAAGCCTCTTTGTAGAAGTAATACCAAGAGACAATGGTGTCTTAACTAGTGGAAGACAACACGCCGCTGCCAAAGGTCTCTATCCACCGTTTGAACCCACTGACATGTGCGCTCTACTTGTGATAAATCCCTTGCAGCAGCACATTCAGCCCTCTCAGAGGTGTCACTCAAAGCTTGGCCCCCAAATGGAGTTTGACACAATAGACACAAGTCATAGATCGTCAACATTAGCAGCAGCTGCGCTCGATGATTAAAAAGGAAATGCAATATTTGGTTAAGTAATATGCTCTTTTAGCTCGTCGTCCTGCGTCTGGTGTTATGGGGAAGAACAGGAGAGACAAGAGATCTAATCGGCCATCGCCAAAGCAGTGACTCAGCTTGTTTGTATGAGTAGTAAAAAGTCTTGTCTTTTAATTAACAACATCCTTTTTCATACGGGGATGGAACAGCGCGACACAATCATTTTTTCTTCGAAGTTTGCTGTCACAAAGAAGGTCAGGAAGTTGCCCGTGTAACTTCAGCCCGGGGCTCCAATCGATCCCTGTGGTAACTGTGTCAGGTTCAGCTTATTTATTGCTCACCTTGCATTTCTGACTGTGTCAATACGCAGGAGAGAAATAGGAAGAGAAAACGGGGGAATAGAGAGAGAGAGAGACTGAGGAGGAGGACGATGCAGAAGAAAAGCAGAGGAAAGGAAAAAGCGAGATAGTAAAAGATGCAATGTCTCCTCCATTAGTGTTTGCTTTAGCATGTTTGTGTTTTTTTCCCATCGTATTTTATTGAGTTGTTAGTTGTCATTAAATATTAGATAAACACTGTCATGGTGAATCTGATTGGTACTGTCTTCCCATCTGATCTAATCCATATTTACAGAGCTTCCAACTCACAAATAACACCTTTAGTATTGAAGAGAAATTAAAGAGTCTATATGCTTTTATAATATATATTTTTGTGTCTATTGTGTCCTTCTTAAAGGATGGAAAATGACAACAACCTATATATTAAGCTTTCCTTGTATAATTTTCAATATGTTTTTTTTTGCTTTTACTTAAGAAATATTGAAATTGAATCAGTTAAAGGCTTTATTTCAAAATAGCCCCTAAAATGTTCAAACAAAACCGGTCTGTAAGCTATTTTTCCCCCTTTCTTTGTAGCAAATTCAACTTTATTTCCGTCTACATACATGGCCAGATCTTACGAACTAAGAATATAACCTTTAGGGTCCTGGGGTTGAAGTGCCATCGATGGCTTGACACGCACATTGTTGTCTTCAAGGACCATTGCTCTTCTTACCTCTAATACCTCCTGCCCACCAGCTTCTGTCAGCATTGAGCTGGGGCATATATGTACCCTGAATTATTTAGACAGTCACTTATGCATATTTAATGGTCCAGTCTCCTTTTTCCCTTTTATGGTGCAGTGAATTGCTACAGTCTCTACGTCTCTGTACCAACTTGTGGGAGGAGGCATGATTTAAACTCACAGTTCTTCCCATTAATGCTTTTATTGTAGCACATTGTAGCAGAGGGTAAACACACCAGAGGGAACTAGCTATAGCCCAGAAGCAGTAGGAGATAAATGAAATATTAAAATTTCCATAGATATTTAAAACCCTCCATACAACATACAAAAATGTTTAAAATGACAGTGAATAGAAGTGCATTGTTGCTTTTCTGTTTAACTGTTGTGGGCAGGTTGTGCTCAAATCAAGTTTTAATGTTGACAAATATGAAAATAAAGCAATTTATATCTCCTGTAAAAATACACAACCTCCAGGATTGAATTCTCAATGAAAAGGCTTAAAATCAGTCTGTCAAGAAACCCAGGAGTGTGGATCCAATTGCAAAGGGAAGGAATAATAACAGTACCAAAGTCCAGTGAACCATCTCTTTAATCTGCACGGAGGTCTTACAAGGGAGGAAAGGCAGAAAAACACAGGCAGGGAGCAGGCAAAATTCAGGATGTCTGAAACCAAAACAGTCACACACTGGTCAAGAGAATATGCTGGTGTCAGTCAAAACAATACAACACACACACATTTACCCACCATCTGCCACAGAAGGGCAAATGGACTCTGTTTAACTGGATACAAGGGTGGGATGGTAATGACATAGGTGAAAGCCATTGACCACTTAAGTAAAGCTCACTCACAACACATAAACAGGAAACAGACGCATTAACAAAACATGAGACACACAATTAAAAAATAAAATACAGAATGACAAAGTATCACATCAACTTTTACATACTACAAAATGTAAAATTTGGCATTGTTTTGTTTCCAGTTATGAGTGCTCAGGGACTACAAGCCAAGGACAAAACTGGTTCCAGCGATCCCTACGTCACGGTCCAGGTGGGAAAGACCAAACGGAGGACCAAAACCATTTTTGGCAACCTCAACCCGGTGTGGGATGAGAAATTCTACTTGTGAGTGCTTTCCATTCTTTTTCTTTTGCCTGCTTGTCCTAATCCTTAGTAAGATTACAATAATCTGTTCATGTATTTTTATCAGTAAAACAGCCCCTGACTCTTAATAGTTCAGGAAAGTTCTGGTGTGGAGCTGCACTGCAGAGGCGATCAAAGACGCCAGCTCAGCTAAAAGTGCAGCACAGTAACATCCATCATCATGTAGAGCACAGTGATCTAAAGCCTTAAATTCCTTTTGTGCTGTTGGGTTTTTATTAATATATTACCTCAGTTATTTCCTCAACTAACATAAAATGATATGGTGCTTTTTCCTGTGATTTCAGTCCCAAATCATTCTCCTCCACTGTTCTGTCATGACTCTACTCCTGGGAAACATCCTGTCACCACTTAGTCTAGGCTGCTAGCTAGCCTCAGTCAACCATGGCGTACCGCAAGGCTCTGTACTACTGAAACCAGTGACTCACAACTAGACATCAGCATGCATCAACAGACCTCTTAGTCGTATCACCTGAAATGTAGCTTCCAAAGGTTGGAGATTGCCTCCTGGATAGCAAAGGATGTTTCATTTCCCCATCCTTCGAACTCTACAAATCCATTGACATCCTTGATTTTACCCTCCCATATTCCATCTCCATGGCTGAAACCTTCATCCACAACCTCATAACCTCATGACATCCTCACCTGGACTACTGCAACAGAATTCTGACAGGGCTTTTCAGCAAAGCCCTTAACAGGCAGCCCAGGATTCTGCAACAAGAATTCTCAACTTCAGGCAACCCTGACAGCACATCACCCCAACCTTCATCCACCTCTTGTCAAATCCCAATTTCAATTAGATAACTTTATGTATTGGTTCAGAATATAAAACAACTGTCCCCACAGGAATGTAGATTATTAGAGCAGTTCCTTACAGTTGTATTGGCACATGGTCCCTGATGAGTGCAGCAGCAGCAGCAGACGGTGTTTTCCCCAGGAAGGGATTAGTTTAGAAAATATACTGCAAATACTATTTTTCACCCAAGACGTCATTAGAACAAAATGTAATCTGCCAGTTTTAATTCCAGAGCCTAACAGCCTGACCCCGTCTGAAGCGCTTTAGCCACCTCTGTTCTGTTCAGAAGAGTCATCATTGTAAAGCGTCTGATGATGCGAGGGATGAAAGATGTCCATAAAGCTTTTGCAAAGGAATAATCCTCACTGTGGATGCAGCATTCCTCTTGTCTGTGTTGGAATATTGGGGGGGAGATAGTGTGTCCATTTTTAATAGATACACACTCTGTAAATTCAGTCAAAGCAAGTTTTTGCAGATCCAACTGTCCCAGGCGAAGCTCCAGTTTGGTGTTAATGGAAGATGAAGGAAGGAGAAGTAACCTTTCAGACTGCGCTCTCGCTTAGCACTAATTTATTCATCTTACTCAGCCCGTAATCTATAAGTTGCATGTCTGAACCTTGTCTGAACTGTGTTCATGCCCCCGTTATACGTTGGTCTCTGCGCCCCACCTGACGACGCCTCCCTCCATTTGTTGAAGCCGTTGTTGACCCTGTTGGTGTGATTGGTTTGACCTGACGCGATCGTCTTCCGAATTACAGCGAATGTCACAACGCCACAGATCGAATCAAGGTGCGCGTGTGGGACGAGGACGATGACATCAAGTCGCGAGTGAAGCAGCACTTCAAGCGCGAGTCGGATGACTTCCTGGGCCAAACCATCATCGAGGTCCGTACGCTGAGCGGAGAAATGGATGTCTGGTACAATCTAGGTACGTCAATGTCGTGATCTTAACACGTTTTCATCATGGCTTTGATAGCGTTGACCTAATGTCAATGAATATTGAGTTTCTGTTATCAGGACGTAATACCTCTGTTCACGCCGTGGACAGGAGGCTCATTCAGGCTCATGCTGGTGTATGTTCTCTCCGTCCCTGCATGGACTTTCCCCAGCTTCCTCCCTGTCTCTGTTCTCTATGCTGATTGGAGACTAAATAGTGTGTGAGTGGATGGTGTGTGTGTCCTGTGATTGACTGGTGACCTGTCCAGGGTGTATTCCTGCCTCTCAGGAACTGCTTGGATAGACTCCAGCACAACCTGTGACCTTGATAGAGAACAAGTGATGGCTAACAGAAGATGGGGGGATAATACTAATGAAGGCTCCTTTAGTTAGATCAACAACAGTCTTATCATATGAATACATTTAAAAAAAATGAACTCTCAAATTCAGGTAACGGCTCATATCCAAAACGTCCATTGTAACAAAATGCAACTGCTAACATTAGTCAGAAGTATCTCAGAAGATCATCGTAAACCATTAGCATTTTTCAGTGGGAAGCTGGAGCTAGAGATGCTGATAGAAATTTTATGTGATTGACAAAACCTCAGGGCAGCTGCTTTTCATTGCCTCCTGTTGCTCTCGTGGGGCCACATTAACTCACCGGGAAGGTGTTTGGTAATTGGATTTATAGAGGCTCAGAGCTGCGCACCCAAGTGAACATTCGTACACACTGCTGTGTTTATGGCGCTTGTCTCATTGTCTGCTCAAAGATTTGTCATTTCTGGGATTTTTTACCAATTTGCAATTCTTTGATGAGGAGTCATGCAATATTCATATTTTCAGGCTCATTCCATCGATCGAGCAGTTCACAAGTAGCAGTAAATAAAACGGAATAATGGGGTATAGGAGACATTCCAAGCAGTTGCATTCACCTCTGTTTTGAGAAGGGTGTCTCCAAGGGTCTATCCAAGCAGTTCCTGAGAGGCAGGAATACACCCTGGACAGGTCACCAGTCAATCACAGGACACACACACCATCCACTCACACTCTCACACTCACACACTATTTAGTCTCCAATCAGCATAGAGAACAGAGACAGGGAGGAAGACCAGGACTGGAAGACCAGGACTGGAAGGCGTCTTATCTGGCATCTTCTCCATGTGCATGAGTGAGCGCTATGATGGGCTGATCCAGGGTGCGTTCCTGGCTCTCACCCGCTGACTGCTGGGATAGACGGGAACATTTTCTGTTCGGAATAAGTTGACTAATTGACCCAATTGTTCTTTTAGCAGGGTATTTAGCAGAGGAAGCTTGTGGAGATCCTTTTCACAGGACTTGGGCTGTCGTTTCTGCGCTGATGCTGCTGAAACATCACTAGATTCCCGCTACATACATGTTAAACCGCAGTCACAAAAGCTCCCGGATACGCGCAGCAATTATGACTCGGCCTTCTCTCGAGCTTAACGGAAGCAATTTGTGGTAACAGTCGCCCGCCAACCACTTTTGGTGCTCCGCTGCTTTAGAAATGTCAACAGTGGATGTTTAGAGAGGCCTTTTCTGCTGCCGTGGGCTTGTTCCTCTCCAGCTGCTCCTCTCCAAACCACTTGTGCTCCTCTTCAATATCGGCTTTTGCATCCATCACTTAAGTCAGTTTCACGTTGCTATGTTATTGTTTTTCACTTGAGAGTCCCTTAAGTGAGAGCGAGCAAGAGAGTATCATTCACTGTAGCTAGGACACATGAATTGTAGGTGAGGAAAGGGGCAACTTTTCAAAACAAAGTGCTCGAATCGTCCTGGTCACCAGTGTTTCGACAAAAAGGTGTATGAATATGCCTATGAAGGTGTGTGTGCGTGTGTGTGTGTGTGTGTGTGTGTGTGTGTGTGTGTGTGTACACGCATGTTCATGCACAATTATTGCACCCAGAGGATAGAATTATGTCATTCATTGAAAGTGCTCAAGTATCACAGGATATTTTCTTATCTCTTATTGATTGGAGGTCGTTTTCCCCGGTTTAGTATTTTAGTATATTTATCACAAAGATGCTAATGTGGATTAATTATGGTGTAGGTTTAATCATAGTTTTCATCTTACTAACCTGTCAGAATGTTTGTTTTTGTTGAAACTGTCATGAAATGAAATGGAAAAGAAAATCAAAGATGGATTCTGCTCCCATCTATGCAATTCAGCATCTTTAACAGGAATGCTTAAAAAGGTCAAGGAAGATCATATTCACATATAAACATGAGGATTAATATTATGATAAGTAGGGTTGGAACACAACATCAGTGCATAATTTTGCCAAAATGGCTCTAAAGCATTCCATCTCCTCTCTCTATTCAGCTTAATCTTAGCTAATTTAACCTTGAATTGTAAAGTTACAAAGCAGCAAACTAGCCAACGCAGCGCAGAACAATAAGATGCTGACCTACGTGTTTATGTGGAAAATAAACACGTAATTTATGATGCGGCTCAATTTTTAACCCTGGTCACAACAACATTTGCCCAGTGAACAACTGCATACGATACCATTCTGTTCGATCAATCTTTTTTCCCTGTAAATAAAATCCCGATGTCACTGCGGTGTGTCGGTTCATTGCTTGTTAGAAGGCTGGACTTGCAGGTGATGTTTTGGTGCAGAATCAGGAATATAAATCTAAGGAAAGATACCTGTCTTTCCATTTACTGACTTATAAATATAAAAATGAAAAAAATATAGTATTACATTTAGAGCTACTTGTGTGAGACCAAAATAAGAGGGATTATGAAGTACTTATAGCAGCAGGAATGATATAAGAAGTGTGCCTGTGTGAAGTGGACCTTGTAACTACCACTTTGAAGTTGATTTGAAGTCATGGCTGATTCGTTTTTGCTTGTGTTTCGCAGATAAACGGACTGACAAGTCTGCAGTATCTGGAGCCATCAGACTCAAGATTAGCGTGGAGATGAAAGGGGAGGAGAATGTGGTTCCACCTCATGGCCAGTATACCTGTTTACATGAGGTAAAACCATAAACTCATGCAGCTCCATCGCAAATTAAATCAGAATCTCTCTGATTTCTATTTGGTGGATCAAGATTGTACTGTATTTTAAAGGCTGTACCAGAATTTCTCAGTGATCAGCAGCTACAGCAGCTTAACAGACAGCGACGGTTGCGATAACGTGCACTGTTAACATGCACCGCATCACTCACCAGATCCATCACCAGAACCTGTCCTCTGTTATCTCTCGTGCCCCCTCTAGAACCTGTTCCACTGCCTGACCGAGGTGAAGAACAACGGAGTGGTGAAGATTCCTCGGGTGAAAGGGGACGAAGCGTGGAAGGTCTACTTTGATGACGTATCTCAGGAGATAGTGGATGAGTTCGCCATGAGATACGGAGTGGAGTCCATCTATCAGGCTATGACGTTAGTAGCACCCTGATCTATGGCCTTTTCCCTTGCCAATCTGTCACTGTCTCATTCAGCAAAGTGAAGGAGAGAAGGAGACAGGAAAGGAGAACAGAGAAGGGAAGCTGCAGTAAAGATGTCCCCCTCAGCAGAATCAGAGCTTTCAGGACTATTGAGCCTCTGTTTGATTGATGATTCACTGGTCTAGTGAAAAGACTCCAAACATGGCTTGGCCACATTGATCATGGATACTCATAAACAGTCTCATTTCCCTCTCTGTCGGTCTCTCTGATCCTCTGTGACCCAGTCCATCCATAAATGCCTCTGTCTTTGCTTCCTTAATTCTCACATACTCATTGAGAGACCCAGCAAGGTCAAACAGCTCTCCGTTGCAGCGTGCAACCAGAGCAGCTTCCATTCATTAGAATAATCCCAATATTCACCATAGGGTGTCAAAGCTACACATAAACAACAACACATAAACAAGCTCCCAATGCTGGCTGCAGTTGTGAGGAAAGCATTCAGTTTTGTAGGTTCTCTGACATTCTGGGAAAGGGAGATGCTTTTAAATTTCACATCCTGAAGATGGGGCTAAACACCATAAATCGGGTCCAATTTAATGTCAATAGCAGCTGAAATAACTTCCATTCCCTTGGTTTTGAACTCATGAGCATGGGTTCAAGAGCCGTTCTACGAAAGACTCCATGGGCATTGGTCACAGTTTGAGTTTGTAACCTGAATCTTACCTCCATGGTCTAAAATATAGAGCAGGAAGGAGCAATTTTCATAATGTTCTGTCACGTCTCTTTTCTTTTAAAATGCTAATTATTTAATCCAAGAGTGATGAGGTAATATGAATGTGCAGCATTGTTGTTTTATTCCAAATTTCTGCAGTGCTTCCTGTTTAAATGCACTTTTCTAGCTTTTTCTGTCGCTGATGACCTAATTAGCCGCTTTAGTAAATCAGAGGCTAATTACACACTGACTGTGTGGGCAAATTGAATGAAAGATACAGCACGCTTGCCAAAGCCACATCGCATGGGATAAATGGCCACTGAGAGTGTGCTGTAATTAAGAAGGAAAAAACAGTTGCAACATTACCCCCTTTAGCACTGCTATTAGCCTGCTGTATCCTTTCTTTTACGCCACAGTAGGTTATTCAGACACTACTTGTCCTACGGGGTCAACGGTTGCCTCTTAAGCTTCGTAAAGCAGTGCAAGAAAACCAACATGTCCCCCAAACGTGCTCCTGATGTTTGTTTTGTTGTTGCTAGTGTGGGGTTCCTAGATGTTCAGCGTGACAGGGTATTTCAGCATAAGAGGGATTACTGGCTAATATAAGTGCAGGAAAGTGAAGGAGTAGGTGATTATTTCTGGCGCGCATGGGTCGAGTTTAAGGCTCCGGGCAAGAACCTTGCTCAAATTCCGATGCTTTTCATATCAGCGCTTATTATGCTTCATCAGGAATTAATGAAAGGGCCTCTTTCTGTTTTCTCATCATAGAACCTTGACTCCTAGTCCTCCGGAGGTGATAGCTGCATAAATCACAGCAGCTGCAGCCCCCCCATTAGCTTCTCTCCAGCTCACTCTATTCCCGCCCTTCCTTCCTCCAAACCTCATTCTTCTCATCATATCCCCTCTCAACACTCTCAGTTATCTGAGACTGTAAAGCGATGCATGTGTGTGTAGTGCGTCTCCTCTGCTGGTACAAACCCAAGGCATGGAAACCCTAGAACAAGCGTCTTCCTCTTGAAAAATGGCTCAAAAGAGGCAGCTCTAAAAGCGCCATGGGAATTCGGCGGATGCCATCATCTCTCTCACTCAACATCACTCTCTTTGCTCGCGTAACCCTCGAGTGCTCCGGTGTAATTTGTAAGCTGAAAGCAGAGTAATTAAATAGGCCTCCCGATGAGAACATGCTGGTGTTTCTATTTGTGACTCGTCAAGATGGCACCTATGAATCTGTAATCGCTTTTCCTCTTAACTCTGCACCTCTTTACTCACCGGGATTTATGAATAGTTACAGTCAGGGCCAAAATAGAGACAATCAGTAAATTAAAAAAACAACAACATTAAAATATTGATTTTTAGATCATATTTTTTAAATTTTCTTCCCTCTAGGAGATTTTTGCTACTAGCCAAAGATCCAGATGTTTGTTTACTGAAAGTTAAAACATCCGTTTGCATGTAATTATGTCTGCTGCACAGGGCGAGCATTCAGGTTTCTTAACATCTTTTTTGCATGTATTTGTGGAATATTAGTCTCGGTGCTGTTCGGGAGATGCCTTGCTGGTGCTTTTTGAATGCGAGCACCATTGATTTGGAGTCGGATGCCTTTTACACCACCTGTGGAGCAGCAGTGTGAAGTATTAAGCTGCTCGTATGCTTTTCACTCAGAGGTCCCGTCTCAAACGAGGCCTCTCAGGCTGCAGCTCTTAATTACCGCTGGGCAGCTCAGTCGGCTGTGAGGAGAGAGCCGGGAAAAAAGAGCACACAGTTGGTTAAACAGAAGACGCGGAGTTGGACCCCCGTCCCCCCCCGGGGACAGATGTGCGTGTGGTGTTTTATTTATTTTTTGCATGCTGCAGACTCTTATATGTGGCTTCGCCTCCGTGGGAAGAACTTAAATTGGCAAGCGCACATTCCGAGCGTGAGCCGGTCTCTGCGGAGCCTCCGCTCGGCAGCCTTTTGACTTTGACATTTGCGGTGATTGAAGATTCCGTTTGAAAACATGAACTGCGCGGTAAACTATTCACACACTTCCTCTGCCCCCACAAGCAAGTGTTTGGAACAATAAATTTGTTCAGAGGACTGAAAGTGAGAACACAGCACTGCAGTGCGTCAGCTCACGTTGTCTCTTTCTTTAATGTTTCCATAGTAAAGATCACCCGAGGACGCCGGACCGAATCACTCCATCATTTTAGGAAGCAATGTGGTGAACTGTTGCAGCTAATGTGGGCCTTTTTTCGCCTCTCTGTAGGCATTTCTCCTGTCTGTCTGCTAAATACATGTGTCCTGGCGTGCCAGCCGTGATGAGCAACCTGCTGGCCAACATCAACGCTTACTTCGCACACACCACCACGACTACCACAACCACGGCGTCCGCCTCTGACCGATTCGCTGCGTCTAACTTTGGGGTAAGAGCTGTCTCGCCTCTGCACGGAAAGAGAAAGCCATTCCTATAGAACAGCAAATCCTAAAACAAAATAAATGGGACATCCTTGATTCCTCCCTAACTCTGTCTGTGAGTGCTCGCAAGCATCCCGAAGCTCGGTCCTTTATTTCGGACTGAACTTTTAATGAGCTAATGTTGTGAGACTTAAAATGGTGTCGACAGTAAGCCAAGTCCAGTCACAAACAGTCCGCTTCTTCTTTTCCGGGTAGTGAAAGTGAAACAAATGAGCGCGAGGAGGCTCCTCTTCTTAATTTGCCTGATGCGGTTCTATCAATGATCTGGACTGAAACAGTCTTCTCTTCCTTGCAGAGGGAGAAGTTCGTGAAACTGCTCGATCAGCTGCACAACTCGCTGAGGATTGACCTCTCCAAATATCGGGTAGGTCTGATGCACGTTTATGTTGTTATTGCACTTCTTCGGCATCGGTAAGCCACTGTGGACACTGGAGTGGACTGTGTTTTTGTCCCAGTCTTTTTCCAGTAAGCTGGCTGCCACCTGATTGGGTCTGTTTAGGTTTCCAGGTTGATTCAACAGTATGTTTGATGTCTGATGTTTCACAGCCAAATGTGGGTATTTGACGGGTTCTCTGGGTTCACAGGGACTTTTTCCAGATGCTGTTTCATCACACATGATGCATACATTTATTTTTTTTCTAAGATGTTAAGAGATTTTTGCTCAATATCTGGAGTTTGGGGATTCAAATGTCATTTCTGATTCGACTAAGCGATGGTATTTGTGGTCCTCGGATGAGGGTGGGGAGAACATAACTTTGAATTCTCAGAGCTTGGATTAAAAAAAGAAAGAAAATCTTTTGAAGTGTGTTGAATATGAATGATGTTGAAATAGCCAGTGATGAAGGTGGGTGCATAAATATTCATCTGTGGTTTGAAGAGGTCCATCAGAAGAAATTGGAGACCTCATATATTCCAATAGGCCGTGAGTGACCCACGTTCTCTTTGCAGCAGAGGTTAATGAGTATGAAGCATATATAAAATATCCCTAATTGTGTGAATTTGTACTGATTTTTGGCTGCAGGATCACTTTTACATTTATATGCAAAACTGACCGCATGTTCTCATCCAGGCTGATTTTAAAGTGTCCGAACCTGCGACATTTTAGCAGGATTCTGGGGGATTTAAATGGAGTTTTCTAGTGTATACCCACATGAACTGGGGATGCAAACTGTAATTACCTAATCTGACAACACTTTAGTGTAGGGAACACATCATTAACTACCGTGCAGAATGATGTCACAACAAGTGCTTTGTAGTGAATAATGAAGTATCATTATACTGTTAATAACCAGGTACTTAATAGTGAATAAATGTACCCTAAAGTGTTTTGAGATCATAGTTCATGTACAGCAAATGTGACTTAATGGTGTAATAAATAGAGAATATGGTGGAATAAGGTATAATATACCTGTTATTAAGCAGGTAGGTAGGTTGCTTAAAAAAATAAGTTATTTACTGCTCTTACATCTTTTAACTCAAGGTGCTAAAGCTGATATATTCAAATCTAATGAAACCATGACAAGGAATGGCGAAAACAAGCTGTGTGTTGTAGCAGGGTTCCTTAGTTCCCCCCATGGAGCATCTTTTAGTTTTACCAATAACAGTCTGGACTTCTCTGCTGTGAGAAGTTTGATGAGGCTTCTGCTACACCCGGTATGCATTTTCCATTAAAGCATTTCTGGACGGCCTGAAAATGTGACACAAGGCTGCCGGCAAACACACAAACAGCATAGAAAGGTCATGATCAACACCTGGGGGGATGACTGACTGTTGACTGTTGATATTTTGGGATGGAGTCCAGAATGCATTGCTTCCCTCACTGGATGGCGTAACCATGCCCAACCTTCAAAAACAGGCTGCTCAAGACTCAAGACATAACTACTGTATATAATATATAGCCCCATATATGTGCATACATGATGGTAATAGGGTTTTATCTCCTCCCAAGTCACTTTCAGGAAGTCACCAGGTCTTCTTCCAGCAACCATCAGTTTTTACTGCTGTCCCTGTGTCCCGTGTGCTGTCGAACTATTTCAGTTCTCCCTGGCCTGCATGTTTTATATCCAAGACAGGTAAAAATTACCAATCACCCAGTCCATCAATCTGAAGCTGATAGGTAAAATAAAAGAACTGAAAAGGGAATGCATCACTAATGGATTAAAATCTGCCAGTCACAGGACTCAAAGGGCATTGCTGCACACACACACTCATACACACTTACACACACACGCATACACACACACACACACACACACACACACACACACACGTGCACATGGGCAAGATAAGCTTCCAGAGCAATCCCTTGAAAGCTAATCCTGCTCAACACACATCACTAGTGAACACATTTGCTTGGCCTTGAACATACACTTACAGGCACACGCACACACACACACACACACACACACACAAACAGACCTATTACTAAAAAATCACCCATATGGTATGCATCCTCACTCAGATGTACTCAAGGACCCGCCACCCCCCCACCATCCCACACACACACATGATTCACACCCTGCTGGTGGCAGGACACAGTGACCTGTCACTGCGCAATGTCCCACTCACCTTTGAGCACTACAAAAAAGGCAGAGTGTTGATGCTTTAGCTCCTCATTCTTCAGTGTGGCTGAGTGTGTGGTGCTACATGTGGTTGCTGAGACACAGCCTGATGACAGTGGACACACACACACACGCACCAATAAGCAGGAGAGAATGAGAGAGGGACAGCAAGTAAATGTACCAAGAGTGGGGGAGACGGTGGCGGCTCGAGTGAGCCGTAATGAAAAACAAGGTGAGTTAATGTGAACCAGAGGTGGGCGAAACAAGCTGAGACAGCAGGGTGGATGAGATGTGGCTCGGACCCCAAGAGAGACAGAAATGCATTTGGAAAGCAGAAGGATGAAGAATGCAAGGAGGCACCCTGGGTGGAGAACAGAGAGGGTGGACCTGAGCAGATATTTTCAGATGGTGCGACTGTGCTGCCATCACACACTCACTGAGAGCGGAATAGAACATTGGCCTTACCTGCCAATGCTGCCCTGCTGCTCTCCTGTCACGATCAACCACAGAACACTGCCCCCCCCCCCCCCCCCCCCCCCCCCCCATTTCTCTCTCCCTCTCTCTTACACACAAACCCACACACTCATATTTCTTTCTGTCTCCCATTCCGAAGGCTCCCACTGAGGTGATCTGACACTGAGGCTTCAAATCATTCCACTCCACCTGATCATTACATGGATTTTCATCATAATGATATCCCGCGCAGCCGCTCACTTCACCTTATTTTTTTATTTCTTTTTACTATCAAATCAGAATGTGAATGAGAGAGAGAGAGAAGCTGCCACTCCACGGTTTGCCTCGTACGTGTTTCCTCCTTTTAAGCTGTTTTTCAGCAGCCCTGATGAATGGTGACGCATCAATATGTCCCAGCTGGGATTTGCAGGTTTCTCTGGGCGACACATAAAACTCTGCTACGGCGGATTTGGTCTATTTGTTGGGTCGGGACAGCTTGATGTAAAGTGCCGGTTGTTTATTTGCCGCCCACGGGAGATTTAGGTTGTTTTCTTATTCTCCTGTTGCTTTCATCTGTGTTTTATTTCCCGCTTCTTTGCCACCGCGCTCCGAGGTGTTCATGGGGGTAAACACATCTCATTAACAACGCTTTAAAACGTACTTCAGGAAAGCGTCTGTTTTATACTTAAACACGTTCAGGGCAATTATACATCACTGTCTGCTACAGACACATCTCAGCGTCGGATTAAAAATTGCATTATCCAACCTGGAAAATGTGTGATTGAATATGTTGTGGATACAGCTGTCTTAAGAGTAAAAGTGATGGGAATCATCTGAAGCACAAACCGGAAAGGTTGAGAAATTGAAAATAAAAAAACGATTTGTGAACATCCAAACCTGCCGGTCTAGAGTACAGCCAGTACAGTGTCAGCTGCCAGCTCTAGTAGACATCAGTGCCTGGATGCTTTGTATCCCCTTTTCCACATGATTACCTGCACAACCACTTTTTTGAGCTCTGCATTTTCTCACTTTACTTCACCGGCTCCACTTCAGTCACATTTTGAACTTATAAATCCAGTTATAACGTCTTTTAAATTTGTTCCTCGAACTTTTCGTGTGAAAGCGGGGAAGCCTTTCTGCATTTGTCCCTGAACCAACATCGAGGCGAACAAAGACGAAGAGCCAAAAGCTCATGAGCATCACTCTCTTCTTGTCTCATGCCATGATGGACTTTCTGCCATCTTTGAAGGCGCGACTGATGTTGTCGCAGCCTTTGTCTGAGTGATGGATGCCTTGCTGGGCTATTATTATGCTTCCAAGCACAAAAGTCTCTTCTTTCGCCTTTCTGCCGATCAGATTGGAGATTCTGATGGCTGGCGCTCTGCATCCAGACGGAGTGGCAGGAACATTTTCAGCTTGGTTCATCCTTGATTTGCGGGTGTCAAGCAAAGTTGACTGAATTTCTGTGAATCATTGCTGGGATCAGCCCGCAGTAGCTCGCTCACATTCACCCGTGACCTTCACGACAATTCCAGAGAGCAACGATGACCAACTGACTGTACTTGATACCAATCAATGCAATCAGCCAGACTCCCCCCAGATAACAGAATCAGTTCATTAACAAGAAGCCTTCGCTGTGATGAGGTTGGAATGAGTCATTCTCATAGCTACTCTAAATAGGCTCCAACTTCTTCTATTACTAACATGGAAAACTGCAGACCTGAAAGTGTATTTTTCTGTTTAGAGTTTAACCTTTTTATTGGTGGGCTTTGCCTTCCTAGATAAAGGTCTTATTGCTTTGAATAGAAAATATAAGAAAGCTGAGATTACTTTGACATTACTTCAGCGGCACGGGAACCTCTTGCGGATTAGCTGTCTTTACGGTTCACACTTTTTGGCACCAGAAAAACACAAAGAAAGTGCGGTTTCAGTTTAGTGTCACATCCTCGACATCAAACAAATCAAACAGATAAAACACAGTTTGAGGTGCCTCTGGATCCACTGTGGCTCAGCAACCTCAGAAATGAGCTCAGATGCAGCAATTCAAGGCTGCAGCTCTTGGCAACGAGGTCCTTCTTTTCCCACGCGGTGATGGTTCCCGAAGGCTACGTATATGTGAGTTCCTTGGGAGAAAAATGACATGGCCGCAGAGGAATTGAGCTTCGTATGACTAACAGCGCCGTGTCGGCCTCCGACGTGTCAGGCTTGTTTGCCCAGAAGCTGTTTTGTGTCCGTTTGACAAAGACTAAACTCTCACCTCTAAATTTGAATAAATCTCAGATTGAGAGAAGTGTACTGCAGTTTAAGCTGTCTGACTGGGGTCAACAGGCCAATTGCTTTTGTGTGTTTTTTTTTTATTCCTCAGCTTCTGATTACAGGCTGGAAGATTTTGCTGTATTAAATAAATCTCTGCTCTGCTTTCATTGACAGCAGCAGAGAAATTTGAAAAGCACACATCTGTGAGAGTGGTGAGAAAGAGGATAACGTATGAGCCAGCGGCGCCTTTTCTCAGGGCTGTCAGGGCTTTATGCGCTCCCCCGTCACGCCACTCTGCACTTCCCGATGACTTCATGGCTCCTAAATAGAGGGTTTTCATCAACTGAGACCTCCCTTGTCTAAATGATTAGACAGTTGGTCATTTATTTATGATTGCTGGGTGTTGCTTTGTAATCAATTTCAATGTTCTGGAAAAGACGGTGTGATGTGAGATGTGTTTTTAGATCTATGACTATGGATTTTAAAATATGGCCTTTATGCCGAGTTTTTCAATGATAGTAATTCTCTCTCTCTTTTCTCTTAGGATAATTTCCCCGCAGGTAATCCAGAACGTCTCCAAGATCTCAAGTCCACTGTTGACCTGCTGACCAGCATTGCTTTCTTCAGAATGAAGGTGTGTGTGCCAGTCTATGTAATTGCTAAACATTGATTACGAATTGCTCAATCTGGTCACAAAATGAGGACATTCTTTTAAAATGGGGCCATTTTGGCTGGTCCCCATAAATTCAAAGGGCTGAGGCTTAAGAAATGGTTTTAAGGTGCTATGGTTAAGGCTGGGTAATGGATAATTTCAATGGAAATTCAGACAAAGATAGAATATGAAGGCGTGTGTGGGTGTGTGCGTGGCTGTGTGTCCCTTAAAACTAATTATGGAGCATCACACAAGTGGCATGTCATATAGAAGCATGACAATGGCAGTGCTGGCCTGTCTCCTTCCCTGTTGATACAAAATCCACCAGTGATTGATTTTTCATCAAGAACATTTAGGTGAAATCAATTCACACTCTTGATCCTTCCAATGAACCTCACTTGCTGATGCAAGAGGCTGTTTAGGCAACACACACCTGCCTGCTGCAGGAAACCTTTATTACTCAAACACACTTGTAGGCTCGTCTCGTTTCCTCTCCCTCGTCCCCTCTACCAACGTGGAGCGCCTTGAATCGCTTGCTGCTGTATGAAAAGCTCCATTCAAGCTCTCTTTTGGCGGGAGTGGGGGTGTAGCATGGAGGCATTGAGGCATAGCTAAGATGGCAGCTGTGAGCGAAGGAATGAAAACTGTCACTTTATGTTATCAAAGCTTTCAATCCGTTCCGTGCCCATGCGGGGCTTTGCTTTGTGCACGCCGCTGCTCACATACAGGAGCTGCAGACGCACCACACTGGCTGCAGCACGTGCAAGTCTGTGCACCTGTGAGTTGCTAGTATGCGAAACAGATGCATGGAGGTAATCTGATCTGGGGTAAATATTTAAGATCAAATCAGCACATTAGCCTTAATGTGATGGATGATCATATACAGAAACACATTTAAGACATTAAATAATTGATTCAAATGCTTTGAAATTAAGGAACCTGCTGTAAGAGAGTCATTTATTATGTTGACAGTGGCATATTTGTGTGCGCCCAGGTCCAAGAGCTCCAGAGTCCACCAAAGGCCAGCATGGTAGTGAAGGACTGCGTCAAAGCGTGCAGCGACTCCACGTACAAATACATCTTTGACAACTGCCACGAGCTGTACAACCAACTCCTCGACCAGGTGAGTGGCCTTCACGTGCGTCTGGTCACCAGCGCTGTAGCCAAGGTCATCAGATGCCCATATGGTGAAAAGATCTGTCTTTAATTGGGTTCACTTAGAGCAGCTCCTGAGGCTTATTTGGCAAATTGAAGTACATAGTTCAGCCAAACAGAAGCTGAAGGTAAAAAGGTTACTTCCTTGTAATTTGTAAATGCCCTTTTTTCCAGATAAGAATAATTCTGCAATAAAATCCAGATATTTAAATAAAAATCCACCTTGTTCTCCCACTCAGTCTTGATGATTATGCTGTGAATGAACAGCAGATATGCTTGGTTTTATGATGCTTCTCCTCCACCTCCCTTCTAAAACACCTGCTGGGGATGTTTCCATGCATTCCCACATCGAAGGATAATGCATTTCCGTATTCAAAATGTCACCGCCGAGTTTATCGCTCATGTCGTGGCACCCGTGCATCAAAAAAAACAAAACACGCCACCTGTTGCTCTGTGCCTGCGGCGAAGTTGTTCCATCGTAAAATGCGGTTGTAAAAAACGTGCTTTTTGTCTGCTTTTTTGAGTGCAAATTGTCGGCCACTTTTTCTGTCGCCATGGTTTCCTATAGAAACCAAAGCCTGAATGGAGCCGAGTGATATCGTGCACAATTTAAAGACATGGGGCTGTTAAATGGGGGGTAAAAATATCCTATTTATATCAGGCAAACAGGAAAAAAGTGTCCTGCAAATCGCTGAGGCGGAGGCACCGCTCACTCATGCAATAACACGCAACACATCTGTTACTCAACAAATATCCGACACCAAATCACACAAAAGACACACAGCCATTCAACTGAAATGATCTGACCTACCGTTTGTGATGCATAAAAACAGCAGTGGTTTAAAGAAAATGGCTGCCGGCGCCGTCTCTGTCATCTCTTCCTTTTATCAGGGATCACCTTCAGCCTGTCACAAACCTGACCTTGCACGTACCCTTAAGCTTAATGCACTTTGTGTTGACGTGCAACAGTACCAGGAAAAGTCTTAAGTCAATGCAGCATCGCCTGAAATCAATAGTGACTGACAGCTGTGCGACAGTGGCGTCATTTTAAAGGTTCCATGTACCACGGAATCAGGAGTTCACAGGAGAGCAATGACATCATTTTGAGTTAGAGCTGCTCATTCAAAAATCCACACTTCTATTTCCCCCTGCTTTCTTCTGTAGCGCAATTATTTAACGTTTCCCTTCTGAGAACGGCCCTCACGTGAAGACTACTGGTGTGGCCCACAACAAGATGAATAACGTGCTTCCCTTGTTCCAACGGCGTGCAGGATTGTAAGTGATTACCGAATCAGAGAGATAGATCCAGTCAGTAATTACAACTTCATCTAAGGCAGACAGACTCTCCGTCAAGTTAGTCCTCGCTGCCGTGGAGGAAACCTTCAACTACTACCAGGAACAATGATGTTGCCATTGTCAGCTTTGACTCAGCAGATAAAATACGCTCGCTCCAATTCCTGGTTGACAGTGACGGAGCGAGACGCTGTGGCTGGCGAGGCAGTGAAACACCCAAGCCGTGACGGCGCGCCTTTTTTAATATAGCAAAAAGCTCTCTGCTTTTATCAAATGGTAGGTTTCCCGGAATCCTGGATTACCGCTTCCATAATTCTAGGTGGACAAGTGTAGGAGAATGTCCACCAGACCAAAGATAAAAGCACTTTTGAAGGGTACAGTTGCAGGAGGAAATGGTCCAACATGTACAGTCAAAAGCACACACACGTGGCATTGCATAATTCAAATATGAATTAATCAGTACCTTCTGATTTTTGAAGTGGGTCAAAGATGCTGTGCGAACGAGCTGCAGAGGAGCTATGGAAGGCCACCGCGCTTGTTTCTCTGCACACAGTTCAAATAAAATCAATCACTTTTGCATCTGCGCCTCTGCCTCGATGCCCAACGATCGATTTAAACCCCGTTTGAAGGATCCTCTTCCCAGACTTGAGACTTAGCTCCCCCTTATGTACAGTACGTTTACATCTGCTCAATGCCTTTTTTTTCCAAGAGCACTGAATTCCGTGCGACAGCATCGGTTCCGGTGGCGGAGAGTTCCCCTGGGAGTTGGATCGCGTTGTCGGAGAAACTTTTCCCATCACACACTGTAATTTATGTCACATTGTGCAAATTGATGAGCAGCCGCTTATATGCTAATGCTGATTTCTCCCACGCAGGGACCCAAAGTACCAACCAATAAACATAAACTACTAGGTTCTCTCGGAGGAACGGAAGGCTGTTATGAATATTTCTGCTCGTGCCCCCTCCCCACCGCCCCTGTCACACCCCTCTGTGAACTGAAAGTGCTCTGAATTTACCGCACTCCCCTTCTGACACAGCTGAGAGTAACACCCAGGGGAGCGTTGTTGACAGTAAAAAGACTTACAAACTTATTTACTAAAGTGTTTTTTAACGACTGAAAGGGAACACAGATGAAGAATGGGAGGATGCTCATTGTTGCAGGATCCATGCTAAATTCAGCAGGGACACAACCTTAGCACCCCCCCCCACACCCCCCCCCCCCCCCCCCCACACCCCCACCCCACACCACACACACAGATATGATTTACACAGATTTTCATGGTTGACTCAACTGCTGTGGATTTATTTATTTCTTTATTCCACCAAATAGCAGAAAGGCTCATTCAGGCTGAGGTGACCTACTGAATATCCGCTGTTTTGTATTTTCAGTAACAGTCCAGATTTCTGAATTATTTTAGGTCCTAGATGCATCTAATATTGCTCACTGGCCAGGATCTATAAGGGTGTTGGTATAAATGTCAAAGCGTCAAATCTGATTTCTAATAAAATGGAACTGAACCCTGGAATTGGCTGATGGTGTAAAATGCTCTCAGTGGTTTTTCGCAGAGGCTTGTAATTTATTGTGCATCGCTATTCAAATCAAGCAGACAAAACAAATCGAAAAACATATAAATCTCTCACTATTCATAATTTGTTGTTGTTGTCACCATTCCTCTTAGTTGGAGCAATTCCCCAACGCTGTTCACGGTTAATAACACAGATGATTTGGTCTCCCAGGCAAACACGGACACATGCGAATCATCCATAAGTTGAATATGCAAGTCGGAAAATTTTAAGCCTGTGATCGATGTGATCCCTCAGCTGGTAGGAGACGTAATCAGTTTTCAAGAAGACACACAGGATGGCAGATTTACATTTAACAGCCCCAAAAGCCCCCCGTGATTAAAGAAGCAGGATGATTGACTGTCACTGAATCGGCTGTAAGCCCTGGGGTTCGTGTTCCTCTGAGATTAAAATCTGCAGCACATTAGCTGCAGCATCAGCGGGCCTCGCCACGGCGCGCCGTGCGCCACGCCGCTGGGTTTTTAAAACAACACGCACAAACTGATTGTTGTTTCCCTTGATTAGACCACACGGGCGCCATTGCGCCAAATACCGATGCATTTGTGCCTCTGACGACAACAATAGTATCTCCTCTTTTGGAGTCGCAACATAAATTACGCAATCAACGATCCGAACATGTTGCGTTTTAACCATTCGAACACGAATTTCATCTGCATCGATTTTTTTTTTTATGTCCCCTTTGTCCAGACTGTTGTTTTTCCGCAGCGTGTGTTTTGGTGTGTCTCGTCTGGCTTGTTTTCTGAAACCAGTCGGCAGCAGAACGAAAGAGGGTGACTGTTAGTAGCTGATTGGAGATCAGTGTGATTGCTCCCAGCGTGAGGTGAACAGATGGTGCTGTCAGTGAGAGCTGTCAGATCGAGCACCTTCAGCCATGTAGGTTCTTTAGGTGCTTTACACTCCTGAAAGTCGAAAGATTTCTGTCCGGCTTGATTTGTCGACACCTATAAAAAAGAAGAAACAGAGGAAAGAAAGAAAAAGAAGGTGAAATGCTTTCTAGCTGTATTCTTAACACACTAGAATGACTATTGCAATCCTGGTTTCTTTCCCACAGAGCCGGAAACAGGACATTCCCCGTGAGGAGCAGGGTCCGTCGATAAAGAACCTGGACTTCTGGCCAAAACTCATCACCCTCATGGTGTCCATAATCGATGAGGACCGCACGGCCTATACGCCAGTCATCAACCAGTATGTACTACTTCACTCTACCCCCCCCCCCCCCCCCCCCCCAGCAACCAGCTGGTTGCTATGCCAACTTTGAAGGAGCAAAGTGTTACAAAGCGATATAATAGGTACGAGTTTATGAAGAGATCGGGGACGAGGATGGCTTGGGGTGATGGCGGGAAGTGAGGATCAAGACGTTGACGTTTGTCCCACACCCACTATTCTGTTAATAAATCCAAACGAATTGCATGACCTGCAGAAAAGGGAAGAAATGAAGCTTATTTTTTTCCTGGTTCCGTCTCGCGTTGCGCTTCAACGCAGCCCAAGCCTCCATTCTCCTTCCTGCTGCTGATTTATGATGCTTATTAACGCTCTGTTTATGCCCTGAGCTCCCCCCCGACACCGTCGAATAGATAGATCTGCAATATTCATGCCCGATTCCACCACATTCCCCTGGTCAGAGGGACGGCAACGTCTGCGCTCTGATACAGTCCCAGAGTCGAGGTGTTGCCTCAAAATCCACGGGAGCTCCAGCAACCTGCTTTCCAACAGACCAATAATACATTAGTGTTTATTTTGACGCGTAAATGATCAGAATCTACATTTTCCCCAGGTAAAATGTTGTTTTCTGCGCAGCTGTGCCAACACAACTGTTCGGACAATGTTGTGTTTGTCATTGAGACCCTGGGGGCCCATAAATGGACATTTTTGATGGGGAGACGCCCCATCTAAATCTGTCCTCCCATCACAGCCCGTGGATATAGATAATTAAACTATTGGCATCCCAGACGAGCGCAGACCAGAAATCTATATGCATAGCAGATTACTGGGCAAATAGTCTGCCTTCTTTGCACTGATTTCCCTCTCAGCTGTGCCATTTCCTCCCGGATTCATTCATTTCTCATCTTTGTCACCCCCCCCCCCATCTCTCCGCTCTAATTCAACCAGTTTTAGGAATGATAGAAAGGAGATGGGGGATTATTGGATAATGAGATTCAGTGAGCATGTCTTCCTGCACATCTGAGGTGTGCTAGAGTGCCAGGCGTCAGGCCACCCAGTGGAGCGCGCTGACGCGGGACTGATTCTGACCGGAATTCCCTTTAATTCCACCAGGTTCCCACAGGAGCTGAACGTGGGCAAGATCAGCGCTGAGATCATGTGGAACCTGTTCGCCCTAGACATGAAGTATGCAATGGAAGGTAAGTGGCGCTACTGGTTAAACTTATTTCACACTGATTTGCCGCTCACACCCCGGGGGTGTACGCCCCATTTATTGGTTGGCGCCTCCGCTGTTGTTCACCGGCTGTCTAGCAGTGGTCAGCTCCTCTTCCTCTAGATCACATGTTGGCTCATCGATGACTCTATCGATCATTACGAAGAAACCGGAGCTCCTTAACAAGATGAACAATTGATCCGTAACCCCTGTCCCCATTTTTTTTTAAAACCAGATCCTCAGGTACTCTGGCCTGCATTTTCTGTTCTCGTGTGTATCCCAGTTTTGGTTCCCATCTGTGTTGTTTTTGTACAAAGGAAAATACTTAAGGTGAATCTGGATAAAACCTAGATATCTCCAAAAGAAGCAACCCTCTGAGATAAATCAATAAAAAAGCAATTAAAGATTCTTTCCACTAATACTCACAATTTAAAGGTTTTCCTTCTCTAAAAAGCCACATTGCTTCTAAACTGGGGTAAATCTACCCCATAATATCGTGCAAATTTATTCTAGAAATGCTCTGATCCTGTCTTCATTGAGTTATAGTGCCTAACACTCCGGTCACACACCATTTTTACGCTGCCGAAATTATGATTTTCCCATCAAAAAATAAATTGAATCATAACCGTTTGTTGTACATCCTCAGATTAGCAACGTTCTAGGAAGGCTCACCTTTGACCATATCATCGTGTCGTATCCTTTGGTGCACGCACTCCCTATTCCCACTTCTGTAGCAGCAGAAGACTAAAATCAGCAAATGGGGTTCTCTGCTGGCAGGAAGACATGTGCCTGGTTAAATAAACACTTTTGATTTCATTTCTTCTGTCCCCTATTCACGCGCTAACAGGCGGCAGATGCCTGCTGTCGATGATTGAGTCGTTGTTAGGCGGGAGGTCGGGAAAATATGTGAGGATGTGATGCAGCAGAGAGTTAATGGCCCTGTGTAGTGTGCTGCTCTCAGCAGGTTACCAGCCTGGGTTATTACGATAATTCTGCCGCAGTCACTTAGGTTTCACTTTTCCTTTTTTAATGCTTTAATTGTCTAGAAATTACAAAAAAAATGAAAGCACATTGTACTGAAAACAGCGCTGAATTTTTTTACTTTTTCATCTCCATCGTCGCTCCTGTTAATCTTGAGGACTCACATGATGTTTACGGGTTGTAAGAGTAAAGACAGAGGAACTACAAAGAGGCACACACACACACACACACATACACATACACACACAGTAACTGCTGTCTCGCAGCCATCTTCAGTCGCTATGGAAACCAGGTGCCATATACCAGATACTGCAGCTCTAACTGTACATGCAGGAGCAGGTACAGACATTGAACGTATATATGCTAAGTGTTGGCAGCGTTAATGTTCAAATTGGTTGGATTTTAAGGTAAATTCATTTGACACGTGCGACTGGAGCTGCGGTTACTTTGTATATTGAGATTTATTTCTCACCTTTTAATTAAACCAGTCATCATTTTTCAAAAATCACCAAGACATTGCAGATGCAGTCAGTTAAGATTTTACATTATGATGACGTCCGTGTCCTTTCAGCCTCTTATCCTAGAACAAGAACAGGTTCTATTAGCTGTTCTTCATCCGCTCCCTTCCTCATCAACCAGAGCAGTTCTATTCCTACTGCAGCATAAAAAGAAAGAAACAAACAAAACAAAGCTTTTTAAGAAGATGGCGTTCGCAGGAGTACACATTAAAAGTAATCATTTTCTTAGATGATTAAGTTCATTAAATAACATTACAGTAAACAGTCCTCACATTGGGTACGCTTCGAACACGTGTGTGTGTGGGTCTGTGTATGTTTGTGTGTGTGTGTTTGTGAGAGATTCTTACTTGCCTCAGGGTATACATGTTTAAAAAATGGGACAAGAAGCACAGCAGCACCGCCTTGCCCTCCTTCCCGCCCCACGAACACCCCCCGCCGCGACCCACCAGCAGGAGGATGCGACTGTCATGACAACCTCTGCATGAATCATTGCCCATTTTCCTGTCGTCTCATATCGGTTGACGGGGGGAACTTGATGGCTCGTTCGCAGCAACCAGGCCCGGACCGTTTGAACCACCTAATGCGTTTGACGGGAGGGATCGTAAAACCACAGAAGACAACAGATGGTGCCAGCTGCAATTCAGAAAGCGAAGCCTGCGGTTATTGATTGATTCTAAGCATAAATCCAATTTAATACCTCAGGTGTATGTGTAGAAGCATTTAAATGCTGCTGTGATCACGCAGGAATATCTGAGTACAGTGTCTCCTTCGCTCAGTGTTCTATTTTGCTCTCGCCGCTCTCGACCATCAGAACGTCCATGTTGCAAAGAATCAAAACATGCATGGGATGCAGCAGCTTTGGCTACTGGGAGATTATTAAATTGTAAACGTAGGCTATTGTAAATGTTCTGGTGACCCACCAGATCCGCTTCTCTTTGCCATTGTGCAACATATACTGTAAAGTGACAGATGCAGCGAGACGCTCAGCAGCATAAAAAGAGATCAAAAGAAATGGATTTAAATGTCCACCTCCTCTTATGTACAATCACAATCACATTTCAGGAGTTGCTTTTTATTTCTCCAGCTGTCTGATAATGCAGTTAATAATTCCACCCACCTGATGTGTTTTTAGCATGTGCTTGTTGTACTTTTACCTTTTGAACAGGTAAATATTTGGAGGAACATTTAGGGGGATTTAACGGGGATTTAATGGCTCTCTTCTCATTGGTTTCTGTACTAATATTTTTCCGCCACATATTTTCAGAAGAAACTGTCGGTAGATTACCAGAAATGAGGGTTACTTGTTGGGTTGAAGCTCAGTATAGCTGTCGTAACATCTGATATTCCGGTTGTGTGTCTGTGTGACTTGAGCTGCTCAAACATTGCACACCATCAAAGCTGTTAAACTTGGAAACTTGAAAACTGGGATTAGGGTTAGGGTTGTTTGCGTTCTCAGCCAGGTTGTTGTCTTTTATCCCCATCCTCATAAGTAGACCTCAGAGTGGCATTTTCTTACGTAAGACGGCTGAAAGATACAGCTCTGCTGCTGGTGGAGACACCCTGGAGGAGGTGGACCAGAATTCCCTGCTTTGTCTGACTGTGCTTCTTCCTTTACGTGTGTCTGGATGTGTGTGTGTGTGTGTGTGTGTGTGTGTGTGTGTGTGTGTGTGTGCAAGCATTCAGTTTTCCATATCGGCACATGTGAATAAGAATAAATGAGGCATGCCTATGTGTGTGTGTGTGTGTGTGTGTCTCTGTGTGTGTGTGTGTGTGTGTGTGTGTGTGCACTTAGTGAATGCACGCATTACTTAATAAAGTCTTTGATTCATCCTCGGAAGCCTCTGGTGCTGTTGCAAAAAATGGATGCTGCTAATTTTAGCATCTCTGAGAATCAGACGGGGGAAAAACAGAGACAGAAAACAGACGCTGGCGGCAAAAATCACCCCCCTCCGCACGCTTGATATCCAAAACCATCCGGCTGGACTGCCGATCCGCCACAACGCAAAGGTGTTATTCCAGCCGTGTACGGAGTCACATGCTATTTAAAATGTGTGTTTGCGTTCCAGATAGTAAAGATATTGTAAACCAGTTTTATCTCTGTGGTCTCTGCAGTCTTTCATGGTGGCGCCGAGACACCAGCAGCCTATTCATTCATCTTCAGCCGACTGGAACGCCTTCACTCCGCAGAATATTTTAATTGAATCCTAAATTAATGTACCTTTCCAAGGGACCCTTTGGTTTAAGAGAAAAGCTTGTATTTATGGCCTGGCTAAAGGTTGTCTGTCGTCCTGCAGCGAGCTTTTAATAAGCTGGGTTATTAGCCTCGACTGCCTGTTGTTCTTACCGGGTGCTGCTCACTGATCTCCCAGCGCCTCAGCCAAGCCTCTCATGAAACGAGACCCCACCGATTCGTCCGGGTTGCCAGCAGACCACATTTTTAAATTGGTTTTAGCAAAAATGGCACGCGAATGCCTCATTTTATTTTATCATTTGATCAACTTGAGACTCTGATGAAAAAAACAGGAATTTTCCCACTTCAGAGTCCCTCAACAAACGTGGTTGGAGAAACAGCAGCATCGCTCCTTCGTGGAGGGATTGGGGAAATGGGGAACCGTCGCTCTTGTCCTCGCCGTCCTACTCAGATTGACTTCGTCAGACCATGTCATGAGGGGCGATCTGAAATAGCAGCAGATGCCATGAGCTTGTCAACAGTTGGAAATGTTCCTTATCTGGGCGCGTTTGCTTCAGGACAGATGTCTTTTCTCTGCCAGACTCTAATTTTTCTGGGCATAACGAGTTTTAACACATCATCGATCCTCTTTCGCCCGCGGTTCTCCTGAGGTGCAGCGAAATTAGCACAACAGGGGAACAATTGTGTCCATCAAAATGTCGGTGATCAATGGAAACCATGGTGGGAAAATGGAGTCATATTTGCTTTGGCTCATTTGTTTGGGGTTGTCTGAGAGCAGAGAGAGAAATCTTTATTCCGTCTTGGGTTTGACTCTGTCTTAATGCATTATACCGCAGGTTTGAATCCCATCAAGCAGAGTTAATGTCTCTGTAGAATCCGATGTTTTAGCAGAGCTGTGTCAGTAGGTCCATGTGACCCTTGAGGACTCCCTTTGACAGAACTGGCTCAGAGGCCAACATGAAGGAATTATGTCACAGAAAGAGGACCGCACTGGCCCTGGCTGGCGTTCTGAACCTCCAGCCTTCTGTCTCCTGTGACGGTATCAGACCATGCCGATCCCACAGATAAATTCACCAAAGGGTAATTAGAGGCTGGAAATTGCTGTGGCGAAGTGCTACACTTCATCATCTCATTCCAGGCATTTAAATCAATGAGGCAGAGAGTGAACATGTCTCCTGTGAGTTTGTCTGTCCCTGTGGGCTCCGTTAGACAAGATGACATCCTCACCAGGGACCTTCAGCCCCGCGTTCCCCGAGGAATGTTTACCACCAGCGCGAACAAAGACGTGCACACACATACAGCTGTGAGCACATGCACACTAAGGGCTTATTTAAATGGCCTGGGTGTAACTCTGATCATGTACTCTCCGTGTATAATGGTGCCAATGACACCAAAACCAGTGGTGGAGAGATCACTGGAATCTGGTGCCGGTAGGTAGGTAGAGAGGGAGGAGGAGGTTCGACATGCAGGAGGAATTTAACTCTATTGATGATGTTATACAAGTGGATTTGGCAAATATAGTAGATAAACCAGGGAGAATCTGTTGCCTTCTGACGCTGATGTTGCTATTAAGGCTGCAGCAGCCGGCGTTCCCGTCCTGCCATATGGACCAAAACTGGGCTGCTTTCACTCCCTTCACGTGACAGGTTTTCAGGTGAAAGCGGTAAACTTCTGTCACATTTCCAGGGAGACCTCATTTCCAGTTGTAAATGCAAGTACTAGAGTCTGTATGCATGCGTCTGTTACTGCATCAGATAAAACACACTGCTAACTAGTGGTTAGGCAGGGAGACTACACAGTTCTCAGTCCTGACACATAAACTATATACAGATATACGTATAGGCCGCATGAATATGGTGTTGGAAAATGTTAGTCCTTTGTCTTCCTCTGAAAATGCGGGTTGAGATCGAGAAAAGCACAACTTCAAAGCTGATTCTCAGCACAGTCAGAGATCAGATCATTTACACATGGTCCCTTTGCACGTTCTCACGCATCAAAGCTTCACATCAAAAGTCTGCAGGATACACAAATGTATTGGATTACTCGTGAATCACAGCCCCCCCTCCCCCCTTCCCGTCACAATAAGAGCGGTGCACGTTCAATGATGCACATCCGTGACAGCACTTGTGACACCATGTGGAGAATTTGCATGAGCGGCATAAATAAACATGAATCAACCTCCGGAACGACAGATTGCCAGTTTTTTTCCTCTTTTAAAAAACTACTCAGGCACCTGAGCTTCGTAAAATTACTGTCAAGGAAATGAAATTATGAATGCTAAATTAATCTGAAGGAAGACCAACAGGCTGCAGTTCATGTGAAGGATGCCTTCATTTAGTTTCAAGTTTAATAAAAAAGAAGAATTAATTAATTCTGCCGGTTCCTTTGTCTAGAATTCACCTCCTCTGCCGGAGCAATCTTACTGGAAGCAGTGAACGGAAAATTACATAATGTATTGTCATTCAGAATGTGCAAAGAAATGAGCCCTGTCATTTGTACGGTAATGTTCTAAGAGAGAGCGTCCTGACTTTTATAAGGTTTTCGATGTATTTCTCTTCCAAGTGGAGAGATTTTTTATCCTTTTACCGTTAATGACGGAGCTCAAAAGAAAAAATGATCAAGCAGATTTGCTCTTGCATTATATTCACTCCTTCGTTTGCTTGTTATGATGCTCCTCATGCTGGATTATTGAAGTTCTTCTCGAGGATGCGCCCTCGATCCTTTGCTGATAAACATGACATGTAGTTCCAAAGCCACTGGCGGAATCACCTTCAGATTAGACTAATCAGAAATAAGAACAGATAAGTGAGGGTGTGGCGAATTCTGTGATTGCTGCTCTGAAAGTGCTACTGAAAGGAAAAAGAGGATTCATAGATTTTATCTGTGGATTATCTCGACAATATTGCAACACAGTTGGCCGTGTAATGCCTCTTCTATTCATGCTAGCAAGCTGCTACAGGCGTTACACGGCTGCAAAAGTCACAGACGGGCCAATTTAACATGCTGTCACGCTATCAGATCGTGGTATTATCAGCCAAACAACAGCAACAATAATACTAATTATTGACTGGTAACTAAGAATGCAGCGGCGGGTTTCTCTTTTGGCCATGTTGACCCTTCTCATCCAGCTGTTTCGCTACATGAAACTTAGAAAGATAAAACCAATATGACATCATTAATATCTTGGTTACGTTTATAACTGGCTGCACAGTTCATTGGACACATTTGTGCCTTTTATTTCATTCACTAGATAGAATAAATACTTTACTTAATATTAATATTATTATCATCATCGCCACCTGCCAGTTGTTCTGCCTATAACAAGTTTCATCTTTCTTCCCAGTGTAACGGGTTGTGTTTTGTGTTTGAATAGTGTTTAAAAGTAAATATGTTAATTATAAGAATGTATATGTTTTTGCTGTGAGCTGAAAGCGCGCTGGCAGCCTTCAAGCTCTCATTGGGATTAAAGCGGGACAGCCAGGGTTCACTGCATGGATTTAATCGCCGCTTTGATGCGACGTGAATATATCGTTTATCTGCGCCGTGAGGAAATGCACCGCTAAAACACCCTGCTTTAGCATTTTCAAAGACCGCGACGTTGCACTGCCGTAAATTCCCAGTTTTTTTTCTTTTCTCTATTCGCAGCACTGGCATATTTTCAACCTAAAGAGGCCAAAAACGCCTCAATGTTACTAAAATAGGACAGGACTCACAGACCATATATAAAAATGTGCTTCTCAAGGTGGAACAATGAGGAGTGATGAAGAGCGAAGACAGAAAGTTAGACAGGCAGAAGGAGAGCAGGGTGCTAAAGAGTGATTCTGTGGAATATTTATTAAATAATGGTACAATATTGATCATGGGATTGGTTGTGGGGCATATTTTTGATGCTCACAAGCCGAGATCTGACCGTGTATAGAACTGTATCCTTTAAGCTAAAATCAATGGCAACGATCTCTGCGACAGCATGGTGAATGTCGGTGAAATGGGACGTGTGCTCAGCGGTGTGTCAGTCAACCGAGCTGTCTGCCAACATATTTGCACAGACGCAGGGCTGTTCAAACATTTGAACAAAGCACCAATAGTGTCACTTTTGGCCACACACCGTCTGTACTGAACACTTTGGCCCAGAGTGAAATAGTCCAGCTGAGAGTCTCGGTTGAATTCATTGTGTCCTGTTGATGCTAACAAAGCAGCTAAATTGCAGTTGAGATCTGACGACAGGGACGCTAGCAAACATAAATGTGCTGCCTGTTGCTAAGCAGGCAGTTTATATGAAGTGCACTTGCAAGCGAGCTGGAACTTTATAACGTTATTTTGACTGTCCTGTGTTCACATCTGATGACAAATTATGCAAGATTAAAAGAAAAATGTATGAAATGTTGGAAACAAAGACAAAATATGTCACATAGAAATCAATACATTGCTAAAAGATGATTTTAATGACTGCTAACAGTGTGTGTTGGCTATATAAACAGTTCCTGTTCAGGTCCACATCTCTGTTTTCTGTCTCGCATCCCGTCATCCCTCCTTTCAACAGTCCATCTCGAATGCCACCCGTCTCCATCTGTTTCTCCTCCAGGGGATCACAATCCAAAGTTTAATTGTTCTGAAGTGTTTACAGTGAGCTGGGCAAAAATGACTCAGCAGCCATTTCGGCTGGAAAGCGAATCTAATAACGTTGCAGCTTCGGTTTGTTTGCAGTCAATCAAAGACTCCCGTTTTATGATGGGAGCTTAACTCACTCAGCACCTCGGTATTATATTTTTTATTCTTTTGTGGCTTAAGGCTGTTGGTAATTAAGTCAGTTTTGATCTGAGAAGCAGCCACCAACCGCTGCCGATCCTTTATGTGCATGTTAATGTAGTCCACGTCTTATCAAGCGCATTTGTGTGATTTTGTGTCTCTTTGTATTTGTTATTTCCTTTCCTCTCTAAGTATATTTTGCCACTGCTCATGTAAAACATGACCCCCCCACCCCTCTAATTCATCTCTGTGGGCAGTTCACAGTTTTCTCTCCGTGTACAAGGTTGTTGCACTTTTACCTGTCCTTTGTTGGCTATAATAAACCTGTAATCGTGTCGATAATATATATGCTAATGTGAGCTTTCTGTGTCTTAATCTGCATTGCAGAGCACGAGAAGCACCGACTATGCAAAAGCACCGAGTACATGAATCTTCACTTCAAAGTCAAATGGTTCCATAATGAGTACGTCCGCGACCTGCCGGCCTTTAAGGGGGTTTCTCCCGAGTATTCTCTGTAAGTGTCGTTACCCACTTATACCAATTAGAAAACAACCAGATTGGATACTTCTCTCAAAGCTAATATCTATAAATGAGAAGCTTAATGTTAATTGTTTTAGCTAACTACAAACATGGGAGAGCAATAATTTGTGAAATTGTGATGCAAACTGGGAGCTGGGTCTCCTCCATTTAAGTTTGGCAGGTTAATTTATCCCTAAGCTGCTATCAGTGTCTGCATGGAGCAGCATGCTGAAGCTTTTCAGGAATTGCTTTTGTCCCGAAAAATGTTTAAATAGATAAAAAAAGAAATGGCCAGAGATGTTCTTTGAAAGCCCCTGGTGCTGTACTGCACAACTACGACTCTGACCCTACAGATGTTTTTCTCTCTTTCAGATGGTTCGAGCCATTTGTCATCCAGTGGCTCGATGAGAATGAAGACGTCGCCATGGATTTCCTCAATGGAGCGCTGGAACGGGACAAGAAGGATGGAGTAAGCACAACCCACTGGAGCCATATTTTTTAATCTAACGTCGCCTTTATGACTGCTTTCTTATTCACGCCAGCAGTTGGGAAGGACAGTCTGGGAGTGTGTGGAAGACAAATTAAAGGGTGCTGTTGACGCTCGGGGCTGCAAAAGCATCATAAAGCCATTAGACGAGGGAGCACCAAAGCTTTAGGAGACTATTTCAACATCTTGTTGTGGCTCCATGTTCCTGTGTCCACATGTGTGTGCAAATAAAGCTTTATTTTGTAAGACACTTTTGAGAAAGAGGACTCTATAGCTTTAGGACGGAGGTCTCCATGGAGGTCAGGATACGGCGGTTTGTTTGAGGGGTCAGTGCTGTTCTTCTTCTCTCTCTCGCTCACTTTCCTTTTTGTTTCCTTTCTTCGCGCCGACAGTTCCAGCAGACTTCGGAGCACGCTCTCTTTTCCTGCTCGGTGGTGGACGTGTTTACTCAGCTGAACCAGAGTTTCGAGATCATCAAGAAGCTGGAGTGTCCAAACCCGCAGGCTCTGGCTCACTTCATGTGCCGCTTCGCAAAGGTCGGGCTTCTTGTCGGTGCTTCGGAGAAACTCACCCATAATTCAAGTTTAAAGTGTAAAACCTTCTTCTTTCCCCCCCTTCAGACCATCAACAAAGTTCTTCTGCAGTATGCTGCAATCATATCCAAGGACTTTCCTTCGTATCTGAGCAAGGAGAATGTGGTAGGTCTTCACATCGCACCTGTAAAAGTCTTTGGAACGGCTACGTTAGACAGTATTGTTACCGTGGTGATGATCTCTGGTAATGATCTGGAAAAAACCGAGCATGTCGACAATCCAGTCTCTTTTGAATCGCACTTAAAAGCATCTCAATTAGCTGAGTTGCATTTATTCATCTCAGCCTTTTCAGATGGCAGCTCTTTACTGGGGTTTCTGGCCTCTGCGTGTATTGTTTAATGTGACGGACAATTAAATACAGTCTTCTGATCGTCCTCATTACCCTCACGGCTTTAAAGAGCCGTGAGGGGAGCGAGCGCAGAGGCCTTGAGCGGAGGAGGCAGATGTTTCTTTACGCTGCTGACAGACTCATTACAACTGACACAGACAAAACACAAAAGTCCCTGGAAATGACGAAAAATCTAAAATCAGAGGCGGATGAAAATGTGCGGTGGCGGCGCTTCATCAAACGATTTCACCCGAACGGCACTGAGGTATTAACCTTCCTGGGCAGGAGATCGTATTATCAGTGTTGATACAGAAACCCCCCCCCCAGCCTCCAAATGATTTTTCTTTAATCATTTTGGGCATAATCGCGCCTGCCGGGACAGATCGAACAACCATACTTCACCTTAAACCACTCTGATCCTAAACTGGTCCTCAGAAGAACATCCAGGCGAGAACTGCAGTGACAGCTGGGGGGGGGGGGGGGGGTGTAATCTTTTGTCGGAGCCACATATAATGTGATATAAAACCACAGAGGGTATGTGCACCTTGTTGCACCTATAGGCCACAGGTGCACACTTCAAATCAGTTTGTAGATGATCTGTAGTGGTTTAAGGTCTCTTCCATCAAACCAGATTGTACCGGAGTTATTGCACTTCACCTCCGTCCACTTGTGCGGCCTTGACACCAGCCTGGTTGACAGGGGAGAGCAGGTGGTGTTTTTCTGTGCATAAGCAGGGTAATCTGGACTACACCTGCTTTAAAGGTCACGCAGTGGATGAGTTAAACGTTTCCTGCAGAGTCTGAAATGTCCCCGGGGAACATTCCTGTATGTGGTGTGTTTTCTAGTCTAAAAGAGAAGATTTCCTCAGATATGGGACAGAAAGCAGCAGTATTATTACAGATTATTCACATTTACAATGAATCCTTCAAGCTCCACCCCCATTCAGTGGTTTGGGTCTGTAGTTTGTGGTCACACCTCCTAAACGGCTCACTTATTGATCATTTTCAACTCATAAATAGTTTATTTTGGAACCGGAATGCAGAAATATTGCTCGTAAAACTGCCTGCAGAGACAATATTGACTGCTTTATGCACTCACAGGCAGGTACCATTGATCAGAGGGTGCTAAATGATCGGCTGAGTTTGCTGCTGTTATCATAATTGTGGGGCTTTGAAGCGCATATAACATAATAATGCGCGACACTGAATTGCTTGCATTGTCTCTTAAAGACAGTCCTATCAATGTCTGTATCTGGTAAACTGGTTGTGGGGCTCGGAATCGATGACGTTGGACACATTCGGTCCAAATGAAATACAATATCATCGTTGCGCAGACCCTAATGGAGCGACGTCACCGGGCATAAATGTGTCATGCGCAGCATAAACAGCACCCTGCAGGGTTAAGATTTATATTAATTATTTTTATTCTGTTTTTTACAGCCCTGCATTATCCTCAACAACATCCAGCAGCTCCGTGTGCAGCTGGAGAAAATGTTTGAGTCCATGGGGGGGAAACAGGTCTGTACTCACCCATGAGAGTGTTTCTGCAGCGTCTCTTCGGTGTTTTAGGGCACCTTATCTTCAGTTTCTCCTTTACCTCTATCACGGGAATTCTGCTCTTGCTCAGTTTAGTTTAGTTTCTGTTTGCTTCACCGCTAACAGAATTCTTGTCTCAACAAATGTAAATATGTATCTGTATAACGCCAACGCTAAGAGCAGAAAGCGTGCGCCGCCCATCTGGATACAACTGAAAAGGATTTCATGTGAGCGGGCAACAGCCAGACAGCGCTGATTATGGCGTGGGCCGTGTTTTGAAGCAATCATTGTCAATATTATTATGGATCCCAGTTTGGCTCCGTTGAAGCTCCAAATCCTGTAGGGTTATTTTGGTCACAGTTGGCATTGAGATTAGCAATAAAGCTACTGGCCATACAGCATCTTCTGTTGTTGGCACTTACACCTTTCAGCTCCAGTTACAGCAAAACTCGAGGTTACTGTTTCGGGTTCATGCCCGAATGTAAATAGTACCAGCAGTTTATCCACATATTACCAATTCACATATTTGTTTTTTCATCATATACATGTATGTCTTGTAGTCGATAGAAAAATGTTCAAATCTTCAATGTGTTCTTTTGTGTCCCTGTACTGAAAAGTGATATTTGGAGGTTAGCTGAAGATCAGAGTGCTCTGGGCTTCAGAGGATTGGATGTCCTTTAAAGATCACTCCAGCCTTGTTGATGCAGCTCATATGAAGGTTCCAATGACAGCTTTAAGCCCCCGTTCCTCAGAGCAGCAGAACACGTGGCGTTCTAACATTATGGAAATAATCGGGTCAGCCGACCCAAGTGAACGTGATCGAACCCCAACATCAACCTGCTGTAACCCCCACACACTATTTAATAATCTAATGGAATCTGTCCTTCTATCCCCTTTTAACCTCCACTTCCTGTCAGTAACCTCATCTATGTCATCATTCTCCGAACTCCTGTTCCGCCTGTGTCTGACATGTTTGTCTGTGTGTGACTACCAGGTTTGTGTGTTGGATATAAAAGGCTGTGGATGTCCTCCCCTGTTGACGAGTCCGTCGGTGGAGCCTGAGAACCCAGATGCATGTGTTCCTGCAGTATCTAACTCCTGTCTCGCCTTGCGTTTTTGTCTCCTGTCGCCCCCTTTTCTGTTCCCCCTTGTTTCCTTCCTGTGCTCTCTCTCTGTCTCCAGGAGGAGGGGGTTGTGTCCTTCTGTAAGGTGTGTGCGTTAGGACTCGTCAACAGCTCCTTCCTACCATTTACCGAACGATATGTCAAAAGCACCCCCTCCCCTCCCCTCCCCCACGTGCTCCCCGCCACCCCCCACGTTCCTGTGCTTCTCACCCCGCACCCTCTCCCACTCCCAAAACCCCTCCAGCAGCATGTGCCACAGAGCATACGGAATCAGAATTACCCATCATGCCTTTGGGCGGGCCGCTGCTCACCATTGCTGGCACTCTGGGGATAGTGGCTCAACCCACTCAGTCATCTTTATTTTTAGCCACTTCTCTATCCACATGTAAATACAGTGTTTATTTATTTGGATTTGATTTGTTTTATTTACTATAAGATCTTCCTCATCTTTTTTCCCCTCCTACTGGAAACATGGCTTCAGAGGCTCACTGAGTCTCTGGCTTTAGCTTTGATCGCTATCATCTCCCCAGGCCGCAGCTCCAAAACTCTTCACACAGGATTTTTCAGGCCAAGTTTAGTAAGATTTACAAATCTCTCCAGCTGTGCCCACCTGTCAGACCGAGTCCTCGATGACTCGCAAGGCTTTTCTTGTCCATCCAAAGATTTTAGATCCTGGGAAAACAGCTGTGGAATTTCAATGCTAATGGACAATGGGGTTTATCTTTAAGAAAGAATATCTCTTTGTTACAAATGATGTAGCTGTATTTCAAGTTTTACTTTCTCACTAGTTTCCTCTTTTCTATGGATCCTATTCATCGTGTAATGTGTTCCATATCACCAATTAGTTCCCAGAGAGAGCCAAAGTAATTACCCAGAGTTGTTATCCTATCAGTCCAAATAACAGAGATTAGCAATAATCACTCAAACTGCTCACATTTGTGAAATCATCATCACCCTCCCTCCTAAAACTGTCTATAAACTTTGATAACATTGTGCTTTTCTCACTCAAGAGATGGATTTTGATCCAACTTTATTATGCCGGTATAGAGAAACAGGCCACATTCTGTCCTAATTAGGAATGCTTGAACATGACTTTCAGACTTTATTGAATTGGTATAATATAAACTTGCTTTTTGAGCCCAACCAAAGTAATTGGGTTTCAAAAGCATCTTGATTCAACTCACAGCAAAACAATACCCTTTGAACGGAAATGAGACGAAAAGAGGAAAGACAATGAAAAGTGAATCTCCGTTTCAGATGCTGTCAGGCTGCAGATTAGAGGGCTTGGATTTTCCTCCAGAAACTGATAAAAGATAACAAACCTGCAGGGGTTTCCTGCTATCGCTAGAGATCTTACCTCTGATTTAAAGAATAAAAGAATACCCCTGATTAATATTCCAATATGTATAGCTGCATCTGTTCATTAGAGTATCAACACGTGTTCATTTCAACATGCATCCACAAATGTACCCTACAAATCTACCTGGAGTTCACATCTCTGCTTTCCAGCTGAGCCATCCGCCAGTAGACTGTGAGATGAGCGGCTCCATGGCTAAGCTTATTTGGGTCTAACGTGGCGGCCTGCTCTGCATGTGATGTGGTGGCTGCCCTCGCACGTCCATCTCAGGCGCCAAGCGATGTTTTTCTCCCCGCCTTCATCAAAAAACATCAATATTTAGACATTTCTACACGGCAAATGGGATTCATGAGCAAACAGCCGCGCTCAGATGTCGCGGTGGCATCCGCACGTGCACGCACAAACGCACAATTACAGGCAACCTTGCCTTTCCCAGGGCCATGCCAAGCGTCACAGATGAGAATCTCCAGATCCGGAAACCAAAAAATGGCAACCTAACACATCATGCATGAGCATGTACAGTGCAGCATATGTTGGGGATCAGATATTTTGCTCATTCGCTGAAAGTCCAAGTCAAAATCACAATGGATTAATTTACGATGCTTAGGGTGAATTGTGGCCATTCACTCTGCTTGTGTTTAGCAAATAAGTTGCACTGCCCATGACTTATTCCTGCATTCACCAGAGGATTTTCAGAATCACAAACTCAAACTTTGGTGGCAGTAAGCTTTAATCCTATTAGATGTTACAATAGCGAAGCTGTCTGACAGAACATTGTCTCTACATAAATCTGTGGGGTATTAGGCGAGGGGGGTTGTGTTTTAGAGCACGCTGGCGATGTCTTCGCTGACACCTTATCTGATGACTCGGGGAGCAGTCATCATGGCAGTGCTCTGAGGTGAGCCGCTGCATTTGTATTCAGAGCAGCGCTCCGCACAGATGGCGGACAGGACCAGTGGATGGCCACCAGTGAGGCAGGTTACTCCTCTGTGCCTGCTGCCCCTCTCACACCCCCCACCCAGAGCAGAGAGATTCAGAGGTCTAGTCAGGGAGGATGGCCAGTGTAATAGTGTGGTAACTCATTTTCTCCCTCTGACAGCTGGATGCAGAGGCCAGTGATCTGCTGAAGGAGCTGCAGAATAAACTCAACACTGTGCTGGATGAACTCAGTGGAGTGTTTGGCTCCAGGTGAGCATTGTTGTGATTCTTTAAAAGTCTACGTGAGGCTGTTTTTGTGAGTTAGAACGTCTTCTTGCGGATGACTTTTTGTGCCCTATCAGCTCAGAGTATTGCTGAACATTTCCAGAGGAAAAGATATTTATGTTTCTGCCACCTTTTTAGTGTTATAGTTCACTCCTCAGGACGGAGCCCAGCCTCCCATCAAAGAGGACTTATTCTGCAATGCAAATTACAACCCTGGTGCACATTTGAAGGATGAGCCTTTTTACTTTCTCCCAGCTTCAAACCCGTCATTGAGGACTGTGTGAAGCAGATGAACCAGGAGCTGGTACAGATGAAAGGATCAGCCAAAGGGAGCAACGCTGCGATGGATGCAGAAACGGTCCTCCGTCCTCTGATGGACCTGCTGGATAAAAAGTGAGCTTCCATTAAATGCAAAATCAGCATTGAGGCTTGACAACATTGAGCTATCAGTGGCTTCATCTTCGACAAATATCACATTGAAATAATTAATTTCTTTGATTTGTACACCCAGTTTTCTCAAAATCAGTGCACGTGGTACAGGTGACACTGGGGCTGTGGGAGGAATTTATTTCCAAAATAACAGCTTGAGTTATATTCCAGAGGTGACTCGAGACTCTTCTTGGTGTCTCTTTAAAATATCCAATTTAACAGCAACAAGTAGTGATGGAAAATACTTCAACAGCTTCCAAAATAGTTGTTTACGTCTTAAGCGTTGTGGTCAGCCATGCTTATGAGGCGCGTCCCTGCCAGTGTGTCCACTTTCAGATTAGATTCATATACAGCACTTTATAATCTGTTCTTGAGGTCATTTCTATCCCTTAATGAAAGGTTTCATTTATTTAGTTTATTGACGCTTGACGCCAGTTGAAATTTGACCATCTAATGAAATGATAAAGGAGTGATGCTCAGTGCTGATTTCTATCTGATGTAGATGCCGTCATCAGTTCTATGGAATAAATTCTATGGAAGATACGTTTCATTCCTCACGTCTGGGAATCTCTCGGAACAATTTGTCAAAGCAACATTGAGGCCAATGGGGTATTAAAGGGAATCCTCTTAATGATATGTGAAAAAAATAAAATCCTTCCTCTCGTCTCTTCCTCTGGAGATCCCGTTTGCACAATGGTGAGATTAAAAGGCAGCCACTGCTGTTCTGCTGCAAATCGCAGTTGTTCCTCTCTCTGGATGTTCCGAGGATGTCGTCACTCTTCACGCCAGCTCGTTGTGAGTGTTTCTGTTGCACTGACAGATACTGTTTTTGCAGTTTGATGCTCTTCGCCAAGATTTGCGAGAAGACGGTGCTGAAGCGGGTTCTGAAAGAGCTGTGGAAGATCGTGCTGAACTCCATCGAGAGGACAATAGTCCTGCCTCCTCTAAATGACCAAAGTGTGAGTTGTATGCTTAAAAAAAGTCATTCCTGTCATGCCTGACTTTGGCCTTCGCCTGTTTCTTTTTCATTTCCTGCATCTGATACACACACACACACACACACACAAACACGATATAAACTGGAACAACATGAACCCTAGAGCTGATTCCTGCTCATGTTTTGGACGTCTGATTTATGAAGTGTTTGCCTCTCCAACAGCAAGGAGCACAGATGATCTTCAATGCTGCAAAAGATTTGGGACAGCTGTCCAAGCTCAAGGTAGGGTTGAAAATGGACCCATAGTGAGCACTGCTCTTCTCTACTCTCTGCACATTCACGCTGTGAGATGTAAAAACACCCCATGTCATCATGCAGAAACTACTCATTTCAGTAACTCTGAAAAACAACAGATACACATTAAAAACCATCATGAAACAATAAATGAATTCCCTTGACCTTCTCGTGACCTAATTAATTCCCTCGACCTTCCTTTTTTCTATACATTCGAAGAGATCCTGCATATGATTCTATTCTGAAGCAGAACAATGGGAGGTGTTCTACGGGTGTAACAGAGCAACACTATCCAGACTGGTGCCTAATTGTTGATGTAGCCAGAGGATGTTTGATCCCTGGAGCTCTGTGTAGTGAAGCACTTGAATGGATCAGTGGTTGCGCTGAGGTTTCACTAACAACTGTGGCGTGACAGTAGCTCGGAGAGAAGCTGCACTGGGGGAACGTCTGGGTAGTGTCCACCATTACAGCCATGGATTCATTTCAGCACTTCACGTCGCAAAACACAAGATTTCTATTATGTTCAGTAGTGTAAAAAACTCCTTTATTAATATTCTTAACTAATATTTGCTTCATGTTTGTATAACATGAATGCATTATTCAACACATCAGATGCACTCCACATTAGCATTGACCCTTTGACCCGTGTAGCAGCGAGTATTCATGGGTCATTAAAGTTAATTGGTTTGATTGGAACAACCTTTGACCCTCGTTACTTCCATTTCTACACACAGTGCTGCACCTGTGTAGCTATGTTATAAAGGGCGATTTTCCTTCTTTAATAACCTTTCAAAATGCAGAAATGACAGACACACAATGACCTTAGGGACCAGAGAGAGAGAGATGTGTTTTTTCCTTCCTGCAGGAAGTATACCACCATATTGTTTTACATTCAAAACAGTATACTAACACAATTAACTTTCACATTTTCATATCGTAGCAACAAACACCAAGGACATTAAAACAGTCCAAAATAGAATTGTTAATTAGCAAGGCTGTCTTCAAATGAATGTAAAATCTCTCATTTTAAATAGGTAACTATAAATATTCACCATAAATGCACCCGCAAATGCATTCTGGTAAATATCAGTCAGGTTTGCACATCTGAACCTGGACGTGTTTTACTGTTTGTCTTTTGAAAAGTGCCTTATTTCAGTCAGGTTTGACAGCATTGTAAAGGTGCGTGATTCCTTTCGTATCCTTTCAGGAGCACGTTATCCGAGAGGAAGCCAGGAGCCTGACACCGCGTCAGTGTGCAGCTATGGACCTTGTACTTCCCACCATCAAGGTAAGTTAGGCTTGATTATAAGACTAAACAAGAACCATCGAGGAAATAACTCATTACAACAGAGGCTGACAAAGCTGTAGAAAAATCTGCAAAGCCTGGATTGTTGTTTTTTATAGCGTTGCATTTCCTGGATCACTGACCACTGAAGCGACATGTTTGGGAAACAAAGCCATGCATATCTATAGCCCCGGGAACAGAGGATAATAATATACCTGAGTGGGGAGAGATGCCTTAAGCTCCTGAATAAGAGAGGCAAACACTGCACTCTTAATTTACTGCTTGTTGTAAACTAATATGCGATAGCAAGGCTCATGTCTGCTGTGACGTGAGAAGAGTGATGCCGAGGCTCTGCTGGGAAAAACTCTGCACTAATTAATTCTCGTGTCCCGGAGGAATCTGCAGCTGCATTCAGTTCAATCATGTTACTTCAACAGTCATGTAACGCAGCTCGGGAGCGCTTCAGGAAAACTGGCCATCGCATGAATTGAAAAAAAAACATCAAATCAAATCTGTTGTATGTTAAATCTAATCCATCATCCAAATAAAACCTCGCCGCAAGAAAAATCCCTAAACATTGTAAATGGGGCTTTATAATAGATCCCCCTTCCGCTGCATAAAATGTCCAGGTTTGCAGCAAGAAATCGATACGAAACTCTTGTTCACATCAGATGTTGAGTGAACAACTAACCGCAGACTGTTTGCTAGATGTCACTTTAGAGTTGCTGAGTTTGATCAGGCCACTTTTGTTGTTTTTACGGGCATTTAAGCCAGCCGACAAATAATATGGCTCACTGTGCGGTTAATTGCCAACATGCTCCTATTAGCTCTTATTCCCTACTTCTGAGGCTGCCATAGAAACAGTGGCTCCACGGAAAACCACTAAAGAGCCACGCAGCCAAATTAGTATTATGTAAATATCTACGTGAAACACTGGCATTGAACCATCTTCAGTCAAATAAAATATTCAAAATTTTGCACTAGAAAATTAGGGAAAGTTTGCTTAAGAATTAAACCAATGACTTTAAAGTCACCACTCTGTGTGTAGGAATGAAAATACTGAGATAATGAGATTGTTCAAAGTGTTCTTTTTGGGGCAAATGGCCTGGCAGCACAGCAAATCCTCTGACAAGAGAAGCTCTGACAACCATCCCTCACGTCTCACGGGATGTGCAAACGAGAGCACGAGTGCCCAACGCATGAAAAACACTTTTTTTTTTTCTGTCATGATGGATTCGGGGCGGTAACAAGGTGACGGCTATCAGCTCGATTTGAAAGCCATCACGGCTTGAAATGCTTCGCAGGAAACCAATCATTTGTGACAACATAGGATAGAGGTGTACCCTGGCTGTTTTAGCTGCTGTTTCCATTTTTATTTACAAACTGCATCCATGACTTAAATGTATATCAGGCTATTATAATTCATATTTGGTGTCTAAGAAAAAAAACTTTGCTGAGTCACCTACAAGTCTGTAATGTAGTCAGTCTGAGGTCGGCCATAAGATATATCTGAATATATTATTTAATAGCGTCTCTAGTCTGTTCTGCATTTATATTCTCTAGATATTCCACACACAGAGTATGGAAAGCAGATAAAACTACCTCAAGTGAACTTATCCACAGCTTCTACTTTATGCTAAACCCCCATCATGCACCTCCTGTAATTACCATGTGTTTCAAATGGGATTTCAAATAAATAGGCGCAAAAGATTAGAGGTTATAGGTGGTTTCGAGTTTGTCTTTTCACGACTCCTCTGTTCCGCCTCACCCTTTTGTGAGATCTGTCCGTGGCTGCGCTCCAGCGTGTGGGAGTTGTGATGCCAAATGAAAAAAAAGCAAACCTTCTCTGTCCTCAGCAAATCAGATATGCATTTACCAAGCAACCGTGGGTTTAAGGGTTAAATGCACAGTAATTAATGAGTAGAGGGGCTCCTAAAGCTGTCTCTCTGCGTCGCCTCGTTGGGAACTGCGTGCCGGCCTTAAAATCCTAGGTTATGCTCTGAGCCCACTCTCCTTCTGTGGTGCAGAAACATAAAAGTTGCCATCGTGTTGTGTGAGGTGTCGAACGGTTCCTCATATTCACGCTTCTGTTGCTTTTTATTCCATGCAGCAATATTTCCACGCTGGAGGAAATGGGCTGAAGAAAACCTTCCTCGAGAAGAGCCCGGATATGAAATCTCTCAAATACGCTCTCAGCCTTTATACTCAACCTACAGATGCCTTGGTCAAGAAATATATATGCACCCAAACCTCTCAAGGTAAGCAGCGTGTCCACATTTCACATAGTTTCCTGAAGCTATTAAACATAAAGACCAACAGAAAACAGCAAAGCAGGCAAACAGTAAGGCTAAAAGCTACTACTTTGATGTCATCTGCAAAACAAGCACGCAGTGCAGCACATTGTCAACACTATAGTGCACTTTGACACTTAAACAGTCCCTGGATGGTAAACATACCTATAAATAAACACAATGTTACATCAACAGCCTGGAGAGCTCCCGCCACTGAATCGCTTTCTGCACTTGTCGGTGTTTTAGAATTGATGTGATAATGTGGTGACTGCTGATGTCATATGTGTCAAAGCCAGTTATGTTTTGCTTTCTCATCGGCCTTATCCCACCTTCAGTGCTTTGATGAATAGTTTGTCATTTCCTGTCCCTGGATATTGCAGTAATGACACAAATTTACCCACGATGGCCTCTTCATGGCTGTACCCTGAAGGCCAGAAATGCTGCCTGTCTCTTATTAGAAGCACGCAAAATCAGCGTCACAATGTATTCATGAGAGTATTTTGCGGTTTGAATCATTCTCTTGCTTCCTGTCTTATTTGTCTTTGTCATCACTGGCCCACTTTTTTGTTGCTGCTCTGTCGTCTCTCTCGCCCTCCCCTGTGATTGTAACGAGGCGCTAACACCTTCAGGTTTCCTGAGACATTTGAGAGGGAATTCACCGCAGTGTGTCGTTGAATCTCCGGGCTGTTGGTTTCTTTTGTGTGCTCAGTCTTGCAGAAATGGGACTCTAGAAAGGCCCATCTGCCGCTCAGATGGGTAAAGATTCACCTCATTTTATTGTGTGCTATTTTAAGAGTTTTCCCCTATCTTGCAGCTTAAACAGCATCACATCCTTCTCGCCTCCTCCCCAACATGGAGAGTGATGTCCTCGATAGGGGGGTGATCTAATGTGAAGTCCGTAATTGGAGTTAGCGACGTGGTTGATGGGCATTAGTTCGGTAAAAAGCGTGGGGATGTGCTGATGCTCCGTGTAGCGGAGTGGACACGTTACCATTTATCACCAGCCGTGCACTCTGACAGCGACACATTTAGACCACAACGTGTGCCTGTATGTTGTGCACGGAGAAGCCCGCATGTGTGAAGGATGAGTCCCTGCTTTAAGCATCGATGATATATGGTGTGATGCCAGTTTTATGTGGCTGTTTTCCTGGACCTGACTGTTTGTTTGCTATTTTGATCAAACTAAGAGAGATTTATTCTCCAGGACTCACCTTTCTCATCCGTTTTGGTCATATTAGTATTTTTGTCTCTTAATCGTGTAGCCCTGCTGACCAGATTTCACATTCTCTGCCCCCCGTGTGTGGTCTTTATACACTTGTTTATTATTTATTGAGGGCGCTGTGCTGCATGCGCGCAGCATCATTCAATGCATTATTTCAGCCAATCTCTGAAGTGCGTTGTGGGTTTTGCTCTGCTAAATTCCCACTATCCAGAGCTTAATTGTGCAGCATCAGTGCCCCCCCCCACCCCCCACCCCACCCCACCCATTCCCCGCCACCACCCATTACAATAAATCAGCCAGCTTGCTTCTTCATTAGCAGTTGTAATGGCCACTGCATGTTTGGCACGTATTGATTAGTTATTGGATGAACACGCTCCTTCATCAATCCCCACCGTCGGTCCCGGAGTGCGAAGCATCTGTTTGTCCCAGGCTGGGTGAAACACAGAGCAGTTGAATGGAGCCGCCTTCCCTCCATCAGACAGAGTGGGACACCTGGTCAGCAATCACTTCTAATTGTTTCCTGGCAACAAGCTCACCCCGCGTGAAAGAAACGGCTATCTTGGTTTGAGCAATGCTCAAAAGGGCATTTCCTCTTGTGTCACTGATATTTCTGCCCCCCCACACACACACACACACACACTAATTACCACTCGCCTGGGCCAACATTTTGCTTTTGCTTTCGTCCATTTCAACTGTTTAATGATTTAATTGTGTAGGACATCATTTTCTTTGTGATTCCATTCTCTTTTCCATCTGCTTTTCCCACGGCCTTCAAACCAGACTGAGGATTGTGTGTCTTTGTTTTTCACTCCTCTTGTTTCAACGCAGCCTCAAGCTAGAGGAAACCATACACTTGTTTGCTGTTGGACTACTAGTGGGGTGAAGGGTTTCTACCCCCTCTTGCAGCTTTTTTTGTTTCAAAGACTGATTGATTTATTTTGCTCTGGTACAGAAAAATGAGTACACACATCTTATTTTAGTCCATGCCCTGGATTTAGAAAAAAGGGAGCCGATGCGCCCACACTTGTGGCTGCCAGCCTGCGTCTCTTTTCCAATCCCGATGTCTCAGTTTCACTCCCCGGCTTCCTTCGTGCCACTTCTCTCCATTTTCTCTCCACTTGAACAAACGCATCATTTAAATCCTCCCGTTGCTGTTTTGGTGTGTGTTCAGGTCAGTCAGCCAATGGATCAGTGGGGGAGGTGTCGATGCAAGTGAATCTCATCTCTCACCCTGGCACTGGAGAGCACAAAGTCAGCGTGAAAGGTGAGATTTTCATCTGCTCTAGGACTTCCCATGTTCCCTTCTATGGAAGAATAGAGTAAATAAAAATAATTTTAAATTGTTTGGGGCTCATGATGAGCTCATGGGTGATAATCTCATTTCAGTCTCAATCAATTGCTTTATAGCCTGAATAATAACATAATACAGAGAACCACTGACAGATTCAAAATAGTTTTACTAATGAACAAATCATAATACTAACTATGTAAATGTCACTTGTAGCGTACACTATGTATTAGTCTACCTGAAATGAACGACTGTTGATGCACCACATCAGCTACCGTCAATCACAGCATCGCTCTTTGTGTCTTGAAGTCTACTGCGTAAACTAAGTGATGAAGAATATTTGTACTCACCTCTAACATCTTCGATCTACTGCGGTAAAGATTCCTGCAATAGTTAATGGGTTATTGTTGTATGTGGTCAATACCAGATGGATGCATCTAGAGTGTCATAAAACATTTTTATGCACTTAAAATACATTAAGTGTTAAAGTAGACACCAAGTCCTCAATTATACCATCAACAGGCTATAGAATATCTGCCCTTGTTGCCATATATCATGAGAAACTGCAGTTTTACCAAGAATCCTTATAATCCTAATAAAGGAGGCTCTGCTTTGATGTCAGTCTGAATGAACATTGGTGTAAGAGTCCATTGGTGGAGGACAAGATGTACTCAATGTCTCCAAAAGCATTTGGGGAAAGCCTATATGGCTGAAGGACAAAAAGCCACTCTAGTCAGCAAGAACAGCTCAGTTATTTCTGCTCTTTGTGTGTGTGTGTGTGTGTATGTGTGTGTGTGAGTGAAATGAAAACATCTCTGTGCCTCAGCCATTTTGCTTTATGTTTTTATAACTGATTTTACAGTCAGGGACATCGTTGCACTGCGAATGCTACCACAGCCCAGGTATTCTGTTCATCGTGTTGTTTTCTTTGTTTTTCCACAGTGGTCGCAGTAAATAACCTCATCTGGCAAACCAACGCCATGTTCCGACCGTTTGTAGAGGTCAATGCCCTGGGCCCCCACCTGACGGACAAGAAGCGCAAATTTAGCACCAAGACCAAGAATAACAATTGGTCACCAAAGTACAATGAAACATTCCAATAGTAAGTAGCCATTACGGTAGACTATTGAGGCATACTGAATAATATAAGTTTAATATTAACAACTTGCTTTTTCCAAAGTAGTCTTGTTCAGTATCAATGCACTACAAAGTAGCCTCTTTTAATGACTAGAGAACTTAACACTTTTAATCTCTTAGTCCTTTTTGTTGTAGGAAGAAAGTAACTAAAATCCAGTTGCCATAGCAGCAGCCATGCTTGTTGTACTATCAAAGGAAGCCAAGTGATAATGATAGTCTTCTCGAGACTGTTTTCTTTCTTTAAGTTCAGAGCCAAAATGCTCTGAAAGTGCTCAAACACAAATGTGAAGTCATGGTTCAGCATATAAATGTAGATTATCATTTTTATTTGCTGAGGCAAAAGTTCTGCCAGTTCTGTATTGTATTCATAGTCTGCCCTGCTGTGTTTTACTGCTTCAGCAGTGGAATTAAATGAGGTACCTAAAGAGGAAAATTTTGAAAGCACAGCAGTTTCCTTTACATCCAACATGTCTCTGACATACATGTTCATATGCCTCCTAAACTCTTCAACAGTTCTGCCAGTTCAGATGATGTCCAGAATAAGACTTGAGAATAAATGTCTTTAGTGATAAAGATGTGCAGGAGGGAGGTTTTGGATGATCGAAAATTGATTGGAACACACCAGATTCCTTATTTGTGATGACGGTGGATGGTCAGCTTCCGCCATCTTGACTCTTTCCTTTTTCTTGCCTCTCTGTTTCATTTTTACTCAGTGTTCTAAGTAACGAACATGGTCCGGAGGCCTACGAGCTGCACGTCTCAGTGAAGGACTACTGCTTCGCCCGCGAGGACCGCATCATTGGCATGACGGTTATCCAGCTCCGAGAGCTAGCGGACAATGGCAGCTGTTCTGGCTGCTACCCCTTAATGAAGAGCATCTCCATGGATGATACCGGCCTGACCATCATGAGGATACTCTCTCAAAGGACCAACGATGAGGTGGCCAAAGAGTTTGTCCGTCTCAAGATGGACACGCGGTCGGCCGAGGAAGTGTCATAATGCGGAGGGAGGGCGCGGCATTGAAAGGGATGTGTTGTCTTACGTGAGATGAACGACAGGAAAAAAAGTGGTAGTAGCAGTTGTCCTCTCCGGAGAGATGCTGGAGGACGGGAGTGTCCAAAGAGGATCTGGCCCAAATCGGGCCAAGGCAGCAAGAGAGTGAGAGAGAGTTGTGTTTGTGTGTTTGTTTGTTTGTTTGTTTGTTTGTTTTTGTGCATGTGTGTAATACATCTGTTGGAATGTTCATTTTAAAACTACAGTATGTACAAGTGTTTACTTACAGTATGCTTACTATTACGTATTATATTCTGAGTTATGTTAACAGGACATGGAAAACCTTTTGTACAACATTTAGTCTTTTTGAACAGAGATTTGTTCCAATAAAGTGCCAAACCAGTGGAAAAAAAAAAGAACAAAACCAACGTATACGAATAATGGTGAACTTAGTATGTTTGAAATTTGCTAGGTTATTTTGTCCGGTGTAAGTCATTTTACTGGCCGTGTGGCGTTTTCGATTGTTGCGAATTTATTCATTTTGCACCCTGTTTTAGGTTGATTTTGGGTTGACGTTTTTCCACGCAGCACTGTTGTGCATGTCCTCTTCTCGGTCATGTCCGTCCCATGATTCCACAGTGGCCGTCGAACAGGGTCCCCTCCCCCGCCCCCCTTGCCTTCAAACTGTTTAAGTGCACCTGACAACAGACGTGTTTTTTTAAATGGCGATGACTGCTATGTAGACCTTCATAGATGTTTGTAATTTTATAACCATGACAACAATGACAGCCTCCAGTGCTAACAGGCAAACCAGAAAGGGTGGAGTTACTTTCTTTTTTTGGGTTTTCTTTCCTCTGTTTAACCATCAGCTTCCAGCCTTTCTGAACGACCACTGTGAATACGAGCTTTGAAGGCAAGCTTACGCAACACTGCAGGCCGTTTGATATAATCATCTTTATTCTTATTATTGTCAGTACATTTTTAAATTATTTTCCTGATAAACTGCCAAAGTTCTATAAATGATTTGTACAAAGGCAATCCATTTCATGTATGAACAAATGTACATGTGAAAAATTACTTTTACAATGATTCTTATTACTAGGGAGGTACTAAAGTTTGATTTATTTTTATTTCCGGTGAAACGGTTCAGCGATATGAAAGTTGCACATGTTACATTAACGCATCAGTTCTCTCAGCTTCTGTCGCTGGAATTATTTTTCTTCATAAATGAAAGAGTCTAACATTTGGTAAATATGCAACATTCCTATGTATTGCACTGATGGCGAATTGTATGTCATGTAAATATATTTAGTGAGATATTGTACAAAAGTCTACTTTTATTTAATGTGCATAAAGTATGTGCAAATGTGTTAAAACATCTGGGTCCTTTTGAACGATTTTCTAGTGAGCCTCCTTTAAATAATCTCTCAGCAGTTTGTTTCTTAGTGTACGATTTTTATCACTTCACTGTTTTAGCCTCAGCTCGAGTAAATTAGTGAGATATAATCTGGACTTTCTCAGACCGTCAACCGTTGGCGTCCAATACCTTTAAAGGGACGAACGTTCCACCAGAGAAAAAGAAGTAGGAAAAAAAACGCATGTTCTGTTCTCAAAACGAATGGTGGTTTGTGAAAAGGCTCCAGCATCAGCTAATGTACTGGCTTCAGCTGCCATCCTCTGGCATCTACTGGGCAGAGAACATTTGGAATTATGTCAGATTAAAGAGTTGCATAAATGGAATCAGAGCAGCATTACATGGAGGGACTGCAATTCCTAATTGACGCTAATATCCGCACAGACATTTTTCTGTTTCAGTTGTACTCTTTGAAAAGCACCTACAGATCCTCCGACAAGATACTGAGTTCCTTTGCAGCCAACACGGAGGGTTTTTTTGCAGTATCTTTTCTTAGTAGTGATTTGCTTTAGTTCTTTGGTTAACGCCCACAGGAAAATAATCTTTTAAAAGACATCCAGGAGCAGCGTTACTTTATAATGAGCCATCACTTCTCAGACAGTTCATTTCCAGATTCAGACTGCCAGTGCAACAAAGTAACATTTTTTGACACAAGAGACACAAAATAATACTTTTAATATTCCATTGCTGGACCTGACATGGGATTGTTTCACTCTAACGGTTCAAAAGTCATTCGTGAAATTGAATTTAAATACTACAGTTTTGTTTTGGCTACAAAGCAGATTCACATCCAGTATTTTTAGAAAAATTCCTTTGCAAACAATAAATGAATCATCATTTTAATGGCTCCAAATAATGAACATTAGAACAATAGCACATCAAACAGAGAACAGGGGTTGTCAATTAAATTACACTGCAAAAAAATGGATTGAATATGTCTTGCTGTGCTATCGCAATAAGTATAATTAGAGCAACACTTATTATTATAAATATTGGTATTAGTTGTAGCAGTGTGGGAGGAACTTTAATTCTCCTTTGAAAATCTTTTGAGAAAGTTTCAGTCCCCTAAAGTCCCCAGAAAGTATTTCTTAATTACTGGCTTTCCTCTCTGTTACAAGGTTACTTTTAAGAAAGAAAGGTCAAAAAGCTAAACAAAACATAAAGAATCCCCACACAGTAGAGTCCAACACAGCAGATGTAGAGACAGCAACAATTGCGTCCTCCCTGAGCTGCAGCAGAGCAGCAAGATGCAAAATTACATCACAGATGACTTCCAAAACCTTGACCTCTATCTGCATATTGTCAACTCCTCTGGGATCGTTTAGTCATCATCTGCTGCACATTTCAAAGGACAAACTGATGGTTGGCAAACTGTGATGTGAGTTGGTGCTGGCTGATACAATTAATGATATTGTTTAGGACGTCCCTGATACTAAACTGAATCTTGGAGGGGGGCTGGGGAGGGGCGCTAATCGAGCATGTGACAGCGGGATAAACCTGCGGCGGAGCTATGGAAGATGTGGATATGCCTACATTATAGGCCATAGGAACATGCCCATCTGTGTGATATTGGAATGCAGCCAGCTGTTCTGTATGTATGAGTACCAGCCCATGCTGAAACAACCATCCTGGACTTTTCTGTGTCCTTCACAGCAGAAGGCTCGTCATTCCTCAGGCCGTGATTGATGAGACTCGTCGCGAGGGACGGACAAGTCATTCACAGCTCCGTGTTGTGAGCCAGGTCAAAGGTCAAACCTCTACAGGGGTACATTTACATGTGGAATACCACCTCCAATCATAGCCACATGTAGCATTATTAGCATAATGCAGAATAGAAAAGAGCAAGTCTTTTTTTCCATGAAATCCAGCCAGTCAGAATGACACAAAATGAAAATCTGATGAAGTATTGTATTCATAGTCTGCCCTGCTGTGTTTTACTGCTTCAGCAGTGGAATTAAATGAGGTACCTAAAGAGGAAAATTTTGAAAGCACAGCAGTTTCCTTTACATCCAACATGTCTCTGACATACATGTTCATATGCCTCCTAAACTCTTCAATTTCTAGGTTTTAAACACTTTTAGACCCTCATTAACATTGACTATTATATTTTTTTTATGAACATTAAGAATTAATACCTCATGACAACTGGGTATAATTTGTCACTGTATATAAAATGTTAGCAGAGTCCGCACAGCAGTGGCAAAACAAAACCCCCAAACACTAAACTGGAAATGCTAAACAGCTAGCATTTATACAATCCTCAGAGTTAATTACCCAAGTGGCTCATGCATGAACTATATAAAAAAATGTTTATGTATTAAAATTGTATAAATTCCCTCATGAGCATTCCAGCCGAGATAATTTCTCATAGCATGAAAAATAGAAGATTAATGTTTTAAAGGATAGCTGTTTACTTGCAAACAGAAGACCCTGTGGGGGGTTAGATGGGGACCTCTTCTGCACAGCACAGGCATATTCTCACTGAATGTGTTGAAGAGCACGGAACTTATAACAGAGCCCTCGATCTTTACACAGTTAAATGCACTGCAACAATAGTCACGGTGTGTTGACTTTATGTAAGGATTTTTAATTGCTGTCTAGTTAAGCAACTGTATTCCTATTAAGGAAAGTGCCATGTGCTTATTGTGGGGGAGTAAAGTGATGGTGGGAGTGATGGTATCTGATATAACACCAGCAGTAGAATAGGTGGAACATTAAGTCATGCCAAACCTCTTGGCGTCTAGACTTCTGTTTGCTTTCCCGTCACTTTGAATTGTCAATAAACACAGAGCACATCAAGCCACCATGAGCTCGTCTTCCCTGCTTGCGAAGAGTTATCCGAGCTGAGAGGCAACTTTGCAACCATACCGCAGGTTGTGATCAGGCACGAGCCGTTTGGGGGTTTTCAGTTATGAAGGGAGAAGAGGAGCTTGTCTCTCCACTGGTAATAATCTTTACATTTAAACATACAGCGGAAGATATTTGCACTGCTCTTAACCCTAATGCGGGAGAAGAGAAGTAACACTGGTCAATCGTCTCGTAGGCGCTGATTATTATGGGCGCTGGAGACTATCTCAGTGATCCTTCAGAGAAAGGGAGCGCCACGTTTGATGCTAGGCTGATTTGTCAGCTGTATAATATCCGGTTTTATTTTTCTGGCACTTGCAGAATCTGACATTGGCGAGATCGATATATACAGTAAGAGTGAGAGCTGAGTATCCCAGCTGGCTTCCCTCCCATGCTGTCCAGTGTCGATTTGACAGGTCTTCCAGCCGCGTTCTTCATCACCACTGTCTTCTCCCTCCCTGCTCCTCCTCGCTGTGCTTTAATAAATCATCAGCACAGTTGTGTGTGCGGTGTGCTGTGTGAAGGGAAAGGTTACCTTGTGTGACCCGCATCTGAAGGCACTACCTTCCCGTCCCCATGACAATTTGAGTCTGCATATAGCACATATGTATATGCCCATGAACTATGTACATAGCGTTCAATTAAATGTATATTTTAAGTTTGTCCTATGGGTGCCAGCTTGCTCCACCCTCCCAAGTACAGTAATCTGGCTCAGTGTAATTACATGTCTACGCGTCTCAGTGGATCCCCCCAACCACCCCCTCAACAGGCCATTAAACAGAGGAAGAGACACGGCTACAACTACAGTGGGGAGGTTAGAGCTACCCATAGTCACATGGAGGGGACATTGTAGGCTACGTGTTGAGTGCTATGCGGTCTCACCCTACAGTCGTGAGGTTGGATTGTACGGTGGCTTGATGGCTGCAATGGCCTTTGTAAAAGGGTGCAGGGGCTTATGTTTAGACCCTGATGGATGGGCCGTTGAACCGAAGCATGACACCAAGCAGCCCTGCGTTAGCGTGTCGTCGGCCCAAACAATGCTGTAATTGGTTTTGCCGGTTGACACTGGCGGAGCAAATAAACATGACAAAAATGGGGGAGGGGACACAATTTATCTTCCTCTATGATACAGTCATCAGGGTGTAGTTTCCAACTGACTGCACACCGTTCCATTTTGCAGCTTTTGATTAAAGGGAGACCCCAATTCCCCGAATCTATGACCAATTATTACATTTTAAATCCCAGGGACTGTTCACTCTCTGTCAGGAAATTCATATTTTGGGACAAAGCTCAAAGGTTCAATTAAAGAATTAAGAAACTATAAAGTTCTCTTCGTACACTATTGCCCTGCTGCTGTCCAAACTAATCCACTGATACATCCAATTGCAAGGGCGGCGTTATTTGTATTCCTTACTCATAAATCACTTGCATGATTCCAAAGAGGGAACAGAAAACATGGCTAGCTCAGCACACATCCCACTCCATCTTTAGCTCACCAAGTCCAAAAGAACATTCCGCAAATACACTCTGTGCTGTTCTCCATTCTCTTCTCTTCAATCTAAGTGGTTTCCAACAGCGGGCTCCTCTCTCCGGGATGTTTGAAGCGTGTCAGTGGTATGTGCGTATGAGCAATTACACAATCCACTGCTCCAGGACTACACGCTTTGTTTTATATAATGCCCAGAGATTGTTAACCGTGGGTGGCATCGTTTGGATGTTAGTGATGGGAGCTTTTTGCTCCCTGGTAACACAGCTGACAATCTGTATAGCTATCCAGCAAACCCTACCTCTGTTTCCACACAAGACAAATGAAAGCCTAGCATAGTTTAAAGTGCAGCAGGAGCTCTGCCCACTGCAGGTATTCAGTGGAAGGGAAGGAAGGATTGAGGGATGAGAGTCCTCCAGCAAGGCCATCTGCTCATATGTAATTACAGCTTTGGGCCTCAGTTGGCTCTGATTGAATCCAGGGCCCTATGACCATCCTACAGCCCAGCTGAGAGGTAAACGCTGGCTTTGTCTCTGGTGTTGGAGATTACATGGTCTTAAGCCAGAAGCAAGCTGTTGAATGCATCTCTAGCTGACTGCATTTCAGGGCAATTGTGCCGGGGGCTGTAGGCCTTTTAAACCTGGTAAGTTATATAGTTCCAGATAGTTCGATGACCTTGCTGGTATTTCCTAGCTGAATATAACAGAGCACTGTGAATGACCTGACAATCATGTTTGCATGACCACATAAAATCTGTGCAGCATGGGGGCTGCTCAGAAGGCTAAATATAAAAGACACTCAGACGTACTGCATAAACTCACCACCAGTGTGATCTTATACACAGCCACTCAGCCATAGCTGTTATAGGGAGACAGCATTGCAATTCATCATTTTTGTCCATTTGGACAGTGACATAAGGAGGAGATACCAGTTTTTCATACATCTATATTTTTGTGCAGGGTTAAGGTCATATTTTGTACAAGCATGAATACATACAGTACATATGATTGTTTGTGGGTGTGTTTGTGTGTGTGTGTGCTAACCTTTGACTCTCAGCCAGACAGTCAAAGGTTAGCAAATAACTGCATTGTCAGTTAAAGATGTGCAATTTCCTTGGGGATGCTCACATAGGCCATCTCTGACCATGTACGGCAAGGACGATGTCTTAATTCCAACGTTATGTCCAATTCTTCTCTGCAGGATGTGAGAGGTCAACACAAATTTATAAGACAATGTGGTTTTCTAAATAGAATAGAATAGAAGTCTTTATTGTCAATGGCCATGCGCGACAAACTTGAAGGTCCAATCCTCCATGAGCAATTTATTTTTTTCAAAGATATGAAAGCATAAAAGAATTTTTAAACCTGGACAAGATATACAATCTATACCATTGAGAATAATATATTAAGTATATAAAGTGCATGTTTATTTAAAATAAATGAAATTTTAAAAAGAAATTAAAACCTCTCCAGACCCATCCAACAATCCTTCGACATTTCATGTCCAATTTTGGCTCTTGCATGACAACCGTGCTTCAGTCTCTTTGTTCTGGCCTTCAATGCCCTGTAGCCTCTGCGAGAGGGTAGCAGTTTAAAGGGCAAATGACCAGAATGAGTTGGGTCCCTGAGGATCAGCTGTGCTTCCCGGAGACAGTAGCAACAGTTCTTCAGGGGAGGGAGGAGACAGCTGGTCTCAATTTGGCATCAGTAAAAGGGCACATGCAGCTTCTGATAAAGGTGATTATTCCTCTTCAGTCTTCAGGCGGGGAAAAAAGGACTCTACTTTTTAAAGTTGGCTCTGGTCTTAATGTTCTGGGTTAGGTCCTTAGTGGACTCGCCGAGGAACCGGAACACAATCCTCACCAAGCAACAGCGGCTTTGGAATTGTTTGGCGAGGTTGTTCTCCATGGGCCATCAGCGATAGCCGCTCCACCTCATCCCCACCTGAGCTGAGCCCTGCTGTGGTGCATCATCAGCAACCTTTATGATGCCGTTGATCGTGTGTAGTCACATGTGTAAATGGTGTGAGGTTTATCCGAAGATGTTGTCTCCGATGGCATTAAAGCATCCCTGCATGTCACGAGTCATCTGCCTATTGAAAACCTTAAAAAAAAAAACTTGAAATTTTGTGTGTTTATTACACAGGTGTGTCTGCTGGTAACAGCCTCTGGGTTTCTCTAAAATGCCGAAAGACAATTTTCATCATGGCAGATGCTATGTGTAAAAGTTTAATTGAATTAAATTAACATTTTCCCAAATCAGGAGGGAGAAGAAAATATGGTAAAATAGCACAACTCCTTGTGTTTATCTACAGTGTAGGCTCCATATACATTGTTCAGTCACGAGTGGGAAGCTGCACGCTATCTGTACATCCACAGACATGTTTATTCATCATCTATGGGATTTTCTGCTGCCTGCAAGCTTTGTGTCAGTGTAAAGCGTTTTGTTGAAAGTGACTGTCGGTCCTCCTGGGCATCTGTAAACCCACTGTGGAGAAACTGGAGTCAAGGACGAAGGAGATAAAAACAAATACGCAAGCAAGGTCCAGAACAAAACATCATTAGTTTAAGGCTGAATAAAAGCTAAAATGCTTCGTATAGACTTCCTTGGATCATATTGTTACAATTGTGAACATGTGTTTGGATGGTTCCACGAGGATGTAAAAGGAGTTTACGATCCGTTCGATAGTACACATGTCATTTTTCTTGCACTTGCTCCATTGTAAACAGAAAAAAGTAAAATCCACTGGGATTCTGCTATCTAGACCTAAATGAAAATTAGCCAACACCTCTTGATGATTGTTCATTTTCATTTGGGATGTGTTACCATGGCAACATGAGTTGCAGGGCAGGACTAATCAGCTGTGCAGCAGATTATCTCCAAGCTATCGAATGCAGTTTGATAGAAGCCATAGACAAAACACAACTGTTTTTGAATCAAAAATCTTCCACCCATTGATGAGTTATAGCAGTGAAATAATGACTGGGCTTTTACTGCTCTAAGAAGCAGAAGTCCAGTCATTTCAGCCCAGATGAGCCTGAGGCCATCTCATGAGTATTCTGAAATGATGACACAATATCTTATGAGCTGCACCTCCACTGAGCTTAGATAGTAGCCTCTAGCCAAGCATTTCATTTCATTTCATTTCACTGTTAATTATGTTTGCGTTAGTCTGTATTGCTGAGAGATGTGGGGGAACCTAAACCAGATATTCCCTCTGTTATCAACCTTATCAGTATATAAATATACCAGTATATAAATATATATACATTACTTGATTTCACATTAATTTGGACTAAAATTGTCCCACTGCTCAGCAAAATGCAAATTCAATCACATTTTATTTCATTTATACAGCACAGAAATCAAAGAGCTACCCAAAGTGTTTCATGAACTACAACGGCAACAGCCAGATAAATAAATTAAAAAAACAACAACATTGTTTGAATTGAGATTTTTGAGAGCTAGGCTGCTTTGGTGGTGCTAACCTATTAATGGCTTTAAAAACAAACAAGAGTTTAAAATGAATTCTAAAATGACCTAAAGCCAGTGACGTGATGACAAAGCAGGTGTTGTTTGTTAAGAAACGAGCAGCAGGATTGTAGATCACGTTAAAGATAATAACGAAAGAAGACGTGGAGCAGGGACACAAGGCTGGAGACAACAGGGGTCTGAGACTGAGAATGAAAATAACCACAGCTTGATGTTCAAAGCTGGGTGGGACTGGGTGGGACTGGGCGGAGCAGGAGGCAAAAGCCAATTTACACAAACACAAATAAAACTGGTAATGCAAACTATTGGCAATTAAGGTGGAGTAATTGTCTAAAGTCAGAAAAATACTTGAATACCTTCTGATATTAGGCACATCTACAGCATGACAGCACTGACTTGCGCTTCCCAACTGGGAATGAGGGTTTGCCATCTTCACCCGCTTTAAACACAGACTGATTTGAAGCAGTGAATGGAGGAGCACTGCAGGGTCCTTGCACAGGCATAAATGAACGTGTGGGTCATTCATCTCCATAAGAAGAGGAAATGGCATGTGTATACAGGCCATGTTAGGCGGGCAGATGATGCATCATCACTGTCAGGTTCCCTGCAGTACCCATGATCGTGTTCTACCTCCACACTCTCAGAAAGATGAGCTCCAAATGAGCATCTGGCTGAGTGACTCTGCAGTAATATAACACACACCCATAAAAATAGGTTTTTATGACTGACATATGGAATACATTCAAATTGGAGGCAGGTAAATGTCTTACAAATGACTAAGGGATTGTTTTCTTTCACCTTGCTGTATGGAATTGGAGGAACAAATCACAGACTGAGAAGCGTAACGTCTTTGTAGCAGATGATAAACCAGTGAAGCTTTGAACTCTTTACGGATAAAATGCTAACTCCTCCACTGTTGATATTGCGAGCTGCAAATAGCAGCACGGAGGGAAAAAGCAAGAATTGAGGAGCCAAATGGACTTTGTATCTGCTGTTGGCTGAAGCTTCATATTTTAAAAAGAGGAAGAGTGAATCTGTTTATTATAGAGAAGAGTTTTTCTTTTAATTGTTGAGTTGAAGGTAGTTTCACCAGCTATAGACCTGTCTCCCATTTGGACCCGTTGAACAATAATCCCACAAGTGTTTTGTTCGTTGATACTGTATAACAGGATTATAAATGATTTCTGCCTGCTGGAATGAAGTTGTAGATAATTCCACTCATATTTCAGTCTCAGCTTCAGCCTTTTTTCCCTGTTGTGCTTGCATGTGATAAATGATGAGGTACAGTTTTATCTGGATACACTGAGAAAGTGTTTTTGCATATGTGCACACAACCTGAACTTTCTTTAGATGTATACAGATACATCCTTATGTCGTATCTGGGGAAGCAATATTATATAGCAATTTGGCAATATATGTGATTGAAAATGTTCAAGCTAAAGGCTGAGAGCATGTCTATACACTTTACACATTTTGTAATTAATTTTTTTTTTATTGTAATGTCAAAGGCCCACCAATAATGGAGTATTTTCAGGACTTATAAAGCACAAGGTTATTAAAACCAATTATTGAAGGGCATAAGGAAGCTATTCCCTTGTAGCTTGGACTCTAGGTGCTGCTATCTCATAACCTAAGGTCCATTTTCCGAAATGTTAATTTAAGTCAATCAGAGGTACTTTTCATTTATGTACCCTAAGGACAAAGTTCTGCAAATGTTGAAAAATACATGGGCAGTGTAATGTGTATTACAGATGCCTATACAATACGTAGTATGATGCATTTCTAAAAAAAAAAAAAAGCCCCTCAAAGCCTGTCATACACTAATTCATCAACAAATGTTATAGTAAAATTATACTTCTTGAACCAAATCCTACCCTTTTTGGTGAAGATCAGAAATCTGACTCCTAATAGACAGTGAATAATCTTTAACTTGACTATATTTCTTTATTTCTAGGAGGTTAAACAGGAGTTCATTAATTTTAACATTTACAGTTAGATAAAAGCAACTATACATGGCATATTATGGGTGATAATAAACCCTCTATTCGCTCTCTCAGAAAATTTTCAACCAGGCCATTATTATTCCATCAGGGATGATAGTAGACCAGCGTTCCCTCAGGGATGTTTGCAGACACTTTGCAAAGTGCTAGCAACAATGAAAGGAACCTGGCCGAGCACATCGTCTACATTGTAGACGACCGTAAAATGTACGGTCATCTGCTTTAACACATGACCGTACACTTTACAGTCATCTGTTCCCACCTTACAGTTGTGCTTGTCTAATATAAAAAAAAATCCCATCTCTTACTTTGACTGATGACTTTTGAGTGCCATTTGCATGATATCATAACAGCCTGCAGCCACACTATAAAAAATGCTTAGTGATATTTCAGGCAGGTGATAGCATCACCATAGTAATGATCCTGTCAAATCAAATCAAATCAAATCAAATCAAATCAAATCAAATCAAATCAAATCAATCTTTATTTATATAGCGTCTTTTACAATCAAAATTGTTTCAAGGCACTTTCCAGAATCCCAGAGCCTAATCCCAGACAAGCAACAGTGGCAAGGAAAAACTCCCATTTAACAGGGGACCCTCCTGCTGATGGCGGGCTGGGTAGAGAGAGAGGAGAAGAGGAGAACCTAATGATTAGACGACCCCCTCAGTATGATAATTTGTCTGTCTATGATAGTAACTGGGACGACAGAATTATTAACATTAAGCTTTTTCAAAGAGGTAGGTTTTAAGCCTAATTTTAAAAGTAGAGATGGAGTCAGCCTCCCGTACCTGGACAGGGAGCTGGTTCCATAGCAGGGGGGCCTGGTAGCTAAATGCTCGGCCCCCCATTCTACACCTAGAGAATCTGGGAACCACGAGTAGACCAGCATTCTGAGAGCGGAGCGGTCTATTTGGATGATAAGACAGGTCTTTAAGACAGGTCTGAAGCTTCACTAACTTCTCTGTCTCCTCTGGTTTCAAGGATAAATAAAGCTGAGTGACATCAGCATAACAATAAAAATGTATCCATTATGCTGCCGAATAATGTTCCCGAAGGGAAGCATGTACAAGGTGAAAAGGATCGGTCCAATTACAGAATCTTGTGGATGTAAATAAAGATCATCCAGTTATGAAGCCCATTAACAGGAACACTGTGCATGTCTGTAGGGTCGCAGTGATGGGCGTTTCACAGCGATTGTTGCTACATCTTTGTGGGTTTTGACCATATGGGCTGTGCTCAACTACTTTAGAGCTGAGCAACACCCTTTATCGAGTTTTGAATATGTGGAATTATACTAAATGATCTCTTCCATGGTGAAATTTATCAATTATTTCTTGCATTTGAGTCAGACATTGAAACTGTTCAGTATGATGAATCCCTTTCGACTGGATTGATTTCTTCCCCTTTCACCACTTCATATCCCTTCTCACATTATTGCCCGTCACACCACAATGCATTACCAGGCTGAAGTTATAAAGGGAGTAAAACACTCTCAGCCTTATATATTCACAAGCCAGAGAAGCTGTTCTGAAATCTGCAAGGACTTGAGTCGAGTGCACTGCAGAGGGGCCTTGCAGCGCTTACGCAACAGGTGATAACTAATAATGGCTTATCTGATTTTTCAATCATTACCGCTGATAAAATGACGGCCCATTATGATCCCATTTGATATACTGGCTGTGTTCAGTCATTGCTTCCGTGGCCGTGCTTTGATGCCATTTATTAAAATTGGGACTTGATGGGCTGAAAACACAGGCACAGGACAGCTGTAATATCTTTATCGTTACAATGCTGTCAACATAAATCTCTGGGTATTGATGGTGCACCACACATACTGGAAATAAATTGATTGGATGGACCTTGCACCACAAAGAGCTCGTCCACTGTCATTGATTCCTTCATTTTCCTTGCACATTTTTTATAGATAGTTTAATATTGGATTTTTTATTATATAAGACATATATGTATCAGGCCGTAGTGAGGGGAACCATCACATTTTCTAGGTTCGTCGACTGTTTAGAACAGAGAGAGAACAATGTGCTGTATTCTTTTAACAGACACATTCAGCAGAGTGTTGAAGACAAATTCGAAGGACTGTTAGAATGGCGATTTATTGCATTCCAGCTTCTGCTCGTTTGTCTCCTGAATGAGGATCCTTTAATGAGCAACTCAGCGCACCTATGTTGATCCCGTTCAAGACTCTGGATATTGGTGCAGGCTCTCTAGCAATAACTCTGCGGTCCAAACAAACAAACAAATACATGACAGCGAAAATGCCTTTGCCTGGCAGAACCTGGGAGGATCAAGGAGGGAGTGGATCCTCTTTTGATCCCCTCTCTCTCCCCAGGGGCCGTGCACACAATCCTTTGGTGAGAGTTGTCAGGTTGTTGGTGGAAGACCACGTAAATAGGCTGATAGCCTTTGTGACTAAGCTGACCTTCGGATTAGAAACTTGTTTGAGAAACGGAATTCTGCTGAGTGGTTGTTCAGAAGTGATTCTAAAGTCCCCGGAGGGTCCCGGATCCACAACACTGCAGTTAAAAACGTATATTTTACCCATGACGCCTTGTGTGCAGTGGATGATCACCCCTAGTAACCTTTATGGTGTTGTTGGGGCCCTGTGGGCTGCCTGAATAATCCTCTCCATGCAGGCAGTGCATTGAAACCATAAATCAGATGAGCACGCTCCAACTGTGACCTCGTGGCACAAGTCATCTATTTGTCAGAGAGTGGTTCAGAGCCTTTTTTCCAGGACAATGATGCCCCATAAATGTCCCCGCCTGGAAACTCAGTCTGACATGGGATGTTTGTAAAATGATTAGAGCCTTTCAACGTGGCATTCTGTGCCTATTGTGCCAACCTAATAATGAAAATACAACACGGGCCTAAAAAACTTTAAAAGTCACTACGAACTATGGGGTGATTGATTACCTCGCAGGAACAACCACATTACTCATAACGCTGTTGAGGTTTTCAAAAGTGTTTGGTTGAAATATGTCCTCTCCCAATGCTATGCTGTGTTCTCTCTGGATAGATGGTGTGGTTGGCAGTAGGAAAATGAAACTAAACTAAAGACGTGACTGGACAGACACCCCAACACCACCACCACCACCACTCACAACACGGGGTTTTCGTCGCCAGTGTCTCGTAGGAGCTGCCGGTCTTTAAACTGGTTATATTCCCACTCCTGTGGGGACATGTTTCAGCATCAGTCAGAGAGAATGTCAATAAAACAAAGCTCGATCTAGTGAACGCGTCATGAAACCACAGGCACTACGCAGTTTCTATGCTATGCGCCTTATAACACGGTGCGCCCTGTGTATGAAAATATTTCTAAAATAGGCTGTTAATTGAAGGTGCGCCCTATAATACAGCGCGCCTTATGGTTGTGAAAATACGGTAACCTCACGCTGGATTAATTTCTCCATTGATCCTGGGATTTGACTCTTTGTAGGTGGGGGTGGGTCTCCTAGAAAGTCTGCTGATAGCTAAATGGGGGTGTTCCTCTGGGGTTCTTGACAGGTGAAATGCCTGGGCTAGACAATCTCAAGAGAAAATGAGGGCCAAGCACAGGAGTTTTTGCATCAAGGCCCAGTGAGAATGTCAGCAGACAAACTCTAATAAATAGAAAATCACTGCCAAGGAGGCGAGACCCGGGATTCGAATGGGCCTCGCTGTTTGCCTCTGCAGGTAGTCGATAGCCATTCAGCTGCTTATGAATTAGAAATGAAATTATGGAATAAAAGCAACTCAACAGCCTTCTGAAGGCTTTCCGAGACCAGTTAAATCCATCTGAGACGGGGGGGGGGGGGGGGGGGGGTTCATGGCAGAGTCTCTAAAAAACTCTTCTGTAATGTATTATGAAGGCTATTTTTTACAAGAATTTGTAATTTTTCGATTTTATTTATCCCTTTACCTTCTACCATGACGGATGCGGAGTAGCAACCACCTGAGGGGGCGGGACCACACACGGACCTTGGCGGTGAGTGGTAAGTCTTTAGTCAGCTCGGTCACATCACCCTGCAGCCCGACTTTAGCTTGCATTAGCGCGGTAAAACCACATTAGACATCCACACCAACAAGCAGTTTTCCCAGCAGCACTTTGCATCTCATGCATCAAAAATGAGGCAAAGCACTTTTTTCTTTTTTTTTTTAGATATGGCAACCTGCCTGTATTCCTAATGACAGATACAATGACACACAGGTTGCCAAGTAACTAGACCCACCACCTCCATTACTCCCTGCACTATTCCCACCCTGTACTCCATGCATGAGTGATATGGCTATAATAACAATAATGGGGCAGATAAGGCTGCAATTCCATACCATATTTTATAGGCACTCTAAAAGCACCTCATGGGCATCTCGTGTAAATAAATCCGGCAGTAGACAGCAAGGGGGGCTTATATTTTCTCAGCCCTTGATCCTCCGCCCAGGATCCTCAACTACATGGGTCCTTGAGGTCACAACAGCTTCAGCGTAGTGTGAGCAATTTTGCATGTTAATATAAAAAATGTATGTTTTGTTGTGTCATGCTCCTTCAGCGTAAACGTCCACTCGGCCCGCCGTGCGTGTGGCTGAAAGTGCACTTTCAAGTTGGCAAAGGAACGGTGTAAGGTGAACCAAAGTGCACACCAGCTCCTGGTTGTGTTTGCCAGTGATAAGCCAATGAAGTCCTGCGTGATGTCACTGGGCCAGTCCCAGCTTCCAAAAGGAGAAGGAGACAAGGACAGCGTGATAGAGGGGACTGGAGATTTCCCACGAATGCAAATATTTGAAAAATTATGTTTGGAAATCACCATTGCCTGACAAAAAGGTCCACAATGAAATGGCTCCACAGCGTTCTGCCTGCTTAGTTTTCCATATATATTCCCAATAACCTATTTAACAGGGGAGGAATTTTTAATTTAGTACTTATTTCAGAAGACAAATAGGACGGATAAGGCTTCCAGAAGCCCTGAAGTCAACGAATAATTCAGAGCACACATTGCTCATGTTCTGCTTGTGGAATTATGAGGAAGAAAGTTTGGCTAACCTTTGTTTACATCAGTGACCTTGCGGCACCTCTGGAAAATAATTTTAAAAAAGCAAACAGAGGCAGAAAATAGCCTGTATAAAAGCAGCTCGGAAACATAAGAATGAAGAATGAAATCACCCAAACCAAACTCAGAAAAAGAAGAAAATGCCTGGTTATTATGAACCTTCTTCCTAAAAGCTGTAAGCGGAACATCGAACGTAAAAGTCTAATGTAATATTTTATGAACCATTATGTTCCTGTTAGCAAACTAATATTCTCAAATGAAATTGCTCCCTCCACGGCTCTTTTAGACCGGAAGACAACTGTATCACACTCCAATACAAGCATCTGAGGCACATTCAAGCTCGAGTGTGCTTCACTTTTACTGTGCTCCCTGCAGCGTAAAACTGTCTCTGCTTATTATCTTAATTTCAGAAGGAATGAAGTGTTGATATTGATATCTTCCTGTTTCAAATGTCCCCCTTAGAACATGCTTCCTATAAAGCAAAGTCTTTTTTAAAACTTTATTTCCTTATTCATAGTAATACAATTAGAGATTTATTGTAAAATGATCCTTTATAACACACACACACACACACACACACTTCTCAGTGTTCTCCATTTACAATGATATGAGTGAGCAGCTTGCTTTTTAACCCAATTGTTTTTATTGCTCTGGTTTTTAAAAACTAAGAGGACTGATCAGGTCACTGTGTAAACAAAGATCAGTCACATGTGTGGTGAGGGCATTTTTACTGCTCTCTTCTTCCTCTGCCTTTTCTCAGGGGAAATATGCTGAGGTTCTTCTGACGTTCTGTTAGATTGCAGGAGCAACAGGGGCCGTTTTACACTCCTCCTGACAATCACTCTTGCAAAGTTGTAATTTAATGCACCAAAATATTTGCTCAACTTGAGCAGTTTAAAAGATAGAAATGCATCTGAATGAAATGTTCGGGATCGGCACCTTCTGACAGATGATTAGTCTGTTACTGACTAAGCTTTTTACTGTAATAACTGTAATTGACACTTCACACCGGCACACGTTGACATAACTGCTGGTGTCAATGTTTTTGCTGTCAAATGTGTATTTTATTAAGTGAGAGCTGACTGAGGAGATTCTAGCTCTTCATCATTGCTGGAATCGGCCCCGAGTGACAGGATGTTCTGGATTATGACTTCAACATGACATCAGTTGCTGTCATGTATGGAGAGCTGCACAACGTACAGTCGACGTGTTCTGGGAAAGTGGGTCACACAACCCTCGGAGATTCAGCCTGTACCATCCAGTCATGTGGAAAGAAGTCAGACCCAGCTAGCAAGGCTACACTAGCAAACACTGCCATAGTTAGCTCATGTTAGACAAAAGGGCTCGTTCTCGTGTCTTGCAACACGCCAGTTACACGTGCCAACATGTGACAGACGCACAATGTTCGGATTAAACAGATGGATTAATCTCTATGTTTTTGGATTTCAGCAACACAATAAACTGTTTGCTTGCAATGTATTTATTGTTGTTTTTTAAAGATAAATGAATGTAAGAGCTTACTGCCTTTTAAAAAGAGTCATTGTAACTGTGTTGTGTTTCTCCTGGTCTCTTGGAAGGAAGGCTGGAGGGAAAAAAGAAAAAACTAAGGACACAAACAGCGACTTATGTTGCCTTTAAAGACTTTAACGTTGTCATAGCAGCAGAAATGTGTCTCTTTGTTGCTGGCGGACATGAGGGGAGGTACGTGATGCTGATACGTGATGCTGCCCGGCCTGCTGTAACGCATGCAGCGGTTGGGAGGCCCCGTCTCTTTGACACCAGGTCAGACTACGATATAATGTAAGAGCAAGCGAAATGCTTGTCTGATGTGTGATGGCTCCGGGCCAGCGCTTTACTCCGAGCGAGCCCTCCCTGGCAGGCAATCTGCAGGCTCTAATCCGTATGCAATGCCGAGAGCTGAAGGTTGTCATCGCCGCGGTTGGCTCACGGCTACGGCAGCGTTCACTCACAGCTGGGCTGATGCAAAGCTAATAAGACAACTGTTGGGTCATGGGCAGATTTCAGAATTCCCTTTTCCCTTTTTATACCCTTGAATAATTTTAGCCGTAGATTGTTGTAAAAACATGGATGTCGGATGCACCGCGCTATCTTTCCAACCTGTTTTACCTTTGGTTTCTATGGAAAACCGCTGTAAGCTACAGTGGTTTTTAAGTTGCTTCCCCTCAAGGGGCCCATTTTGGCCAGCCCGCCATGATTGGATTGCTCCTCAGTTTCTCTGCCAGCCATGCCTCTGTGAGCTCACCTTTTACTGCACTTTATATGGCACATTAAAGCCTAATGTAAAGCACAAAGGATTTAATTCAACCCCAGAGATACATTGTCCAAATAACGCCGATAACTTCCTCCACATCCTCCTTTTCTCCCAGGCTTCATTCCTTTATCTTCAACCTCATCCTCCTTCACTCTCTTTCCTCCCGGGCTACGTCTGTTTAGTCTGGGGAATATTTCAGGTTTAAATCTGCAGGAGGGCCGCCTTTCAGATGATTTACCATTTTTCACTTTTCTGGAAACCATTTCAAAGTTCCTCACACTGCAGCACTGTGGGTGCAGGAACAACTTTAACCACCCTTTACTTAAACTATGATGTCATCTGTGATGTTTCATGTTGGACGCCATCCTTCAGCAGTGGCATCGACAGCTTTGAAAGGAAATATATAAAGAATGGGCGATGTGATCAATACAGTGCTTTTAGCGTAGGTGGGTGAATTGAAAGAAATCAGTCAATAACCAAAGATTAATAAACTGACATTTCAAACCGGATGCACGCAATACAAACTTTACGGCGCACTGCAGGGAAAGAAGCAGAAATGTCAGGGCACTATTTTTAAGATGCAAAGAGACGCTGATGTTATTTATCAAAAGAAAGTGACAGAATGCTAATGAAGTGACTCTGCAGTATGAGTGTGCAGTCATAAAAGGTGCCGTCGTAGTGACTTGTCCTGAAACAGAAGGCTAACTGCGACCAGCTCCACGGGTACCTGCAACAAGCAGAAAGAATAAAGGCATCTGACGGACCCGTGACAACCGGGAGGCCTTCTGCTGGATGCTTTGGGCTGCCAGAGAGCACGTTGGGTTCACCGGCGAGACAATCACAGCTGGCAGCAAGGATGGAGTGTGTCGCAGCAGGAGGAGGTGCTGTGAACAGGATTCAAGAGGGGGAACCCAGCGCTCCTTGTCTGACTCTACTATCAGGCCCACTCTGCTGCTGGAGGACACAGTCACTGTACACATATACAGTCCACATTCAGAAAGGCGCATGTGTGGCTATGCTATGACGACCAACGCATTCTCGCCCTCATGTCAGCATAAGACCGCATGCTCCCGCGCACGCCGACCCCCTATAGCAGAAGACTTTTGCCCTCTGATTAGAAACGATAAGTTGCTGGTGATAGCGAAGGCTGACGTCTCGTCACTGGCACAGGCCTTTTTATCTGCCTCTGCAATGTCACGCCACCTCTGTGCTTCTGTCTTAACTCTGCACCTTTGTCTTATCTCCATCACCTCACTTTATCTTCCATCGCAAACAGCCTGTCTGCCCATGTGGCAAACGCATGCAGGTGCGCACATGTGCACGTGTCAAGGCCACGAGGATGGATGAATTAGAGGGACTTAAATTCCAGAGTTCCAAGTGAGATAGTTGTGATCCACAGCAAACAAAGATATGATGTAGAAGGAGCAAAGCTCCATGATTGTTGGCAACAATCTTTCCTTACGATGGGAGTGGCACCCACACGAGTGCCTGCTTTTACCGAAGCTTTAAACAGAGACACACTGCCCCCTACCGGCGTGCAGGGGAATGACACCCTAGAGTGTAACTGCAAATGAAGGCGTGCTGTTTGACTAATTATGCCAAAGGGAGGAAGAAAGAAGTGAATTTAAACTCCCGAAAACCTGTGATGCAGAGTGCACAGAAATGTGTTTTTGCATTTGAGAAAGCACATGTTATTGTAACTTGTGCTCTCACCTTTTAATATCCCTAATTTTTGTGCTTTTATGCCAGCAAAATAATTGACTATTTAATCATCTACTTCGCTGAGCTCTAGTTTTTGTGCTCTGATGAACATCCAGACATCACGTTTGAAGGGATGTGATAAATGTACTTCTATGGCATGAGTGCAAACAACCAAGACTGTAACACACATTGAGATACAATCTAAAATAAGTTATGCATTGTGAAATACTTTTACCTCCTTGGAGAAATAACTCAAGAAGCACTTTCTGTAGTGTATTATTAAAGTCTTCAAAGACAAAGTGTCAGCCAGATGTAAATTGACTGTGGATTAATGAAAGTCTAAATAAGATTCAGTGTTAAACCCTGAACGCACTGAAAGGTCAGAAGCTAGACTGAAAACAGACAAATAGCCCTTTTTCCCCCTTTTTTCTTTATATTTATTTACAGAAGAACAGGTTCCACAGACATCTTGCAAATAGCTGAGCGCCTGACACATGGTAACACAGAGGAAATATTCCTACAATCCACAAGAACTACCTATTCTGTGAAGATTCCTCCAAACGAGCAACAGTTCTACCACAGACTGCGGCTATGGTTGCCATGGATAACACTGAGTAAACCATCTGAAGCTTTACACACTAACAAATTGCACTTCTATGGAAAAATGGAAAAAAACCCAGTTCATTATCACTGACCCCAAAAAAATGTACTAATTTCTAAAGGCCTTCATCATTTGGCTGCTGTGGAAGCATCTTTTGATGTGAATCAGCGTCTAGTTCAGCGGACGATGGCAACAACCTTGTCTTGGGAGCTGCAGGGCGTCGCAGCTACCGCCTGGCTCGATTCAGGGTAAAAAGGGATTTACAGAAAGGGCTGAATCCGATGCGCAACAGAGTGAGAAACTACAAAAGAAAAGCACCAGAATGTAAAGACAAGAGCCAAAATGAACAGAAACGCACTGATTGATTTGTACAAAAAACAAACACAGTCAATGTCGAAGAGTTTCCATAAAGGATCCGATGAGGCTGCTTCACAGGCAGGAGCGCCTGAGATATGCTGGCACGAGCTGGGGCACCTGAGTCGAGAGGAGACTTGAAGATGGCTGTCTGTAGGACTGTCAGGGGACTGAGCCGTCAGGCGAGGACGTCCCTTCGTCCCCGCTCCCCGTCCCCTGGCTGTGCTCCTTTTACCAGAAACGGACCCATACCCTGTCATTCGGCTTATTGTTGCGTTTCAAAGCACCGTGAAGCATCCATGCACGTAACTGCTAAATCTGGTCACGTGATCACAGCGTGAGAACCACTGTCCCTTCATCTGTCCACCCTCCATCATGAGTACCCCCCTCCCGCTGAGGTAAAAATGAAAGTCATTCCTGTCCTCTGTGGGGAAAAAGAAGAACAATTATAACCTGGCTCACGACACAAACAGGATGCTAATTTAAATGCACATCATTAAAAAAATGCACAGTATCAAGAAACTGATCAGAATCAAATCAATAAATTACCAACATGAGGTATACTGTTTAATCAAACCCTTACAAAGGAGCATGAAATAAACACAATTATCAAAATAATTAGCGTCTCTATAAAATGAGAGCACGAGTCATTTTTCCTCCCGAGAAAATCCGATTGTTCCGGCCCACAAAAGGAAAAGAAAAGCGAAGAATAAAGAGCGCGTCTGTAGAGAAAGCGGCCGTTCTTCAGGCTGACGGCAGGTTCTACTTCTTTAATCATCTCTGTGACGATGATCCACCGTGTCAGGGATCCACAGTACAGGCTGAACTGTGCAATCCAAAAGTATATTTCACAAACGCCAAAACGTTCTGGGGCAAAACAAGAATCCGAATGCAGATTTTTGCACATGTAAACGATGTCAAACAGAATCCTGTGTCACTCGGGGTGATATTTGTTCTCATTTTGATAACTGCAGGCGGACATCGGTGTTTTGGATTGTGTCTACTGAATTTGATTATTAAAAAAGGAAAGATCCCCTTTTTCAGACAAAAACACCCAATACAATCACACAAATGTGTCTGGACTGTCCAGTCGGTGGATGTACTGACGGACTCCGTCCACTAGACACATGCAACCACTTGGTCAGACTCCAAGCGGGTCTGCAAACAATCCAGGCCGACTTGCAGAGTGAGTAAAGGATCTGACTGAGGTCTGGATGAACCCATCAGAGTGTGACAAATACAGGCTGACAGGGACTAAAAGTGGGATCCTGGAATGCTTTAGAGATCATTACGCTTCGTTACAGACAGGATATTGACACGTGACACTGAAAAAACGTGTCTTTTTAAAAGAATTTAGCCTGTTTTAGCATTCAAAAACCTCTGTTTCCAGGATGTGCGACAAGACTGAGGGTGATGTAACATGATGTACCGATTTAAACTCAAGAAGTGCTGAATCATTAATTAATTCACTCCTGAATTCAACATCAACTTTGATCCGGGTTGACAAAACAAAACACACATTCAGTTCTGTCCCTACATGACTGCTGCTGCAGTGAAAACGGTTGAGTACAGACGTGTCCAGGCTACAAAAATAAGTCTCTCTGAGGTACGGACCATGCAACGATATCGTTTCCATTCACAATCATGATGAGAATATAGGGGTTCATGAGGGATCCCTCCTGTCTGCTGACGTAACTGAGTGGAGCTGGTGAGATTCTGGCACTCATGTGGACACACGGGGACAGAAGGAAACACGGGGGGACATGTGAGGACACGTGGGGAGAATAAAAAGAGCTTCGCTGCCAGAAGAAAGCCACCTGAGAGAAGATGAAATGCACACAACGATCAACTATTACAGCTCTTGAATGAGTCCTATTATGTTTTTATTTTCCAAAATATAAAAAAAGCACCTTACTGGAATTTTAAAAATGCTGGAGATATAATGATAAAACTGTAACTGTACAAAATTTGGAATTACTCTGTTGGCAGTTGAGTTGACTAGCTACAGCTGGCTGAGGATCACCTGCGTATCCACGCATGCAGGGTTCGGGCATTTGTCAAACTACTGTATTTTTCTATATAAAATATGAATATGACGCTCTTTTCTTGACAGAGCATTCAGTTTGTTAGCTCAGCCGCTAGGCCACCAAGGGCTAATTTAAAGCACACACTTTGAATCTCGATGGATTCGAGTGCCATCACGGTTCGTTATTACTCATTTGCTGGAAAGTGTTTTGCTGTGACAGAAAATGTTAAATAAAAATGAATGAGCCAAAGCAGCTAATGAGCTATAATAGCTTTAGTGTAATTTAAACTCCCTTAGCCTCATAATCCAACCCCTGAAAGTGAAGCCCTGTCAGGGTGACTACGGCTCCTATAAATACTCCATAAAAAAGCACATTTGGAGAGAGTGAAACTGAAGCGGATGTGTAGGTGGCAACAGGTCAGATCATGGAGGCTAGCAGATTGCGTGCCAGAACCAAATCTAGCAGTGGGTGAAATCTGCTGATCAGACAGCGTTTACAACATTAGAGGAGGCCAAAAATGCACCGAAGTAGCATGAACACCAGGAGAGACGGACAGTCAGCGCTGGACAATCATTTGTATAAATACCAAAAGTCGTTTAAATCAGACGCGTTCAAATAGTGATTTAAAAGTCGATAGGTACACGAGACTATTAAAACTATCCTGGAAACCACCCTGAAAACAAATGAGGTAGTGTTGTTGATAAGCTATAGGGATGCACCAGGTTCTACATTAAAACTGAATCAATCCAGACAATGAATCTCATCAGAGAAGTGAGAAATATCATTTACAGTCAGTGTAAAAATAATGAGAGGGATAGAGAGAAAAAAGCCTCCGATTGAAACCATTTTGTGTTAACAGCTGACTGCGGCGCAGCGCTGATGAGGGGAGCACGTCCCTCAGCGGGAGCCGGATCAGAACAGTGACCTGCAAATGGGCCATTATGACGTCTCATCCCGTTCTCCCGCTGACGCCATTACGCCGACATAAACGGGCTCGCATCCATCATCTCACATACAGAAATACTGAGAGCTGCACGCCGTGTAGAAATCACTTCAAGTGTTTTTTCCACACTTAATGTCGGGAAGTGGGGGGGTGGGGGTACGGAATACAATCATGTATAGAAATGTACATACGTCTAAACCTGCAAGGCACCTGAGTTCCCCAAACTTCATTCAGGAAATGTGTGATCATGGTTGAGAGAAAAAATGGAATCGGATATATAATGATTGTGTGAGTGTGTGTGTGTGTGTGTGTGAGAGAGAGAGAGATGTGTGTGGGAGAGAGAGAGGGGTGTGTATGTGTGTGTGTGTGTGTGAGAGAGAGAGAGAGAGAGAAGTGTGTGTGTGTGTGTGAGAGAGAGAGAGAGAAAGAGGGGTGTGTGTGTGTGAGAGAGAGAGAGAGAGAGGTGTGTGTGAGAGAGAGAGATGTGTGTGTGTGAGAGAGAGAGGGGTGTGTGTGTGTGTGTGTGTGTGTGTGTGTGTGAGAGAGAGAGAGAGAGAAGTGTGTGTGTGTGTGTGTGAGAGAGAGAGAGAGAGAGAGGGGTGTGTGTGAGAGAGAGATGTGTGTGTGTGAGAGAGAGAGAGAGAGGGGTGTGTGTGTGTGAGAGAGAGAGATGTGTGTGTGTGAGAGAGAGAGAGGGGTGTGTATGTGTGTGTGTGAGAGAGCGAGAGAGAGAGAAGTGTGTGTGTGTGTGAGAGAGAGAGAGAAGTGTGTGTGTGTGTGTGAGAGAGAGAGAGCGAGAGAGGGGTGTGTGTGTGTATGTGTGTATGTGTGTGTGAGAGAGAGAGAGAGAGAGGGGTGTGTGTGTGTCTGTGTGTGTGTGAGAGAGAGAGAGAGAGAGAGAGGTGTGTGTGTGTGTGTGTGTGTGTGAGAGAGAGAGAGAGGTGTGTGTGTGTGTGTGTGAGAGAGAGAGACCCTGAGAAAGCAGGATGTTGGAGAGAAACACAGGTGTTCTGCGCTCTCCCGGTGTGCAGACAAACGTTAAGGCTCATTCCGCAGCGCCCGGCGGTGAAGACTCATCGGCGAATCCCGCCGGGTCGCCCCACGCTGTTCTTCCCATCCTCGACAACAGCCGGTGTCACTCGCTCGGAGGACATTCTGGGGCCGTCTGCTTCCAGAACGGTCCGCGGCCAAACTGGGACACAGTTGGAATAGCCTCCTCCGATCCACTTCCATCTGCTTGGCTTATGCTTTTAATTCCCTCCATTGGCACCGGAAAGAGAACCCCTGGAGGTGAATGTGGTGGCGGAGCGCAGCCCCCGCCACCGGAACAACCCCCGGAAATATACTGTATATACACACGTATTAAACACGGATTCAAAGTACCTACAAAACATTCGAAAGGAAGGGAAAAGGCATCCGATGACGACAAGCGTTAAAAACAATCCACAGGGATTCCTCCTGGATACACAAAAGTGACAAACACATTCTGACGTCTGTACGCGGGGCAAGTGGTCGCGGCCCGACGTGCAGAGGCTACGGGCACAAGTAAGTGTGCGCTGCTGAGGTAGAGTGGACAAGGCCGGAACTGACGAAGGGCGTCGGGGGAAGCCCGCCAGAGATAACCTTCCCTGGTGCCAAAGGGCATTGTCTTGAGTCCCTGCTCTCTAGATGGTCTGACCTCAGCATGGAGCACATGTCCTTTGGGGAGTGGAAGCCATTGGTCAACCCGGTGTCTTTTGGCAGCTCCAGCTCGGAGCTCAGCTGGACTCCCCTGGCTTCCAGCTCCCCGTTGTGATTGGCCACCGACTTTATCGAGGGAACGCTCGCGGGGCCGTGAGCCACTTTCCCTGCTGTTTCCTTCTCTCCTGGTGGGATTTGCTCCCTCAAGGGGGAATACGTGCTCTCGGATAATGAAGGTCCTCGAGGGGTGAAGGAACCGTTCCCTTTTCCAGCAGCCTCCTCTGCTTTCTCCTTGCCGGCGTCTGACAATTCTGAGTGAACAATGACCTCTGCTTCCACCCGGTTACTGCACAGATGATCTACCGAATCCTGCAAACAGACAAACCGGAATCAGTTGACTTCTCAAAACAAAATTCTAACGAGTGATGCAAAATGGTTTCCTCGTGCGTACAACTCGGCATAAGTAGCTGTCAAGCAATATGCAGCACTTCATCGACTTTATTAGCCGTTATGATTAGCAATCATCAGCAAGGACGGGGAGACCTTCATGAGGTAAATAAATGCTAAAGCGGAACAAGAGATTTCAGTAATTACTGTTTTTTTTCTAAGGTCCATTTAAAGGAGCCACCTATCACCCAAATGCATGAGTCCTTTCAGGACACTCTCGCCCACTCTGCGTTTGCTGAATCTGCAGCCGCAGCCCGTCAGCTCCCTCTGTCAGCCCCATCTTCTCTTTCATCCATGAGTCTCCTCTTTAGTGTTCTTCTACCTTGCCTGTCCTACCTCAGCATCCCTCTACCGACATATCACTGTCCCTCCTCCGCACATGTCCACACCATCTTAGTCTGCCTTTGCCACCAAAACAACTACAGCAACAGGCTATGTCCCCCTGATGTCCTCGTCCTGACCCGCTGGCACTCATGTCTTCACCTCTTTTCCACAATCTCCACTGCTCTGGACTGCAGCCCCCTAAGCATTTAAACACTGCGTTGTTAAATCTATGATGACAATGTTCCTAAACTGCTTTTCAACACATTTTTGCCCTTTTTTGCAATTAAAAACAGGGACTCCTTTAATGTAGCTGCTTAAAATGGATGACTAGGATAGTTGGGTGGCCCAGTTTCATCATTGAGGGAGGTATATTCATTTACCTGGACATTATCAGTTCTAAACACGTTGACAGCTCCATTAACTAGTGCTGGAGAGTCTTCTGCTATAGTATCTCTGTATCTTGTGATTCTGTTGCCCCAGTTATGGCTCACTGAGCCATTCCAAGCAGCCTGTAAGAGCGACAATGCAACAGATTGACTAAAATTACAACTACTATCACTACATTTTTGTTTTGTTTTGTTTTTAAAAAAAAAAGCCCTATGTTGTAAAAATGATCCACCACAACAATTATTTTCACCTTGGGTTCAGTTGGAGGGATCTCCTCCTCGTCTCCTGGAGCACTTGGCATCAGTCTCTGCTCCTCTGACGCCTCATCTGGAAGATGAGCAGATTCACCTTTGTCGGCGGACATCAGCGTCTCCAGCTCGTGGCTATCGATGCACTCTGGCAGGCTGGGTAAGACGGGGCTGCCTCCTCTCTTGTAGTGAGTGTTCCCCGCAGTAGGGACCAGGCCCCCCGCCACCTCTCTGCATGGGGGCAGAGACGGCACAATAAGGTGGACGCAGTGGAAGATAAATGTAGCTTTAGCAACAGCGCGTCCTTAGCGTGGTGACTGGTTTGCTTTTAAGGGCTCGTTACCGTGTTTTGTTGCTACGGAAGCTGAGACACATGCAGAGAAGGATGCAGATGAGTCCCAGGCACACTCCTACAATGATGCCCGTCACCGCATGGACGTCCAGCTCTGTAAACGGTCCCACATAAGAAGAAAACCTATGATAATTCTTGCCACCGATATCGGGAACATGGAAATCCCAGAAGGGCAAAGTGCTCCAAACATGATGAAGCAGACTGTATTAAATGTCCACACTAATTATAGTCATTATTAAAGATATTATAGTGATTATTAATTCCCAATTCGACTGTTACTGATATCTGAGGATGAGTGGTTTTGACTGATACCTCTTGAAATGATACCTACCTTAAAAGGGAGCTAACTGAATTCCAGCTAAAACTAATTAACAGCAGAATACATAAAGTGCCTTCCATCGCAGCTCCACATGTTAGGGAGCGTAGCTCTTCAAAAGTATCATCTCCCAGGGGAGAGGGGTCACTGATAAATACAGCAACAGCAGCTATATTTTATCCTCAAATGCACCAGAATATCGTTAACAGTATGCAGCCGCGCCTCAGCTCTCTCTCGGTGTCTTAAAATACACTTATACTCAACATCAAAGATATTTCCAGCACAGCGGTAGATACTAAACATCTGGAGCTGATTGCTTAACCATCAATTCCTGACGCCACATCTGGCAAATGGTGCATTTTCTACTGTCATTAATGTTAAATCTACAGCAAATGAAACCCAATTCTGTGTATAGTTTTTTTTTTTTTTTTGGGGGGGGGGGGGCATCATTATATATCCCGTAATGACCAGTTATCTTCTACATGACGTGTCAACGCTTTGAAGTTCCTGACACTTACCGTATTTTGGGAGTGGGGTGCGAATATCTTTTACAGGTGAATACGGCCCCGGTCCCACCTCAGTAGCTGCGCCCAGTTTAAAAAAGTAATGGCTGCCACTGGACAAACCTTGGACCTCCACACTGGTGATGCTCCCTAGGAAAGAGATGATTATTGTCGGGGTCGTCGGTGATTTTGATTTCAAACTTTGACGAGCAGCTCAACAAGCTGACACTCACCCTCCTGAGAGAGCTTTTCCCATAAGTGATCAGGCTGGCTGAGGTTGCCGCTGTACAAGATCCAGTAGCTGATGATGATACCGTTAGGCTCCAGTGGAGGGCGCCAGCTCACCAGCACGGAGGAAGAATCCAGAGCGTTCAGCTGCAGCTCCTCCGGAGGCGTGGATGGCCCTGAGGGAGAGAGACGAGCTCGGTCGGTGATTATACATCCAGACATCAGTCCTCACAGCTGTGGAATGTGTATTATGTCAAGGAGGGATTCGACGTGTGTGTCGACCAGCTGCGTCCTTGCGTCTGCACCACCTGGGTACAGCAGCGAGGGGCCAATTAGGCCAAGAAGGGGTTGGGCTGTGGCTCGGGTGATGAGACATGGCAGTGGAGAGCATGACAGGTTGACTGGATTTAATAATGTCTTTTTTAAAAAAGACTCCTCTTGGCTTCCCGGCCCTGCTCGGCTCACGGACAGAGGTAGCGCCACGACTACACCTGAATATGTTCTGTTAGCCAGCAGTGCCAAACAGCAGCAGCTGGCCCCCGTCCAGCCAACACACTGACCCACATATAAATGAGAGCAGTCAAGCACAGGAACACTTTCTTCCATTTACTCCACATTTGACATTCGGATGTCAAAATCCTGTGATAAAGGAGGCTTCAGGTGTCTGACCCAGTTTCAAGATTCAAGAATTGCAGGGAGAATTAGTTGGACCATGGAGCCCATTTGACTATTCTGTGAAGAGACAAAAGTCTGCCTTAAAAAATAACTTCAGAAGCATTTGGGAGAAGCCTTGTTTTTATTTGGAAGTATTACCTTCACAGTCGGGCGCTCTTTCAGTCTGACCGTGAGGTACCCAAGTATTTTCTATTAACATTATTATTGTGTGTGTCAAAGGTTTCGTCAAAGGGTCAAATACTTGATTCCTGTGTAGTTTTTCTGCTCCCCCCCCCCCCCTCCCCTCTCTATTTATTTACAGGTATCGCCACCTTCGGAGCTGCATGACGACCTCCGGCCCCGCTGGCCCATTGTATAGTGTATTTTTGTGTGTGTTTCTGTGCTCCTCTTCTCTCCTCTCCTCTCCTATCCTATCCTCTCCTCTCCTCTCCTCTCCTCTCCTCTCCTCTCCTCTCCTCTCCTCTCCTCTCCTCTCCTCTCCTCTCCTCTCCTTCTCCTCTCTTCTCCTCTCCTCCCCTCTCCTCTTCCCCCTCCTTCTCCTCTCCTTCTCCTCTCCTTCTCCTTCTCCTTCTCCTCTCCTCTCCTCTCCTCTCCTCTCCTCTCCTCTCCTCTCCTCTCCTCTCCTCTCCTCTACCTGTCTTCCCCCTACATGAGCCTGGTCCTGCTCAAGGTTTCTCCCTGTTAAAGGGGAGTTTTTCCTTGCCACTGTTGCTTGTCTGGGGTCAGGCCCTGGGATTCTGGAAAGCGCCTTGAAACAATTTTGATTGTATAAGATGCTATATAAATAAAGATTGATTTGATTTGATTTGATTTGATTTTGACATGAGTTTGATTTTTTCTTTTAAAAAAAGGAAAATGTCTGGAAATGGAAAAAGAAATCTGCTTGTCCAGTAAATTTATAGAAATGAAAACATGAAAAACAACTGAAGAAGAGAAAGGTTGCCTGTACGGATCGAGACTTACGGTCGGACAGAGTGGCCTCCTCCACCGTGTCGCTGAAGGGTCCGACCACATCCACTCCATTGGATTGAACCGCCAGCTCGTAGCGAGTGAAAGGCTTCAGCGCCCCGAGGAGGATCTCCTGAGCGGCGCTGCGACACACAAACACGGCTGCCCTGAGTGTACCGTCACCATCAGAGAGCCGCACCTCTGAAATGCTCGGCTTTGGGGTCTGACCTGGTGTGGTAGGACACCAGCGATGCGTTGGTCGTCCCGGCCGGGCTGCAGCGCACCGTGTAGTTGATGATGCGCACGTTGCTGAACCGCGGCTTCTCCCAGCGGAGCCAGATGGAGGTGGAGCTGTTAGCCATAGCTTGGATGCTGCCGGGGGGCAACGGAGGGGGCATGGGCAGCGGGGACGCTGAACGCACACAGATGCATATTTCATTACAGCTTTGCATTATTGAACACAGGAGATGTTTGTGTTTGTGTTTGTCGAGCGCTGAGGCGTCCTACGTCTGACGTGGGCCTTTTCCGTCCTCCCTTTCCAAACTGCAACCGCTCCATCCACCTGCTTACTGAACGCCCAGACCTTCACCTCGTACTGGCGGTTAGGGACTGAAATGCAAACCCAAACAACTGAGAGTCAAACATTAAATAATAATAATAATAGATTTTATTTCAAAGCGCCTTTCAAGACACCCAAGGACACTTTACAGTACAAGTATGCAACACTATTTACAATTTAAAATCATAGGTAAGCTTCACAGTTAAGAGTTCAATAACAGTTGCAATAGCACCAGTTACAACAAAAAAAAGAAAATAGTAGGTGAAACATACATACATACATAAGATCAACAAAGCAACATATAATCATAAACCTAAACAAAGAAAACAATTAAGGGTGGTGCAGTGAGTAAGCCAGACGAAAAAGGTGTGTTTTGAGGTTTGATTTAAATACGGGGAGAGAGTCGATATTTCGAATGTCTGGTGGTAAGGAGTTCCAAAGGTGAGGAGCAGAGCGACTGAAAGCTCTGGCCCCCATGGTCCTGAGGTAGACAGGGGGCACAGTGAGGTTGAGGGAGGAGGAGGATCTGAGGGGGCGTGTTGGAATGGCAATGTGGAGGAGGTCAGACAGGTAAGGAGGGGCAAGTTTATGGATGGCTCTGAAGGTGAGTAGAAGGATTTTGTACTGGATCCGGAAAGTGATGGGAAGCCAGTGGAGTTGTTGTAGGATGGGGGAGATGTGGTGGGAAGATGGGGTTTTGGTGATGATGCGGGCAGCTGAATTATGGACCAGTTGTAGCTTGTGGAGAGATTTTTGAGGGAGACCGAAGAGGAGGGAGTTGCAGTAATCTAAACGTGAGGTGACAAGACTATGGACGAGGATGGAGGTGGTGTTGGGGGAGAGGGAGGGACGAAGTCGATTTATTTGTCGGAGGTGGAAATAGGCGGCCCGAGTAGTATGGCTGATGTGGGATTTAAATAAGAGAGTGCTGTCAAGGATAACGCCCAAACTCTTAACTTGAGGGGAGGGGGAGACCACGGAGGTGTCAATGGGAATGGAGAAACTGGGAACTTTAGAGAGGGATGATTTCGTCCCTACGAGGAGCACTTCAGTTTTATCACTGTTTAATTTAAGGAAGTTGGACGAGAACCAGGCTTTGATTTCAGCTAAGCAGGTGGGGAGGGAGGAGGGTGGAAGTGAGGAGTTAGGTGAGCTTGAGAGGTACAGTTGAGTGTCGTCTGCATAACAGTGATATTGGATGTTGAATTTGCGGAAGATGGCACCAAGGGGAAGAAGATAGATGATGAATAGCAAGGGTCCCAGGACTGAGCCCTGTGGCACGCCTGAAGTGACTGGGGAGAGGTTGGACTTGAATGATTTGAGCTGGATGAACTGTGTGCGGCCTGAGAGGTACGAATGGAACCACTGAAGGGGGGTCTTGGCAAGACCGATGGAGGAGAGTCTACGGAGTAGAATGGGGTGGGAGATGGTGTCCAATGCTGCAGTAAGGTCGAGGAGGATAAGGATGGAAAGTGAACCAGAGTCAGCTGCAGTGAGAAGGTCGTTGGTTATTTTTATGAGAGCAGTTTCAGTGCTGTGGCGGGGGCGGAAACCAGATTGGAACGGGTCATAAAGGGAGTTATGTGCTAGGTGGGTGTGTAGTTGAGAGGCGACTACTTTTTCGAGGATTTTGGAAATGAAAGGTAGAATTGGAAATGGGACGGAGATTGTTGTAATTATTGGGGTCTGAGCCTGGTTTTTTCAGGATTGGGGTGATGGCTGCCGTTTTGAGGGATGAGGGAACAGTTCCTGTCAAAAGTGACGATTTAATGATGGCAGAAATGAGGGGGAGCACAGCAGGGAGGCAAGATTTGACCAGATTGGTGGGTAGGGGATCCAGCTGACATGTTGAGGGTTTGGATTTCCGGATAAGAGCATCGATGTCAAGATTTTGAGGGAGAAGAAAATTGGAGAATTGATGACGGTGAGGCAGATTAGTTGGTGGGCTGGGAGGAGGTCCGGGTTGGAGAGCGGAAAGTGTGCCTGTGTCTAGGTGATGGTGAATGTTTAGAATTTTTTCCTTGAAGAACTGCATTAGGGAGTTACATTAAAGGGTGGCTTTCAACAAAAGGGAGGATATGAAAGAACCTGATTAAAATAGGCCACAGAAGAAGAGATTAGTGTTGATGACTTTTGGAGCTACTGCCTTTTTATTAATGGTTTGTTTGCTAACTGTGCTTTCAATCAATGTGAAGTCTGATTGAACGTCCACGAAACAAAACAGGAGAAATGTGAAAATCAGTTTCAATATTTCTAACAAAGCAAGTGCTTTTTACAGTACCGCACGGCAGAGGCTCTCCAAAACTTACCCATCCCAGTGAGGAGATGGTACCTGGCCTTCTTACGCAGCCTGACGGTGTGGGTCTTGGCTGATTCAGCAGCATCCACCTCCCGGTAGGAGAGCTTGTACCCAGACGCCAGGGTGTGATTGGGTGACGGCTGCCACGTCACGTTGAGCGTGTTCATGTGCGCTCGGACTTTCAGCTCGGTTGGGGCAAAGATCACTGGAACGAAAACATGGAGGGCTTGTAACACTTGAACCGTGGAGACCATGGACCAATCAGATCTCCAGTCAGATGAAGACACAACATACAGCTGCTACACTTGTGTTTGTGTCTCTGTGTATTTATTTAAAGAAGGAAATCTGCGAGGGAGCCACCGAAAAACAAAAAGAAAGACACTCAAAGATGGGGAAAGTTAAGGAAAAAAAAGAAAAAGGAGCCAGATCTTACAGATGCTGTGGTCGCTGTGGTCGTAGCGGGCTAACGTCTGATGCTGGACCCAGTCGGAGGGAACCCCGAAGCCTATGCCAGTTCCAGCCGCTATCCTCACTCGGTATAGCTGGTTGGGCTCCAATTCACTGAGAGTGAATTGAGTTTCATTGCCCCCAACTTCAACAGAGAACACACTGTCTGCTATGGAGACACAAGGGGAGACACAGACTGTATTCCTGGGAGATGTGGACCATTGAAAGGGAACCCCTGCATGTTGCAAAGAGGGGTTCCTGTTTATTTGTTTTGGGGGTAACTTGCAATCACCTGCTGAGCAGATGCCATCACTCACCCTGCTCCATAGTGCTGTACTCAATGCGATAGTGGGTGACGGTTCCTCGGCTGCGCTCCGAGGGCAGAGGGTGCCACATAAGCCTGATCTCAGTAGGTGAAGAGCTGGCTATCGCCAGCTGCGGGGGTGCACTCGGAACTGGATGGTGTCATAAAAGATGTTGCAAAGTGTAACCTGGGTCATCTTACTTGTAGATTACACAAGGTTCTATTTATTTCTGAGCCGGCATCATTGCGAAGGTGCTGTGATCACCGTGATCAGTCCGATCCACGAAAGAAATGATTGCGTCTTTATATCAGGGATGTTTGTCTCTTTTAAATGCTCATTTGCTGAGCTTCTTTCTCAGTGAACACTGCAGCCTGTTATGAATAAAGGTTAGAAATATTAAGTGCTGCAGCTTCGCTTCAGCTTATCGCGAGAATGTCCAACAGCTGTGTTAGTGGTCCACATTGCACAACAGTCAAATCATTATCAGCGGGAAAACTTTGGTTTGTTGGTTTTACCAGCTAGATTACGCAACGTCTGACCTATCGACATGCTGGGATTGTTGCTCTGGGAATCACTGGTTTACAGGCAGCAACTTTCCAATTCTAACATGAGGACATAAATAAACTATAAACCAACATTACGAATATCCAAGGCCTCCTAAACCCGAACAACAACTAAGGGTGGTGAATACTATTAATGGCTCTCAATACTTTATCTGCATGTCTCATGTGTTACTCACCGTCCTCCATCATCTCTATGGTTACAGGCACAGACGGACGGCTAGCACCCATGGGGGAATAAGCCACCACAAAGAAGGTGTAGGCAGTATGAGGGGCAAGTTCTTTGACGAGATACTCGGTGGTGTCGTTGTTCATCGCAAACTGGTACTCCACATTATCAGCGCCTGAGAAGATTGGGCAGTTTGTCGTTAAGCCGTTAAGGAAGCGCGGGCTTTCGCGGACAGAGACCGACCTGTAGCCCGCTGATAGTGAACGGAGTATCCGATGATCTGGTCTGAGTTGTGCTCGGGTTTCTCCCAGGCGAGCAGGGCGGATGTGCTGGAGTAAGGCGTAGCGGTCACGTGCTGAGGAGCGCTGGGCAGACCTTCCCTCACGATGACCGTCAGCTTGGCAGTGGCGCATGCGGTTCCCAGTCCATTGTCAGCTATGCACTGGTAATAACCCGCGTCTTCCAGTGCCAGCTGGTTGATGAGCAGGATCCCGGGGCTTTGGCTCTTGACCCGCCTGAATGATTTGATGGGCTGGCCGTCCTTGAGCCAGTGCAGGACTGGGGAGGGCTCACCTGTGCTGTTGCACACAAACCTGGCCGTGTTGCCCCGGGACAAGGACGCCGTCTCGGGGGGCTGCACAATCAATGGAGGTGCTGTTTTAAGTGGGACACAAAAGTAAGCAACTGAGCACCAACTATGATGTTTACCAAATAGGTATACATATAGTACCAAATATCTTTATTGGAAACAGCCGATAACTGAACAATTCAGCCAGATGTCAGTGAACCAGACGAATCCCCCGTAAATAGAAGAAAATTCATTATAGCCTGAAAGGTCATCAGCAAATGAATGTAAGTAAATGGTAAGTTTCACCTTCATCGCTGGTCATCATATAAGGTGCACCAATTTGTTTGCTTTTTGAGAATATTAATGAGAGATGACATAAACATATCTTTCTTTAAAAAAAAAAAATAAAAAAAAAATATATATATAAAGATGGGCTGTCCAAATGAACGGGTTAATGTGAATTAATCCATCGTCACAATCAATCTGATTAAAAATTCAAAAGCAGTTAACGATGTAGAGCTACTCTTGCAGATGCTGATGCAGCAGCAGAAGCAACCGATAAAGATGGATGATGCTAATCAGCCCTGAACATGTATTGAAAAAACCCAAAACAAAACAGTAATATTATGCAGACTCTAATTTCACTTCCAGGTTAACATCCCACATTAAAAGGAGGCAAAAGCTAGTCATGGACTCTGCTAGCATGCTAGCTAACAGTTTGCTCAGCTTGCAACAAGTTTTTTTCTTGAGTCTCATGCAAAACAAAACGTGATTAATATAGATTAAAAATCGAGATTCATTAGAATGAATCAGCAGAAACCTTGTGGTTAATCTGATTAAACATTTTAATTGCTTAGATACTAGCAGTAATATAACGTTTAACTTTGTCTGAAAATAACGTTATTTTCAAGGGCAAACATTCAAAGACTTCTGCAGCACATCTTCACTCTGTAAAGAACGCTCTGATACAAAATTCAGTTCAATATTATTAATTCCTACATTTCTGCTTGAATTATATTTCTCGAAGATGGGAACACATAAAGAGAAATGACATTTGATATTTACAGATAATAAAGGATTTCTATTGCATAGCTTGTCTCCTACCAGGCACGTGCAGCTCAGCAGCAGCGGTGATGAATTCTCTGGTCTTCGGCTTGTTGGCTCGACACACGTAAACTCCAGCGTGGTGACTCCTGGTGTCCCGAATCACCAGGTTGGTTGCGAGGACAACCACGTCAGTGGAAATGGGCTTCCCATCTGATCAGAGAGTGAAAGTGCCATCGAGGGAAGTAGAGATCATTTCTTAAGCCTTCAGTTGCCAGAGAAACACCCAGATACAGAGGCGGCTGTCTGATTAGCTGTACATTTGACCTGTGACCACAAAGGTGGAATAAACAGGCGTCTTGGTGGCTGGTTTCAGTCACACGTGAACATCAACACACCATTTGATTATGGCCCTGAAAAATGTAGTAAAAAGGCCGTATTTTGACTTTTGGCCTCCTGCACTCACTCTCCTCCAATCAGCCTGTTACAGCCGCCTCCCTCTATCATCCTCTCACCATGTCTGGGCGCTCTCTTTGTTTATGGAGCAAGTGCTAACTGAAACCTCATCTCTAATGACCCATAGAGCCAAACAGCAAAGAAGCGTGTTCCCGACTTTTACCTTGCCTGCTCCAGGACACCAGGGGCTTCGGCTGGCCTTCTGCCATACACTCCATCACCGCAGGACGGCCGAGCATCACCGTGGTGTTGCGAGGCGGCGCCACAATCACAACTCTGTTCGGGTTTGCTGTCGGCTCTGGAAGAAGACAATCAGAGATCGGCAAGAGCTTCAGACAGACAACTAGAGCTCACTGACTGGTGCTGCCCCCCCCATCCCCGAGCTCATGCTCTCTGAATCTCTGACCATTGTCTCTACAACGTTGTCCCCTGGTGGCCTTTCCCAGCATCAGAAGTTCTTTCAGATGTCACTGATGAGGCTCATGTTCAATAAAATAGACACTACAACTAATATAGGAGGTGTGCACGTGTGTTTTGAGGGGTTTTTGCTCCGTACAGCTCTGTTTGAGGAGGACGGAGCAGGAACACTAAAAAGATGCTCCAAACTGTATTCTTAAGGTAGCTTGTTTTAGACCTCCTCTCAAAATAAACCCGCAGAGTGATCAAACTCCAAAAGTCAGAGGAGTGGAACCGTCTTTTATTCTAATATTAGAACCTAGGAGATCTAAGCAAAGAACCCAGATAAATCAGTCTTTGGATCGTCAAGCCTTTAAATATTCCACACACAAAGGGTTTTGTTGTTTTTATCTGACTGCTGCTGCTTCAAGTAGGGAAACAGTGAGGGATTTATCTCCGCTTTCTTTCGTGATGAAGACCAAGATTGGAGTCCTTTTAGAAAGCCTTGAGTAGATTTCCATGTATCCTTGGGTGTGACGAGAGTATCACTGGTTTCCACTTGTGAGTGCTTTGGTTGTTGGGATTATTAGAGCTTTCTGCAATCAATTTGACGAGGAAGAAAGCTTCTAAATGAAAAGTAGCCTGCCAAGCCAGAGCCCTGATAATCTGTGATGCGCCTCAAAATCAGAACTCTCAGATGCAAGCCCTGACAGAAATCTGGTAAAACCTTGTGCAAAACTGTTCAAAGTGCTCCCACCCCTTCAAGTGTAGGAATTTAATGAGGCAGCTTGAAGTTGTCTCCTTTAGCCTTATGGTGTTCTTTCTCTTCCATGTGTTTAATGTGGAGGTCAAAACACCAGAGCATGCATTCTTTTAGTTTCAACCTCTTCTTTTATCTACACATACTTTTCATTTTCACATTTCTGAAAGAAATGTGCATTAATACCTATACATGCAGATTCTAAAACACCTTTTCAACGCACACATAAAAGCATACGTAGGAGCTCTTAAAGTATTAAAGCAACCTGTCATTTGCAATTAGAATTCGAAATCTGCAATGCAGAGGTGTTGATATTCAGCATCACAGGACAGACCAGCGTCAATAGAATGACCTCGTCAGAAAGTCTGACATTAGGATTGGTTAGAAAATAAAGATTAATTAGGCTGCTTATCTACAGACTACAACACTGAAACAACAAACCTGTAGAGACTGTGAGCTTGGCTTCCAGACTCACATCCTTCCTGGCAGAGTTGGACACCACGCAGCGGTACGCACCTTCATCTTTCTTGGTCACCCTCAGAATCTGGAGCACCCCATTAGGAAGGGAAATGAACCTGCTGCAGACGGAACAAAGGCCAGAAAATAAGCCAGCGACAACAAAGTGAGTTGAACAGGGAAGCGGTAAAAGATCATCATAAAAAAGGCCTTTATGCCCTGCAGTATAAAACAACCAGCTGCCCAAAGGGAACCTTGGGAGTCTACACACATCTCCATTCTTCTCTATTCAGGTGAGAGACTCATGCGTTCATCTACTCTTATAATGGGAAGGGTTCTTGTGATTAGCCAGGCCAGTGAAATTGTGGCCTCAATACAAGGACAAAAGTAAATTCTTTCCCTGGCACAAAGCATTATAACATTGTAAAATTTCTTCTGGGGACTTGAGATTTCCTGTCCTCAATGTGGGGTTGCATATTAATGCTCGCCGCTTGTTCTGACCCAAAGGGCCCTGGGTCGGCTCACATCCTCCTAGTGTCTGATTAATCTTACGAAATGTGAGCAGTAGCCTGGTGCAGCGTGTGAGAAAAGAGTAATCCTACGAGCAAGAGGAGAGAGGTGGACAGAGGGGAAGGTGATTCGGAGCGAGGGGGAACACAGCGAGCAAATCTCAATGATGTTTCTGCCGTCCCTTAGCTTATCACTGGCAGGCCATTTACAGCACCAGAGGTGGGAGAACCACATCCCGTTAATAAGATCGCACAAACAGCACGCGGTCAGGGGGTCAGACGAGGCCACGGCTGCCCGTGGCACTTACAAAACAGGGCTGCTGTAGGGAAAAGTCACTGCGGCCATATCAGACATGTCAGACGGGTTAAACGTCTGGGGGTTTTAACTGAATGTGAAAGTGGGATTCAGAATGTGACATTTTAGGTTTTGTTGCTAGCAGCATGATAAATGGTGTGTTTAGACCTCTAGCGGGGATTTACCTCTGTGTATCAGGATTTCTCTAATTGTTAAGTCACTTCCCTCCAGACTGATAGTGTAATAGTCATAGCAGTGTGCTGAGTCAGCAGTCAGCATGATCCACGAGCAGTACTGGCGAGATCGAAAGACTCGGTCGTCTCCTCAATTGTGCCGACTCAGCTTAAAGTAGCCGTAAATCTCAGCGATGTTTCACATCAGAAAACATCAAAAGACAAAAGCATCATCGGCAACAGCAACTATGTAGTCGGCTCAGCGCGCTGACCTTGTCTCCTCAGGGACCGCCATTCTGTCCTTTTCCCATGTAATAGTAGGTGTGGGCACGCCTTCGATCTGGCACTCAAAGCGGGCAGCCCCCCCGATGAGTACTGTCTGGGGTGACGGCTCATGGTGAAACCTTGACAGGCCTGAAAACAGAGAAGAAAAACAATGGAAAAAATATGGCGTGGTGATTGTCAAGCAAACACACAAGAAGGCCTATTTTTAGTGCTGACAAACAGCAGGAGAGTAAATCCTTTTAAATAGGTGAAGTTGATTTTTAAGTGTGATCCAGTGCAGCGGTTTGGGGCCGTTTTCTGTGAAAGTTCCCTCCCAAAGCACGGGACAGAAGGATGGACGGAGCCTCGTGATGGACTGAGGCAAGTAAACAACATTTAAGAATAAATCGAATTTAGAAGAGCATAAACAACAATAGCAATGCCACTTTTAACTGTGTATTCACTGCACCCATTTACAGACTCTTGAAGGAGAAACTGGAGGATTTAATCAGGCTCTGATATATTATTTCACTCAACAGGTCAAGTATTGGCTGCATTCCAGGACATTGACCTAGAAGAAAGCCTGTGGACAAAGCTGAGCACCAGGAGGCAGAATTGAGCACTGTCTGAGGGTCTGATCTTTGACCCCGACCGCCTGTTGGAGGATAGAACAAAACTCAGACTCAGACTGGCTCAGACTGAGAAGTAGGGAGAGGGCATTGATTAAAGGAGAGAGCAGAGAGACACCGAAGGCGACCAGTGGCAAGGCCAAAAAGAAAGGGAGCGTGCTGACTTATGCTACAGCCTCTTTTCTTAAGTGTGGCCAGAGGTCCAGCATTTTGGTTGGAGCCATAGAAGTTACAAACCTTCCTTCACCATTGCAGGCTGCTGTTGAAGAAGAAACAATTGATGCTCCTTCATCACTGAATAAATGCTTCAGTTAAAATACACATAAACACTTTGCATGAAAGATGCGACAAGAACACAAATCACATCTTTCCAATTCTTCTCTTAGCTTTAGCAGTCCATAATTAAAACGCAAGCCGAATCAATCAATATCGTAAAGCGGGCGGCTGAACCCAATAACCTTAATATCTCTTTCCACACAACTGTTACGGTGCAATTAGACCTTGTGAGTCACATTTACTGACTTATCCAGTGTCTCCTGTTGCATTTAGCCAGTTTACAGGGTGAAAAACTGAGGGCGATGCAGGAGGACGCTGGTTTCCTGGTTTGTCTGGGACAGAACTGGGTCTATACGCCTACAGCGCGGGATGCTTAGCGACACCGCAGGTCTGTAGGAGTCATCGCGGCTGGCACTGATGTGATCAGATGTCAGCGAGGGGAGACAGGTACCAGCTCTGCGGTGAGCCGCCTCATCTGGTATCGTTAGAACTCTGTCATGACAAAGACCGCTGAGCCAGGAGTCCATCAGAGGACATCATGAACCTCTTTGAGGTGATCTGCAAAAGGAGAGTTCTGTCATTGCATGATGGTTAAATAGAAAAGCACTTTAATTAATAGATTTATGTAACCAGCGGCCATCAGACAAACTCAGAATATTAATTATTAGTTAACAGAAGTTTTAACCTTCAGTTGGTGCTCTGCATCATTGTCTGCATCAGTTTGCCATTGATGTTGCTGTGCGTCTCTGTGATTTCTTAAACAGTAACTTGATCATGCCCGTCTATAACGACCATTGAACCATTTCTTTTGTGAATAAGACATTTCGCTTGATGTGGGAAAGGCTTGCTCTGAATTTAGGGTCCAATTAAGTTCTCCTAATTGTTCTTCTGGTGAATAGGAAGGCCCGTTCTTGTTCGTTGCTAGATCAATGTCATCCCACACAAAGACTGCAGCCTTGTACTTAGTAGCTTCAGTGACACCAAAGATAATGATGGTTTCACTCTGTCTTCAGAATGCAGTGAACTGAAACCAAAAATGAGGACATGGCTCAGCCTCAAACCTTAAAATATATTTCTAGTTTACCTAAAAGTAAACTCAGTTTGAGACTGGTGGGGTCAATCTTATAATAAAAATGGCATGAGCAGCACTAAGCCTGGATTATTTAAGACTTCATCAATAAATCTTTATTTAATCTGCTTTACTTTGAATAAAGCCGTGGTTCGTTCATGTTCATATGTTTCCAGTTGAGAAAAAAAAAAGCTGAAATCTATCCAATAGCTGTTGAGCCCCCCCCCACTCCCCCAGACCCAAAGAGCATGTGTTAGACAGTGTGTCCGGTCATCCCACAGACTGACATGTCTGTCTGACTACAGCTGCTGCTAGCACATCTAGGCTGGGGGGGCAGCAGGACGTCCACTAGCTTCTCATCAACAACAGAATTACAGAGACACTGAGGGCAGAGAGCAGACATTCATTTGGAAAAGTCCGTTCCATTTTTAATTTATACTATCTAGAGGTGCGCCTTCATAAGAGGTGGCGATCCGTCAGAGAAAATGCTGTCATCCCTCCAGCGTGGGGAGCGTTGCAGGAGGGGTTGATGATTAACCCTCGTGACTCGGCGGCGGTTACTGAGATCGCGATGCCTCCATGCAAACACGTCACTCGCAAGGCTGCCAGAAAGTGCTTGACAGGCAAATGGGAATGCGTGTGTCATTGACGAAAGCTACGAGGCTCGAGTGGGCTGGATCATTCTACAGTCTCAATGCACACACAGAGTTGAGAGGAGACACTTTGCTCGTGTTGTAATGCAGCAACGGAATCTGGCTGAGCCTCCACGTCTGCCAAGGCAAAGAATAATCATGGTGTTGCTGCAGGGTCCAACTTTATGTTTAAAAAAATGTAGGCAACAGAAATCAAAAGTTGCAGCATCGCTCCTGTTCATCTGCTGCCTCGCTCTCCCACTCTCTCCCTCCAGCCCTTGACTTTCCTCTGACTTTTGCCTGTCTTTGTCTCTGTCCAACTCTGTAGCTTTGCCTCACTCTTTCGCCCCACAGCTATCAGATTGCAGCCCCCTCCCAAACACACACACACACACACACACACATAGATAATTCCACCATGTGACCCTGTTGCACACCAGCTTTCGAGCTGACCGTAAAATAGAAAATATGCACGACCCGTGATTCGTATGAAAGTATTTACATTTTTGATGTTTGGGTTTGGAAGCGTCCGCTCTTGTTGTTGGCATGAATTCATTTTCTGATTCACAGGTGAGATGTTTCTGCAGCTGTCGCACTGCCTTCAGATGAGCGAAGTAAAGAAACGTTTAATTGTTTTGGTGTTTTGAAGCCGGCTGTGTGTTGTGAGCTGAAATCCTGTTTTAGGGTGACTCTCCAGTTCATGAGGCTCTATCATACACCGTTTGGTCCAGGCCGTATCTACATGCTCATTATACTCCACAACAGTGAAGAGTGGCAGGTTTTATTTGATCATGGCAACGTTTTGACACTGGATGCCCATTCAGACTTAAGGTGGTTTGCTTGCATCTCATAGCTTCTTAGCATTAATTCTAATTCAAAAGACCATGAAGGGGTGCTTGCACCCACATTTGCATGCACGCATGCTGAAGGTCATTTTTTATGGTTTCACCATCCCCACAGACTCTCCTTCACCTCTTACACCTTCTGCCATTCATTTCCCTCTCCTTTCAGTCCGCATTGTCCGTCAAACAAGGACTCCTCATAAATAGACATGTGACAGCGGACAAAAGGGGAGGCATCCACAAAGGAAACTGTATCATTTTACACAAAGCTAATGATGAAATAAAGACGGGCACTCAAGAATGAGAGACTGACAGCCTCCTCTGGAGTGCAGTTCAGAACCTGCAGCTTGTCCTCTCTCCTCTCACACAAACAGCTTTCAGTTCATGTTGCATTCCTCCTCTGCTCTCCTTTACTCCATGACAGCTCAGAATCCTGTTTTAAAAAAAGCGTACCTGCACTCAATCACTCACAGCCCCGTCTCTGTCTGTTCAGGGTAAATGAGTGACAACTTCAGATATACAGCTGTAAATGTGGCTGAGTTGAAAGCTCTAGAAGCCATTAAAACAAAACAAAGCTGATATGTCCACTGGTGCTTTTTCCTTTTTATTTATTTTTAGATCACTTAAGGAGGTCTACTTTAGCACCTGTCTAAACAAGAACTTTCAATGGAATATGCTACATATCCCTTAACATGTTTTTGCTTTAATCAGATGTCAGTGAGGGCAGAGAGGCCCAGTTCAAGCACTGGTGAGAGCCTTGTCAACACCTGTTAGCCACAATCTTGGCAAGTCTTATTGTGTAATAGCAAAAGAGGAAACTCTTTAATAAAAAGACTTACAGCATGTAAACTGTAGTGGCCAGACCAACTCCCTCTTCAGACTAGGGTAGTTCAAAAATCATTATTTAGCTGCAGCACATCACATCAGCCTACAACAAAGGCTGCAGCAGCACAGGCAGAAACTGTAGCCTAAGCAGCACTGAGCCTTGATTATTTGAGACATCCCTTCATAAATCTTTGTACTGGTACTTTTAAAAGCCTTTACATCCTGTTTTCATTCTTGGGAATCTTTTGTCTTGTGTGCTCATAACCTTAAAGCTTTACCAGCCGGAGAGTTGACTCGCCAATTGAGACTAATGAATAATTTTACTTTAATTAGTGCTGAAAGCCCATTTACTGCATTTTGAATGTTTACTTTAAGGCATTTAGGTAAATCTTACCCAGCTCACATCACCCCTTAATGTGCAGAAATCTGACGTCTATCTGAAACCCATCCAGTAGCTCTCGAGCTCACTCGAGTTGGACAGTTATCCCATCAGCCAACACGTGTATCGGATCTTACAGCTGCTGCGAGAATGTTGGTGCTGGAGGAACAGCGGGACCTTCACTAACTTTCCATAAACAAAGGAAGAGACACTTTGGGCCAAAAGCTGACCCTGCGCTGATGTCCCCACAGTTGTGTGAGCAATGTTTCCAGTTTGAAAAACATTTCTTAGGAAATGGAATGAATTCCCTGTCTTTTTGTGTGCTTTTTCTTTTTCTTTTTTTTTTCTAACCAGAAGTTAGCAAAATGTCAGTTGTAGTCTCTCAAGGTCATGAGTGGGCAAACCTTTATGGATGGAAAATCACATTATCGCAACCTCAAGTCGCATCCGAATCTGAAATCCTTAATTTTATTAAAATAGGTGTTTCATTACAGCAGTTTAAGGGATGATATATAACTACTTGACACCTACTTGCCACGAGAACATTCACAGTTCGGCTGGTCAAGGCTCCCAGTGCGCTGGCAGTGACACAGCTATAGGCTCCCTCCACACCCGGAGGGGGCTTTCCATCCTGAGAGGGCTGCAGGAGCAAAGATCCGTTGTCCAAATACTGCACGAAGTCTCCTCCCTCCAGAGGCAGCGGCTGACCATCCTGAAGCCAGGTGACATTAAAAGGTGCCTCGGTGGCCCCAAGGTTGCAATCCAGCAAGAGGGGCAAGCCAGGCTCCAACACTACATGGCTGGGTCCACCCCCACAGCTCAGCTCCACTGAAACAATAGTTTCTGTGCGGGTGGGAAAAAAGAAGTGTGTCATTATATATGAACATGTTTTAAACAACAGTTATTCAAAAGTTTAGTTTGTCCATCTTAACACATTTTTTTATTGCAGCATAACACTATTGCAGCTCTGCCACCCTCCCTCTTGCTCATCAGAATGAGCTGATCCAGTTTATTGCTTATAGGATGGCTTCAATGACTTGATTGTGTTAGCGGTACATGGAGGGATCGGGGTAGCGCATTCCACAAAACGGGAGTTTCGGGTCACGAAGAGATGGAGTGCAAAAAAGAGGGTTGGGCAGGTGAGGGGAGGAGAGGGATTTGTCTGTCAGCAGCAGACATTAGAGTCAGTGAGATCCAGGGGGGAGCCCTGGGGCGAGGGGCCTACGAGCTGTGGAAATGAGCAGCAGAAGCATCCTCAGTTGAAGAAAACCTTCATCCACAAACTCTGAAATATTCTCTTATTGCTGAGGGAGAATCTCCTTCAGAGGTGTCTGACAAAAAGCTCTTCCCTACTGGCCAACCACCCCGGCTCTGGCTGATTGGCAGCAGAGGGAACGATACGTTCGGATTGACGATGAAAGACTTAACCTTCATCACGCCACCGTAATGTCAGCCAAAACCTCCTCTGTTTCCATTCAAGCAACGGTCGAACATCGAGGCTGCGTTGAGTTTGCACCCCTACAAAGAGAATCAGGTAAACCAAAGACAGGGGCAACGCTACCGCGAGCTTCCGTGTAGCGTTCCAGAGTTTACGAACATCTGATGAAATATACCAGAAGGAAAAACTCCAGGTTTTTGCTGTGGGACTGCACCCACTCACCTCTTATTAGTGGGTTTAATACTTTCTGGCATGAAAGGCGCCCACGTGATACCATGAGAAAAGGAAGAGAATGCTCAAGGTGAAGGACAGCGAAGTAAAGACGAAGTGGGGTTGAATCTGCACATCGACATCTGTGTTAAAATCTCAATTCTGTAGGCAAATACACTGATGCGATTTCATGAAGAAGAGGTAAAATGCTGTTTAATACCTTATAATGCGTGCTCTCTGAGAGTTCATGAACCATAAACACAAATAACTCAAAAAACAATCATCTTTCACTGAAAGAATCAGCAATGATACAGATTCAGTCTAGTTTGGCACAGCAAATGAAGATTAAATCAGGGCGAAATGCATTTTAAATGGAATGAATGCTTGCCATACATTTGTGTACTTATTAAAATTTGTACTTATATAGATGCCTGCTACGTAAATGACAAATAGAACAAAAATGGACTTTATTTTTCACATTCAGAGTTATATACCCTCAGCCCACTCAGTCACCTCCCCCTCAATGTGTGTGTTGTGTTCATTTGTTTGTTCAAAAAGCGTCATGTATTTTGAAGAAAATAAAATAATTGTGTTTAAATGAACTGAATTTCTCCTTGTGGGATCAATAAAGTAAAGCCATTTTTATTGTTCATTAAGAAAATCCAATTCAGGGCTCAAAACCGAGCAGATGGATTTTTTGGATCTCAAAGGCCTCTACTTCCGTGATCCACCTGGGCTGTCTACTGTTGTGTTAATCTACATAAATCCCCATTTTCTGTCCTCTTCTTGATGTCCACCTGGACGACAGGAGTAACATGAGACATTAAGATGGCTGCAAACAGTAGTCCTCTTGTAGCAAGGTCGCCCCAGGTAACTTGGAGGAATTCCAGTCTCGAATCAGAGGGGGGTGATCTCATAAAATGTCCTGTTTGAAAAAGTTCACATGTCATCTAACATGCATGTGTGGGTGTGTGTATATATACTATATATCTATATTTTACTGGCACTTAACTGTCTATTATTAAACACTGTCAACCAAACCAGAGTATCAACCTTTAAAGGTCACATTGTTCTTTCTAACCAGGAATCCACAGGTTTTAAGTGGCTGTGAGATAGATCAACCTCTGGCTGCTCTCTCTCGCGCGCTCACTGTGTGTGTGTGTAAGAGTGTGTGTTTGTGTGTAAGAGAGCAGGTTTCTTTCTGCTTCTTGTTCACCAGCATTGGTTTAATTAAGTTAATGGGAGATGGAATTTTCTTCCTTGATTAAATGAGGCCTGACCCCCCACCATCGTTTCCTGATGAAGAAACGAGGTAGCACTGTGCCGAGGAGGGCTGCGCACACACACACACACACACACACACACACACACACACACACACAGTGCCCATCAATCGCCATGGCAACGACACACCCATGTACACATGGACTCGTGCAAACCTTGTAAGAAAAAAAAACACACCCTTCGTGTACAAGCATGCCGACACACAAGCGCAGATCGCTTTCACAGCAACTCTCTCCTGTTTCAGCTAATTAGGTCTCATTAAGTCATTAAAACGCGAGCAGCCTTATTCCAGTTCGCTGCCAACGATTTCACCGGAGAGGTAGGGATGGTTGCACGCCGGGGATGAAAGCCATTATTTCTCGCAGAAGTTGAGAGGAGGTGTGAGGCGAACGAGGAAAAAAACAGGACAGGGCGTACTTCCTTTTAACAAGGTTCCAACACATGACACCAACCCAGTAGGAACTCACTGTGGAAGAACTTAAAGCATAAACAGAGATTACCTATTTGGGAATCTCTCACAATTTGGGAAAATGAACATGCAAGCATGTTCATGTTCATGGAGCGGCATTAAAACCAGCACAGCAATATCTGCAGCCCCAACATAAATATCTGCGCCTCATGAGGACACAGTGTGGGGAGGGGGTGGGGGGGGGGGTTTAGTGGCCATTTTACTGTTCAAATGAGAGCTGTTGGGAAGGACAGGGCGCTCTCCAGCTGTGCGAGCACGCTGAGCTGCAGTGAATGGATCACGATGGCACTCTGCCAGAATCAGTCATAGCTTACACTGCGTTGGGAGCAAACACACACACACACACACACACACACACACATACACAAAAGCACATTTCACATGTATTATACACCGCCCATATAGCATCACTAGCTATCGACATTTTTTTCTGGCTATGCATCGGTCTTACACGGGGATTAAAGTAGGACTGCAATGATTTATTAAATCAGTATAAATGTGTTTGTACTGTACAGAGTCGGAGATGGAAAACAAATTCTATTTTTTGGGAAAAAAAAGTGTGTTTCCTGTTTTCGAATTAAACAAAAATGGCATGAATAATAATGATTAAGATCATGCTAGTCTGTTTCTGTTAGCCATTTTAAAGAAGCTCTGGGTCTTTGCATGCAAATGTTCTTTTTTTCTGATTCTGGTGCTCCATAAGAATATGGAGGATTTTGTATCTTGCTTCTAAATCAGAGACCAAGTGGGCACATTTCTGTTTCCTCACTGTGTGCACATAAGTACAGACACACGAAATAGCATCACTGCCTTTCCACTTTATGTTTAGTGACCAAAGGACAACCACATAAGCTTTATTGGGCTTGGAACTAATGTTTCAATAAGAGTTCAATAAGACCCACAGCTTGGACCGCATAGCTCCCGATGAAAAGCCAGAGAGTTGAAAGAGCTGTAGATTTAATATGAAGCCCTGGACAAGGTGAAGCATTTAGAGTGAACTACTAAGCTAAAAGAAAAAAAAAAAATAAAATAAAACTTTTTCTTAAAATGAGGTTTATATTGGGAAAAAGTCTCTTCATAGAATAACTGAATTGGATTAAAAATTCTGATGTATAAATAAGGTTTATGAAAACAGGATTATCACTTAAAGCATTCAAACCCAGAGTGTGGATTAAAAGCTGCTTTAACTGTTTAGGAAGAACATAATGCACTCAGACAGACAGACAGATAGATAGACAGATAGAAGGAAGGCTGAGTGCACACTTCAGAAGATGGAAAATTCAAGGTACACTATGAAGAGGAAAGATACACCATGAGGGAACAAACTAAAGAATTTTTAAAACAATAGTCTACAACAGTGCAGGTAAGGTTAGGCAAGGCTGTCTCCAGTCGAGTCCAGTGCAATGTGATTACAGGTGCATTTGACACGAAGGACCATGAAGAACACTCTGTGCAGTGATATGCAGTGACTGGTGCCTCCCGCTGAAGGGACACGGCTGCGGTGGATAATTGCTATGGATCCACAAAAGAAGAACTATTTAGGGGTCATATTGGTGTCGGAAACTGGGCTCCCATAGGCAAAGAGGACAAGGGCAGTGATCGTGTGTGTGTGTGTGTGTGTGTGTGTGAGAGAGAGAGAGAGAGAGAGAGAGCAAGATTACATAGTAAAACTCTCATTTGTTTGAGTGATCTGAATCTATCTGAGGCAGATATCTTCTGTGATGGTAAATCAGTGTTTACGATTTCTGGAGTGCTGCAGAAGGCTGTGCGTCACTCCGCGTTCTGAACAGCTGCTCTGTTAGGTGTTAAACAGCCCAGCTGTGGTTTACTCCCATGATAATGCAAGACAGTGGGCTTCCTTCACCCTCAGATGCCTTTACACAGCTTCGGTATCGGCAGGGTTGACTGAGATCACATGTAATGACTCTTTCCAGCATCTTTAAAAAGTTTGTTTCCAGTCTAATCGGTGAGGTTCAACTGGTTTATTGTTACTTTTAATTCCGGTTCAGGTTGGAACCCACTATGGAGATTTTGGTTGAATAGGGACATTGCCGGGTTTAACCAGACTAACAATGAATCCTCGGTGTTCATGTGAAAATCACATTTTCTTTTCTTTTTTATAGATCCTGTCTAAAGGGTGACATGGCTCCCCCTCTGTGTGTGACAGAATGTCACTCTCATATATGCTTTTCTTGTATTAATTATATTTCTTTTCCACTAAAACCCAGTGATTTGAGTAAAGGTCCCAAATTAAAACGTCAATGCTAATATCTGAGCATGTTTACAATAAAAAAGAGAATCCAAAAGTTCGCTTGGATCCCTCAGGACAAGTAGCATTTTACTGACTTTAAAAGCATGTCACAGGTGGTGGTACGAATGAAAAGTTAGCGGTCAGAGTGACCCAAAGATAGGTGAATTAAAAAGAAATAACAAAAAAAAATAAACACTGCTGCAAAAAAGCCATGAAGCTGCGTGCTGGGACAAACATGGCTGCCGTCCTCCACAGGTGGGAACGAGGGTGGGGGAGGGATGCAGGAGGAGGTGAATCACTTCAGCCCCTCGTGCCTCCTGCTCTATGTACAGTGCTCACTCATCCAAGTCCGACTTCCTCCAATCACAGCGCACCTTCCCTTTATGAAGGGCCTCCCAACAGCACGGGGCCATGTCAACTGTCAGGCCCACTTGCGCGAGTCAACAAAGCGAGTTATAAAACTAACACGGGAGTAACGCGGCCGAATCAGAATCTGCTCATTCACGCGGGGGCGCGGTGAACACGCAGGAATTTGTGACCCAAATAGTGGTTTAACACACAATCCCAGTTACAGGACGCTGGAGCGGAAGCTGGAAAAAGGCAAAACGCGTCGCCCTAAAATGTGTCACCTGGAAAACAATAAAGATTGACAGTAAGACGGGGCCGATCTCACAGGGGGACAGAGATGATAAATGCGGCTGCGACGTGACAGCAGGTACAGGACGTTCCGCTCACCCCCATGGTGCTCCACAATTAAATGTTCCATCACTGCTGTGAGACATTTGCTGTGATCTTTGAGGAAGGCGTTGCATTTGAATGAGCGGTAACAAATTCACCCGCGTCCCGTCATTTCCCCGAGGATTCTTGAGAGTGCGCTTCGTACAAATGATTAATCCTGGAATCAAAGACCGAAAAGCGACATTGTACTGCAGTTATTTTCTTTTTTTGCCTTTCCCTTCTCAGTATCAAATCTTTAAAATGATTATCCGCGATTCTTCTGAGAAAACGCCTTCTATTCAACATAAGTGGAATCAGAAGCAAAATAGGCTTCACTTTCAACGAAGCCATCTACCTGCCGGTGGAAACAAACAAAACAAATGAGGGAACTTTTAATGGCATGATTTCGAAGTCATTTCACGTCTATACATAAATTCAAAGAACGCCTGATTGAAAGGAAGAAATTCAACTAAAATCCAAGTGATGTTTTTATTTGCAGCTGCTGGAGAGAGGCTCAAAAGTGTGTGGCTACATTTCCTTGTCAGGGCCACTGATTTTTACTTTCACTCTTTGAATATGACCTTATTATAGAGATCCTTGATTGGAAGCCACTTAGAGTGGCTTTTGCTTGGGGAACGTGTTCTCGAGCTTTAATTCACGGTGTATACACTTCATTTCATACCATATAAGATTAGATTTGCCCAGGCACAGAAGCTAAAAGCATTTCTCAAATGTGTATCCAATTGTTGCGACTGCCTCATCAGTGTGCTCTCTTCAAATGGGACCGATCCGTAAACAAGCAGCTTGCCGGCTCACACGCACACTAAAACTTCAGCTAATGAGAGAATGAGAAGGTTGCATCAGTTACATGCTGCCGAGTCCAGCGGGTACAGCTAATGAAATACATACTTTCTCCTCCAAAGAGGTCCACAACTGCAGTTTACTGCCTCCTTTTGATGTTCACCAACCTCATTACTCAACCTACTGCCTCTCTGGCCAGTCCTATAGTGTTTCTACATTCAAAGCATTTGGGGTTTTAGGCGGCGGCCAGAGCGATAGCCGGCTTTTCCAGTGATGTTGTGCTTCAGACTGAAGTTGACGTCGGCCGAGCTTGTTGGGGCGATGTATTTTATTACCCCGGTGCAGCAGCAGCAGGGACATCATGCGTAGTTATCTATGACAGTCTGTGGCAAACGTCACTGAGCCAATAAGCAGACGGGATGAAAAGTGCAATCTGTCTGAGTGCCTTTGTCGCCGCAGTAATATCTGTTGTTCCTCCTGGGAACAAAGAACCAAGAGAAAGTGCCACTGATAAGAAGCAATGCTTTAAAAAAGGAAAGAAAACAAACCCCTTAACTCCGTTGTGACTGGATGGAAATGTGAGCTGTTACAGTCACACTTCTTGTGATCTACACATGGCAGAGAGCTCATTTATATGGCTCCTTTAAAAAAATTCCATCGCATATTAAATATTCAACGATCACATTGTGGGCCGACACGAGGCCACAGTCTAAATGTTATCAAAGCAGATCTGGCAGATACACTAAAGAGGTGCTGATTTATATTTCTTTATGTAAATGAGCTAATGACATATGAAAAAGAAATCAGTGAATTATCATCCCGGAGAATCTTAAATATTTAACATGGGCAGCACCTGCCTGCGCACTGCCGATCTCACATTTTTAATTTATTCTTACTACAAAATACATCTGGACAATTTTTTTTTTTTAACTCCAGAAGAGGAGGAATTCAGCAGATGGAATTTGTGCTCCGAGCTCTGTCTACCTGCATCAGCGTGGTTCTGCTCCCTGAGCATGAAAAGAGGGAACGCTGGGCACCGGAAATTTAACATATTCACTAGGAATCAGCATATTGGCCGCAGAAGTACATGCAGCCTGTACTCAGCCCAGGGGCTCTTTAAATAATATGCATCCTAATTTAACTGGGACTCTCGTGTGGGGGGGTGTACTCACAAATCACAGCTGACACACCCATCCACACATGCTAGTAAACAGGCGCGCACGCCAGGGTGAAATCTCCCCAGCAAACAGGCAAACACACGCAGACTCGGTTGATTGAATGCTAACGTGCAGAGCCAAGGCCCGCACGATCCGCGCACGTGTGAGACAAGCTCTGATGTGGCGAGACGAAGGATTAGCGCCTCAAGATGAGAACACAGGACACCTCGGAGGAGGTGGGTTGGGGAATAACGACCGTGACTGGGATCCAGAGGCTCAGATGGACAGTTGCACAGCAGATAGCAGCTATTCGGGCCACACCCCCTGTGTCTGGCCACACCCCCTCTTGGATGAAAACTAACAATATATAAGTACCAGGGCCAAATTGGACAAATTAGTGGCACCGTGCCCTGAAAGCTGCTGCTTTGCATTTTGCACACTTGATTAAAAACTCAGCGAAGACCTGTGGCTTCACGCCACAGACAGAAAGAATGAATAGAAGGTGAAGCGTTGGACTTGGAGGGGGGCAAAGTCCCTTCATCACATATTTAATGATTTTATTTATTGAGTTTACTGACTGACATGTGCCTGATGGCAGAGGGCGAGAAAAAGAAAACTCAACAATAATGTCAGTACGCTTTTATTGTGGCGTATTAATGGCGCTAACGTAAGACACATGCTTTTAGAATAGCCCTTGGTTTAAAATTAAGTGTCCACTTGAGAGGCGGCCAGGAACAGGGACTATTTTAGAGTCAGGAGTCCACATAAACTCAGCCGGCCGTCTTTCCTTTAATGAACACCGTTTAAATGACAAAGTAAAACCGGACACAGAGCCTAAAAACATTGTTTCCACTTTGTTCCTCCAAACAGGCGTCTGCTCACCTTTGCCACAGCGTTTTATCCACATCTGCAGGTCGTTGGAATATCACCAAATCCGTGTCCACCGAAATCTGTCCAGACTTTTGCAGCCTCATTTGAAAAAAGATTGAATTCTCTTCCAAAGGAGGTTCAACACAACAACAGACCAGCGGTTTTGTACCTTGTTCAAACGAAATCTAATAAAATAAAACCAGACGAGCGTCCAGAGCCTGTTGTGCTTAATTAACGTGGGACTCAAGTGAGACAAATATATCTGGAAAGATCAGATTTATATTCAAACACTTCATGAACTAATCAAATGGATCAAATGAGGCTGCTGACTTAGACTGTTTGGAAATAAGAAGAAAGACGTTCCACAGGAACATTAATTCACTGTCTTTGACAAGCTTAACTATGACGAGACGGCAGCTGTATAGAAACTCTGACTGGATTAGACTGAAAATGTGCATCTGTCTAAAAAGACTGCCGTGTGGTTATGTGTGGAATATCAGGCCCTACTGTGCTGCGCACCGACGTTTTGATGATGATCACAAATGACCACAAATGCACCGCTCTAAATTCCGCCAAGCTGCAAATCTGAAACCCTTGTCCAACTTTACATCGCCACATATTTAGGCTAGAGAATGGAATTTGGACCGGAGTACATGGTGCAGTGGAATAAATGGTTGACTCAAAGAGCATTTCCCTCCCACCAGCGCACAGGGTCATTCCAACCAAGTTGCTCACCGCACGCAAATTTCCTCTGGCGTTCAGTCTTTTGGAGGGGAAAAAGGAGCTGCACGCGAACGCCGCCTGACCTGAGAACATTGAAGCAATATCTGCTCACAGACTAATGCAGCAGGTTTTTTTTTATGTTATTGAGTGCTGTTAGAATCATGCACCAGTGCAAACTCAAATCATTGGAATGGTTTTATTCAAATGATTTCCCTTATCTGGAAATGAAAACGGTGCCTTCCTTTTTCTTTTTATTGTTTTTTAATGTTAGCAATGTGGATTGCGGTAATTCTACTTTTCCCGCCAAAAGAGGCAACACTGTGGTGCCACAGAGCCACAGGAGCGGAGAGCTTTCCCGCTCACCTGCTGGCACAAGTCAAGTGAACGCGCATTAACGTCAAGCGTTTGCGAGATGCCGTATGAGATGTGACAACGTTGCGTGAGGCGTTACATTGATGCCCAGAGATTCACGCAGATGCTCTTTTCATATGAGCCGGTTAACGAGCGCATGTGACACTGCTGGAACACGTTTTCAATCCATCAGAACAGCCTCTATTGTTGGCGGACGGAAGGTCGACCCTTGACCTCAGATTAGCTTCTTCTGGTGACCGCAAATTCATCCTTGTCCCGAAATCCCCTCCCTCCCCACCCTCAGCTGCCCACCCGCTCGGCGGCCTCGGTTCCCACGGCCGACACCGACCGCTCAGCATTGGCGCTCCACTCGACCGTCACAGCACACGCACAGAGACGTGCACACGCCAGCAGGCCGCGAACGCCGAGCGGTGTGACCACAGATCGAGCGCGTACTTATCACCACCAACTCGCACTTGAGTGTGTTTGTTCCATTTATCTGTTTGTTTGTGACCGCCAGTTATTTCAGCGTGCGCCTCGTTTATCAACCCAGCGGCTCTTCCGACGGCGGCTACCTGTCACAACTTGCAGCGATAAATCAGGGGCGCGGATAAATCCCCGCGTCCATCAGGATCTCCATTTACCTGCGAGAGAGATTCCATCATCTGAATGCAAGCGCCACTCACGCTAGTGTCAGGATGAGCTCATAGGGCAGCCTTATTTATTCTGTCTCTGCTGGCGTCTGCGCGTCCTGGAAGTCCAACAGCATATAAATTGCCTTCTCTGACCTGCTCCAGTTAAATCAAATGAAAAGTGAAGCATCCTGGACGCTCAACGCGCTCCACCCACCACCACTTCAAGGCTTCTCTGTTCACAATTCAACAAAAAAGTCATGGAACCTGGTTGATGAGTTAGTTGATGAGATCCAGTCCGACACGCTGGGCCCATCTCTCAGATGAAGAGGAGCCATACAGGGTAATAAAAACAGACGCAACTGACGTGCCAGTGGCTGCTGGAGTGGGCTGAACTTTAATATCAGCCTCTGTATATGTGGATTGAGGATAAGGGGGACAAGTTATGAAATAAAAGGATGACTGGGGTGAAAATAGAAATCAAATCACATCTCTTTCTCTCTCTGATAAAGTCCCAAAACTTTTTTTTCCCTGCTTATAACCCATGAAACCAAAAATGTGTGCTGCAGTCTGACACCTGAGGCCAAAGCAAACCCAAAACTTCCGTCTCTGGTAGTCAGAACGGTATTTAATGCTTTGTTCACTACATGTGGATGCAGAAATACTTGATGCCCTCTCCTCAGCCCTCGGACAAAACACTGGTGCCATCTCACTTCCAGCACTTTAACCAGCAGTGATGTTCCGCACAGGTCTTTGTCATGTAAATAGAGCCGCCGTCTCGTCGCCGCCTGTGTGGGCTGACTTTCCTCTTTGCGCTCTCTCCCAAGCGTGTGCGACTACCCAGCACTTCCACCTTTCCCATTTAAACGTTCCCCGGCTCGTTTCTCTCAAAATCCACACATGCAAGGTGCAAACGAGTTAAGTTAAGCGCGTTTCAAGGCCGAGGCTGACTCCAGAAGCCTCCGGCCGCGGCCGGAACATAAACTTCTCCACCAGTTCGAAGCCCTCTGGCGGCTCTGGGGGACCCGTTTCCGAGCCAATGCTGCAACTTTGAAAACAAGGAGCGCCTCCCGCGTTCGAGACAGCCCGTTAAGTAAACGTGCCGGAGAGGCCACCAAAGGTTACCGAGCACACGGGTGCATGTTACAGCAAGGTGCGCATTCGCCCGTCGGTTCTCGTATCACATCCCAGTTTAACGGTACCGTCGGCGCGGCTGCGCTTTAGGGGGGAGTGAACCGTCTCACACGTTATGCCCCAAAAACAAACCATGCGGGAGATTAAAGTGAGTGTTTTACCTTGTTTGGATGGACCACAAAGCAGCCAAAGAAGACAGAATAGCCTAATTGGACTCTCCAGCGCCATGTACAGCCTCTGATTTCCACCAGCGGGGTAGCGGTCTGCGTCTATCCAGGCAGCTGTACCGTCACAGCGACATAAGCCTATGCTGGAATCCGCTTTTGTCTCTGCCGGTGCGTAAAAGAGTCTCCGGCTCTCTTTGGTCACGCAGACGCTCGGTCCACCTAACAATAAGGCTGCGTTGGTCCGGGGAGCGCCGTCTTGTCTCTCAGCGCTTCAACGCCATGTTGCGAACCAATGTTAAGTGTGTGTGGGGTGTGTGTGTGTGTGTGTGTGTGTGTGTGTGTGTGTGTGTGTTGGCGGCTGGTCTGCGCGCACACACAAGCAGAGAGAGAACGCATGGGCGCACACGAGCGCACGCTCTTACACGCACACGCACATTCACCAGACAGTGGCTGGCTGCTTCGCCTGAGTCCTGGAAAGCACTCGGGGGACACTAACACACTCCCTCTTCTTCCTTCTTTTTTGGCTGGGCTCCGAGCTCCAACAAACACTTGGGAGGATCTTTCAGAGCGGATATGGTCATTTCACCGCGAAGCTTCGAGACCGAGTGTGCAAGCGCGATCATGTGCGCGCAACTACAGCTGTAAATGGGATGACGTCCCCGCCGAACCCAGGCGCGGAGAGATACTCTGTTGAGGAGGAGACTACCTATTCAGTTATTTAAAAAGCCTTCGTCTCTCTAGCTTTCTCTTTCTCTCACTCTCTCTCTCACACACACGCGCGCACACACACATTCGTCCTTGTGTATATCAGAGACAAATGTACATGACAACATGTAAGTAAAACAAAACCGGGGGGGGGGGGGGGGGGGGGGACAGGAGAGTGGCACACGTGCACCCTGCAAAACAGACAAGAGGAGGAGGAAGGAGGGAAGCTGAGATGGGGGGTGGGTGTGTGTGTGTGTGTGCGCGCATCCCAATCAATCAGGCAGGCTGCCTCCTGTACTGGCTGGACCCACTGACTCTTGCGGTAGCGGGAGCCAGCTGGAGCCCAGCCTTCCTCCAGCAGACAAAAGACTCCGCCTCGCGCAGCACTCGCAGCATCACAGCATCACCGACTCAGGCAGCAAAGGCTGAGAGGGAAAGGAGAACACAAAAGCTCCCCTCCAGCAGTCAGATGCAGCTATCAAAGCTTCCCCTTCGCTCTCGTAAACCTCTTTTTTTTGGGGGGGGGGGTTCTTTAAAATGTCCATGCACTGCACCATCCCGCCACCACCAGCACATCGCCTGCCTCCTAAAGCAGAAAGGCGTGTGGTCAAAAATGGCCCTAATGAAGGAGTTCCCTTTGAGAAGCTAATAATATCTTGTCTGGCCGGCTTTCTCGTCTGGGCATTTTCATTTACGATGTGCGATTGATTTGAGCTGATGAAATGAAAGGGGACCGAGGAATTTCCCAGGTGAGTGCTTAAAGAAAACGGCTGAGCCATCGGATTATGGGATTGTGCTGGGGAAAACCTAATTGCGCCGCTGTATCCGCTGTAATGATGGTCTGTAATTTCTCCCATTCCCTCATCTCTTCGCTTTTATTTATTTAATAGACTAATATAGACTCTAGGAAATGTCCCAGGCTGGGTGATATTGCAGAAAGTCAAAGACCAAATGGAATTTCCATAAAGGCAGCGACTTCTCACTCAACAGTTCTGGTTCGTAGTTTGTCAGCGTTTGGAGCCTCTTCCATCACAAAAGGGATATTTGGTTGCGTGTGGCTTCTCAAGGTCTCAAACTGTCGCTAATACGCATAGGTCTTCACCGGCTAGTTGGAAAAAATGTCGAGGAATCTTTCCTTTTCTTGTTAAAAAAGTGAAAGGAGACTTATTTAAACATTCGCTGATCTGCCAGTTGAGGCCATTCAGGGGAGAATGGGGCTGCATGAACACTTCCTACTTATGTCATTTGATTTGGCGGTTGATCCCTGGTTGGCGGCTCCGTTACTCTTGAAAACAAGAGTTTTGTGATGATTTTGGATATTAGCTGAACGGGTCTGCTGCTCCAACGAGATGAAGCGGCATACAGAAGTCTGCAAGGGATCATTTACTTTCAGTAGGAGTCCGTCCGTGTGTTTGCTAATAGGAACAAGAGAGCGGCTGATGAGGATGCTCTTTGTTTGTGGAGCATTCAGCAGTTAGCATCAGGTTTTGGATGCTCCTCTCTCGTGTGCAGTACGCTCCAGGCAAGGATTCAGCTCCAAAGATCCTCTTTTCTGGTGCACTATCTCACCTTTTTGGGGTTCTCTCGGGGAAATTCAATGTATTCTATCTGGTGGTTTGTTACAGATTTCAGTGTTAGCTCGGATTTCGGAACTGAGCTGCTTTGTTTGAGCCTGCAGAAAAAGATTCTCCACGAAGAAAAATATCTGTTTGTCCAAAACTTTCAGCTTCAGCCCATTAGTTTTCTATACTACACCCCAGGTTTCTCTTCCCAGACTTCCCCAAGAACTGAATTCATATTTACAGCCTTTTACCTATCCCTGCACAGACCATGATACATGACACAACTCGATCTACCTCGATTCCAGAATATCAATTCCTCACCGCGGCCTTAGCTGTCGAGACAAGGACCTTGGAGACCAAGATTGGGCAGATGATTTGAGGCTGAAAACTTATTTTTTGGCACTCTCGACTAATCTCCACCATCGTATATCCCTCAGGATGCTGTCACCTTCGCAAAGTTCCCTCCCTTTACCTACTTTACGGTCGTGGTGTCGTTAATAAACCCAACATGGAAGTTGATCTTAGCCACATGCTGGATAATATTGGTTTGATACTCAAAAGTTTTTTCAAAAAAGTTTTCACCTACATCTTGTATCTATAGTGAAACATATTCTACCAGAAGATTTGAAGATGATACGACTAGTTAGCAACGACTAGTTAGTGTTGTAGAAAGCATGCTATACTGTATTACAGTGGTATTGGCTTTACGGTTCCACATTTTTAAACAAATGAAAATTTTTAATTAATATTTATTTTTAATTTTCATATCTGTAATAAAGGATTTTTAAAGAGATTGAATTCAATATTCAATATTGTGGCAACATAGCCACGCTCTTTCCTGCTTTGTTGTCTCTTTGTTGTTGTTTTCAAAACTGTCTTCATCGTCTAACGTGTGAACAATACGAATAAGACATGTCTGCCTTTCAGCCTCCTCAAGGTCGGAGCCACACAGCTCCATCATGACAGGAGAGTCAGCATGACTCCTGGATGTGCTGTATGAACGAGGATTCGCCAGACAGACGGAGGAGCGCCCCCAGCAGGAGGCACTGAGAACTGCACCCATTAAGGCCAGACAGGCTTGCATCATTCATGTGCATTCATGTGTAATCTCTATAATGGGAAAATGTGACCAGAATGTTTAACTAACCGGTGCACAAACAAAGGACAGAAGTCTTTCACTCGGCTAACTCTCTTTCATCTGAACCTTTCGGTGGTGAACACATGTTAACATATGTAATATCTGCTCACTAGCATCTGGATTTAATCTCCTTTTTCTTTTAACAGAACAAACACTGTACGGTACAGTCCATGGTTCATGTTTGGATATGTAAATGAGCTTGGTGTATGATTGCCTTACCGCAATATTGTTCCACCTCCTTCCGCTGGAGGGGTGCCCTCCACATGCTTCATCTGAAGGGAACGTCTCCATGGAAACCACAACAAACGGTGGCACACAGAGGAGGGGCGGTAAGAGGGGGCGCCTGGACGAATGGCTTTTTATTTTGTGGGACAATGACACCGGGGTGCACTGGAAGTGTGCCACAATAAAAAGCATCAAGGAGGAATATTGAGTGTCAAACAACAGACTTTCACTTGGAGCTCTTTAAAGTGTATTTACGCAGCCCTGACAAGTGCAGGCAGGGGTTGTAGAAGATTCTAGATTTAATAGATGTTTGTTAAAATTGGATTTCAAGTTGTCAAATTACAGGCGTGGATGCATTAATGGGCATATAGCTGCGCCCAGTTCAGCAGATTCACAGTATATGCAACGTTTTTGTGGGTAACCACAAGCGACGTGCTGGGACCCGCTCTCAGTGACACTCTCATCCTCAGCTGGGGCGGTTCTGCCCTGTTGCCCCATCTGCCCCCCCTCAGCCCAGCTGCCTGTGATTCCCCTGATTACTCGTGCTCCATAAATCTCTGGTGGCCGTGCTGCTCTTGGGCAGTTTGTTGAAGTTCTCTGCCTGAAGGACACCGACCGGTTTCCTGATTGTGTTGCTTCCTTGTGCTTATGTTCTAAAATCCTTCAAGTTCTCTTTTCCTGTAACTCTGCAGTGTGGGTTCTGTCTGTCTCTGACTGTTCCTGACACAGCAAAATACATAAAAGATTCTCTAGTTCCTCACTGTAAGCCGTCAGACTCTGCTCTCACAATTAATTACCTTTTCTTCATTTGACATTCATTTCCCGCCCTCTTGCTGTGAATGGCACACTGCCCCCCCCGCCCACACAGACACACACCCACACACACAAACAACATTACATTTTTTTATATCTTAAATCTCAAGTTAATAAAAAAAGCATGAAATAAAGAAGATCCAGAATAGAAACTTTGTCTGGCTTCAAGTCGGTCGTGGGAAATTTGAACTCCATGGATTTTATATTTTATAAGGAATAAAGCAACAAGGGAGCTGCTGCCTGCTGTGTGTGCACGTCCATGTCCATGTCATCTTGTCACAGCATGTCATTAATCGTAAACCTGGGCCGCTGACCCCCCCCCCCCACACACACACACACTCATCCATACGACAGGCAAGTGAGAACCCCAAATTCCTCCAAACCCTGTGGTCCAAGGCCAAGTGTCCCCTGGACAAACATATGTCCACCCCAGAGTGAAAGCACACATGGATCACCACAGGAACCGGCCCAGGCTGAGACCGAGGACACCAGTTGAGCGGGGGCAGCATGCCTGGAGAGCACGCCCACAACTGAGCCAAAGGGCAGCCATCCCGAGCACAATAGGGATCCGGGGCCGGGGCCCTGCGAGGCTGAAACCAAATCCCACCCCCCAAACAAGGGGCCCGCCCACATCAAAGAGGCCCAGGCACCCATCCCCCACACAGATCCTGCGCACACTCCAAAAGACCAGGGCCCCCGGGTCACCGGTGACAGTGTGCCGCCTTTTATCAGACCTACATCAAAGGTTGTGACTCAGGTTGCTAAACTAGCTCCCCTTTTCTGAGTGATTATCATGAGAAGAATTCATCCACTTGATTATCATATAGTTTTATAACATATAGTTTATCACCAAAAAGTTAAATTCTATGATGTGGTATTAATGTCTTGTCTGTATGAGACCATGAGCTATGATTAGCAGGAGGACCAGAACGGTTAATAGGGGCCGGGCAGGTTGATGAGGTCAGGCCCACAGGTGAAACACATCAGCTCCTTGGGTCAAATATGTGGATCTCCGGGTTGGAGGGAAGGAGAGGAGCATCAGCCACAGGCCTGGTTCTGGGTCACGTCAGCCAACTCTATAACGCACCCTCATCAGAAAATGATGGTTCCATGCTTCACCTTGGAAACAGAGCCGGTGTCGTCCTGGAGCCAAACTGGGAGCAGGTTGAACACAGAGGGAAATTCTCCTGTAGAGACACCAACTAAAGAGAAGCTCATACTGCTGACATTGTTGAAACTGTTTTTTGGGAGCAATATGGGAGTTGTGGTGGACCAGCCTTTGAAGTAAATATCTGTGGGCTCTTTTTATCGCGTCCTGTTGCTCCTAACCTAACGTGCACCACCTCAACACCATCTCTGTGCGTGGAAGAGCCTCTAGGTCGCAGGTAAGCCTGAGGAGTCCCCACATCCCAACTCACTTGTTCATCTACAACTGCAGTTGGATGGAAGAAATGTGGTTAGTAGTATAGTAGCCTTATATGCTAGTTACTCTTCTATAATGCTGAAAATGTCTCGGACAAATGGAAAACATTGTTTTGCCAGGATTCCTCCGGTCTCCTGCCTGAACGCTCACCAGGCCAACTGTACCTCTCCGGACTTGTGATGACACCTTATGCTAGCAGCCAGTTTTTACATCCACTAGAGAATAAACTGTAAGACAAATTTAAAACCAGGCCCATCGCTTACATAACTTGTGTTTTTGGAACAAGATCCTTCAACAAGGACACGAGGCACCGGAAGCCTAGCAGACAACTTATCTTTCCACAATGCAAACATGCTGTTCAAAACTCAGCTTGAGCTTTCAGCGCTTAGATGATGATTAAATAAGGAGAACATTCAGTGTCTAACTGAGCAAAACACATCAGTACATGCTTATATGGATCATAGCTGTGATGATTAAGTCTAAACTGGCCGAACAAGGCCAAGATTTAGCAAACTTTTAACTTTAGCATTGCATTTTTTTAACCCTTCAATAGTCACCAACAACGAAATGGTTTTGATGGATGAGAGAACTGGATTCCTCACATCCTGAGAGGGATTAGCGGCCTCCAACATCCTGATATTAGAGAGAAAATGCAAATAAATGCACATCCAAAGTGTCTGTCTGCTTTTCCCGAGTTATTCTCGGGTTTTCCGTTTTATAGGGCACACTTGGCACATCAGAGCCTTTTGTCTGTCTTGTCTCCTTGTGTCAGTTAACTCTGCGTGCATAACTTATTTATTACTGCTGAGAGAAGGAAGAGCCAATTATAACCTAAATGGGTTCCTCTTCCTCTTTTGTCTGTGCACTTTACACTTTCAGCCGATTTCATCATTGGGCCCTGCAAGGAGCTGCCTTAATTCTTCTGTTTAGTGGGGCAAACGGCAGCCTCCAGTGAGCAACCTGAAAGCTCTGCTTCTCTGAATGCCACAGAGAATGAAATGCTTTGCTATCGAGTTCCACATTGACCACAAATTGCATATTTTACGCACGTTACCTTATTACAATAGGATAAAAGATTGAAATGAGGCTGCGGAGGTTAGGAGGGTTCCAGCTGAGTCAGCTTTCACCGATGAAAACAGAGAAATAAATGTTTCTCCTGGAACAATATGGAAGCGCCACTGTTGCACAAGCAGCTCTCATCCAGGTGCTTGAAGACGTCGTTACATCAGACCATGGCGATGAGCACTCAGCGAGCAGTGCAAGCCTGGCGAGGCTCCAGGACCTGAGGTGCCCCGGTGCCTCTCCTGGGCTGCCTTCCTCTTCCTCAACACCCAAGCTCTGCAGGGACGTACGTACCCTTCCTAAACCCGTGACTGCCTAAGAACCCCCCACCCCCCATCTCAGTGGACAGCTTTAAGCATCTCAGAGTAATGGGACAGGTAAATGCGATAGAAGGTGGATGAATGACTGTATTTTCAGCTCAAACATCAACCTGCTCTTTAATGTTCTCTTGGTTGTTAGGAAGCCGTTAATAAGGAATTCTGGTGATCATCATCTTCAGCCTCAACAGACAGTGATGGGAAACTGTCCTCACAGCTCAAAAGGCATTTAGGTTAACATTTTTAAAACGAATTCTTTGGTTGAGTTGCAACTGTGAACATGTGAATGCCACCGAGAGTGAAAAGTTCTCAGGCCAACACTCAGCCAGTGGGAACAGCTCGTGTGGCATTTAGGACTTTTGCAGGTCTCACAGAATGCGCAGCTGTCGCTTCTCTTTCTTCACATTAGAAAATAATTCATCGAAGGTTAATTTGGCTCCGTGGTGAACACAGAAAGGGCTTTTGAGTGCTTTGCACTTTCTGCAGGATTTTGCGAATTTTTCATATCACCATTAGAAGAGTTTCCTTTTCGTTATGGGCACATATTCCTCTCTCTTTTCGCTCCCTTTCATGTGCAACATACAGTCATTTTGCTATATTTTAAGAGTTTATCTTAAGTTCTCTACCAGCATGTCTTTGAGCACAATATGATGTCATCATCATGGTGCATGAGCACTGGAATTTATTTCCCATTAATGTTGGTGTTATTTTCTGCTTGGAGGATGAATGCAAACAACACAGTACCAAATCACAGATTTTATTTAGTGCATCAACAAAAACATGTTTTTTATTAGATAATTTGTTTACACCAGCAATCTTGTATTTCATGTATGTTTAAAATCCCGTGTGTCAATGTAATGAAACAGCACCATCTAGCGGTTAATATTATTAGGCCCGAAAGCGTGGCTGCAAGCGGCTCTGCTCTGTATAATATAGTTTAATTTTACAGTCAGTGGTTGAATTAAATTGACTCTCGATTTATTGACCCACTCTCCCTGAATCGGGGCGTCGGCATAGTAATAATATGCTGCTATCAATGGCTGCTACTATCAAAAGTCAGAATTTAATCTTTTAATTTAAAGTACTTGGGGAATTTTACTTACCTGTAAACAGCGTAGAAACTGCAAAACAATGGTTTTAATGTAAATATGAGGACAGGCATTTTCCAGGGCAGACCTGGGTTGGTCGGACATGTGACAGCCGGATCATTGTCAGCAGCTTCTTCAGCACCATGGACAGAGAGTCCAACTGGGATCCGTCCAACCACACCGCGTCAAGGATTAGAGCCATCGGCTTATTGGCCTGGATAGAAGTCACGGGCAGAGTGATTGGTGGAGAATTGGAAGAATTAAATTAAAAATAGCTCCGCTCGTGCACTCTAAAAAGAAAAAAAGTTGCTGAAGTTAAGTGTTGCGTTCTTGTGGATCTTGCGGCGCTTGTTCGGCTGAACTGCTCAGCTGAGATTCCCGCAGGACAGTTCGGACCAGAGGAGCTGCTGCCCGAGGGGAGGTAAGAAGATTAGACCCCCCTTAGCTGCGTCTTATTCCCGGCTGTTTGTCAGAGTGCGCAACGGTGAACAATACAGCTCATTTCAGCTTCATGGGGGGTTCTAAAAGTGCGTCTTTATGCGTGTTTCCGTTTCCTTACGTCCTCATATAAAACCTGCAGTCCATGAAGGTGTGCGTGCGTGCGTGTATGTGCGCCTGCGTGTTAAATCCCTCAACAGAAAGCTTAGCCTGTAGCAGCCCCCTTTCCCCCAGGACCCCCCCCCCCCCCCCACACACACACACACACACACACACACGCACACGCGCACACACTTCCGACATAGGGAGGGAACTGACCGCAGAATAGTTTCTTCTCTTCTCGTCTGACAGGCCCCAAAACACTGAAGAAGGAAGAAATCCAAGCAATCCCTCCACATGGCCGGTCAGTACCGATAGATTCAGCCGTGGCTTCACCTCTAAGATGTTCTCGACTCTGATGTTTTAGTTCTGCCTCTGGTACCAAATGCAAAACTTGTACGCGCGTTTCCAACGCTCAGCACTGATCTTCTGAACCGCAGTACTTAGCGTAACTGGAAACTGTGATATCGTGAGGCCGATGCTAAAAGGGCCCCAAAAGCAGCGCAGTGACACCGGCTGGCGGGTTCTATAGGAGCGTGTGAAGAGCTCAGATCAGAAAAAAGGGGAGATTAGGTCTTGATCAAAGTCTGTGGAGTCCAGGCCGATAACGAAGGCAGCCACACTAATTTCACACTGTTCAGAAAAACAAAGGATTGACCGTAACCGCTCGTTTATCCCAGAGCCCAACTTCCCCCCCTTGCCGGGCTTCCTCCCGCTCAAGCCCTGCTTCTACCAGGACTTCGAGGAGATCCCGGAGCAGCACCGCAGCATGTGCAAGAAGATGTACCACCTGTGGATGCGTGAGTGTGTCCGCGGGTCCGTCTGAAGCAGACGTGTAGCTTTGAGGTCCTCAGTCGTGTTTTGGGTCCACCGCAGGGGGTCCAGGAGGGCAGCACTGTGCAAGTCCCTTTCCTTCACTTTAAAGTGTATTTTTTAATGCCTGAATCTTGCTGGTAAAGGATGCTGACCAGATCATTATCCTCTACCTCTCCTCTCCTCTCCTCTCCTCTCCTCTCCTCTCCTCTCCTCTCCTCTCCTCTCCTCTCCTCTCCTCTCCTCTCCTCCCCTCCTTCTCCTCTCCTTCTCCTTCTCCCCTCCTCTCCTCTCCTCTCCTCTCCTCTCCTCTCCTCTCCTCTCCTCTCCTCTCCTCTCCTCTCCTCTCCTCTCCTCTCCTCTCCTCTCCTCTCCTCTCCTCTACCTGTCTTCCCCCTACATGAGCCTGGTCCTGCTCAAGGTTTCTTCCTGTTAAAGGGGAGTTTTTCCTTGCCTCTGTTGCTTGTCTGGGGTCAGGCCCTGGGATTCTGGAAAGTGCCTAGAAACAATTTTGATTGTAAAAGATGCTATATAGATAAAATTGATTGATTGAGATGCTCCTGGTTAGAGCAGAACCGCTAACAGTCCAATCCTGTCAAATATTCGGCCAGAAGCCTGTTTTACCACGAGGTTCTGTAAGGTGGTCAGGAAGGTGTTTGTGCTTCCAGTTAACGCTGCCACGCTGGTGGTGAATCTGATCGGCTGCTTCGTGTGGATGTTCGGCGGCGGCGGCGTGACCAACTTCGGACTGGCCATCATCTGGCTCCTCATGTTCACCCCCTGCTCTTACGTGTGCTGGTTCCGGCCCATCTACAAAGCCTTCAGGTAACCCAGGGGAGGCCGGTCGGGATGGGTTGTGGCTGCCTTTGGGAGCGACTCCACAGCATCTGGATGCTTTTCAGATGTTTTGTTCTTGTCTTTGGTCCCACAGGAGCGACAGTTCCTTCAACTTCATGATCTTCTTCTTTGTGTTCATGGCTCAAGTTGGCATCAGTATCATCCAGAGCATCGGCATCCCTGGCTGGGGAGTGTGGTGAGGACTGGGTTTCCATGGGAACATGCGCTCAGATATTACTGCTAGGACAATAATGAGCGGAGCTAACCCGATGAGCATTTACCCCCTTTTAGTCATTTCTACTTTTCAAGCTGCTCTATTTATATATTTATTTATTTATTGAGGAGAGAAAATCAAGTTTATTCTTATAAGTGACGGTTATTTTGCTTTTGGGGGGGGGGGGGGGGCGGGATGGAATCAAAACTGGACAAGTCACTTCATCGCAGTGCATAATTAAGAGCAATTACTTATTATTTGGTCCTTCATCGGGTGATAAAGAGAATATTTTCCCAAAACAGTAAATTATGACTGTTTTCAAAACATTGCCAGGTTGAAAAATAAATCTCTGCCACGCCTCCCTTGAAATGAATAATCTTTTTAGTCTTTTTAAACAGTAAATCCTGCAGTTTGTTTCTGAGAGACCTGCAGAAACACTTTTATTAGCCCGAGAACGACGGAAGATCAGAAACAACCTTGGTAAAACTTTAATGACGGCTGTGTTATTAGAGTCTGGGAGGCTGTTGAAGACACGCTGCAAATGTCACCTGACTCTGACAGTCCCCCAGTCATATTATGACAGTGGCGATAAAGCTCAGAAATGTCACCGAGGGCAGGAGGAGAGCGCCGTGCTCCTGCTCTGACTTCATCATCACCTCCACCAGTGAGCTTTCACATTGTGTTCTTGTTTCGAATCGCACATTTGCCCCGATCTGTCTCTGCAGCGGCTGGCTGGCTACCATCTCCTTCTTCAGCTACAATATTTTGATTGCGCTGGTCATGCTGGTTCCCACCCTCATGTTCACTGCTGTGGCATCTCTGTCCTTCATCGCCTTCACCAAGGTGGAGTTCTTAACATATCAAAACTACCCTTTGCTGATTCGGTAGCCCCAGCCGCTCCTCATCACTGTCTCTTTGTAGATCCATAATTTTTACCGTGGCAGCGGAGCCAGCATGTCCAAGGCTCAGGAGGAATGGACCACAGGAGCCTGGAAAAACCCTCATGTCCAGGCTGCAGCTCAGCAGGCGGCCATGGGTGCAGCCGCAGGAAGCATGCAGGATCAGTTCTCGAGTCCACAGTACCAGGACAACCAGATGTAGCCTCTTTAACAAAGAAATGATGCGACAGATATGCCAAACTTTGGGCAAAATACCGAGATAAAGTTCCCACAAGACAGTTAACGCACCAGAAACAATGCTTACTACACATATTTGGGTTTCACACTTGGCCAAATCACTTCTTTGTTAGCAGGGATGCTAAGTATTTTTGAGTGTTTTATATAATTTGTGTTTATAGGATGTAGCTGGCCTTTATTTTTTTTAGTTTAAGGACAAACCAAAGATTATATTTGATGTTGTTGCCGTGACTTTAAGGTTTGCATACCGATGTGCAGTACAGTAAATCTGTGTTGAGACACATCACAGATGAATCAGATGTGTTGAAGGTGAATTTTATGCAAAGAAAGGCAGTGTGTGTGTGACTGGTAGGATAGTGAATGTGTGTGTTTTGTGCTGATTGGTAAATTAGACCGTCGTTTTCCATAAAGTGTTTTTTTCCTGTTGTGTCACAATCTGGCCACGAAGGGGCGCTAATGGATTTAATGTGAAATAAAGAAATCTTCCAGCTGTCATTCATCCTTCTAGGAGGTTAAAGGAAATTTATGGTCCTTCTTTCTATTTTATAGAAGATTTTCATACCTTCCGGTAACCACACCAGCGATACTTTTATTTCTGTATTCAAGGATTGATTAAAACATTGGTTTCTATTTGAAAAGAATACAATTAGAATTTGTGATTAAAAAAGTCGTTTAAAAACAAACTAATTCATCATTTAATTTTAATTCTATTCAGACTGGATTATTATTTTTTTTTGTAAACTTTAACCAGCTGCACAGACCGTCCACTGGGGGCGCTGCAGTGACCTATTTGAGAGAATGATTGAGTTGCCGACATCCCAGATTAGATTCATACGACTATGAGCGGATTTCTGTGTGGATGTCATGTTCTCGACTGTCTCCTCTCATTGAATTAGTCTGTGACAGGATGAAATCATACAGCACTACCAGCTGGCTGCCGCTAACAAAAGCGGTAACTGCCACACACGTGAAAATCCCAAGGGCAGAAACTTGACCCCAAACAGGACCCTTTGTCAGCAACATAACAAGTCAACACCGGCACCGACACTCCCCCCACCCACCCCAGTCATAAATTCTGACTTCTGTCAAACATGGATGGAAAATCTACACAACCATCATGATTCTGTGAAAGGATAAACAGGCCGCATGAGGTTTTGCTGCCACGTCACAAACAACGGAGCAGATTTTGGCAAGATTCTGAATTTTTCAACATGTCTCAGTAGCTTTATGTAGTCTCCAGCAGCAAGCACTTTAGAGGAGGGGTGTGTGATGGATTGTGTCTGGAAAGCCAGAAAATTTCAAGCCCCACCCTGTCTCGAAGATAGAAGGTGCCTCTCTCGTTTTTGTCTCCCTCCCCTTTTTAGCAAAGCTCGTCAGCCTGCTGCCGCGTCCGCGGCGGCCGTGCGTGCAAACCGAGCATTAAACGCAACATTTGAGGACGAATGGCGGCGCGATGCAATGCAAACATCGGCATTCATTTGAGATTGTGTGTGCGGCAGCGCGCCAAAGGTTTTCTCTCTTCTGTTCTGTTGTTGTTTTGTCTCCTGGGGGACGCGCGTCTTCTGCTGCTGTAAATGCTCCGCCGTGGCAAACGAGCATTGCGAAGGTGCCACAAAAGCATCTTACCACGTCAATATGTTTGAACCGTTTCATCTGAAGGCGGCGCGTTCTCATTGTTCCGCTGAGATTGAGGGAGCTTCTGTGCACAAAAAAGGGCAGTATCAGAACAGGATAAAAAGTGCATGGCTGGACCGCTGAGCTTGACATGTTCTTCTTTTGGTTCTACTGGAGGGAGACTGCTGTAGGTCTTTAGGTTGGGGCCGTTTTATTCTTCTAATATGAATAATTTCCCTAAAAACGTCTATTTCTGTCTTAAACCCTCTCCCACGGAGACCTGACGGACTGATCCGAACTCCCTTGAAGAAGCTAACCTGAGTAGAAAGTCCGACTCCTGCCGAGCAATTAAAATATCCAAATTATTAAGCTTTCAATAAAACCTAGCAACGACCCCCACCCCTCTAAAAGTGGTCGTCAAGGTAATCGCTCATTAATTGTAATTGGCCCCGCCGACCGATTCCTGCACAGCGGCACCGCAAAGCTACATTTAATTAAAGTTGGAGCTACACGTGCGAACAGAGGTTGGAACAGGGTGGAGGGGTGTGTGTGTGTGTGTGTGTGTGTGTGTGTGGGGGGGGGGGGGGGGGGGGGGGTTATAAAGGCCACATTGTGACCCCAAGTTTAAAGGGCACATTATGAATGTTGATGAATCACACAGTGTTTTTCTTCCGAGGAGAGATGGAGATAGGGTGTCCTTTCATGCTTGTGAACACACACACGCACACTCATTCACTCACACACACACACACACACACTCTACCGTCTGGACAGAGTTGAGACATGCTGCGTGCTGACAGACGACCCCCCCCCCCCCCCCCCCCAAGTCGTAACACAGACGCTTATAAAACTGCTCTTTGAGGTCACAACCTCACTATGCTGAGTTTGCCCCAATTTTGAGGGAGGGGCAAAAAGGTCAAGGTGGGGGTTGCCTGACTGTGCCAAACAGAGGTTACCTGTGAAAGTCTGGGGGGTGGGGGACACCAGTGACAAGCAGAAATCATGAGCAAACGACAGGAATCCAAGCTTTAGATCGAGGTGAATGAATGAACAAGCAACAGTGGAAAGGAAAACCTCTGCTTGAACAGGAAAAAACCTTGAGCAGGACCACACTCATACCGTCTGCTTCTGGCAGGCTCAATAAAAGAGGAGGAGAAAGGGTGAGGGGGGCAGATAGAGGAGAGATGTACGTCATACATGCAGATACATCAATTACACCCAGGAAACAAAAGCTAGAGCTCAGGGGGTCAGTGGGGTCAGAGGTCCATCCCAAATTTATTGGTGAGATGTCAACCAATGAATGAACAAATGTTCAGATCATCAAGAGAAAACGCAGCATTTTAACGTTTTATTTTAAATCCTCTAATCACTTTAAATCGCCGACGCTGACAGGCAGCAGAATAATTAGTTATAGTGCATAATTGCCCTGCAATATCAAAAAATAAATAAAGGCATGAGTCAGCATCTATTGTTGTGGATCAATACTTTATCTTTATCAGCTCTTTTCTTCTTCCCTGATTACAGATGAGGCGCTGGTTAATTAGTCTGACCAGTGGAACCTGTCAGTTTTGCTCCATTACATTTTCATACTGGAAATTCTCCAGTAAACAGTCAAGCATTTTGTTACATGTAAAGGAGCTAAACACTTTCTCTAAAATAGTCTAAGCTAAACAGAGCCTTCTTGCTTTCTTACCATTTATTCTTTATCACCAAAACACCCATTTGTTAATATTTAGGTCAAACTCGGCGTATCAATCTGTCATGTCTTCAACGAATGCCTAATCCAGAAGCATTGAGGGAAACTCTGAATTTTATTCTTGCTTCTTGTCATTTTTGACAAAATTCCAACACCAAAAACAGGTCAATGTCCTAAAAACAGCTGTTTCCATACTGGCAGCCTTCGGTTTTCCACGTAGACGTGAGGAGTTTTAGTGGCACGCCAGAATCAGGGGTCGGCCAGCTGTCTGGAGCTGGGGACGTGTTTGTGTGTTGCACATGTCATACCGGAGTGACAGCGGAGGTAAGAGAACCAGTCCTATGAGATGTGGACTCGCCAGGGGCTGATTCCATCGTCGGGGGGGATGGAGGGAGCTGTCACTCACTCTGGCTAATTGCAGCGGCGAGGGGGCGGTTTGGGGCATCAGGAACCCGATTAAAGTTGGAAGCATCCGTTTCACTGTGAGATCCCCTCATTTGTTCAAAGTATCCACACCAATATCCCAACTGAAGTTCCTGCCTCTGTGAAGTGCAGCCCTAATGAGAATGCATTGCCCCGTTTCTCTAAACGTGCTGGCTGGGCGACACGGCAAAGGCTCGGCCATTTGCACGCCGCTTAAAATTGATGGGCGAGGATAGCGAGGGGACGGCGGTGCGAGAACGACTTTTGCTGTCAACACCAAATGGCCAGATGTTCTGTGGGTACAGGAAGCTGTCGGCCTCTTCATCTAAGAGACACAAGCTGCTTTCTCTCATATAACACACAGCCTTTTTGATGAGGAGAGTTAATGCTCAGATGTAACACATGCTGGAGTCAGCTCAGCTTAAACCAAAACTCCCCCCCCCCCCATCTATTCACCATCTCTAAGCCACCGGATTCTCATTTTCCTTTACAAAGGCTTGCTTTCCCGGTCCGGCGATGTGTTTATCCCGTCTAAACGAAGGCTTTGCCACATTTTTCATTCATTTAATTAGGCAGAAATGCAGAACCAGAGCCAGAACATTTGTTACCCGTGGCCTTGATAGCGTGCCACAGAGTGTCCACGCTGAGGGCTGGAGGTGGGCTTTCTGGGAACGTTGGCTCCTCCACTGCGTGCTCGCCTTCTTCCTTTTGCACTAAATTTAATTACCCTCCTAGACTGAAGAATGGAGGTCTCAAGCCGCGTCTTTTTGGCCTCATGTCTTATTCAAAGCAACGTAACTGCTCAATTTAGAGTAGTTTGCTAAATAACGAATAAGTCAAAAGTACAATTTAAACTATTTTGGGCTGCTTTCTCTTCTTCGCATCCTTGCTTATCCTCCTCGTTCTTGTTCTTCCCGTCTCCGGTCTCAGATTTTCGGGGACAGATTAAGCTAAAACGTACTTTAACGCTTTATCAACCGCTACATGTGCTTCATCGGAAAACGCCTCATCAAATAATAATCCACGTTGGGCCGCGAACACTTCCTAATGATGTGCCCTTGACATTAACATGCTGCAGAGTGAAGCAAGTGTCAGGTCAAATAAAGGATCTGGTGCTCAGTGGAGAGGAAAAGAGGAGGACATCGGAGGGGTGTGTGTGTGTGTGTGTGTGGGGGGGTGTTCACACTTTGAGAAAACCTTTTTGACAGTAAAATTATCATGAGAGGGGGAGCGTGTGTTTTATCCCACCGGTTCACGTATAAACTGGGGAAACGCTCCTTGTTTGTGCAAATGTAATTCTCCTTTTTGTTTTGTTTTTCCCCAGAGACACTTAAAATTCCAGCCCAAAGATTCCCGCCAAAGTCTATGTGGTAATGATGGCCACGCACGCATCACTTTCTGCAGCTGTCGGGGGAACGAACCTGCCACCCGAGTCGTCACTGGGCCTGATCACAGGCCATCACGTTGTCTGAAGGATCTTAATCTGGCCTTCTTTAAAAGAAATTCCCTGTGCTCTCTTGCAGCCTTCTGCCTGATTCTCTGTAGTCAAATGCCACTTGACTATTAGCATAAGTCTAGTGGGTATCTGGGAAGCTTGACTGCCAATTTCAGCCCTTATTTCATATTTGATTTGGACACTGGAGGTCTCAGAAGAGCGCCATGGAATTTAAAGCCCAAGCAAACATTAAAGGCAGCCGTGCTCCGATGGGCCAACCAGGAAGAAGTGTTGCTAGGGGGCGTAATCACACAATGCGTGAGATCATTTGGATTTTTTCCTCGCAAAGGTCTCCAAGCTACAGCTGCAGAAATGCTAGTTACCTCAACGATGGTCAGCAAAAGACAGAGCTACAGCAAGGAGAAGCCACAGCAGATCTGGACTGCACTAAATAGTCCAGAATTCCTTTATTCTCAGGTCAGATGATGGCTGGACAAAGATGAACTAGTCACCAGATTCAGTCCAAACCGCCAAAGCTTTCCAGCTCCCGGGTTTAGTTTGGTTTCCTGATAGCATTCCGCCCTGCATTTCACAGCCGGGGTCATCGGAGGGTTTCAGACCGCTTTTCTCCTCTGGAGGAAAGTTCAAAATAGAATTTTCATAAGCGATACGGTCACAATTGACCTTGCCTGCACTTTGAGGCTTACTGTCAACATTAATATGATGTTGGTCTGTGGGAAAACGCTCCGCTGGGCTGCAGGGGGATGTTGAAGCTCTCATTGTAAACAGCTCTTTGATACTGTGAATCCCCAGTGCAGACAAAAAAAAAGAAGAATATTGTGGCTCCATTTTGTTTGCAAAAGTCATGCATCTTATGTTAAATCCTGCAGGGTTGCAAGCAGATCGATACCACCTGACAACCACAAATTGGATCATCAGCTGACAAGCTGCTTTGACCGTCCCAGCATTTCCTCCTGACACATGCTGCTCCATCAGCTTTCAGTCCCTTTCTGCTCAAGGCGGCATGTGTGCTGTTTTGCACGCGTTGTGGTCCTCTTCTTAGCAAAACACAAGGCATCGGCTAGATTCTTTTACGGCCTCCACCCCCCTTTCAGGGGTGTTTTTCATGCGCTCCTCTTAGACTGTTTGAAAACACATTGGATGCACCCCCACAACAGTGGTTTTCATTTCCTTCCACTGGAAAACTGTACACCACCTTTGACAGCTATTCTAAATACAGTTCTTGGCATCACCATGAAAATGAAAGCGGGGTGGTGGACATGGAATTATAGCCCCCACCCAATGGGGGGTGGGGGGGGGGGGGATCGCATAATCTATGATACCGATATAACATATAGGGGAGCACTCTGATAAAAAGGCATCTTTGTGTAAAACAGTTTATACATTCATGCAGGAAAAGGAAAGAAACATAGATCTCATCTTGGAAAATAATCTGATGACCAGCCTCGTAGGGTGTGGAGACCCAGTCCTCAAGGGGTGACGCCCAGCCGGGTGGTCTGTCCTCCCAGGGAGAAATCGGCCAACTGCCGGGGCCACCTGGTAGGTCAGAAAACCCGGTTGGATCGTGGCCCTTGAGGACCGGGTTTCGACAGCGCTGGGAGGGGCGTTCGTGCTCTGCACCAGTGGACAGATGTGGAGTGCACGCTGGTTGCAAACATCCGTCCACCGTGTGTGTTTATTTATTTTTAAAGGTCACATTTCCATACGTTCCTGAATTATAAATGACAAAAGCGTCAACAGAACCCAAGAAGACATCTTAATGCATTAAACATACAATAATCTTGATGATTTCTTTAGCCCGCCACCTGCTGCCGATCCTCCGTAAACCTGCACGTGTGGTAGGAACGACGCGCACAGAGCAAATGTGTAAATGTATTTATTGTAAATTACATTTTGACAGGTGTTGACTGTTATGAAAATACAAATTTCATCACCGTGTCTCACGCGGGCTCTATAACTGTCACCCGCAGGTTCCACGAACCTCAGACTTACATGTAGCAGTTTTCAGTGAGCGGATATGAGAGGCTACCGAGGAACAAATAAGGAATAAACAATTTACAAGAAAATGTGAAGAACTGTCTGCAATGAGGAAAAGCTGTGTAGCTAAAGGGCAAATCAAGGCCTTGAACCGAAGCAAGGACATCAGGGAGGAAAAAGACCCTTGCATGTTGTATTTATATAACTGTAAGCTCCTTAGAATTTGATTTATTCACTCCTACTGGTCAACACAAATTTATATAATCACAGTTTTGGTAAAGGTTCCTGTCACAATTAGCCACTCCTGCCTGAGTTAAAGCAACATTTGATTTCTTTGATTTAATCGCTCTTGTTTACTCATCACCCTCTTCTCAACACATTCCCATTTTTAATGATGAATTCATAATACTTTACAGTGATTAAAGCTTCTGTTTCTGGATTTTATTATAGCAAAAATCATGATTTATTTGATTGTAAAGGGTTATATTTTTTTTAAAAAGTCTCTGGATTTGTGTGTTTGTAATATCAAACCAAATAATATTTAGGGTTAAGTGCAGGCGGGTGTCTGATGAGGTAATGAAAGTCAACGGATGTCAAGGAGCAGGAGCTTGTTCGATGGTCGCGGGAGGTGCAGAAGCAGCCGGACGAGTCTTTGTTTTCACGGAGCTTCATAAATATCACTCAAGAATCAGAGTTTACAGCAGCGACATTAAGAGCACAAATGCAGTAATGAACTTGTTGTCACATCAAGATGACAAGAACCCCCTCAACGATCTACTGTATATGCCAACCTTAAATCATCCCTTCAGTCTTGCATCTCCAGATACCGTCTAAAACGTAGCTCCATCTAGTGGCCAACAAGATATTCAGGGGTTTATAACACTTTTAATCGTTTACTCCAAATCTGTGTAGTGTCTAATATATGAAAAGATTCTTGACACCACCTTTGACAGGTAGGGGACAAATTATTAAATCATTCAATTGAAAAGTATTGATTGGAGGACGTTTCTCAGAGCTCCTCAGAGGTCAAAGGTCTTGCAGTTTAATGTTGCTGCTGATTACCCCCAAAACCATTAAGAATAAGAGAGAAACAAAGATCTGACCCGTGTTTAAAGCAGAGAAACTGGGGAGCCCACGTATACGCTCAGATTTAAAGATGCTAATCATTCAAAATATGACAAGTTGCCTCTCTATTTCTCTTAACGTGACACCAAACTGGACGTGCTCAGAGATCTACAGCGACCGGGCCTGAGCCAATGAGGCACCAGAGAGGAAAGAATAAAAGATTACAGCCCATCTGAGCGATGGAGCACCTCAGCCTGTCCCCGCGCTGCACGGACGAGTGCACCAGGGAAGATTTTGTGGCCTAATTTTATTTGGTGGCTTGCAGCTGAACTCTAACTCGTCTGGAAGCGCTCATTCCAGCCCCAGACACAGCAGCTCCTTCTTTTATTATTAAAGCGGAGCAGCCACTCTGTGGGAGGCTGTGCGAGTGGACCTGTGCAAATACAGTAAAGATACGAGTCAATGATCCGCGTAACAACGGTGTGAGAAAGGTTTGGTCTGTAAATACAAAAACGCAGACTGGAGGGATGTGAACAGCAGACTGGATGTCAACGTAATGGACAACGTGGGATGGTGTGTGTGCGTACGTGTGTGTCTGTGTGGGGTGGGGGATGCATCTTCACTGCCTTCAGTGCCAGTTGTCTCCTGGCAAACCAGGAAAACGCACATTATGGAGGCACGGCGACAGTGAGGCAACAACAAATGGATTCCATTCATATTCCAATGGAACAGCAACGAGGGTCACCTCGGCGTGGCGGCGCTCCCGTGCCCGATCAAGACCTGCGGAATAGATAAATAAAGACGGCATAAATGACAAGTTCAGATGTCTTGAGGGTCATCATTTGGTTTAAAATGCCTCTGTCTAACTTTTGAAATGGGATTTATTGTTACTTTTAAGCAGCAGAAAGAATCTTCCAAAGTGGAGATATTTGGTTATTTGGAAATAATAAAGGCCCTTATATTTCTGTTTTTAGGAAGAATAACAACAGACCTGATTTTGGGCTTTTGTAGTTTTAAACCAAATGAATATTTTCGATGTTACCACGTCCCTATAAATGATGTTTTTAAAAATCACTGAAGAGGAGAAATGATTAAAATGCTGTTAAGGTTTATGTGTTACATGTGCCCCACCCTAAACCATCATTTTATTCATGTCTGTGCATTTAGAGGAGGTCATTTCAAGGGCACCATTCGTGTTAATCTATATTTTATTTAAAAAATATGTGAAGTCTGCTTAATGAGATACTCCTACTATTGCTTCTATTAATGATAATAATAATTATTATATCACAAAAATCATAATAATCAAAAAAGAAGAAAAACAAAAAGAGAATTATCAAATAGTATTTGAAGCTGTTTGTTGAATTTAATTTCCTATTGCAGCATCGTCATGTCTTCAATTTCAAATCAAAATGGATTTAATGAACATTCAATATTGCGATCGCTAATTTGTTTTGAATTTGTCATGTAATAGATATCTTCCTATTTATATCCACCCCTCATATCTCTTCAGGGAGATTATTAAGTAACCATATCAGTGTGGTCACGATCCGAGTGCGGGACAGTGTTCAAATTTCAGACTTAATAATGGGAATGTAATTATTTTATTAAGCTGACAATCGTCAGCATCTTTAACTCTGGAGAAGTTTCAAGGAGTTTTCAGAGTATATTGTTTTCAGAGGCAATTTATCTTAACTTTGAGTAATGACATCATCAATTATACCTTCAAATATTGTAGTGAAAACCGGATTCTGCTGTTTGTTTTACAGAGATATACTCAAAGACAATTATAATCAGCACATTAAGAACAACGAGCATATAAATCTTACTTACTGTGCTAATTTGCACTTGCTAGTTCTAACGTGCCGTCCGGTGTAATGTATATTACACCGTACCACATTGTTGGTAAAGTCTGATTCCATCACCAAGAACTTGGGATTGACCTGAAGCTGTGACACAAATCACAAAAAAGGTTCAATTCTTCAAGCTTAGTGTAGAAGAAACGAGCAGCATGTCAGCAAATAACCAAACGGATCATATATGGGAAATAATATCATATTATTACTCAGCATTTGAAACACAAATGAGTCAGATATACACTGATACAATGTTCTATAGATTATTGGACCGTGCTGCGGACCTCTGCCGTATGCTGTGTCCACAAATGAAGCTAATTTGTGCTCTTGCCTTCAGTATGTAGTTTCCAGGCTGCACGTCTGTGATATCAATCCACTGGCAGTCAATATCAGCGTTATATGTATCATAGCAACCTGGGCTCAGACCCTGAGACAGAGGAGTGAAGAAGAGGAATAAGAAAACTGCCAAATACCTGTCAAATACGGCATTATCAGAATATAATATAATTTAGAGTAGAATCTAGCCGTTCTTGGTTCTGCTTCTGTGCTACCTGAGTGTGAGCGGTGCAGGCGTAGCGTTTGAGGTGACCAAAATCACAGGTGGTGTCCTCCAGACAGAAGCTGGCCTTGTGTCCCTCCGCCACCTTACGGCCAGTGGTGAGCTCCAGCAAATCATAGTGGCTGAACTCGTCCATGCTGTGGTAGTGCCTGTAATTAAAAAAAAAAAAAAGAAAAAGATTTTTAAAGAGAAAAAGAAACATTGTGCAAAAGACGGTGCAGCTGCAAAGAAATGAATCACCGTTCTGACCTCCTGCACCTTCACTCACGTCATAGCTACATTAACACCGTGATGGTGTATGAACACTGTTAATTAGCTGACATCAATAAGATGTGTGCTGCAGCAGTTTGTTTTGTCTGTGTTGTCTGTGTGTACACAGCTTCAGCAGCTTAGGAGGGCCTGGATGCACACGGCTACTGATCATCTAGATTGAACATGAAGCGCACTCCCTTGTGTCTGCGGGCCCCTCAAAATGATCTAGACCCCTCCCAAAGGTCAAAGTGACCCGGGAAGCTACTCAATGTACATAATTTCCACATAATTGCGTTTAAAGGCCAGCAAGAACATATTTACATGGATTGAGACAGCGGTATAATTCTGCGTTGATGGGTAAAGCTGTGATTCTTGGGCATACATGCTGATCTCCACCCTGAGATGCAGCTCCTGATGGAGGCCTTTCCTTTCCCCACAATGTTGTCTTTTCACCTGTCCCTGTTTTCCCTCCATCCATCTATTGGTCTTGGTTATGGGGTCCTGGTGTCACTGGGTGAGAGGCAGGAAAACCCCCTGGACTGGTCACCAGTCCACACATGACACTGCAAGTACGTCAAATTTCCTCATCAACCACATCGACCTTATCTCATCTCTTGTATACAGAGCTATGAGGTGCCAAACGAACAACCGAGTGTCTTTGTCACTCTAATCAGGTCTTCTTCAGTGTGACAATCCCTTTTTTCTCCTTGGTTCTGTGTCGCGATCCTGCTCCTTCTTTTTTCTGAGCATTGGATCAATTTCTCATTTTTGAGTGCTGCCTTTCTCCACCCTTTGGTTGAAGTTGATATTGTTAACTCCTCCATTGTGTCTGCTTCTGTGCAAGATTTTTTGTGTTTTTTCCACATGAGTGTGTAGAAACGAGTGAATAGCTTTGACAACAGTGGCAGTTTGTTTTTCTCTCTTTTTGCTCGCAGAAGCTGAGAATTATTTTAAGTGAAAAAATTGTTCTGCCTCCAAAGTCAACATATAACAACACCACAGACTCCTTCAGCATCACTACACTTCCTGTAATATCCCGCTGCACTGTAAAATTCAGACAATGCACCAAATATACAGAGCTGTCGGAATGTTTTCCCCCTTTGTTATTTTAGATATTTTTGTTGATGTCACAATGACAAAGTGATCAGAGTTTTTTTTTATATATATATATTTTCAAATTTGCCTGCTGGTAACTTGCTACAACCTTGGTGGAGACTTGGTCCTTTGCTCAAATCTATGAAATTAGCTGCATGGAGTCAAAGAGCTGCTGAAGGTTGATCAATAGCAGCTGCCAGGATGGAGTCAGTGTTTGCCTGGTGCAATTTTCTGTCTACCTGGGGGAGAGATTTCATGTCCCCCTTTGTTTTTTTCCCAATTGCCACTTTTTCAATATTTTTTGCCAATATAAAATCTCTAAAATCTCTAGATCACTCTAGACACTAAGAAGAGGGAGATGAACTCTATTATAGGGAAATAATTTAATTTGGGGGGCTTTTTAGGTTTTTTAGGCTTTTAGGGTTTTAGGGTTAAGAAACTTTGTAAAATAGAAAAACCATTAAAAATACACCTATAACATGTTTACTATATATATATATATATATATATATATATATATATATATATATTAATGAAGAAATTTCCTGTTTAATAATTAATTATAATTAATTTAAGCAGCATGAATATGTGACAAATTAACAGATTCTACAGCTCAGGTTAAATTTTCTCCCCTCATGTGTGAAGTAGGTTGTTTATAAAATATATTCAGATGTGTTTACGTGGAGGGACCTCCAGTTCCAGCTGTAAAATGTTCAAAATTCCTCATGCTAGTAAGGACGCATAAAAAATGAAGCTTTCTTAATTGTCGATTCAGCTACTGACTGTGTTGACTTTAAAAAGAGCATCTTCTAATTAGTATGTTTAATAAATGGATAAGCAACTGTGCGTCTTATATTACAAATAATTAATTATCTGTAGGGAGAGCACACACAGCACTGCAAGCACCAACCAAAGGAGTCTAATTTTCCGTTTGATGAGAAGAACATTTTCATCAGCTTCACTCACAGCTCAGTGACACAGTGTTGACTTTTTAGCAGGTTAGGTTTTTGTTTTGTAATATTTTACAGTTGAACAAACTAGTCAGTCAGACACCATCGCGATTGCCCTTCGCCTGACATCATCTGACCCAAGTCCCTGCAGTTTTTACTGGAAGGTTAATTAATGATTGAAGGAAGACTTGGAAGGAAACATCAGTACTTTCCAGTGGTGGATGAAGTGAACTTTGAGGGAATCAGTCTTTCCATAGAGGAGTCAGTCAGCCATGAGACCGTCGCAGGTACCTGACTCTGTTATCACCGACCCTACTGGGACTATCCACAACGACCGATTTGGTTTTGGTCTGTGTTTACCTTTAAGTTCAGTTCAGCTCCTCCGTTTCCAAAAAGAAAAGTGAGCAGAACAAAGGAAACACTGTGAGTGGCTGGACTACTCAGGGTTCTCCTCGGACTCTTGGATTGCTTCAGCGACTATGTCAACTTCAGAGAATGTAGCGCTGGAGGGACACGTGCAAGAATTAACATGGATAACTCTGAAGACATTCCGATCCTGCTGCATCGTCATGACTCATTTTCCACTTCAAACATGACACAGGTCAGAACTTCACTTGTAGAGCACATAATGGGAGAACTACTTTCTCATAACATCTGGAGCATGTTGGTATAAGGATAAGAGGACATAAAGTCTTAATCCCACAACACCAGTGGAATTTGTCTCTCATACCTTTACAATCACTTTGGGCAGACATTAGCAAGACACAAGCAAAAGAGCTTTCCAAAGGTGTGGAGAGGACACCGGGAAACAGGCCAGAACACCAGGATGTTTGTAGGGGAGCGCAGGAGGGGAAAAAAAGCAAGCAGCAAGACCTCGATATGTTCCATTGTGCAAGGATAAATAATGTGAGCATCATCAGAGACCTAAAACATGACCTACAGCAGGAGATTCAGGTTTCTTTCCAAACTGCATGAGGGTACCATGAGTCTCCAACGCCTACAAGTGGGTCCTGGTGCACTTAGCAACCCAACAATGATGTTAAGAACCTCTGGCCTTGACCTCTATGTGCTGCATTTGTCTAGACACCATCTTAGTTTGGCGACACCAAGCATAAAAAGCCCTGATCTGTGACCCCCCTAAAGGACACATGGACCATGCTGTCCTCTAAAAGAATGGTTTGAACAACAAATAAAAATAGAAACTCTTAGGATCAAGATTTGAAATTGATTTTAATTTCAATGATGTAAACTCCTGTAACAGATTTATGTCAGATGAATATTGGCTATAATATTCTTTTAGTCTTCATTTGTGTGATAACATAAAGCATTTCAACACTTTCACCACGGATGAACTCTAGAGGAGGCTGCTCACTTCTTGTATCTAATCCACTAATTGGAAGGATGGGATTGAATGGAATGGAACACACAACTGCCGCCGCACAGCTCCTTCTACTAGAATGTAGGGCAAGGAATTTCATCGTAGGAATGTAGCAAGAGATTTCCTTTCCCTAAAGAGATGACTTTTTTAACAAACTCTCTGTCCCAGTAACCCATATCTATACCATCGTGCTTTAGCAGCAGTGCGAAGTGGTGTCACAGACTGACAAGAAGGATAAGTGTGTGATTTGTTATTCTGATCGCAGAATTGAGGGGCATGTTCGCCTTAGCTCTTGGGACCCATGACATGATTGCAGAATGATGTCACACCACAGCAACATCGCCAGTCTCCCAGCTGGTCAACATTCTTCTAAGATGACGACCACAGCCTGGTCTGAGTGTTGTAACCGAGATACAAGATACATTGTCAAAACAATGATTGGGACCTTCCCAAATGACCTGGCAATAAAAGCAAAATCCAACCCTTTCTGAAAACCCAAACAGCATCTTACTCAACAGATAAAATCCACCAGCTCACAAAGTCTTAGCCTGACAAGAACCATAAGAAATTCCAATAATGTAAAAGCCAAGTTGGGAACTCATTGCCGCTCCCTGCACTTCAGAGACCTACACTCTGGTCAGGTCGTTTCTGAAGAACCACCTCAAAAAGCCCTTGAAACATCAAGATCAATTGTTGAGGATAGGGCGATTAGGGTTAGGGATAGCCCTCCTAAACTTCAGGAAACAGGATGGAATCAAAATTCAATAGGTGTATTTTTCCATCATTGGAAGAAGATTGATGTCACATTTTTGTACTGTTATTGCGAATATTAAGACCTTTCCGACTGTATACCGACCAGTCAGTCTGTATGCGTAGGCTAATTTCTTAGCCAAGAAGGTGAATCATTGCCTGTTGCACTCCCTGAAAAGCCACTATGAATATAGGAATGCACATTGTAAATAAAAATTATATTAAAACACTTTTCTAGCTGGATGCTACAAGAGAGGAGTGAGAATCCTATTTGTTGTTTCCCCAAAACGGGCAGATTGTCATCAATAATGGTTGTATGCGGCAAAACTATAAAAATGAATAACCAACTAGATCTGTGGTTATGCAACTTTTAAGCACGCCTGCAGTAAAATTTGCCAAAACACTCTGAGCATTACCAACAATTCCATTAAGCTTGAATCATGCGGGTGATTTACATAAACCAACCCATACCCTTACAGAGAGGTATGTGTATAAAGACAAGGTCTGTTTGGTATTAAACACTCACTGATGACAGCTGTGCCACTCCCAGGTGTGACGTGGCCTGTTAGGCATGAAGTCAGCGGTCCCTTTGTTCTTCACCCTCTGTGGGAACCGCAGCAGAACCCTTATATCATAATCGGTGGTCTCGGGGCCATAGGCGGTACTGGATTGGGACAAAACAATGTGAAGGAAGCTGCACAAAAAAAGAATGTTGTCTGTTTCTCATAAATGAGACAAAGAAAAAAGGCTGCAAAGGGCTTGAAAAGCAGAAACCTATCTGCAAACCAATCTACTCTTTAAAGCCATCTCTCGCAATAAGGCAGTTTTAACAGGCAGAGCTATACATTTTGTTGCATTATTCACCTTTTTGGGAAAGCCAACTACTGCTGAAGAGCTAAGCTATTTATCTTCTGGCTGCTGTTGACAATGGAGTGCAGGGCAAATTTCAACTACCCATCTGTGAGCGATTGCTCCAAACTCAGGCAGGATATGAAAGAGCTTAAGGAAATGGGTCTGCTAGTAATGATAGGAGGGCAAATACTAGGACAGCATACTTCCATCACCTCAACAGTGTCCTTAGAGAAAAGGCAATCGAAGGACTCAGACCATAGTATGCACTCCTACAGGGAATTTTAGCAACTCGATTGGGGTTTAATTCATTTATGTATCAACAAACATATTGTGGGAAATCTTTCCCACAACAACACTGCTGAGAAACATCAGAAAATTAACAGAGGGGACTTTTCTGGGACAAGATGACATGAAAAAAACCCTCATCCAGTTGGCGAAAGTCAAAAGGCTTACTGGTTTACCTTGACAGACATTTTTCCTCAGCAGCACATCGGAGAGAATACATGTGGGCACGTTGGATATATGTGGAAGCCTGGACGTAGTTTGGATCAGGAACCAAGTCAGGCAATCCTGAAACAATACACAGGCAGCTTAAACACAAGCAGTTGACAAAATGGCAAACTATAATGTGCCACCTTTTGGATCATTATTAACATGTAAAATTCACTAAACCGTCATCAACTTCTAATTTCTGGACAATATGATCTGCGTGCACACAGGGTCCACAGTTCACGCTGGGTTATTCTATGGAGAACCATTAACCACTAATTGCTGTGCATTCCAGATTTTTTTTTTTTTTAATGAGACACTTGTGCTCCTAACTACGACTTCTGAGACAGGGGTCAGTCTGGGACAGCAAAGACTGGGGATTTTGCATGATCCAGCTAAATCTTACAAAGTATTAAAATACATATAGTCATTAGACCTAAAATATATCAAGTCATTGTGGAATGGCAATTACCTCATTTTTGCCTAAACAACAATTTCCTTTGGGATTAATTTGATTCTTCATGGCAATAATCCTAATATAAACACATCACCTCATTTTAGCCTTTACTGAAAGGATGATGCAAATCTGTGGTGGATAAGGCAAAACCCCAATGATGACAGGACTGCTTGTTATGAAGCCGTCTGCCTTTTTTCACCCCTCAGTTTGTGCAAACGAGTTTCGACGAGCAGGGAGATGGATGAAAAACCCCAGACAGAGACAGAGAGTGCAAAGAAACAGTGAGGTCATGCCATGGCTGGGTTTTAAAGCAAGCCGTTGTGAGAAAACACGAGAAAAAGGAACACGATAGAAGAAGAAAAACAACTGTGATGTACAGCCTGTTAGCACCTGCTTGCCTGTCCCCTCTTCAGTTAGGGGTCAGAGGAGTGGAGTAACTAACTCGTCTGCATTTAACTCGAAAAACGCGGGTTAACGTGAGCTCATTCAGCCAGGGAAATTTAAACCATCTAACTGTGATCACATTTAGAGAGGATGACGTCATCCACGGGTATCCTTTGCCTCACAAGACTAGTTCAAATCCAATGGAATCTAGATAGAAAGTTTCCTGTTAAGTATTTGTCTATGTTTATCATCCGCGTTGGGCCTTTCTCTCCACAACTGCAAGATAAACCAGTGTTTCCTTTACAAGCCTAGTGTCAACGTCTCATTTGACAGCCCTCCTTAAGTGCAGAGGGTTTTTGGGGCGGCTTCTGTAAATACTGTATAACTGGTGTGAGGCACCAAAGTTTTCCACCAGCGCTTCAAACCCTCATTTTCATCCTCATCCCAGGAAGGCTTTGTTCTCCGCCTGTTAATCTTTTTTGAATTTTGAAATTGGGTCTCTTTCTCAGGGATAAAGTATATTGAGAAGCCAAAGCTGATCAGCTGTCTACAGCATATGACAAAGTCGCACATGATATTCTAAGTGGGGCACAGCAGAAAATAAACTGAATTCCGTGTTGCTTCTTATATGATAGAGCTCAGTCAGATGTGCTATAGTCTGTCAGATTAGAATATTAGAAATTTATTCAGCTCATTTAAATGATAAATAGAAAGGCTGTTTATCAACCAGTATGGCGGGTGGTACTGACGCCCAATCAGATTTACACTAAAAAAACCAAAAAAACATCAACTAATTTTCCTCACATTATTGGAGTGCATTGCTAAAAAGATGCAGTGGCTACAACTATAACACTTGTCAAATTTAAGATCTTTTAAGTGTTTTTGTAAAATTGGTGAATAAACTATTCTTCCAACTATTGTAGAACTACCAGTGACAGAAGAAATTTATTAGAACACTAAAATAATGGAATGGCCCCCGGGAAGTCTGGACCTAGACCATATAAAACAAATTTGGGGCAAGTTGTTAAATAAAGTGGACAGATCTATAGTCAGTTCAAAGGAATGCCTTTGGCCTTAGTTGCAGAAGGCATTAAAAGTAGTGATGAAGTTCTTGTGAAGAGTGGAGTGACAGTATCTTTCCTAAAAACACCCTTAGCGTAACCCTTAAAAGATATGTATACACTTGTTCGAAAGTCCCGTGTAGTATGAGTATCATAAAGTAAGTATTACTACTATGAGAATTCAAGTATAGTTGGAGAACTATTTTGTCAAAGTACCCTAGAATGGACAAACATGTTTGAATATGATCAGAAACTACACTCATTACAATCAATTGCCCTGTATCTAACCTAAATATGTGTCTCATTTGTAAAGTGCAGGTATCCAGATCTAACAGTTCTCACTTGATCACAAGGTGATGCTCAAGGAGCACACAAGTGTCAGCTTTTCAAATGCTTTCTGGGGCTGAGTCTTCCTCATCATGATTACCGGGGCATCACTACAGCACTTTGATTTTCAATTTTTGCCAAGGCTCTGCAGCATCCAACACATACAGGGATGGCTGTGGGGCCTTATAGTGACAGAAAGGCAGATCACAGATGTAACGCAATCTGTATTTTTAACAGGCTGAGACTCGTGTTTCAGCTCAGACCAAACATTCTAAACAGCCTCTGGCAACTCGAAATGTAAAAACTGCACATCTTGTTTGTGTTAAATCCTTTTTTCCCCCATTAATTCACATGTAAAGAAATGTTGTAAGCTGCAGAAACTTTGGGAAAGCCTTCTTTAAGCATGTATTAACACACATCATTCCCCAAAGAACAGATTGAATATTTCTTTAGTTTCCTGCGATTTAAGCAATGGTCCCCGTGTGTTGCAGGGACTTTCCACAGCCTCCCTCCTTCTCTCCCCCTCAGAGGGCCAAGATGTACTGTATCCCCCTCCCATATTTATTCTCCTGGTCAGGGGTTAGCCACTGCAAAACTACACTTCTCCTTACCAGCCCCCCTTACGCGATGACTAGCACCATTACTAAACCCGTAAGTCCCCCGAGAGCTCCCACAAGTAAAAAACAAAGGTTCTTGTGTTGCTCTGTACATTGGCACAGCTCGCTCAAAATCTGTTTCCAATAACATCAGTGGGAAATGCTGGGAAACATGATTGTGTAATGAAGACTGTATGAATTTTTCTCTGTTTGTAAACTGACGAAGAGGTCGGATTTAAACATGTCCTGCTGGACGTTTGTTGAGGAGTTTGAGAAAATGGCAGGAACCATGTTGGAGAACCATGACTGGATGGGCTCTTCAATTCCCTGGACTTTGCATATTTTACCTTCACGCATCCAGCAGTAATACAAATCACACTGTGCTCGCTTTTGCTTTGTGGCTCAATGAAAGCCTGCGGCGGTATCTCTGGAAGCACATACTTCCTGTTCCCACTAGTGATGTGAATTTAATGACTATTACAATATGTCCTTCATAACTTTTCACAAGTTTCCACAACAATTTTAAGCATTAGGGCAATGATAAACTAACAAAATCTTCTGTAAACAACACACGTTTATAAAAGCCAGATAAAACATACCTCTTTGTTCTCGTCGGAACACACTTCCAACACTGATGCTGGGATTCTCTAAGGCAGAGTTGGGAGAACCTCGTCCAGGTGAAACTGGCTGGAGGAATGGTGGCTGGGGTCTTCCAAATGGAGGAAACTGCTCATACTGGGGGCTCCTGACTGGTGCTCGAGCAACTTGTCCTGTTCTGTCGACCATGACGGGAGCAGCTGGGTTGGCACCCAGTCCAGGGATAGCAGGGGACGAATTGTCATTGTAGAGACTCTGGGTGTATCTGTGGTCCAGTCCGTCTGTGAAAGGTGGCTGTGCAGCACGTGCTGGAACCGCAGGATTAGGCCCATAGCCATGTGGCTGGTAGAATTGGTAACCATCATCAGAAAATTCAGCGGGGGGCACTCCACCTCCAACACCTGCACCACCTCCACCACCTGCACCACCTCCACCAACTGCACCACCTCCATATGATCCCAGAGTACTGTAAGTTCCACCGCCATAACCTCCCCCAAATGTTTGAAAAGGTGGTTCATAACTCCTGACTGGTTCCTCCACAAAGCTTGAGTCCCAAGGTACTGGTACTGGTTGAAATGGGGGCTGTTGAGGTATAGGGTATTGTGGGTATGAAGGTATATTGTATGAAGAAAATGATGATGAGGATGAGGAAGATGAGGAGGAGCCTGCGGATGGTCTAAAGGGAATACTAGAGGATCCTTGGAATTGGCCTCCACCTGCGCTGCTTGGACTTTGCCTCCAGGTTTCCGATACTTGTCCAAATCCAAAAGGATGCCTTCTGTTTCCGCGGACAGTCTCAGAGGATGCTCGAACTGGAGCCTGACGGCGAACGTTGCCTCCCTGAGGTCTACGAGCTCTTTGATTACCATCGGCAACAACCACCCTGGGGCCTCTGTCCCTCACCTCACTCCCAGCAGGGACATACTCGGCTCCACTGTTTAACAGACTATACATCCGACCATTGTTCTCCCACTGAATCACCTGCCTCCATGGAGCAGAGGTATCCTGCCCCTGACTTTGGCTATGCACCTGAGACTGTTTAGAACCCAGCAGGACAAATACCACACATGCCACAATAAAAGGCACCATACTGGCTATGAACACCACTCAAAAGACCACACAGCAAATAAAGAAAACAGCTTCAACCCAATAACACAACCTGCAACTACCTGTAGCTCTGTCAGTAAGCCATGTGCATCCACGTTCTGCGGGTACAGCTTTAAGAGAACTGTTGAAAGACAAGCACAAGGTTGAAACGTGAGTCTGTGGTTGAGTGCATCGGCAAGTCTTTACTACCAGTCGTTGAAAAGGAGACAGGGGACTGCAGAAGACCCTCTAACAGTCTTCCTGTGTTTAAGTGCTGTAAAAACAAGTCCTGACTTCTTGTCTGTCCGTTTCCTGTCCTCGACAGTTGACTGAGCATGTCTCTCGATGCTCTGGAAGAATGTGTCTGTGCATTACGAGACTGCGAGCTGCTCTTTGCCTGATTGCTTGCGATGAGCTGTGAGAAAATCTCAAACTTTTTTAAGGAGCAGTCCCACATGGCCCTAGTGCTAGTGATGTTTCCTGGCCTGCAGCAGCCAGGGAACCATGAGCCTTCCAGAGTCAACATTACCATCTGCAAAGGCATTCAGACATACAACACACCTCACTGTGGGTGGGCGGGGTCTTCTGCTAATCTGTTACAACATTAAAGACATAGTCAGCTTTTGTGGACAGTACAATTACCATTTCATACTGTTGTAACAGGGGGAAATCTAAGATGGATAGAATCTATTCAATTTTCATACACTTAAACTAAAAACAACAGTATTTCTTTAGAGAAAATAGATAGAGAGAGAGCAAGAGAGAGATTGAGAATAACGAGCTTGTACTCATCAATTACTTACAAATTTCAACTGAATATTTTGTCCACTCATTGACATTTACTTCAGTGTATTAAAGGTCACTGTTTAAAAAAAGGTGATTAAACCTTTAGGCCATCACTGCCTAATATGTGTCTTAAACAGTAAGTTGTGTAAATGTATTGTCATGCTGGCAAAGCTATGCTTCATAACTTCTACACTTCCCTTTCCTCTTAGAGAGGCTCTTTATTTTTTTCCTTAAACTTTAATATATTTTTCCCCTTTTCATTTTGAACCCATTATTTGTTCCAGAGTCTGTTTTGGGAATTCATTTGAGAATCAAAATATGGATTTTGTGTAGTGGCAGCAGGCTGCGCCAACCATAACCATAACCCTTGTCGTAGGTCATGTGCCGCTCTTAACATTAAATCCAGTTACAGTTGTGCACACACATGCACACACACACACTCGCTTGTGCCTGTTGCTTGTATATCTTTCTAACATTCTGTGAATAACATAACGGGCTGCTGGAATTGATTTTTACTAATGTTCTCCTGCTCTTGAACCAGCTTTATACAAATGTGTTACTCATGTCATCGGCAAACACGCATGTGGTATTTGAATTGTTTGCTTAATACAAACACAAAAAGAATGAATATAAACAGAACCGGATTTCTGCCATTATCAAGGTTCGCAGATTGTGAGACATTTCCCTTGGCATGGCGCGCCAGGACAACATTTCTGTGTGCCAGAGACCAAAGACAGACCAGACATTTATCTCGGGACATAGAAGACAATGTTTGATATGCTCCACTGTCACAGGATAAATACAATAAATAAATAAGAAAACCAGAATGTGGATCTTTTTGAGATGATAGAATGCATGAGAAGTCAGAAGACAGTGCCAGAGTCTTTTGAGTTTACATTATCATCGGGTTACACTTTTTTGTTTGGAGTTATGCCACAAACATTATCAGGTATCAGAGGTAATGCAACAGAGTCAGTTCTTCAGCCTATCTAACATTGCTCCTCATGGGTGTCCTCAAGGTTCCATCTTAGGACCTCTCTTACTGTCTTTGTCTTGTACATGTTGCCTATGGTGTCTTTTGTCATTCTTTTGCAGATGACACATTGATTTACCTTTGAGTTGTAAAGTCACAAAAGACAGGATTTATTTGGAAACCTATATTGTTTGAAGTCCCCTTGCTTCATATTAATTTATTTTGCATCACAATTAGCTCACTTGTCTTTTTTTACCAGCTGTAAGTAAAGGTAAAGGTTAAGCCATATCTGACCATCTGACCAAAGACCTGGAATGAATGGTCGTGTTTATGAGATCTCAGAATCTTGAGATCTTGTTAGTTTTCTCTAGCTTTTGAATCAAGTTAAAATACACTCTCTCTTTGCTCCTTTCTGCTCCTAATTATTATGTTATACTTTTAGCTGTATGCATATTCATGTTGGGCAATCATCTTCTGTGTTGGTTGTTTTCTGAATGTGCTTTTTGTATAGATTTAACCCTGACCCTGACCTTACATACCACACCAGGACTGTCTTTTGCTAAATTTTTCTAGATTTTGCGGATTCTTCTTTTCTGTTGAAGCACACATTTCTGCTTTAAAGAGCAGGGAAGCCACAAAATGTCTTGAAAACCATTCCCTAAACATTCCACGGAGATTAGTTGAAGTACCGAGGGATAGTTGCTTGTTTTTGTGTGAGTGCTGTGTGTATCTGCTGTCCGCCGAAGAACAGCGTGTATGCTGTGAAGTTCAGTGAAAGAAAGCATTGATCAGAGTGGCTGTGCAGCGCATTAGGGAGGCCCAGAAAGTGAGTGTCCTGCCGAGAGAAACCTTTAGAGACACAGAATAGAGCTGGATGTTCATACACCTTTAGTTGTTCACAAGTGCCAATATGTATTCTTCTATCATGATGTCAATCACCAAATCTATTAAAATCAATATTTCAACAAGTAAAATACGTATCATTGCAAATGCCAAGCTTTCCTGATTGGCTAAAAGCTCAAGATATCGTACAGATTTCAGTCCAGCTGGAATGGACGACATTAGAAGAAGTTGTCAAACCTACACTGTTATTCTTAAATGAACTTTTTCATCAGTCTAGAGACTTCATTTTATTAGTAAAAACTAGAGCCTATTCTCCACAGAAGCTAGTGGAAATTTCATGCTAATTTGAGCAGCTGACAAAACAGGATACATCTTGTAATTTAAAGAAATTGTCCCAAAGTAACAACTGTCAAAAAAACATGCTGTGATAGTTTTACAATGTACTCTGTTTGATGTTGCCTCATTTAAAAAACATCCTTTATGATCTGCAAATGAGAGACAGCTGGAGAAGATGAAATAAAAACTAAAACCCTAAAGTCGTGTGTGTATGTGTGTGTGTGTAAGTCATTGTGTACATTTCCCAAAATATAAAAGCTCATTTTGTCACATTTTGACTGATGTACACTTTCGTAAACATGTAGTTAAAATCCCCCAACTGCATTGGGATATTCTGTGTCAGACATGATGATTAACCGCTTTCTAAAGTTGGCTAAAAGTTTGACAAAATCAGCATTTTGCTCCCACTTCCTTTCCATCTGTACAGTCTTTTGGAGGGACATAAAAACTCTGCTGTGGCTGCATTTTCTGAGGGGAATTTCCAACAAATTTGTCTTTTTTGGGGTCAGGCTGTGTTTTTCATTTTCAGTCATTAGTTCGAACATTAAGGAATGGGCCAGTTATTAACAAAGGTCAACCTGACTTCTCATACATGGTTAAATGAGTCTCATAAATATTCAGTAAGAAGATAAACAGCAACAGTCGGCACCCACTACACAAAATTACAAGAAGTGGAGGTATCGATGAAAATGCAGCAAACAACTTCAGCAAAATGCTCACGACCGAACCAGAAGCTTACCTCTGTGCGGAACTCTTGACCATTGCTTGTGTTTAATCTAAACTACATTAATCCAATATTACTGTAAATAATTGCTTCCATTTATAATGTGTCACACCTCCACTTTTCCATGAGCGCCGACAGCAGCTGAGGTGGTGGACACGTTCGGTCACACAGTCGGAGCAGTCAGCCTTTTCAAGCAGCCACCTGCTTTCCATTAATTTAATTTTCATTCACGGAGAGTCATCAGACACCTGCACTCCGTTCTTTGGCTCACTAGCACATACAGTAAGATGGAAACTATTTAAAAAAAACCTTCAAGGTTAAAATAATATTTCTTCTAAACACAATATCAAAAGGACTGCTGGGATTTACAGTGTGTTGCACTTAGTGATTAAACCTTTAGTTTTCTTGGAGCAGTTTTGTAATTTGCTAAATTGTAGCTCGGCAACACACAGGAAGTCTTTAGGGCAAGGCTGCGAACATCTGTAATGATGGAACACAGAGATCAGAACCTAAAGGAACGCTTTCTGGCTGGTGGTGCAAATTATTATAATAAAGTAATAAAGTATAAGCAAAGTAATTATATATATACATTTAAGGCTGTAATAAGATTGGAGAAATCCAACATCAAGTATCAAAGGTCTGTTGGCTGGAGTTTACGGGCCCTGAGTGTTATTTTATGACAGTATTACACTATGTAAGTATATTGTGAACTTGGTCTTGGATCTCCCCTTAGAACGGTGTCGCTACAGAAGTATAGAGGGGTCATCAGATGGCATTTGTTCATCGCTCCCTGTGACAACACTGTGGCAGCATTTTAGGCCAAGCGGGCTAATTAATAATTTGAGCAGCTCTGTTTAAATGTGAGCCCGTGACCTGTAACATTCGTGGTCGTCGGGAACGTGAGAGGCGGCAGCTAATTTGAGCTTTGATCCGCTACCGCCGCGGCCTTTTCCCACAAACAGCTCAACCTCGGAGAAAGGACACAGAGGTAACACACAATCTAAATCAGAGATTATAATGCAAACAGCCCTGCGGGGCTCGCTAATGACTAAGGTGAGCCCGAGATGCGGCTGTGGCTCTGCTTTAGAATATCAATTAGGTCTCTCAGGGACATGGAGTTAGGAGGAAGTGACTGGCATAGCAAACACCTGCAGTTTCTTTGTGGGCATGTCCACAGTGAGCTCGTGCATCATGATGTGAAGCACCGTGAAATATTCCGCAATGAGGGCATGGGCGGAAGAAGGTGATGCAAGAGGGAAAATTCCATTGTCACGCATTTCCCAAATAACAGAAAAGCCTAAATCTTGGTGGAGCAGGCTGTTCAATTAGCTCCAGAAATCCGCAGCTTGTCTCCAGAGAGCCCTCCCAGATGTGTGTTGCCATGTACTGGAGAACAGTCCTCCTTTTCTTCCCTCACTCCTTCTTCTCTCTTTGTTACATTTTCCAGACGGCACAACAAGGTCTATTAATCAGATTCTGGCACAGCCGGGACGCAGAGCGTATAGAAATCATCTCACACCTCTGCGTGATATTGTTCAAGGAGACGGAGTCATCAAAGTCTGTCTTCTGAGCACACACACAAAAGCAGGCACAATCAAAAACGCCCGCTAAAATATTGGAAGAGCCTCCAGTGATGCTGTGAAGTGAATTAAGGAGCGTAAAGTTTGATTTCATATGGAGGTGCCGTATCTCACATCAGGCCACAAACTTTCAAAATTAAATAAAAAGATAATTGTGCAAACTAGATCATCAGATTCACACAGAAACATTGTCTCCAGGTGACTCTTGTGGAGTAATTTCCCCCATTTTCATCCGCATTTGAACTCAGAAAGGTTTTTTTTTATTTAATGGATCGTTGTTTGCAAACCATCCTGGGTAAGGGCATTGATTCTGTTGATCAAAAGACTTTAATGAAACGTGAGCAGTTTAAATTATCAGTCCCATTCAATTCTGTTTACCGACAGAGCAGACATTGCCCACTTGCTTTGATTCATTCATCCATCCAACACATTTTAAGTGAACAACTGCCTAACAGACTCTGATGCAAGGTCGAGGAACGGTGCCATATTTTATGTCACTGCATTCTTTATGGTTTATATTGGGTCAATGGGTTCCCACATGTGTGACGTCTCTCCCGCCCTCTCCTTTCCTCCCTCCTTAGCCGAGCAGTGTGATTGAGCTGATATGCCATCGAGTCAGATTACATTATGCCGTTCTGCCTGATAAGAACATAGCGAAACAACTATTTTCTTTGCCCTTATCTTCTCCGAGGGGCTGCGTTTCTAAAAGGAGAACGAGCCCTCCAGAACCAGATATCGTTATTTATTTTGATTCGGAGGGGGGGCTTCGGCGCTGATTACACGCTTCAGCCTCACAGATTTCACGTGCGCGCTTTAACGCTTGCATTTTTCCCGCTGCTGCACGTGTGACGTAAGACTGAATTAGGCTGGAGGAGGCACCCTAATCATTTTGGTCAGGTGCTGAATGTAGAGCTTCTTTCTGAAATTCCATCTTCAAAACCGTGTCTTGTTTAAGGTCAGGGGTTAACTTGCTGGGAATTTATGCTCCATCACACCCTCTCAGTCACTGGAAAGAAGCAAATTCCTCTCCCAGGCTCTCTCCTCAGCCACTAAAGAAGTCCATTATTGAGAATCTTAAACACACGATAGAGTTTGTAACCAAATTACGCCATGCGGCGTTGTAAAAAAACAATAATTTCACATTGATTTATGCGTAAAAACACTAGTTGAAAACTGAGTCCAGACAGTCACAGCTGTACAGTGCAGACGGGGAACCACTCCTCCATGTGAGGCTTTGCTTCTCCTTAATTTATTCTGTGAGGTAAATCACGTGATCTTCTGCCATTTCACCGAGCATCCTGATCACATGTGGCCGTGCCTGAAAAACCATTCCGTCCAAACACGCTCTCGACTCCGTTACAGTCCCAGCAAACTGCTTGCTGCCTTGCCGTAGAGCACTCTGAAAATGTGTTTCTTGTTGTCGAATAAAAGTCATAAATATTTCATGGCGGAGCGTGAGAGCATGTCTGCAGTGTCGGTGCAGTGCGGGGTCGATGCTGTGCAAACGCACCGCTGAAGTCGGGCCAAAAACCACATGTGCAGTGTTTACACTGGCCTTCCTGCTTTAGTGTTCCCCCGCTTTGGGTTAAGGTGGACAGGTTTGAACACTTCACGGGTATTTCCTGATGATCCCACAATTACATATGAGGTCTTGCTGGCCTCCACGTACAGGCTCTATGTATGAGGGCTCTAATAACCTGTGCTTTCTCCTCATTACAAGTTCAGTGGAATGTGAGTCAACGCTTCCCAACAGCTGAAGCTAATACAGCAAGGATGGGAACAGAGTACTGCCCCCTTGTGGGTCCATCTATCAGCAAGTGGATGCAAAGATCCTAATTTGCTTTTAACAATTTCCCAAAAATGCTTGGGAATGCAAAGCTGTCAGAATAATATTGATTTCAGTTATTTTCTACCACAAATTGTTAGCATAGACCCCTTAGCGCAGCTCCTGCAGAGTGGCTTTGAAGTAATCTATCTTGTTTATGTCAAATGTAGTCATAGATTGATCAAATCTCCTTGTAATTAATGAGCTTTATTCATAAATTTACTCGTTGCTGATGCAGAAGTTTCCGCTGGTAGCAGCCTAATATTGTAAGTGTAATAAATGACAGGATTGGTGGAGTGCAAGTTCTCATTTGATGAACACTTCAAAGTGTGTCTTCATAACAGATGCTCCCCAAACATGCAGCCCTCAATCTTCTCTTGTGGCTCACCCTCGCGCTGATGCCTACCGCAGCAGATATGGGACACCAGGCAAGAATCCCTCCTGGACAGCTCGCCAGTCCATCCCAGTGCACATGCAATCCTCTCCAACAAATGGCTCCAGTCAGCCCTAATGATGAACTGGGAGGAAACTGTGGAGGTGAAAAAGGAGAAAAACCAGGCGGACATGGGGAAACATGCAACCATGAATAATAATGGGGGGTTCCAACCTCTAATGGACCATATGGGTACAGTGGGCCCAGCCAGATGGAGGAGGATGGAGATTCATTTAAAATGCAGGGTTAAGCATGCAAAACAGCATGGATGGATGGGTGGGTGGATGGATGGATGGATGGATGGGTGGGTGGATGGATGGATGGATGGATGGGTGGAGGGGTGGGTGGATGGATGATGGATGGATGGATGGATGGATGGATGGATGGATGGATGGGTGGGTGGGTGGGTGGATGGATGGATGGATGGGTGAGTGGGTGGGTGGGTGTGTGGATGGATGGAAGGGCAGCTGGATGGATGGATGATGGATGGATGGATGGATGGATGGATGGATGGGTGGGTGGGTGGATGGATGGATGGATGGGTGGGTGGATGGATGGATGGATGGATGGGTGGGTGGATGGATGGAAGGGCAGCTGGATGGATGGATGATGGATGGATGGGTGGGTGGGTGGATGGATGATGGATGGATGGATGGACGGATGGACGGACGGATGGGCGGACGGACGGACGGACGGCTGCGTGTAGGACATGGTAAATCTACTGTTGTGTTGGAGCACTCACTGGGTCTTTATCATCCTGCCTCTGTTTCCTCTAGCTCAGCCCTTTCAGTGCAACTGTCTGGATTCTCTTCTTTTAGCCAGATAAGCAGACTGCCCTTTCCCCACTGGGGAAATGTGAGAGTAAGGATGCACTATTTGTCCTCTGTGTTAAAAAAATAAAAAATAAAATAAATAAATAAAAATAGGGGGAGGAAAGAAACGGCAGGAGCGAGGCTTCTTGTCCTACAGCTGAAAATGTCATTCTGGCCCTGCAATAAATCACACAGGGTTGTGATGTGTTTACTTATTACAGTGCAGTGCATTGCTGTCATCCACACTCTTATTTACTCCCCTGGCCCTCTGTGCACCCCCGAAACACACTCAGCCATTTCTTCTTTATCACTCTCCTCCTCTTGTACCTCATGCATTTCCCCCCTCTCTCTTAGGGAGTGCAGGTAGGGGTGTATCAGTCCTTATCCACAAGAATCAACATGCACCCATTTGAAAAGGACGCCATAGCCATGTTGAACGATACACCAAACAGCACCAAACAGCAAGTCTTTAAAATACACAATTCTCTTAGTAATTAGCAAAACATTGGGACTGTGTGTTAACAAACCTGTCTGTTCCCCCCCTTTTCAGTAATCACTGCATTTGTCTCCTCTCGCTGCTGTCACGCGCTCCCCCAGGAAGCTTCCTCGCTGCTGTGCGATGAGTGCTGAGTGCCTCCCTGGTGAGGCGGCAGCAGCGAGACAATCACTTTGGCGCGAGCTACATGAGGGAAATGGATGGAGAAGGCGCCGCTCCGGTTGGCGCGCGCTTCTTCAACATCCAGAAGAGGCTAATATCGTTTCTTTGAGACTTCAGAGGGTGCTTTGCGTTTGGCAACCTTCTCCGCACCTCACTAGGTGTTGTGACATTATCTTCTCAAAACCCGGGGACAGCCACTTTTGATGATACACATCTGCCCCTGGTGCATTTATCTTCCCTTTATTTATTTATTTTTGTTCAATCCAGCTATTCACCTTGCTTTAAGCAGATTGTTGGCCCCTGCTGGTTGCTACTCCAACACACAACTTAATAGCTTAAGTAGCTTTAAGCTGCCCCATCATAGATGCGGGGGTGAGAAAAGCGCTGTAGTTGGTTGGAGGGGCAGGGGGTTGACTTAATGCTGCACCTGGCACCCTTCGTTTGCTGAGGATTTTAGATGATCTCATCTCCTCCTGGATGAGAGGACTATTTCCATCCATGCGCTTATGTGTGTGCATGTACACGCCTCTAATAATGTCTTAGGACACAGTGGCCATCAGCCCACCAGCTATTGGTGTGTAGGGGGGTGTCCACTCAGTTTATGGGCTCCACCCATTTAGTCCTCTACTGTCAGAGACTGTCCTCCTTGTGGGACAGACTGTTGTGGAGGTCCATCCTAACAGCTGCATGCATGTTTTTGTTTTGGACCAATAGTCATCATACAATTTTACAGTTGATTCTTTCCTCCTCTCATATCATTTTTCTTCAGGAGGGCAGCTTAACAATCGCACGCATGGTTAAAAAAGACGGTCTACTGCGCAAAACTGTGGGACATCAGCGTCTCTCCTGAGTTCAGGGGACAGAAGCGACAGCCTGCAGCAAAGCTTTGACAGGCTGTTTTCAGAGGGTTCGGAATGACAAAAGAACGGCATCGTTGATGTAATTTCTCTGTACTCTGAAGAAGTTGCCAAGGGTTAAACTAGGCCAGGCAAAGGAAGTGCGACATGAAAGTGGCAGGAGTTTGATAAGAGCAACAGCAGGCAATTACATCTGAGCAGCTCACCAGAGGATTGGAGGCTATAACCTGTTGTCAGTACACAGCCATCACTAAATCTGTGGTAGCAGCGAATTGTATCTTTCCCTTTTTCTGTCTGTCTGTCTGTCTGTCTGTCTGTCTGTCTGTCTGTCTGTCTGTCTGTCTGTCTGTCTGTCTGTCTGTCTGTCTCCCTCTCTCTCTGTTTTAACATATTCACCACTCAACGCACAGATTTGCCTGCCGTTAGTCTCACTGAGCACCATAGCAACCCCGGTCACTTGCCGGGACACACGCCCTGTGTTTTTTCTTGCGATCCGCATCAGTTTAGTTCTCCTCTGAGAGACGCACTCACCTTTTACCGCGCGAGCCGTTCATTTATTAGAATTTAATCTCAAACATTCAATCTCATTTCATTTCAAATGACTGCCCCCCCCCACACTTCCCCCTCCAGCTCATTGCATCATTAGACATCAGTGCTGTTACAGGAAGAAGGCGCAATGTTGATTTACAGGAAAGCACAATGGGTTTTTTTGTTGACATTTGTAATTTTTGCACTATAAATTTCACATTCTCCACGTGACCACATTATGCACAGAACCATTAAACTCTAAAAGCTTCTCTGGCTCATTTTAAAGTGTTTTTTTTTCAGTAAGGTGGTCCTTCAAGTTGTCCTGCAAAAGTTTCTTCCGTGCTGAATGTTGGACCACCTTTTAGATCGGCTCTGTGGGAAGAATCTGCTTTGTGAAGGTTAAAAAAGCAGCTAATGGCTCTGGGATATTTGAAGTGAGGACCGGTCTGCGCGACTCTGCGAGGTCAACATGGATTAATTGGCAGCTTGCTGAAAAAGGCGTCGCTATCTTGGTCCCTGTTCTCTTGAGAGTGAGGTAAACGTGAAGGGGCATCGGCAAATAAGAGGGAGCTGCTCTGCTGTGTCTAATTACTATTTTCTTTAGGGAGGACTTCTGTTGCGTTTGATAAGCAGGGGCAAAATTGGTGTTCGTGTTTACATAGAAACAAACAAGATTTGTGTGCTTGGCGGTGTGTGGTCAGATCTATCCATTAAAACTTTACCACAATGACTTTGTAGCTCCGCTCATAACCTGTGCAGATTTAATGGTGGGAGAATTAGAGGTGAGGATTAATAAGATGTTTCATCCTTACTGTCGTTTATGTCATTTTTATGTAATTACAGTCGAGCAGTAAATTACTGATAAGTGAAAAGTGCCTCCAAATGTGCAATTAAAGCAAGAAAAGTCTAGTTTAACAATCCAGTAGCGCTGATTCAATTGATTGTTCATTCATTGTTCATTCATAGTCTGAAAACTCTTCCTCAAAATTGAAGAGTCGGCGGTTTCCAGGCAGTGGACCTGGTGAGTCTCTTGCTTGGCATTTCCAGATTCTGAGCCCTGAAATCAAGCAAGAGGCAGGAAGAAGCAGAAGCCTTGTGCTGTCCATATTATGCACGTGTCAGCGCTTTACCACTAATGACCAGCACACACAAACCTGTCTTTTAGATGACTATTTATCCTGAGGAGGGTCGAATGGAGAAGCAGACAAATTACTCAGCGCTGCGAACAAAGGAGCAGGAGATGAGCGCCGCGGCACCCAGAGGCCGGATTAACTCTAGTGACAAATGATACGATCTAGCGCTGGATCATACATGCCATCAGTGTTCAGGAGATGGAAATGCAATTCCTGGGAAAAGGTTCGTTTCCCCTCAGCCCTTGGCCCTGTCTCCCGGGGCATCATTAGTCCTGTGTAAAAATCGCTCCACTTTTCCACCAGTAGATGGCGATATGGATCCGACTGTTCAGCAGAGCGGCCGTGGCTAAAGCTGGGGCCTCTGCCTTTTCAGAGTGTCTTCATAATGATGTTGGTGAGTTACATAAGAGTGCAGTATCTCTCAGCAGGCTCTCCATAAGAAATTATGTGTTAGATCTCAACCCAAACTCGCTGCTTTTTCTTTTTTGTTCCTGAACACAGCTGCAGCGCAGAGCCTCCAAAATGCATTTTCTCCTCCCAGAGAACTCCTGCTTTGATCGCTGACCTAATTAATGAAGCAATTGATGAATGTAAATACTAGATTAGTTGCAAATGCAAATGATCCCAACAGAACAGAACAGAAAAAAATGTTTTGCTCCCATTAGAAAGTTCTGAGGGTGCAGAAATTATGAAAACATGAGGCCAGATCTTCAAGGGAAGCTGAACCCGAAGTAAAAGGTTTGTGGCAGCGCTGCGAGTGAAAGATCTCAACCCCAGTTTAGGTGCTGCAGTCAAACACGTCCCAGTGTGATAGAAGTTCTGCACTGAGAAAAGTGTTCCACATCTTACAGAGATTTAAACAATAGCTTTCTAGACATGTGTGCAGCTACATACAGATATAAAAATAAGGAAATAACTCACAGAAGGGAGAAATAAAATTAACACAATATCCAGGGAAATGATGAGTGCATTTCTCCTTGCAACTGTAGAATAACAGAGTGACACAATTTACTACGCCGATGAAACAAATGATGGTTTCTAAATGTGGACAGTATTTATCGAAGCTTTTACCTTGACAAAATGGACGAGTTCTGATTTATTATTACTTGTAGTAATGTTTTCATATCTTTTTTCTCCCCCCAAGGGAAACACATGTGAATCAAAGAACTGAACATGGTCATTATCTTTTGTCAGTCAGTCAGCAGTTTCATACTAAGATGGTTGGCTCAGTGGTCTCAAAGCAAGTAGGTTTGGGGTTCAATTCCAACTATGAGACTTGTGGATTTTGCATTTTCTCCTGGAATCTGTGTGGGATTCTTCCCTACAGGCCAAACACAAATTGATTGGATTCTTTAAATCACCTCCAGGTGTGTGTATGTGTGTGTTCTTGTTCTTCCTACACACCGAGAACACAGATTCTTGTACTTCTATCTTTGTGATGACTTTCATAAATATAATGCATTCTAACCCTAACCATCCCAACGAACCCCCGAACCCTGACTCTAACCTAACCTAAACCCAATTCTAACCTTAACCGTAAAATAATGTCTTAACCCCAAACAGTCCTTTGACCGGCCAAAATGTCCTCACTTCCCAAAATGTCCTCACTTTGCTAGTACAACGAGTAGTTTGGCGCGTGTGTTTGTGTATCTTCAGTGACATGAGTGTAGCTGTATTTCCGCTTTGTATGCAATCTAAAAGACGCTAAAATACTCATATTTTTATATGTGAGGGAGGTAAAATGTGAGTTGTGACCTGATAAAGGAGGAAAATGTCCTACAGGCGCTCAAATAAAGACACATCTGATGAATAAACAACTATATTTTTCTCAGACATGTATGGAATATTTGACATATTCATCAGACATCATGAAAGGCAACACACACTTACAGCTTTTCAATGGAATGGGCGGTAAACAAGATCTGTTTTGGGTGCATATAGAATATTTATACAGTATATGAATATTAATGTAAAAGTGCCCCGGGTAGGGTAAAGACAGACCATTTCCACAGGATATCAGCATACAGGATATTTCAAAATGTGGAAAACTGAATTGAAAACCTCTGCTTGTTGCTTATTTATTAATTCGGCAGCATGAAGAAGGTAACTGTAAAGGTTACGGGGTGGAATGGCACATGTAGCCTGGCCCGAATATATGCTAACCTATTTAAAACATATGTAAATGACGCATTTTACACATCTCCCATCTGACAGTTTCCATGATTTCTTTAAGATTTCTAATTTTTTCTTCCTATATCGGCGTACAGATGGGATGGGACTTTGATTCCACAACAGTTATGATTTTTTTTTGTCTGAGATCTTTATTCTTATCTCTGGCTTCGCATTTACAGTAATTTTTTTTATTTAATTTTTGATATGATGATGATCACAAGAATTAACAAAAGAAAGTAGGGAAATGTTGTAAATTGTTCCTCGTCTCCGTGATGTTCACTTTTGTTGATGACTGCACGCAGGAATGAGATCACGGTTATATCCGTGGGTATGAGGACACGGCAGTTTGAGTCATAAAAAATTATCATTTCATTTAACAGTGGAAGGACGCAGGTGGGTGATGAAACTAATTATATACCTGCAGCGATCCACCTACGCAGAAAAAAGAGTGTCTAACATTAGGAAACGATGCTGTTCACCTCGGCACAGCAGCAAAATTCACTTTAGCATTCAAGAGCGGACACGACAACCAATGAGTCACCTGGGAAGGTGTAAGATGCAGGAATATCGTGATATAACAGTATTATAACAGCCACAGAGTCTGTCCGGGAAACCAGGCCTCTGGAATAAGTATTTTAAAGATTTATACTCTACATCTGTCCTTTTATTGCTCTTTGCTTTTTTATTCCCTTTATCCTATATTAAAAACATCTGAGATGCTGGCATCAAAAAGATGTAGTTTGAGTTCAGATCAATACAAACAGAATTTACACAGATTTTATTTGATTTTTTTTTTAGATTTGCAGTGTTATTGTCAAAATTATGAGTCATTGTGGGGAATTCAGCAGACAGCGAATCCTCTCGTAAAGAAGCCAACTAAACATAAAGAGGGTTGTTGTTGTTGAGGTTCTAACTGATGAAGTGTTCGTTTCGAACAGTGGCGTGAGAGTGACGGTTCTGTTTTAACGTTGTTCCTGTAGAGCCACGTCAATCCACGCCTGATGAAGTCTGATGATGGGCCAGAGTGAAAATGGAGGGCAGCAGGGTGATTGTGAGAATGCCAGATCTCATTCTGCCTCAGCACTGAAGTCTTGGCTTTAAAAGTGAATGAATAATCCCATCTTCCTAACCCCAACAGCTTAAGTGGAGCTATTTAGAGACCTGCAGTCAACCACTGTGGTCTTAGTGGGCAGCTCTGAAATACGAACACCAGAAGTCAACATAATATCAGCCCTCTGCAGCCGTCTCAGGGTCTCTAAAATTTGGAAAACTGTAAGGCGACGACACACTTAAATTCCATTTGTGCATCTCTTTCTTTTGAAAACTCTGAACACATTGCTCTGTGAAGGTAGTCCCTGAAAAGCAAGGGGAGGAGGATTTATGAGCTGTGACGTGTGAAGAAATCATGGTGAAATCCAAAATGACCAGATTTCTTCTTCTGTCTGTCTGTCTATTCCATGCACTAATAAGGATCAGGGAGTGTCCTCCGGCACTTCATGTCCCTTTCTAGATGGGAGATTCTGGGGATTAAGAAGCTCTGAATCAAACCATACCAGCGCTATCCCAGAGCTTTACCATTACGTCAGTGAGTGGAGAAGGGACAGTACCTTTCTTTTGTTACATATGAATACAAAACACTCATTTTACTGGCACAGTTTGCAAACTGGGAACATTTTAGCAGGTCCCCACACCTTCAAAGGACTCCTAGGGTTAAGACATAGGTTCAAGGTGGAGGTTAGAATTGGGTTTAGGTAAAGGTTAGGGTTAGGTGTTGGTTGTGATGGTGAGGTTTGGGGTAATGTACTATGTCAATGAAAGTCCTCACAAAGATAGAAGTACAAGCATGTGTTTGCATGTGTTTCATAAAGAAAAACTACACTTAGATACTTTAACATCCTACACCTCCAGCGTGTAAATTGACGGCCTCGTCTTGAGTCGGAGTTGTTTATGAATTCGTAGATAATCCTCCCAACCTCTGTAGAAGCATGTTCATCTTAAACCTTTTAGTAAAGATCTCCTCGCTTCTCCCACGATGGTGTGCAGACTTTTTTCCAGGTTATCGGGGTGGCACAGAAACTCTTGTGCCCGTGGGAGCAGCCATTAATGCCATTATCTGGGTAGATTGGTACGGGTTAGTGGCAGCTTTCCTGTGGATCCAGGCTTTCCACGCACGAGTCTCACTCCAAGGAACCAGACATCAGCAGAGCATCCGCCCTCTGAGTCTGTAACAATGAGCGAATGTTCCCATTTACATTAAAAACCATGTTCCCCAGTTTTCATCTCACAGTCAGACTGAACTTTTATGTTGATGACTGTTGCAATGTGTTAATTATGACTCAACAGAAACGCTCCGTATTTTAGCTGTTATTTAGCTGTTCGCATTAGCTGTTATTTATATGCTCCAAAAAAGATATATTTATTTACAATCTTCAATTTTTAAAAGTTGAAGTTCATTTGTTTCACAGATTGCTGAAGATTTTAATAGATAACATGCTTTTTAATGGTTTTAATAGGCTCATAATTCATTTAGAAAATGACTCTTTTGTCATTCCTAACAACACTCGTGACTTTGACGAAAGCTGTTTTATCATATTAAGGCCACAATATTGTCATGGGCCACAGTGACTCGCACGGTCGCATGCTGAGGAAATGCCATTATCTTAGATTAAGTTAAGGGACAAACATTTTTCCCGGAGGATCTAAGCGATTCTGGCTTTCATCGTTCATCTTTGAGTTGTCCCGATTCTGTCTGCCACTGACTGGGTAATTCATTTTCATATTTATCGAGAAGTTTCAAAGATGTAATTAAGATCAGATCAGACTCCAAACACAAACTCATTTGTGTGCAAGCAGTTTTAGTTAATCATCGACCTAATCGGAGTAAATTTCTTCGTCTCTTTCCAGCCAAGCAATTGGGATTAAAACCTGGGAGGATCCTGCTGGCTTCCACTTCATCTGGAATGGGATAAAAAAATGGATATTTAATGAATGAATGAATAATGAATGAATTAAACCTAAATAATCCCCATGGGAGAAATTATGATCTTGCAGTAGCAAGAGGACAGAAAATAAGTATATTTACAAAGATGATGCTGATAATAACAACAGCACAAGAGCATATATCCATCCATCCATCCATCCATCCATCCATCCATCCATCCATCCATCCATCTATCCATCCATCCATCCATCCATCCATCCATCCATGTATACACACACACACACACACACACACACACACACACACACACACACACATTCACATAAAAGAGTGTTGTGGTATCATCATCATCCTTATAACCATAGCAACAAAAAGAAAATATCGAAAAATAAGTATAAAGGAAGAGAGTAATCTTCAATATAAAAGTAAACATGAGTAATTGCACAGCAGAGGAAGCTATATCAACTATATCTACTAATCATGCTGTAGGTTTTCACCTCTGGCCCTTGGCAGATTTATAGTATACTGTGACGGTTATGCCTGAGCTGGCTCGAGAAAGCGCTTCTCGGAATCCAATATTTGGTCGAGAGGCTGATCGTGATTGTCTAATATGGATAAAAGTGCGTCCGGTTTCCTCTCCACTTTCGACGATGTCCAGGGTGCAGCCAGTGCACCCCCAGCAGAAGCCGATAGGCGACCTGCAGAGGGTAGAGTGATGTTCTCACCTGTGGGTAGGGCATCAATGTTTAGAGTTAATGGGTACAGATTTGTAAAAGGATGTACGAATTATCTCGATCTTTTAATGCGCCTTTATCCAATTTCCTTAGGATGAAGGTAACGTGAAACCTCCGCATAGATGAAGCCGTTTCTGCCATGTGATTCTGCACTGTCCCTTTATGACTCTAGCAAACTGCTGTAGAAGACCCACGGGAGAAGGTCACAAGAGTAACACTACTGATATTATAGCTTTGGGTAGCCAATTATTTCATCGTGATATATGAAAAAAGGAAGGGACCTGAATATAATCCACCAGACCACATGTGTCAAACTCAGTCCTCGAGGGCCACGATCCTGCCGGGTTTTCTGTCCTACCAGGCTGAAAATGCATTCAGTGGGATAGAAAAGCCGGCAGGATCGTGGCCCTCGAGGACTGTGTTTGACATGCCAGCACCAGACAGATGGTCTATCTAAAAAATGACGTGCTGATATTCCTCTCAATGCACAATGTTCACGCTCATTCAAGCATCTCATTCATTGAGCAATGATCATTAGCGGGTCTATGCCTAATAGCCCATTAAATGTATGTAAATGGCATTTGGTGTAGCTATATAACGAAGCGGCTTCCATTTCTGATGTGCCGCAATGTATTTATTTACGACCACAGTGGAGGCATCGCGAATCCTGCTGGCTGTGCTCCAGAATGCCAGGGAAGAGAGGGTGAATAGGTGGGATGCTGTGACAGATGGGAACTGGGGGTCAGAAATAGGACAGCCAGGGTGTGCTTGAACGATTCTCACGGATATCGCGCAACACGCAGGAGCACGCGGTCCGGGTGTGACGAGGGCCGTCGATACAGACGGACCATCTGCGTGTCCAGACATTCTGAGCACCCGAATTTGAAAAGAGCGGAGCCAGATTATACTGTGACTCATGTAGTCGTTGAGTTTTTGAGCGCTTATTAAGAAAACCGGTGAAATGGCCTTAACGTCTTAGCCAAGCTGTCTGCGATGCCAGCCACTTAAAGATCCCATAGGAGGTCGGATAACACCTTGAGATGAATTCTGTCTTCAAGACGCAAATAGCAACAACACCTGCGTGTCAGCAATGTTAGCCATAGCCGCAGAAAATCAGACAAGTGCTTTCTTAGCATGAGTAGAACAACATAAAGAATTCATGAGGTTCTTTTTCTGTGCACAGTCCATAAACGATGTCGATTATAACTATATAAAATGTTCATTTATCAGTAAATTCATGAAGGTTTATTATGTCCAGCTGAGATACTAGATTCTGGAACTTGACCCCAACACTGACTCCACGGGATCGTCTCAGCACTACAAATGTAACACAGTCATTTGTGAGACAACGGTTCAAACGGTGTTGGATGATTATTTATTGATCAGCGTCTCCTGTGTTTAATCTTTCTAACACATCTTTATATAGTGATTATTTAAGATTAATTTCATTGATCTTTTCCATCCTTTCCCTCATCGGCATGACCGGTCAGGATGTCAATGCGAAATAATGACTTCTCCTATGAAATGTCAAAAAGGTCACACGCAATTTAGCCTTTCAAGTAAATGAGGTGTTCTCCAATAAGAGGCCACAGTGCAAAATAAAAACCATATATCAACAGCACTCTGGTTAAATTCAGTTTTCCTCGTGAAGTTGAGGTCTCATTAAAACTTATACCAGTACAAGTTAATTCAGTTCAGGTCCAGACAGTCGACAAAGTCAAGCACGCAGAGCAGATGCAGACAAAACGCTCTTATCATCATTTAATTTACTTAATGATGATTAAAGAAAGGTCCAACATTATCAAGATTTACACCCCAGCAGGCATCTGTAAAAGGGGGAATGTGTGACTTGCCTGTGCGAGTGCCGCTTTCGAGGAGACCAAACTCTGGTAGAGTTTACACCAGCCCCTCTGCAATCATGTGCAAATGTGCCCTTAGAAACTCAAGGTACATTTTGACGTACTAAAATGTAAGAATTTCACTTTTATTACATAAACAGCCGACTTGCTGATGTAATGTGTAGTGCAGGAAAATACAGTTACAAACAGCTGCCTCCAGCTTTTTAATAGAAGAAATCATAACATAGCACTTATTTTTATTTATTTTTTTGGAAAAACAAATATTTGCTGGATTACTGGTATTTCAATTTTCATCATTTCAAGTTTTAAAAAGAAGAGAAGATCAAGTGACAGCAAATGATGGAAACTGCTGTTTCCCAATGAAGAGATTCATTTAGCAAGGGTACCGACACTCGTTACGAATGGAAATGCTTTCTTTTCAATTTCACTCCTATATTATTTCCATGCATAGTCTTACTAAAAGTTATCCCACGACAAAGTTGTTCCAGCCCAAGCTACATGGTTTGTTATCATAGGTATGTCTTAACTCTACTGTTAGAAATAGACAGGATTTCTGCCCTCAAACATGTAGTTAAACATGACGGGGGGGCAAGAGCCAGCAGCTTTGGCTGCCATTACACATTCACAGGCTCCTGAGATCACCATTAACCCTAAATCTTGTGAGCAAAGAGACCTGGTCAGGTACCGGGGAGCTATGAGCATCATGAGATATAACACAGCCTGGCCATTAAGGCTCTGCATGTAATATTTAAATTCCCCTTTAGAGGATTTTAAATCATCCCTGAGATTTGACAGGCAGTCGGTGTAGAGGAGCAGGTATGGGAGGAAGTGTTACATGCAGCAGTGATTAACATTATTATTATTATTATTGTTACTGTTGTTGAGCTAATATTTTAAAGCAAGAAGTGTTTTCTTAGATGAATAATCCAGGGATTTCTTGCAGCCTTGCAGAGCTTTGTTACTGCACCCTCACACACTGTGAAATATTTAAGGAGTCAAAGAGTTCCCTTCACTGTTTTGAACGTCTACCTGTGCAGTGCAACAGCACAAAGAACAATTTGTTCCCTTAATCCTGTCTCAAACTCCCACTGATGTGGTCATTACGAACCACAAAGGTCCGCTGACCTCTTCAGAGAAGTCATTCCACCTTTGTTTTCCTACCCAGGACTTTCTTTCTTGTCATTTACTGGTAATCAGCCAGTGGATAAACCAGCAGACGGCTATATGATGTGAGAAAAACTGTGTGATGACTCAAGGAAACTGACTTACAGGTTTCCTATGAAGGCAATTTCTCCACATTTATAGAGCCAGTCCCTCTATTTCTATTTCTAAACATTCCCACAGAAACTCACGGTGCATCGAACAAAATTGATATTGTTAATTGTTTTGCTTTAGGTATGTGATGCAGGAAAGTCAACATGTTCTTTACAAGGTCATTGGCATGAGGAGCAGGCATGCTTTAAATTAAGGTTAAAAGAATATCTGCCCAACATAACCATTGGATTTTTGGGAACGACTCCTTCGCACTGGTGAAATGACAGAAAATCACCACAATAGTAAAACCCAAACCTGTTTGTTTATCCAGGGTGGGAATGCAAATAGGGGCGTTTTTATCTCATGGCTCTACAAACATTTCTCTCCACATGAATTAGCAAATGCTTGTAAACACTATTATAAAAATAGCCGGCTAAAGTGGAGGAAATTGATCCGAGTCTCACCTTGCAGTAGGTGTTTGTTGGCACTTTGTAAGCTGTGAAACACAACACCCGCTTGCAAAAACATGTTTAGCCTCCGGGCTGTCCTTTCTGTTTGCGCAGCGTTACACTATACTGTGTTTTATATCTATGCGCCATCATGCATTTACGCCTGGATGATTAGTTTGTTTTATACTTTCAATTCTACTTAATTTCACCTGCAGGGAAACTGAAAAAAAGCTGGAAGGTTCAGTATGAAGAGCAACAGATCAACAACCATAAACGGCCACTCTTTTTCGTGGTTTCGAGATTCATCTGGAGGAATTAAACCAAGGACATGAATCTGAAAACAAAACTAAACCGCTCAAGGTTTACCTGGACCGAAGACCGCGAGGCGGAGCCTGACTGAGGCTTCAGCGCTGTAATTCAGACCCAGCAGTGATGGCGTGCGTTAAAATGATGTAGACACCCACGAGAAATAAGGTGATGGAGTAGACCCAGTAGAACCAACGGACATTAGAACAAATGTTGACAGAGCTCAAAATCAAATCATCAAGTTGAACCTTTTGCTTGAATCGTGGGGGTGGAGCTTCAGGAGAGAGGAACCTTGAGAAGCAAAAAGGCTCAAATGCAATTGAGTTATTTTGAGGTTATTAATAGTAATTTTCATGAAATAAATAATTAAGTGAGGCATTATATAAATAGGGGTTTGTTGTTTACTCAGTTGCTGGAGTGGCTTGTTCTGGGGGCTGATCTGTCTTTTCTTACAGTAATTGCGCGTGCAGAAGAGTTCAGACCATCTCCGCCGCTCCGCCTTAAGAGGTCATTTTAAGGTGGGAAGGGTTTTTCTGCAACCAAAGACGATTTGTTGTGGCGGCATTGCGAACACAAATCAATTAATCATCATCGCCCAGCAAATCATCAGCTGTGATCTGTGGTCGGCGTGTCACTACACACTCATGATGACTGATCCTGGATCAGTTGCTAAGTGACGCCATTAGCCAGCTCGGCCTTAATGCAGCCATTAGCGTGTATGATAAATAGGACACAGATTAAGGAACACAATTTCCCTTTCTCCCATACCACTGGAAGTCTCATTTGGAGATATGACTGATCTTTACACGGGTTTCCATCTCCATCATGGCACCTCCTCTGAAGCCCAGGGAGATGGTGCCTCCTCCAGTGACATCCCCATTAGAGGAATGCTGCTGATAAATGCCAAGCAGAACACAGAAAGGGTGGTTTCATTTCGGCATGCTCCTTAGGCTGCACTCCAAGATATCCCAAGCTTCTTTTCCCCCGCCTTTTAAATTATACCCTTCTTCACACAGTAAACCAAGACCCTCTGAATATGAATAATGCATCAGGGTAATCAGGACCTCTGAATGGATGCACAAAGTGTGGCGAGTTTGATAAATTCATTGCCGATTCCACTGGCATATTCCATATGCTTAAAAAGAAATACATAAACAATTTTAAAAACGACTATAAACTCTTAAACCAACAACCTGCTCAGTAAATGACAATGGTTTAAGATTCTGATTAATGAGGGAATCTGGGATGCAAGGCAAGTCTTAAGTATTGATAGAGACACTTGCTATCGATCGGGCTTTTGTCAGATCGATAGCAAACCATTTTCTGGCTTTGAATGATCTACTGACCAGCAGAATGCTGATCGCCAAGGCTACAGCGGAGCTTTTAATGTACACTAAATCTCCACTCCAGCAGCACCGAAGGAAGCCATCGCGAGGAAAACGGTATTGTTGTCATTTGGGAGTGATCAGTCAGGAGCATTAAAGGCGCGGCCGTTTCTGATGCTCGCTCAGAGATGCGGTGTCCTCCAACAGCATAATTACGCCAGTGACAGAGTTCAGATCCTAAAATCAGACCCTAACTCAAGAGAAGTACCCGGATCATAATGAGAAAAAGAGGGATTCTCTCTCGGTTAAAAAAAGAAAAACCCAGAAACTCTGCAAATGGTATAAATCTCTCGGGTGACAGCAGGAGCCAATGTTGTGGCCATTGAAGCCATCCTGGGTTCAAGGGCACATTTGTTTCATTTAAAGGAGAATTAAACAGTCGGCATCCACATCTGTGACTGTTCAGATAAGTTTAAAATATAGCAACATGCATGAGCCATCGCCGTGCCGTGAAGACATGGAGAATTTCCATGACAAAGCCGTGTGGCCATTTTTTATTGCATTTTATTCTTTATTTTCTTGCAAGCGTCTATTAGGTGCTGATAACTAAAAACCATTAGGTGATATCCATTGGACACAGGCTTCAATCTTGTTGGCTGGGCGGCCCAGATAAGGCGGTTTCTTACTTAACCATGTGACTTTAAGGAAGAAATAAACAACCCACAGACATGCAGAATATATTTTTTTTGTTGCTTTAAGTGTTATATTTTACATGTTATATGTGTTATAGGTCACAGACAATAGCTGACACTTAAGCCAGTATGCTGAGACTTGCATTCGGAAGTAAGAGAATAATCAAAGAGAGAGTCATTGTTTGTCCATTACTGGTAAAAATAAGTCACATTAATGCATCAGATAATGTTTTTGAAAGGCTGGACTTTTTCCTTTTGAGATAAAGAACTTGAAACTGCCCTTTTTGATATTGGCTCCTTAGTTTTTTCTTTGACAGTATCATCATTCATTGTCTGTGTGGGTAGCAAAATAAATCAATCTCCTGTCATCTCCTGTGAGGTGCATGAGCTCACATGCCACATCATGTTTACAAGGTGAAATAGTCTGTCACCATGGCGACAGACTTTACTGGCTCGAGCTGGTAGTGGAAGAGTCAGGAATAAGCAACAGGCTGAGAACATTGGTGCATAACCGTCGCCATGATAACGGCTTTTTTAGGAAAGAATAAATGGAGACATACATATTTTAATATTTTCTGTCTGGATTTAACACAGCTGGGAGAAGGGAGCCTTTTTTCCAAGTCAGTCATCTTGTTGTTTAATACACAGTGCTGGCAGCTTTAAATTATTTAATATGTGCATACATCTGGATTTTGCATTCATATGTCTATATTTTTGTTTGACAGTATGTTGTTTGGTTGGTAGCTGGTTGGTATTTTATTATTTTACTCTTTGGCAGCAGAAATGTCTCTAAAACTCAGAAGAAAACGCATGAAAGGGAAAGTACAAAACTCGGTGACACTGATCTTAGCTAAGTTAGCCAATAAAAAAGAGCCTCCTCTACTGCCAGCTCCTAATGTCCCCATATCCTCTGGATGTTTATGACATCTTCTGTACATAATCTCAGTTCACCAATTACAAGAACGCGTAAAAAATAATCAAGAGGGGATCGGTGACCTGTGGGACGGAGCAGAACAGCTGATTCAACCTTTACCAGTTTTTATCTGGTTAGAATGGAGCAGGAGATGGATTCTCATGTTCCTGGGGGCATTCCACATTTACTGTAATGAGGAGCAAACTTGCAGGGCTCCACCCAGAGAGGAAGGAACATTCTCGGCCCCACTTCATAAAACTGAGCAAATACTTAAGTGCAGCCTCACGCTGGCTGTAATCACGCAGGGCCCATCTGGATTTAACAACCTCAAAGAAAAAACTGAAGCAAAAACTTTGGTTTTGACAAACGTTTGTCAGTGACCAGAGGATGAATATGGTGAATAGATTGAATATGGTTTTCCACTGACCTCAGTAATGTTTTACACATTCCCAGATGTGTTAGCAGATGAATGGGATGAAGATGGGACCAGTGCTTACAGCAGTGGCATCAGGTCTTCAGAATTGATTCTTTCATCTCTGTGAAAAGTCGAAAAGCAAGATGAATTCAAGAGCCACTGGTTGGTTAAATACATGCTAGCATGCTCTGGTCTCATGTTTATGGTTTTGATCATCTAAAAAGTGGAATACTGGCATCGAATCATAAACCCAAAATGGGCCATTTTGCATAATAAATAATACCAACATCTTTTTTTCGTTCACTTGAGCTATTAAAGCACTTAAAATCTTTATAAAATTTGAAATTCACAGGTGGCTCCACCACTAGATTATAATTGAAAATTCTGATTTAATCTTCAAAATAAATTAGATCTAAAAACTTAAACAAATCGAAACGCTGGGCTCGGATTTTGGACTCAATATGTGAAAAATGTGCCTCCTTCCCAACCTTCTCTAAATCACATCTTGGTTCCGGCTGTGGGAGTTTGGCCCTCTCGCACCAGTGGCTGACTGTGTTTAGACAGCACTGGTCCAATAAGCCTCACTGAGACAATTCACGTGGCTGACATTTTGAGGATTGCTCTGCGGCCAGCCAGGACGTTTTTTTGGGCTGGCCACTCATCGCATCAGTCAGCATTTGCCTCTAGCCCCGAGGAAATCACAGGAGCTCAGCGTTGCACGCCGTGTGAAAAATTATCGCTTTGACGGGACTTCTGGCCTCCAAGGAAACTCGGTGGTGGACCAACAAAAAAAACTCCGTCCATCTGTCTTTTGAAACATGGCGAATATGTACGGTAGCTTACAGACACTGCTAAATTACGACATTTATGTCGATAAAATGATGATTTTCTTGGCATTTCGTCATTTGTTGCATGATTTCTCTCTCCATGAAAGAAGATACCACTTTTGCTCGGGATAAAACGTGAATGGTGGCGGAGATCATATCCAAAAGCAAGAATGAGATTCTCTACAGTTGTACGATTACAAATGTGATAAAAGACCTCCGTGCCCGCCGCGAACACCCCCACACAAACACAGCACCTTAACAAAAATGTCATTTCAATGCAAATCTCCAACACACATTTTCATATTCATCCTGTTCGTGCAGTAAAGTCTTTGTTTACTCGGCTTAACCTTTTGATTTATTTATAGATTCTCACTTTTTTCTATGTTTTCTACCCAGATTTTGCCTTTTCCTCATCCGCTAGCTTAATTTGCCTTCCTTGCATTGGCCAGAACGTCCAGGCGCAGAGCTGTTTCACCTCTCTGTCCTCACTATATTTATTCATGTGACATCTTGTCCTTTTGCCTCATCCGGCTCGGTGCAGGGATACAGATGCTTTAGATAGCAGCCACATTTGGGTTGCTCAAGCACTGATCATATGCCAGCCACTCAGACAACACCATTAATCTCTCTTATCAGCATCTCAGTGGGTGCTCTGTACCCTGGAATGGTATGTTCTTCTGCATTGAGCGGCCATTACCTGATGCTAAATAAGCAGTAGTCCCCTTGCCGAACCCTTGGTACTGAGGTCCAGCAGGAGCTAAACAGACAAAAATGGCCATCAGATTCCCAGAGGCACTGGCTAAAGTGTTAAGTGTTAGTTATGTCAAAGTGTTCCTGCTCCCTTACAACAATGACTTGATGATTTTGTAATTCTATTGTGCGATAAAAAGCTAATTAAGTTATGGAAGATCTCTTATCGCTTCTATTTTCCCTTTGTGCAAACCAGAGGATGACCTTGATAAGATCAGTGAGGGGCTGCTGGCATTTTTTTTTTGAACTGGTGCTGTGTGCTACCAGGAACAGAGATAACTACTGGGGATGGAGACGAGACTCCTTGATGACAGTGAGCTTAACACAAGATACAAAGATACAGGCGTCGATAAAAAGCAGGGATTGCCGAAGGGAATCACCCACCAATAAAGTTCTGCTTCTCCTGATCTCCTAAACAACTGATAAGAACTGCATGTTTAATTAGTTGAATTATTTTACTGACACTTGGAAAATGCATGTTGACTGGCGTCTCACGAAGCGGGATAATGCGTTCGCGCTGGTAAATCGGCACTGTGGGGGACGGCGGATGAGCTTGAGGGGCCCCTGGTTTACGGTTTGGTGGAGAGGCTGGAGAAAGGCTCTGACCCTGCTGCATGAAATACAGGAAATTTAAAGCAGGAAATTGAATCAGTGCTGGGTTTCACTGGTCCTAGCCGCTCCACAGACAGAGGCGACACCAGTCCCAAGGTCACATGCACGTGCACACAACATTATCTGTTTCATTCAGACTTTACTCGGCATATCCCCAATGATTGAACAGGAGCCTCAAAGTGCTGATATGTGTGACTGCATATTAGAGCAGATCAGGATTCTGCTGCCTGCGCGGGAAATGCGTTGGTCCGGGAGTTTTCTTGGTTCAGGGGAGAGTGCGCAGCTAGCTGAAGAAGTGTTTGGCACCATTTTTTTTAGGCAAGAAAGCTTGTTTGGTGGGGTGAGGAGCACGACGTACAGGTGAAAAAAGGACACACTCCTCTTGGAGGTTTTTTTGGGTGTTTTTGGTGGCGCTCTCCCCGCGCATCGCCTAAATGAGGAGCTTACGCGGGCCGTCGTTGCTCTTAAATAATTCAGGACATTCTCTGTTGCAGACTGCGGCTGCATGCTCATCACGTCTGGTCTTGCTGTCTCCCCTGTGTTTCACAGGCTTAATATATTACCCATGATGCAATTGCACATGCTGTTGCACATCCTGCACTGTATGTAATACGGTCGCCCCGCGCTCACTTACCCAAGGGTGTGGTTTAGCCAGTGATGGGGAAATGACACCATTATACATGATTCTCTGCTCCATTTTCCTGAACAAGGTGCAAACCTGAGGTGAGGGAAATGATGGCGAGTGAAGTTAAAAGCAGGAGCCCAACGTGAATGAAATGACAGGACGGGGCGGGCGGACTATTCCGTCGATTAAACTTGGTGGGAAATTACCTCACGCTGCTCTTTTCTGTCCCCCGCTGCAGCAGGACCTGTGGACTCTGACAAAGCCCCTGTCAGCAGGGCTCATCTCAACGACAATCTCTTGGTAAAATTTAACTGTCCAACAGCCTAATTAGATCTCAGTCTTTCCATTAAACAGGAAGAGAATCTAAGCTTTCACTGCGGCGGGAGGACCTGCTGACAGACAGTGTCGGAGCCCCGCTGGGACCGGCGCATTGATCAGATGGGCTTGAATCACCTCACAGCATGAATTGACTGTTTACACGTGGGGAGATCTGGGGGAGGGGAGGGAATGGGCTGTCAATTAAAGGTGTAGACCACTTAATTAACAGAGACGGCTATCAGAAAAAGGAAAAAGGAGGACACAAATGGCCACTTTGCTTTCTTGTGGCTACCTCATATTAATTCATCATATCAGTTTGCCCACCCAGATTTCATCTAAATGGAAACGAATATTGGACTTTTCTTCATTTACGGAGTAAAGAGAGCAGCATATTGATGCGCGTGGACCACGTGGCCTCGGATGACTCCTCTCAACACTTTGGCATTTGCACTTGACAGGCAGGCTAATTATTGGATGACTTAATAAAAGCTGTCCATTCAGAATAGATTTTTGTCCAAGACAAATGATTATACATATAACACCCAGGCATTAGAAGAGCGGAGGCAGAGGTCGCGCGTAGCGACAGTCAGCATCGGAAAAAATCCTGCATTGGGAACAGGTAACGAGCCAATATTAGAATATTACCATTAACGACAGCTTCATGATTTATAACTCTGATACAGCAGTGTTCCATTGGATTGTTTCAAGTTTTTTTGTCCTTTAAGATCCAAAGTTCAGGGTGTTGAAATTGATTGCAAATCTCAATGGTTAAAAAAAAAAAATATACAATCATTCTCAGATGACTGAGGGGGGAAGAAAATGTCAAATTACCCACATTTGCATCATTCTACAGCTGTATGATTTCATGTGTTCACTGGTTTCATTTCTTAACATTAAAGTGTCTAAGACTTTTCTGTAAATAAATCCATCATAATTTGTAATCTGTCAGGATTGTGTTTGTGTTAGTCATTCTGAAGGTCAAAGGAAGGTGATCATCTATATGTTAAATATGTAAATTTCGCATTTTGAATTAATTTGTATTGAACTGTTTTTGGATATTTACGTTATGTTGATGTTCGGCTCAAATTTGCGCTCGATTTGCACTTGATCCGTCTTATTTTACAAAAGGAGACATGACAACAAGAACATTTCCCCTGCTGATTTAACTAATGTGTTTACTTGGAAAAAGTATATGTATGTATATATATATATATATATACTGTATATATATATATGTGTATTTCTGCGGTATAATTACTGTAAGTGTTCTCTTGTTGAGTAGCTGGCTTGAGTGTGGATTTAATGGTTTATATAGGAGGGAAACAAAGATTATTCGGTCTTTAGACTGGGTAGACTGTAATAACTTCCTGAAGGTCTTCGAGTCTACAAAACCGACTGGTTGGTGTCTGATGGGATTGCTGAGCTCTGCATATGGAAACCATAATGGTTTTCCATATGATTTGCAGCTTCAACTTTAATCAGCTCCCGCAGCCGTCAAAAGTGGCAACAGAAAGTGACAAAACTGTCACTTTGTTCTCTCTCTCCAGGGGGCGTGGTGTATTCCTTTTTTTTGCCGCATTCGTTGGTGAGCGTTACACCTGCAACTGGTTTCCAATCACCAGTCTTCATAAGCGTTCGCTAGCGTCTGACTGTTCTGTCTGCTGAGTTGTAAATGTGGTTGGGTAGCTTCTTTTTGGGACTCGTAACTTTCTCCGTTTTCGCACTTCCTTTTCTAGGTCGCCAGGTGCCCCTCATTCAGAGAAAGAACCTGCATGTTGCGCACCTCACCTTTTCACCACGTTGTGCACTGCTATCTTTTTTTGTCCAGTTTCAGATTCAGATTCAGATCTATTTATTGCCATTGTTCATGTAGTACACAGTATTACACAAGCTAGGAATTTGTCTCGGTGTGACGCTGCAACATTCAACATAGAGGAGACAATAAACACTAGAATAAGATAAATAAAATAAGACATATATATAAATAGTAAGGAATAGGTAATGTGTATTCCTATAATGTGCAAGAGCAGCAGTTAAGTTAAGTCCACAGTGCAGGTCAATGCAAAAGTAGTGTATTGTTCATGAGTCCGACTGGCTGCTGTACATGGTGCTTAAGTGATAAGTCACTTGGTGTTCAGCAGCCTGATGGCAGAGGGGAAGAAGCTGTTCATGTAGCGGGAGGTTTTGGTCCGAATGGACCGTAGTCTCCTGCCTGAGGGGAGGGGGGAGAACAGTCCGTGACCAGGGTGGGAAGGGTCGGCCGTGATCCGACCTGCACGCCTCCGGGTCCTGGAGATATACAGGTCCTGGATGGATGGAAGCCTGCAGCCGATCACCTTCTCGCCTCAGTCTGTCCCTGACAGTGGCGCCAGCATACCACACGGTGATGGAGGAGGTGAGGATGGACTCGATGATGGCTGTATAAAACTGCGCCAACATCCTGGGAGGCAGTTTGAGCTTCCTCAGCTGCCGTAGGAAGAACATCCTTTGCTGGGCCTTCTTGATGAGGGAGCTGATGGTTGGCTCCCACTTAAGGTCCCGGGTGATGGTGGTGCCCAGGAAGCGGAAGGAGTCCACAATGGTGATGGGGGAGTCCATGAGGGCAAGGGGGGGCAAAGGGGCTGTGACTGTTTGAACTCCGTCAGTTGTTGGTTGTCTGCTTTCGGGTCCAAAAAATCTTTTCGATTTATCATCAAAAAGCAATTCGCCAGAAAACAAGGAGGGAAGTGACATTAATGACGGAAACACACATGCACGGAGGGCAAATGCCAATGAACCGAGCCTGAACCAGCAGTTCTGCAGCACAACATCACAGCTCACACGCTTGTACCAAACCTCATTTTATTGATTTTATTCATGACTGCTGACACTGGACGGAGACTCAGCTAAACCCAAACAATCGGTGGCCACTGTCGGAGCCAATGGCTCATTTGTTTCATAGATTAGTCCTACTAAGTCTTTTCTAACTAATTATAAACAAAACCAACTTTGGAGACAAATGGACCTTAATGCAGTGGACATGGAGGGATAAAGGATGGACTTTGACATAAATATTGAACGCTAATCACTTCAAACATCTTTTAAAACCAGTGATGAGCTGTTTCTGAAGGAGAGGTACTTGGTTACTGCGGTTTGGAAAATAACTTGAAATGATATGAGGTTTTGGGGTATAATGTCATCAAAGAGCTCAATGTGATAATCTGGAGGGGAACATGAATAACAGGAAGATTTACAGTGGGATTAAGAATTAAAACTGGCAAGAATTTTAAAAAACAAGGAACCCTAAACTGCTCACAGGGAGGAGGAGCCATCTTGAATTACCAATTGTATAGTTCTTAGGAATAGCAATAATCACCACATCAGTCTCAGTAATAGTCCCGCCAATAACCATGATAATCTCTGACTGTATTTCAAAGTAAAAGCATTTGTCTCAGATGTAGGGTGGTCACTCTGGTGGACCCCGTGGAGCCCAGCTTGATGCCATGCTGTTTCACCTTTACCAGGTGGATGCTATATATGACTTTACTCCATCCTCCTTTAAATCCTTCTGTTCAACACTGGCTCTGAAGCCCACCAGATTTTCTCCATTGGAGGAGATCCAGGTGTAGGGATGGAACAACATCTCCTTCAGACAGAGAGAAGTTTTTGTGGATTTACAACATTTACTGCTCCTCCAAATTTTTGGATGATGCCCGATGTACTTTTGATGCCCTTTTATTTCCTGCCCCCCAACTTTTAATTTAGCCTTGTCTCGAGAATATAATTATACATTATCAACATTTTAATGATGAATTATTAAATAGCCACTGTGAGTGTAGAAGAGACATTAGAGGGGCAGCATTATTATGTGAAGCCAAATGCAACCAGTTTTTATTATTCGCCTAGTTGGGCAGGAGAAGATACCAAACCTTTTATAATAATTCTTGTCAACACATTCACAGCAATGTTGCTGGGTGAGCTGCGGAGTCTTTCAAGACGTCTTCAAGCAGCCTGATAATAGGCAGCAGCAATTGTTCCATCCTGATCCAACAAATGGAGGAGTAATTTTTCCAAATGTGCCTGAATTTTACAGCATTATGTAAATTAAATAAATTAAATCTTTGATGTTTTATGCTAATGTCTACACTGCATGTGTTTTTTGGCAGTGTTTTTGCGTGCAGACAAAGAGGTCTTCCTTCTCTCTCTGAATTCGAGCCATATTGCTGGTCTGCATGGAGTTATTGGGTCTTCCCGTGAAGGCACATCAAGGCAGGCTGATGAAGCGAGAATTGACATTGAGTTTTGCCTCTTTGCCTCCGTCAGAGGACGTGTTGTGGCAGTATTCATCAACTGGCTGACACTGTGCTCGGCTCCGTCCTTGAAGGAGGGAATTACTGTCACAGGAACGACCTTCACCTGGAGGAAATCCCTCGGTGTCTGCGGCACTCCTGCTGCACCGCTGCCACACCTCCGGTGTTTCTCTGCCGCTCCAGTATTGACTAAAAAAAATAAATCCTTCCTGTTTGTCCTTCATTGACATATCACGTTCTTTATTAATATCAAATCTGAAATAGTATTTTGGAGGCCAGAAGCTGCTATGCCATATTTAACAGGGCATGTCACTAAGGGCTCCAAGGAGACATGGCAGACTGACATGGAGGCAATACTGGACAGTAGATGAGCAAACTAATATGCACACTTTCCATTGAGGGAAATGATTGGACAATAGCGCCCTCTATGTGATATTCAAATAGATGAGAGTCTTCAGAATTTTTTGTTCAAAAAATAATTAAATAAGTGCAAAAATGTGATTGGAATCCAGTTTTCTGTTACTGATAAATGACATCTGACCTATGATAAGGTACAGCTGAGGGAAAGATAAAGTACCCTTGTGTCTAAATCGTTTTCTTCAACATCTTTAATCACATTTCCTGCTCAGAATAGCAGCATGATTACAGTTTTAAGAGAAAAATATTGACGAGCTCACTCACTAGATGGCTTTATAAATATTAGCTCCAAATATGAAACAATAAGTTGGCGTATTTGTCATAAAATAAGTCCCTGTGAAATGGAAGCGCTCTCCCTGAAATTACAGTCATTTAATGACGGAGCTGGCAATCATTCATTCCACATCAGTAGCAACAGAAAGTTGTGTGGTTTTCCATGTCGGGGGAAAATGCGCTGATTGTTGACATGTTTTGATGTTTGGAACTTTTGAACAGGTCATTTAAGTGCAAATCCAAGAAAAATCCTGACAGCAAAATCACATTGTACCGCTTGATTGCCAGAGACATGCCTACGACGTGCCTATCATCCCACACCGGCTGACACCTTCACACTGGGCTACCAAATATCCATCATGTGCGGCAGGAAACGACCGTTGCCTGAAACGATATACGCTAGTCTCCGCTAGGCATTGCATTTGTTTTACGTGAGGACAAAAGAACACTTTCTTTCTGATCACTGATTTGGACTGTCACATGGATTTAGAAGGCATTAGATAAAGGCCCAGCAAATGACTGAGAGGAATCTTTGCGAGAAAATTGGACGCCGCCTTATTTCTCATGCAAGTGTTCGACACTGTGACAAATGGTTGCATTAAAAGATAAAAGAAAGCCAACATTAACTGAATACTAAGATGCTGTGAAAGCAGCTCTGGAGATATGAACGCCTCTTCTCATGACACAAGTGTGCGATGTGAGCCTCCCACTCCCTTTCGCAGATCTCTGGGTTTTCCCCAGGACACAAAGGTCATTTCATCCAATGGCACCTCCATCTATAAATCTGTATTGGTGTGAAAGTGTCTGAGCCTGTCAGACGGTAACCTTTTGTGCTTGTGAGGAATGGAACCTCAGTGGCTAAGGGTGTTTTTCCTTTTGCTCTTAAGAAACAAAACTACGGGACACCGTGGGCCCTGCGTTACTGCTCATACCAATTCCTTCTATCCACTCTCATCACAGACTAGCAGTGTACTTTATGCTTCCAGTATGCAGCTATTGATCTGGACAGTAACTTTGTGCCTTTGTGTTGCAGCTGTCACCTTGAGTCATGACTGGAGACCAGCCAGACTACTTGTAGCCAATTTGCGTCACACTCACAGCACAGAGTGTTTTCTTAATAGGATTGTCACAGCGCCGGTACAGGCGCCATCTAAACAGTGTTCTTTTCCAAACTGCTGATTACCCTTAGAGAAGACCCAAGTAGGGCCTTCATTTTATCAGAAGGGAGGTAATATACTAGAGAGAGAAGCACTTATTAGTCTTTCCTTGAATCCGCCCCCCTTCCCTTATGCTATACCATATGACATAATGAAAGATTCAGATCCCTTGAGTAATGAACATGAAATCTGAAGAGTTTCTCAATCTGGGTCACCGCTGTAAATGTACGAAATATTCCAACACACATGAGCTTGGGCTGGCGCTGTAGTACCAGATGTGGTAACGTTGAAGTTATGGCATGAATACAACAGTGTGTGCGTCTTTCATAGGGCCGACATAAACCGTCAAATATTCACTCAAAGGATTTTTCTGAGTTTAAAAGCAGCACATGCAATAGTAAAAACGGGCCTCCCCAGGTGAGGGGAGGATTTGCTAAATTTGAATAAAACTCAGCATAGAGCAGCTGATGTTTTATTCTTTTTTTGCCATTGCGCAAGAGCCTCTTTTACCTCCCTAAATAACATCAGAAGACCCTGATCACATAGTCAAGGCATTTAAAGATTAAATGAATTCCTTTTACTGATCATCAATCCATACATCTATTCCTCTACTATAAATCCACTGGGAAACGATGTTAAAAATGAAAATTAAACTATTTTATACAGTTTATTGCTGGAAGCAACAGCAGCCAACATTCAGGTTAGGCATCTACAATATGCCACATTCGAGTCAAGATATTGGGAGCAGAATATTTGCGAGTGTACCAAGTGGAACAAACAGAGTGACAAGTGTGAAAGAAGAGGTATTTCTGCACTGATGAAATCCTGAATGAGGGATTAACTAATCCCTTTCCACCCTGGGTAGCAGATTTACACAGCCCAATTTCATTCTCGCAATTTAAAATAACTGTACAATGTCATTATGGAACTTAAGGCCTCATTTTCAGTTGGAAATCTACGCCTTTTACTGCTTTTTAAGGTCACAGATTGGGCAATTACTGCCCAGGAGGGCTGGCGTTATGTCCAGATGAATCTTCAAATAGCAACTGGCTGGAAATCTGTTCTCTGGCGGAGACCACCCGTTGTCACATTATATTTCCCCCCCGATAACACCTTCCCTTCCACTGAAACACAATTTACGAGCCATCGGCGGCATTTGACGCGCCGGGATCATTCCCTTTCCTCTCCGTATCTCCCGAGGACCACGCAATAGTAAAAGAAATGGTGTTTTGGTCTGGACTAGCTGTACACTGATGCAGATGTTTAAGGTTTCATTCTTGAGCTTCGGTCGTCCACTGTTTGTGCTCAAAGGTAGAAAAGCTGTCGGGCTTCCTCCGTTATCATTAAAGATGTTTGCCAGCCTTAAAGAAGCAGCTGCTGAAGCTGGGTCTTATCTGGGATGGTATATGTGCTATACTGTAGGTATTTGACATCCAATATTGGGACAAATTTGTATATTTACAATACATGCACAGCTCCTATCTGTTCGTTACAGCCAATATCGATATATCATCATAATGTGGCTGCTGGTGTTTAATTAGTTGATGACTGATGCTCTACAACGTCCAGCAGTGATTTATCATCCATTTGTGGACAATTTATAACCCAATAAGGAGGGGGGGGTGTAAATGATTCAGACGGTGACTCTCAACCGTACCCCTCCGGGACCTCCCTTCACAGATGTTAAAAACAAACAATTTATGGTGTTACTGCATTCCATTTCACTTTGTAAACCCACACTAGACCCTGGTGACCAGTTCTCAGAAGAGGTTACGGATAAATTAAAAGCAACACTTCACCAAGGCACACACTCGACTACCAGTCTTTTTACCAGGCCTGTAACCTCTTAAGGGGCCATAATGCTGTTTGAAGATGAGTGGGTGCGCATTAGTTCAACCCGTTTACTCGAGATTCTGTAAAACCAGGAGAGTACAACTATTATTCTGTGAAAGGCGCTAAAAAAAACAGGTGGTATATCATTTAGATGAACACTAGGCAGACAGAAAGTCTCATTTGTATCCATTATTCACTCCAATCTTTTTTCACTGATTAACATATATGGAACTCTAACTTGTTTATAGGAGATTAAAGCGTTTCCTGTGCAAAAGATGACAAGCTATGTAATAAAGCGCGCAGCCTCGTGTGCATGAGATGCTCTGCTTCAGTCATTTGTATCGGATGCTGACAGCTGTAGCTGCCGATTCCACCCACTCAAACTAATATATACATTATGCTCAATGAGTTGAAGTTAAGGCGTAAAGTTGCATAGCTTTCCATGATTTCCCAATCTAAGAGTGGAAAGCCGGGTGCACAGAACTAGTCTGCTCCATGACCATGAAGCGGAATATTAAATTTCCCAGCTGTCCCTGCCTGCACACTGTGAAAGTGATAAGGAGATGGGAAGACTCCCCGAAGGAGGCTGAGGATCAAGCATTTGCGGTCTCATCTAAGACGAGATGTACAATGCTCGTGTTCTTCCTGACTTTTAGAACATGACATGTTTCCCCAATGACTCGCTGAGGGCTAAGAAACCAAGAAGGTTGGGGTTTGTGTAGACTGTACATTAAACATGGAGGCTACAACTTGTAGTGCTGTGTTGTGTCTACAGAGGACATGCTGTGAGCCTCTAATGTGTGAGTGTTTTCAATTATGCAACTGTTTTAACGTTTGCAAATGCTTTAAACCAGATTCTAAACCAGTCTCTATTTTCTTTAACACAATGCTTGATGCTAATTCTTCACACAAACTGTAATGCATACATTCTCCTTGCCACATAAAAAGGGAGGCACGTGAGCACGAATGTATCAAATTAAGATTCATTTTTGGCCAAGCCCACGTGTGTTTGTGCATTTCAACCTTGAAAGCACACGTCATACGCTCTCTCTGGGACGCGAACCCACCAAATCTTGCATCACTACAACAGCTACACATCCAGATTGGTTTATTGTTTTTTACACCACAGACACTCCCATTGTTAATTAAAAGATTCGGTTTACCAGTTGTAAATTGTGTAAATCCATTTTCACCCACTGTCAACCTGATGAAAATGGCCTCACCACATCCCCCAACAACATGAATCACACATCCACAGAAATGGGCCCTCAATGTGCAAGTCCTGATCCAAAAGGTAAAGAAGAAAAAAAAACGAATCCAAGAATAATGTTTAATAAGAGCCAGGCTATCAAAGAGTTATTGCCTGACCATACCTTTGATGTAAAAATACAAGAAGTGGGAAGAGACAGACGGTGAACAAAGACACAGTGAGGCCCGGAAGAGGTAATGTGCAACAGAAAATGATATTACAAAGACTCCCATAATTGATTTTATGTCAAATAAAGAAAGAATTTGTTCCTTCCTGTGGAGAGTCATTTGGTGGCTTACATGATGTGTACAACAAGCCTATATTAGTTGTGAATTTCTTTCCCACAGGCTTTCGTGCCACAAATTATGACCCTGACTGTCAACAATAGTGAAAAAAATAAATAAAAAAAACCCTTGTCAAACACGAGATGAGGAACACTGAGTCAACAGCCCTTCAAATATCTGTGGATAGTCTAAAGTAGTCTCAGTTGTAACATTGAAATGTGGACAGAGAAAAGTTTAACTTGACAAGATTGTGTTGTTTTGGATCTGTGTAGCGTTGGGAAATGAATTTCAGCTGTCACAAACAGCCTGTTTGCAACTTACAAGCACCAAAGTGGAAGAGTAAAACCCTGAGAAGGGCCAAAGACTGGAAGAACTGAAGACAGCTAGCCCTGAATCACAAAAAAGGAATGAAACACTATAATTCAAAGAGAATCTAAATTTATCAATTGTGAGCAGTCTTCTACGTTGCAGCTAGTTAAAGGTGAACTACTTGTTAAACTCCATTCTAAGTATTGACGAGTCTGCCGAGAATTATGGCGTTTGGGTTCAGCGACACATTTCCCATCTTTCAGAAAAGCAGTGAGCGAGATCGTTGCGCCCATCTGGGATCTGCCAGAGATGAAATGAGAACCGGACTAGTTATCTGATCGAGACTCATTTAAAAGGCAAAGTTGTTCGAAGACTACAGACATTTACAGCTTATATGCGAAGAGCTTACTAATCGAGCTATAGCCGGATTTATGTCACAAACCCTGCAGATTAGAAGAGGGCCAGAGAACAAAGACGTGCACATTATCCACCCAACTCTGCTGTATGCAAACTATTTAGTCTGGGTTCCATTTTTGTCACCGAAGGCTCATAAAACAGCACAAATGCGGCTTCTAAAAATAAGGTTGTTTGTGCGGAAGGGTTCAGTTCTGTCTAGATGCATTAAACTAATCAATCTAATTACAAACCTTTCATTTGCAGAGAGAGGAGGGGAAAAAATAATGAACGTCAATGGGATTTTGAAAACATATTTACAGAGACAGAGGCGGGAAGCGTATCAGCAAATATTGGATTTCTCCATGAAGGGAGCAAATGGGTCAGACTAACATTAGACCCAAAGATAACTAAGACAAAGTGAGACCAAAGGAGGGAGAAATATGAAAAATCAAAAAAGCAATAAGTTTGATGCCGGTCGACTGAAAAAATAGTATATAGTTGCTGTCATTACACAATCTCTGGCTGTCTGGCTGGCTGTCTGGCTGTCTGGCTGGCTGTCTGGCTGTCTGGCTGGCTGTCTGGCTGTCTGGCTGGCTGGCTGGCTGTCTGGCTGTCTGGCTGGCTGTCTGGCTGGCTGGCTGGCTGGCTGGCTGGCTATCTACTGTATCTAATCGACTGACAGAGTGCTTCATGTTGGGTTGTAAGGCCTAGCTTAATGTAAATATCCACCTTTTATCATGTTTGACACCTATATACAGATTATACCATAACATACAAATGCTATCTTAATGTCAAAATACCATCGATGTTGCAACAGGACGGTCCTTTCCATGTCCCGACTCCTCCAGCGCGCAGACACCTAAGCCAGACTCAGACTGACCTTCAGACCCCTCTCGACCCCCTGTGCTTGCTTTACAGTTCACATTCTGGCCCCTTCACCCGGAAGCTCCGCAGCACAGATGCATAAAAGAAGAAGAAACCTGCGGCGGAACGAGACAGAGGAAAGAATATGTGAGGAGACAGAACAAGGCCGGCATATTTTGTCTCACAAGGGAAAGGTTTTATGCTCTAGGCTCATCTTCAGCTCTACATGCCGCCAATTTACAACTAGCTGTGTTGTTGGATGTTTGGCCGGTGATATAACAAAACTGAGAAAGGTCTGACGTTAACAAGCAGAGAGGGCACGATGAAGTATAGTATGGAATACTGCAACAACACTACCACTACACTGCACTTGTACTGTAAATTACTTATTTGTGCTGTGTTCATATAAATGTGTGTTTAAATGTGTAGATTGGGCCCAGCCAACAGTATCATTAGGGTCACGGGGGTCCTGCCAGCAGTCTATCATCATTTTTATGTTACATTTGCTGTATGTAGTGGAAAAATACAAATTCAAAGACATGAACGGAAAAGCCTTTTGATTACAGCACCTTCATATTTCTTGGCGGGATTTTGGAGGTGTCGGGCCAAGTGCTTTGTTTTAACCTCTTTCCAGCTCGTGGCGATGTTGAGGCTAAATACGGGGCTCCCAACAATAATTAGCTGTCACTGATTCAAAAGCGTTCCACAGCTCCAGGGTTGAGCGCTTGTGATTCTGAGCCCATGCTCGTGATTATTGGGAGCGTCAAAGCACAGGTGAAAACAATGACAGCGGCGTTAAGAAGACGATCCGAGTGGCCCCTTCAGCAAGACTGTGTAATGGCTACATGATAGCTGCTTTATGAAGAGCAATGAAGTTTCCTGTTCTTCGTTAGATGAATGGAGCTGAGTCCGCATGTATAAACACACTTGAGCAACAACGAATGTTGGACTAGACACCTCTTATACACCTTGCAGCATATCTAAACACAAACATGCACACACACACTTGTATATTTATCTTTGTGGGGACTTTCATAGACATAACACATTCCTTAGCCTATTTTCCTCTAACACTTATGATCCCACTAAACCTCCTAACATTAACCTAAACCAAGCTCCACCTTAAAAGCATGTCTTAACCCTCAGACCGTACTTGAAGTTCTCTTTTCACTGAACATGTAGCACCTTCATGAATACATACTATATGCAGTGTAATATGCAATTAGATTAGATAAATGTGTATACAAAGAAAACAGCCATCAATTTCAACGGTACAGGAAGGAGAAAACATGAATAACAGTTTGATATCAGGGAGGATTCTGGTGTTGCATGTTAAAAATGTGGGTTTTCTCTGAATGTAATATGATTGCAGAAGGGAAATAAAAGCATCAAGATTGTTGAAGCAAATGTTTGGGTTTGGTAACTAAAGTGTTTGCCATCACTGTGTGTGAATTAAGATTAAGATTAAGATGAACTTTATTCATCCCCGTGGGGAAATTGAATTATAGTAGCAGCGTATGCAGAGTAAAGAGACAGAAAAAATAAATACAGATAAGATTAGAATGTTATAAGCATATATACAGCATATATTATAAGCATATATATATATACATAATATAATATATACATAATATAATATATACATATTATAAGCATTATAAGCATATATACATAAATATAGAATAAATTAGAAATAAAATTACAACATGAACATTACACAGTTATTGTTATTGGCTGGGTTTGGATGAGTTATATAGTCTGATGGCGGATGGCAGGAATGACTTCCTGTACCGTTCCTTGGAGCAGCGAGGCTGCAGGAGTCTGTTGCTGAAGCTGCTCCTCAGTTTGTCCACTGTGTTATGGAGGGGGTGGGAGGGACTGTCCATGATTGTCCGCAGTTTCAACACCATCCTGTCCCTCACCACCTCGTCCAAGTTATCAAGTCTACAGCCAACAACAGACCCTGCCTTTTTGATGAGTTTGTTGAGTCTGTTGGCATCCTTTGCTTTAATGCCTGCACCCCAGCACACTGCAGCAAAGAAGATGGTACTAGCCATGACAGACTGGTAGAACATGTGGAGCATCCTGCTGCAAACACTGAAGGACCTGAGTCTCCTGAGGAAATAGAGTCTGCTCATGGCCTTCTTGTAAACAGCATCGGTGTTTGTGGACCACTCCAGTTTATTGTCCAGCTGGACACCCAGGAACCTGTAAGATGGGACTATTTCCATATCTTTCCCACTGATGCAGACTGGGGAGGGTGGGGACTTGCTTTTTCTGAAATCCACCACCATCTCCTTCGTCTTGGTCACGTTGAGCTGCAGAAGGTTCTCCCTGCTCCACCTGACAAAACTCTCCACAAGGTCCCTGTATTCATCCTCCTGTCCATTCTCCACACACCCGACTATGACTGTGTCATCCGAGTACTTCTGGAGATGACATGTCTCAGAGTGGTACTGGAAGTCGGCTGTGTAGGTGGTGAACAGGAATGGGGAGAGCACAGTTCCTTGAGGAGCTCCTGTGTTGCTCATCAGGGGGTCGGACACACAGCTCCGCAGTCTCACAAACTGTGGTCGACCTGTCAGGTAGTCCTCGATCCAAGAAACAAGGGGAGCATCCATCTGCATCTTCTCCAACTTCGCCCTCAGCAGTCTTGGCTGGATGGTATTGAAGGCAGAAGAGAAGTCGAAGAACATGACCCGCACTGTGGTGTTTAGTCTGTCCAAGGAGGAGTAAGCCCTCTGCAGCAGGTGAATGCATGCCTTGTAATGTATACCGCATGCAAAAGAATAAAACCCATTTCACAATCAATAATTCCTTATTTATTTAATCTTTGCCATATAAATATAGCTACAAACAAATGGAAAAGTAGAGAATGCATACTTCTAAAAGCTCTTTATTTTTAAATCCATTCAGTTTTCAAAGCAGCAACGCAAGGATGTGCCTTTGGATGCCTCAACAATATATATATAGGAGAAAGTGCAATGCATAAGTAGGAGAGTAGCAATTAGAGGCACAGTGGAGTGCTGAGCCAATACAGGCAGATAAAGAGTCCCTTTGCCCACAGTATTCAAGCTGTAATTATGTGTAATTGGGATTTCTTTTTCTTTTTACTTTAAACGTGTGTGGCATCTGAGCTGCTCTCAGCATCACCAGCCTCCAAAATGAGCCCTGCGGGTCTCACCTTCACATTCCATGCTCAGCGTTTTCTCACCACACCCACTGATGGGCTGTTTCAACTCATTATTGCGGCCATGTATGGTAGGGCCTTCACGCCTTCATACCTTCAACTGCTGCTGCTGCGGCCGGTCCGAACCCCATCAGTTTAATTTAATTACATTTCAGAATATGCATTAAAGAAACTGTCACCGCTAAGCATGATAAATGCACAGAAAGGCTAAAACTCTTGCTGACATACTGGGATGATGCTGAACCGCAAGGACAAAACAAAATCGTACGATATGATACGATACAAGTTTGACAGCTGCACTTTGTGCTGGCGTGGGGGCCGCGTTTGAGCACCGGACCTTTGGGTTAACGTCCACATTTCTTCTAGGGTGGACATAAAATTAAGCTATATGATAAGTTTACCAGATATATCTACATCAAACGGGATCTTAACATTATTTGTACTCATGTGTAGTTATAAGTATTCGAGTGTTTCCTTTTAGAAATTCATTGTCAGGCATCATGTATATTATATTTAATCATGAACTTAAGCAGACATAAACATTTTGCCTGTTTATAATAAACTTAATACATCAGCACAATCAATAATATTTAACTGTGATTATTATGTGTCTATAAAAGGTCAGAATAGAGAATCAGACCCAAATGCAAACTTTATATCTGGAATTGTTTTGGTTTTGTCTCTAAATCTCCCCGAAATGTTGTTAAATCTGGGGGCATTCACTCCCGGGTCAAATAACCCTGCAATAGACCCATGTTTATTGGCTCCAGGTCCAATCAGCAACGGTGGGAATGCTCCATCCGGACTGACGAGGGAATTTGCAACACTTTTCCGGGTGATGATGATGTATTTCATTTCATTTCATATCATTTCACACACTTCCTCCGTTCAAGCAGCTCGAACATCATTGAGTCTCCAATGAGTTTGCACACCTTGAAAATTCTGGAATTCTGGAAAATGCGCACACAGAGGCAGCACCAGTGCTTGCTTCCATGTTGCTTTTCCAATGTTTACTGCTGTTTCTGAGATCACCAAAGTAAGAAAGAATCCAGCACTGTCGGCTGTGAGAATGGAGTCATTTTTTTTAATTATTAGCACGTTCACCCAGAGGACAGACGATTTTGGAATCTGAAAAGGTTAAGATATATAGTTCATTTAATACAAAGCGTATCAACACAGCAGATGTGAGCAAAATATTGAAACTCAACTCACTGGAAACAATGGGAGGCAATATGTCATCTGAAGATGGGACACACAGGAGGATGTTCACAATAAGGCGAGAGACGCCGGGAAGGCCAACACACGTAGGCAAAACTCAGAATTTCCAGACAAACACTAAACTAACAGACTCCAAAAGGAAACCTAAAACTAAAAGGATTAAAAAAAGACTTAATAAATGACAGTAAAATGTCAACAAGAAGGTCGTGACATGAGTATGACATAAGCACAAATGAATGAAAGGAATTCATCATCAGGACTCTGAGGACTTTGTTTTTCCATTTAAATGTCTAAAAAAGCTCCGCCTTCAAGAGAAAAGCCAGTTGAGCCTTGTGGTAAATTACTGAGAAAAAAAAGATCTCCTCCAGATGATCTGTCACTCCTTTCTTTCTCTGCATTCCCATCGGTGATGTCTGTCATGCAGACGATTGGAATTTCAAATTTCCCCTTTTGCTGACATTTGTGCTGAGGCTTCTGACATGATGTTTTCTCAGTTGAATAGATATGTAAATATGGACCGCAGTGTCATGTCTGATTAAGCAAGCAAACGACTTCATCACAACCCCTCATGCTTTGTTTGTGCACTTAATGATACAATTATTTCCAAACACTGATCAAACTAATTCTGTTTATGGCACTTGTCAATGCTACGTTAACAAATTCATTTGCCCACTAAGCAATAAAGTATCTACAGCGCTGCATGTGATTTTTATCCCTTTAAAGATGTTTTTTTTCCTTGAATATTTGCAGAAAAGCCTGAGCCTGAGTGGTAGCAGGGCTGCAGTCTGGCGATGGGAACACTGAGTTTGTTCCACCATGATGTCACCCAGAGAGCCCCCAGGTAGATGCCTTGGGTTTGTTTCCACAGCTCAGGCTTTCTTTCAAGCCATCTGTGCTGGCTGCAGGACACGGCGTTCAAGCGGGGCACAAACCAGGCACGGCTCATGAGCCACCGCTCCAAAAAGGCTGCGAGCTCTCACTGCGAGCGCCCAACCTGCCAGTGACCGGACGATTCCGCAGCGAGCAGACAGCGGCATCATCAACAGCAACAATGGCTGTTAGTCATCATCCACCCGTCATGGTTTCTCCTTTTTGCAGCTCTGAATGATGCATTTGACACCGTTTTGAAGGCTGGAAAGAGAGGGAGAAGGCCAACCCTCACTTGGGACTTGAAAGCATGTGATTGGGAGGATTTATTTACATTTTTTTAAAGGATGCAGATTTTTATGTTTGGGTGTCGCAAAATTTCTATAAATGCGTTACACTCTAAATGAAAAGGAAGATATCAACATCAGATGTCCCTTTCATAAAGGGATGCAGGTACTTGGATCCAGTTTGTTCATCTCAGCTTGAGTCCCACTAACCTGGAAGGAATCAAAGATTAGCATTTTTGAGATTGCTGACTCAGGCATCAGTGCTCAGGAGACAAATATGTCTGGCACATTTCATATTCTCCACTGTAATTATTTTTTGCTTCGTGGAATGTAGGTTGCTGCTGACTCGGCGGAGCTTTGTGCGGTTCATTGATGAGGAACTGATGGACGGATTTAGTGTACATTAAAAATTTCAAAGTAATGAAAATGATTCCGCGTGTTTCAGCCGCACTCCGCCACGCGGAACGAACTTCACAGTCTTTTTATTCCTCTTTCAAATTAAGATTAATTGCCATTCACCCCAAACATAAAAAAGGGACTAGAAATAATTTACGGTGCCTGATAGCTCTGATAGTGTAGTCTTTCAAGCTGACCCAGATTCTATTATTTCAAATTGTGCTGAATTTCCAACAGCAGGTAATTACATGTGCTCTATTGTTCGGAGTGAGCTGCTGAGTCAGATGAGGTGGCACGATGCGGATGACTGAGATCTGGGGGCACATCGCAACGCCGCTGCCTTCAGTGCGTGTGCCAGCTGCCTGCCAGAGGCCCGGCCTCATTAGCTGAATTACGGAGATCAAACAGAGAGGCCAAGGAGCAGAAGAAAGAAAATTTGCTGTCCCTCTCCAAAAAGATAGGATGAAAGACGCCCAGATAGTGAAGTGGGAGCAGCAGAAGACAGTGTGTAACTGGCTCTGACTCGGAAGGGTGGCTTCTTTGATTCCCTGTCTATTATAAATGAAAAATGTGCAGCGCTTTGATGGGCCTGCAAAGGTCTGTTGACGTTCCTCTCTGCTTACTGATGTGCTGAGTGAAGTGTGCAGGGGAAGAATATCAGCCCTATTGTGTCAGGGAAACCCAAGTTCAATACTTGTTTTTTTCTTTTTTTCTCCGAGCTCGTGATAAACAGGTAGATCGCATCTCATAAAGCTTTTGGAGGAGCACTCGGGCTTTACGTCTTTGTTGATGTTGCACGTTGCGCCAATATTGGATTGTATCCAGCTTTAAAACCCAGTGAGTCAGAGGGAAACTCTGTCACTTGGGAGGGCTTTGGATCCAACGCTGGCTTTCCGATTGGATTCGCTTGTTGGATGAAACATAAATTGCATTTACATCGCAGTCATCAAAAGAGGCAGAATTCCTTCTGCATACAGCACATGATCACAAGGAAATGTTGAAATTGCATTAAATACCATCAATTCTTCCAAACACTCCACACTTTTTTTAATCAGCTCGGAGTCTAGAAGCGTAAAACAAGGTGGGGGGGGGGGGGGGTGAACAGGGTTTTAATTTTCTAAGCTAAAGCTTCCAGTTTTGTGTGGCCTTATTATGCGCTTGTTCCTGGCGTTGTTGGTTTTAAATGCAACAGTGTGTTGCGGCGTGGTGGAGAGAAGAACATTGGATTCAGAGAGCGGCTTCATCAAACGGAGACGCACACGAGGACAGTTCAGACCTCTGCTGATGCAGTGAGAAGCCCGCTGGGCCACACCACCACCGTGAGGTTGACAGCGTTGGGGTAAAAAATCCTAACGGTATAGACACTTCTCTAATTAAGTCTTCACTTGCTTTTAGGAGCATAATTGATGAGATAATTGGGTGGTGGTTGGGACCTCCAGCTAATTGCTCTTTTGAAAGAGTTTACAGTCACGGGAGGAGATGTTAGTCTTTGAGTCTAACGGTTGTCTCACGGATGTAAAAAAAAAAGAAAAAAGAATGAACTTAATTTAATCTTTTTTCTTGTTTGTAAGGAAATGATGATCCAAATCATATTAATTCCAGTGGAGTCAAGAGAGAAGGTTGGCTGGTTTTAATGAGATTGTGTTAGATGTCTTATGTTTGTACAAAACACACAAGAGCCGCTGTGTGACACTGTAAATGTATCCACGCACATGTTGCACTGACAAAGCATGAGGTTGCAACGACCTTTGACCTTTAAACTCGACCAGTTTATCCTTTCGTCAAAGTTGACATTTAGATTCAGTGAATAAAAACTGAAAAAAGGAAACAAATAAACAAAAGGAAATCTGAAAGCATTTTCCCGATGCAGAAACATGGACTGAACTTTGAACCTTTGACCTTTGAGCTCCGGTATCTCGAGTTTTTGGCGAGTTTGTGACGCAAAATCTTACTCCAACAAAAACAATGGACCACCACAGATCTACAAATGTCTTAAGTGGGTCAACGGAAATACTCTTCATGCTGTGGAGCCGGAAATGACTGGTTTAGCTGCTATCCTAACCCTGGCTTCAAAATCTAAAAAAACAGAGAATTAAAGAGAATTTCTAACCCGTGTGTGTGTGTGTGTGTGTGTGTATGAGAGTGTGTGTGTCTGGGTGTGTTTTGAGTTGGGTTCTGAATAAATGATTAGGCACTGTTGTACCCAGATCAACAATCATCCCATCGCATTTCTGTCATAGTCATAAATAATTTCTGATTTCCTAAAAGAAACTAAAAAGATTTAGCAAAGTATAAGCGTCTTTCAAAAGTAATAGCTACGAGAGAACGGTTTGCTGGGAACGTTCCAACCAGCAGGTCATCTGAGTTTTTGTGTAGTAATAATCTATTCAGACAGTTCACCAGTAGTCCGACTGGTCTGAGCCACCTGAGCCGCTCCTGGGACAGTTCTGTCCGGAACATAATATTCCTGATGCATTCAAAGACTCGTTCTGTTCACCTTAGAACAGATTCTCGAATGATGAGTCTGGACTTTGACAAGCAGCCTCCGTGCACTGATGTGCATGACAGTGGACACATCTGTCATCTACTGTCACCCTCAGTTCCAGCTGTGAGATTAAAAAGATGACGTTTGTTATTCTTAGCAACTTTTCCTCATCCTACTTGTAATAATCCTGAGCTGGGATTTTGGAATTATTGACTTCATTTCAAAATCAATCCTTTTAAATCAGACCAATGACACAGTTTAATACAAAACAACATATGTGTCTTTTTAATTATTCCAATGTAAATAAGGGTATCGGAAACAAAATATCCTTTCAGTCATCAAGCCTTTTAATCTCATGACCTATGATCAACTGTGGCAATAAAATGTACCATATCTGTATGGAAATGTGTTTAGGGAAGGTTCGAATCAATGCAAACACCCACATTTGTTATCATTCAGACTTCTGCCGCTTCCATTGATTACTGGTTTATCGCAGAACTCCAAATGCTCCACCGCGCTTCCCTACCCGAGGCTGTGCAGCCTCCTCGGTGCCAGATGCAGCCAGTGACATCCGAGGCAGCGCAGCCGAGGAGCCACCGGTAAATATAAATCTGGACACGGCTGAGATTGAATACAAGCAGCAATAGAATTTGTTTTGCATCACCTCCATAATTCACTTCAATAAGAAACCCCCATAAAACTCGGTTTGCTTTGAACGTAATAAAATCTGCATCAATATTCTGTTTAAAAAGCATTACTCCTGCCTTCAAAGGGGAGAAATATTGGAATCTGCGGCCTTTCCAGTGCTCACCTTCCACTTTCAGCTTATTTCCCTGTAAACGGCTCAGAGTGCATCGCCTTTGCTGCAGTCGGAGCTCTGCGGTGAAAACTATGAGGTCTGACTAAAGTCATTACCCGTCACCTTTCATGCGAAGCCATGAAGACACAGCGAGGCTTCATGGACTTCTGATGCTATCACGTCCAACTCTGTGTTGGACACTAAAATATGCACCAAACACAATGGACGTGTCTGGAATCACGAGGATGGCTCCTGAAATACATTCAGACCGGTCAGGATTTGTCTGGAAAGGGACCTAAAGGGACACACGTGACACCTGGACACCGCCTGACTGATCATTAGTCGAAGAAAACAGTGGTTGCGCAATCATCCATAGAAGGATCTGGGTCTGATTGTGAGCTGAGGGTCTTATTGAAGACACAAAGAGAACTTGCTGGGGTCCAAAAATGATCAACTCGACATGCTATTGCTAGCAATTTACCAGAACCTGCCTCCTTACTGTAGGTGTGTGAGGCAGTGCTGTTGCCCACTGACTTTATACATTATTTTATATGAACCTTTATAGCGGATCTAACCACAACTCTGTTCCATTTTCAAAACACCAAGTGGACTCTAAACCTTAAAATTCCTCTAGTGGTGTCATGAATGAGTGATGATGATTCAGTCAGTAAAGCCAACTTATTTTATCAGACAAAACTGGTGAGTTACCAGAGGAAAACAGTTTAAATGAGCATCAGGATCATGAGTCTATGTTTGTGTCCTGGTGTAAAGTAATAAAAGAATTCTTTCTAATGAAGAATGAATGAATAAAAGAATAACATTACGAATTTGCAGTGACTATAGAGCATTTCTGAATTGATACAGTTGTATCTATGGAAACAGGTATTTTACTGAAAGGGAAAAACCGTTTGTTGACAATCACGCGGGACACAGAAATAGCTTTTTTATACATTTGTTCTCTTCAAGCTGCCGTAAACATTTCTTCCAGACTTTGAAAGCTTTTCAGTGTTTTTTTATAGAATTTATTTCCCGTTTTTGCAATCCAGCAAGTCTAAAACCTCCATTCCGACCTTCTTCGCGCAATCTTTAATTTACTGTTGTCTGTCAACAAAAATTTCTTTTCGTGTGTCCATCAAGACCTGCTGAGCTCTCACTATTCCCACAATCAATCTCATCTCCTTCAGGCAAACACATGGAACAAAAAAGCGGCCATATCTCAATGTAAATAGAAAAAGGCTGACTTTTTAGTTTTCCCTCTTCTTTTTGCTTCCTTTGGGACCCTGAGCAAACGCTTGGGAGGTAAAAGAGCAATAAAGCAGCGCACATGTAACCGTGCACGTAAATGAATCAATGGAAAGTGGCGCGTTCGCCCAGGTACGTCAGCACTGGAGCCATTTCATTTCCCTCCTTCAGCAGCCGTCTCATGCAGATGACTTTGATGGCGTCCGTCCAGGTATTCAGCTCTGCTGCCAACAGAAATCTAAACATCTGCACCATTTTCGTCATGCTTTTAATACTAAAGCATCGACTTTGTACGCGATGGTTGCAGATATGGTTTTTGTTATTCAGCTTTTGAATGAACTTGGATAATGGCTAAACGTTTGGCGTGGACGGGCAGCCGACCGGGCCACTCGCCTCCCCAGCGGGGAGGTTGGACCCTCTGATGAAATCTAAATGATTGCTGCCTGTTCTCCATCTGAGAACATGCTCTTGTTTCAAGGGCTCCATTTCCATGGACGCCACGGCGGGATTCAGATCCTGGAAAATTGGTGGCTGACAAAAATCCTGAATATCAAGAGCTGAGGATTTACAGCCTCTGACGACATTGGTGGATCACACGCTGCTTGGCGTGGAAGGGGGGGTTCTATAGCACACAAAGGCAACGTAATGGATGTAAGAGGGGTGAGTGCACAGATGCGATGGACAGAATGATTTATGGTTCTGTTGGTGCATCAGAAAAGCATTGTTAATACCACCGAACATATGAATCTATTAATTCCTTCAAAACTAAAAACATTGATGGAAGACTTGCCAACACATCTTCAAAATCAAACCCATTCTTGGGTTTGAGGCCACTCTTTTTTTCTAATCCCAAGTCACACAAACATGTCCAGATTGACCCGCCTGTCTCTAATAACACCAAAGCAGGCGTATTTTAATCCTAGTTTAGTTCTCGCGTGTATCCCAGTTAATCTCATCCTCTTTTTTCTCACCTGTCTCTTTAAAACAAAATTCTTTTGCAGCCAGGAAAATTAAAGCCTCTGCTCGCATTGTCTTTATCATCCATACATGGCAGGAAATTGATAAAAGATAATTGGAGTTTTACTTCACAGGTTGAATCCATTTGCAAAGACTTCACCGTCACAGGTTTGATCAATCGCGTGTTTGCGTTGGTGGACGTCAACATTTCAGAGAGCCGGCGAGGCCACTGTCCCAGTTTTCATAATTACTCGGTGAAATATAGCGCACAGCGTGCACAGTGTGCTGGCTCCTGACAGCTGCCGAGGCTTCTCTCCTCTGACCCGTCAGCCAAACAAACGTGGCAGCAGCGCCGACGTCTTTTTGTATTCCAAACGCAACAGAACTTCAGAAGCTTGAGCAAATTAGATGCATCAATCACAAACCAGGATACCCGTGTTTATTATGCATACAAAGAAATGAATAATTAGGCTGTTTTTTTCTCTCTGTGCGTCAACGCCACATCCCAGGTAGGATCAGAACTGGGATAAGGCTCCCGACCAGCAAGCCGCAAGTCCACGTAAACGCGGTCGGTGCTTGGCTTTGATTTTAGCATTAAACCCACGTGCAAATATTAGACTCCACAGGCTTTCATTTATTTACCATATCAGAGAAGCATGAAAACATTTGTTTTGACACATGTCGCCCGGTCTTTTCTGTGCACGTCTCCCCTCCACCTTAACTTCACCGTGCTTGGTGTTGACGAGCCACGTGCTTCTGTTTCACAGCTGCCAGATGAATGGATGTAGAATCAAACAGATGATTAGGTGTTTTTCTATTAGCTCACCAGCACTGGCCTCGAGTGGGCACGAGTTTGGAGCCTTCTGGTTATAAAGCGGGACAGCCGCTTCATCCTTTGATTCCGGCAGAAGGAATCTGGGATGTCATTGGGATGAACAGAGCTGTGACAAGTAAAAGGAGAGGAGGCAGTGGAGAAGAGCCGTTCTGCCAATCAGAGAGGAAACCACACGCTTTGTGCCTTAATGAATGAAGCCATGTCGTTTTTAAGAGGACAAGCGTGCAAACCACACATGCACCGGCTGCAGTTTGATGAGGACGGACGGTGAAGATCCCATCTGCATTAAACCGTGTGTGTGGGTGTGATCGAACATGTCTGAATCTTTTTTTTAAAAAGCGACATAATCAGTGGAAATACAGCATCAAATGAATGATTAAAAAACGTCTGCAGTATCCTCCCCTCAAACACTCCTCAAGCATATTTTTTCTTTCCTAAAAATGTTATGAGTAGTTAATGTAAAGTCAATAATCCTTAAAACTTACTAATCATCATCATTACCGGGAATGGTGAGGTGCAGTGGCTGTTTATAGAGCAGCCAAACTTTACATTGTTATTAACTTTTCCACTGTTTTCTGCCCACAAAAAAAAAACAAAATAGCCCCAAGGTAAAAGGGAAGGGAATTAAAATCAGTCAAGTTGAGTTTATTAATGCACAGCTTTAATTGAGTGGTAATCAATATGCAATATGTGGAGCGGTAGTCTTGAAGGTTTCATTAATTAGTTTCTGTCTGCGTTTTAACATTTGTCAGTTAGCATAGCATGAATCAATGCACCAGCAGACACTAAAAGCGCACATTTCATGTACACGTGCATGCTTCTCTTTTCTTTTGTTCACCGAAAAAGCACAATATTCTGCTTGAAAATCACTTTCCAGCATCTGAGGCAATGACAGCATTGCTGCATTGATGCGGTGGAGCACTTAGAAGAGACCCTGCGTGAAGCGTAGCATATCTATGCAACCTTTTTCCTGTTGCAGCAAAATAATTAGCCCACTAAAATACACTCAAATTACATCGCCGGCTCTCTGCTCTCTAATCAGCCATCAGGGTTCCAGACCATAGCGTCCCAGCTTTGTCCCTTTTCCAGCCGTCTCATCAGGGCAACTCCCCTTACCTGCGTCCAATCAGACTGGCTGAGTATAAAGACTCCTGCTCTCCACACACTCACTGCCAGGTTGTTCCTCCGGCCTCCTGGTGTCAGCCTGCTTTTTCCTGTGGAGATTTCCTGCTTTGTTCCTCTCATCCCCCCTTTTTTTTTTTTTGCTTTGCTGCACTGGTTTCACTGCGTCTACTGTGTTGCTCTTCACCTGCTGGACGTTTCCTCTGGATCTCTGCTGCTACATTTAAGTCACTACCAACCGTACTTGTGCGTCTGCCGTGCTGCAATCGGGTCTCAAACACGCCCGTCTCACGCAGTCACACTTGAATTGACAAAGGACAACCGCTGATTTTGGGGCGTATCGTGTTGCCTGGTTATTGATCGTGGCTTTAACTTTGCTGCCTTAAGAGCCGAGAGCGACGCGTGTGAGCCTCGGGGATAACGCAGGGGCCCCTATCACAATGGTTCAGCCTGCTCGCGCTCACTCAGCCCTTCCAGCTAAGAGAAAGTTCCTTCTGTTTGGTTTTGATTTCTCTTAGATGAGTGACGCATCCCTTCGAAATGAATATCAAAAACAAATGTAAAAAACAGGAAAGATTTGGTGCATTCTGCTTTGAAGAGCGAGTCGCTCAGTCAAAGCGCGTCTTATAAAGGCTGATTTGTCACGGGGCCAGAGGAAAATAAAGGTCGCCCAGAAACAAATACTGTATGGCAGTTTGAGCCATAAGCTTGGGACACGTCACATTTTCAATCTCCGCCAGTGGGAGGACAAATCGCCTGAGAGGAGGGATTAAGGTTGTGAATCAGCCATGGAATAAAAGCTGCTTGTTGTTGCTTTGTAATTGTCTCCGCTATATTTACATGTTAAAAAAATGGAAATCTTTTGTTAGGTGTTGGCACGAAAATCACCCTCCTGTGAGTCAGCAGCGATGGTAAATATTCATGACTTGATGTGGAAAAGCGTTTAGGTCCAAGATACGGGTGAGAAGTAGGCAAAGGCGAGGATTAGCAGAGGTGACAGGGTTGATGAATACAAACATTTAGGAGATTATGGTTTTGATTGGAATAATGCGTTGCAGGCAGATTTATTCTGAGCTTTGGAAATGATTAGATTTGCAGCCCCCCGTTCCACCCATATGGAATTTTGACGTGATCCGCGGGCTCCCCGGAGGTGTTGCGGCCTTCAGTTTTCTACTGTGGAGGAGGGAATTGATCCACAAGGTGACACCCAGTATAAGAACTGTCAATAGAAGGTCAGGAGCTTTCCACCGCCACGGCGAGCATACAGAATATGTGCTAAGCCTCCTGTGCAGCCACGCGGTGTAGATCAATGATATATAAGAAGGTTGTAAACATCAGACGGAGTCAACTCACAGCTTTGAATCAGATTGCAACAGATACAGGAGTTTGGGATGAAAAGGAATCCAAGTTTGTGTTCTTTTTAAAAAAAAAGAAAAAAAAAACTTCGAGTTTATTAAGGTTTTTTCCTTGACGGGGCTGTGAATGATAAAAGTCAGATTTGTGATTACTTTCATGTGACATAGCATCATCCAGGAAGGGGATATTCCTCTTTGATGTTTCTGTCTGCAGGCAGACCCAGATGAAAGGGGAGGGGGGCTTCAATAGATTTATTTCTTAATGTTTGCTTTTGATCTGCTTTATGTGAAAGAATTCCGCCGCGCTCGCATACGCGCTGTCCTCTTGTACAAGCTAGCAAAATGAATCAGGAAAAAACACCTTTGCCTTCAGTGTCAATAAAGCTGTTTTATTCTGGATGTCGGAGTTTGAAAGAAAATAAATCGAAATCCAAGAAAATTTGTTATCGCTGCCTCACGCTGTCCCCGGGAAAGATCGGCGGCGTGTCCGCCATCTTGACCGCAGCTACCGTGGATCTCTGAGCTCCCCGGTTAATATGTGGGGCTCATTAGTGTTGGACGTCTTTCATTTGTTGCAATGCACACATCTCATTACACACACTCCACTCCTCAGCAGAGCAGAGGTTATAATTTGATCCGCGAGTGCCACTGAGGCTCAGATGCTGATGCTTCCTCCTCGGCCGATCCTTCGCGTCAGCACCATAGCGCCAAAACTAATACGGGCTGTACATCAGTGAGATCTGGAGCTGATTACATGTTCAGCATATTTCGAATCACAACTGCCCTCCAAGCATCATTTTCTGGTTGCTTTTTTTTAAATAAAAATAGTAGCGTCAGCCATTTTTAGTTCCTTTGACACCAAGCAAGAAGCAAATTGCTGGGGAGCGTTCAGGAGCGCCACAGTCCCTTCCTGGCGATGGCCTGGCTTCGTGGGCGTCGCCCAGTTTTGCGCCTATCAGCCTTTACAGCATCCTTGTCGTCGAATGAGTGGGATTCTTAACAGATCGGCAGCCTTTACTGCCATTGTGTTGTCAAGCCAATGCCAACAAGATTAGTCAAGGTCCTTGCAAGAATGCAGGAAACTAGAAGATGAATTTAAGTAACCATGAATTTATCTCCCTCATCTATAGGAAAAAAAACCCTTCACTGGAACAGATGGGAAAGACGAAGGCAGAGGACCATCTAGCATCTGTAATCAACCAAGAGCCTCTGTGAGTTAGATCAGAGATGGGTCAGCAGCTCCCACCCGGCGAGAGCCAGAATTCTCCGGACTGCAAGTGGAACGGTATCGATCTGAAGGAAGTTTTTAAGTTTCTTTAAATCAGAAGAATGATGAACGTTATTTGGCATGAATTATTTTGGTAAATGATGCACTATTACTAATGAGTGAGGGGCAGCTTCTTTACTAATTAACTTGTTTTGGTCATATTGGGAAATACAATAAATGAAATCAATTAAAATCCTTTTTTTCACCTGACTCTTGCACATTTGTAAGAATCGAATTGCATCCTAAACTGATCTGAGAATTTTACAAGAAATAAAAAGATCCAAAGTTTAGCTGTAAACTAGGGAAAAGAATGACTGGGAAAGAAGAAAAGACCTAATTCCGGCGGATTATTCACAGCCAAATCCACCATCAAAAGTCTTATCGAAACAAGGAGGGGAACAAATAAATTCATGAATAAATGCAAACAGATATAAATATGCACATACATAAGCCGGGTCATTCTGGTGTGATGACAAGAGGCGGTTGGATTCAGAGCTCTGCTCCATTGCTCATGCACGGTAGGGTAGTGCACGCCTGCTGGCCCATTGAAAGATGACTGCAACCCCGATGCCCTGTTTGCAATCAAAATGCACTTAAGGCGCAGTTCAATGTTCTCTCCTCTGTTTGCATTGTGCTGGTAAAGGCGCCTCTGTATTCTGACAGTAGCGGCGTGCTGCGTTCAAGAGTCTGTCAGACTGACACCTTTGTTTGTATGCAGAACGCGCACAGCCGTCACCTGGGGAGCCGCCGGGGCCTCAGAGCTGAATATAAAAGTTCAAACCGCACGACTTCACCTAAATGAACAACCGGCTTTGTACAAGCGGGGGGAAAGTCTGTGGAAAAGTATTGGACTTTCCAGCAGCAAACAAGAAAATGGATGTTAATGATCAGTGTCCTGTTGGAAAGCCATTAGAGGAGATCTATATTAAGACAAGGCTGCAGCCTTTTAAAACACCTTGGGGGTAATAGCATTTAAAAGACAAAATTGATGTGTGAGGAAGGACTGACACGCATGAAGGACACAGGACATTGGCCTCATCTATAAAAACAACAAGGACCGGTGTAGCAGTGCGAATGGGCGCTAACAGAATTATTTTAGAAAGTGGCTCCTCGGCTCTTCGCCAACCGCCCCCCCCCCCCCCCCCCCCCCCCCCCAGGAAAAGGCTTTCGTCTGCAGCTGCACGCGACTCTGGTGTGGCATAGCCGCCTCGGTGTTTGCTGAAAAGGTTCCGGCGTGTCAGGGGCGGACGTGTTTGGAGAGGACCACGCTTTTAGCGCCTGCAGGAGAGCGAGTCTTTTGTTTCCAAGATATTAGACAGTTTTAAATACCACCTGGTACAAGAAGCGCAGTCATCTTAATGAAGAGCTCTCCTGCCCCCGTACTCATTAGAACACAGCTCATACGAAATGACCCAATTGATGTTTCATCTCATTGGAACTATTAGACAACTTCACACGGGTCATTAACTCTGATGGATGACAGAGTTGCTCTCAACATTTCAGTGTGTGCGTGGTTCTAACATACAAACACACACTTTGGAAGCATTTAAGCTGATCTCATCTACATTTGGATGAGGCAGGAAGATTTCGAAACTTCAGGATGAACACAAACAACCACCGACAAGCTGAACACTGTACATTTAATATCCATTACCCTATAGGTTCGTAAAAGGACCCATTTCCTGTTAACTAGTGTTAGGATAAATAAAATTAACAATTACATTGTTTTTTTTTAAAAATATTTTGAATATTTAGGCTATTGGATGGCCACAATTAGTAAGAGCTATTCTAGCTAACCAAGACTAGAAAGACTACTATAATATTACCTCAAAGATTAAATTAGGCTAAGTCCTTGTAAAATCCTAATTGTGTTTTATTTTATTTATAACTTGCTTGAAATCATCAACTGCAAGGTAGAGCTAGTGTTAGCTTAGCTGGTTTGTTGACACAAAAGGCAGCAGCCTTCGAGGCTGATTCAATAGACTGGTGCCTTGCAGGCTGGTTAACTCGCATTTGAGCCTTGAAGGCAGCTAAAAGAAGGCTAAAAGATTTACACACAATATGTGCCTGCAAGGCACCAGTCTCTATAATCAGCCTGGAAGGCTGGTGCCTTTCTGTATCAGATGTTAGCTAAGCTAACACTAGCGGTATCTTGCAGTTGAACCTTTTCAAGCAGCTAAACTAAGCAGGTTCTTTCTTACTTGTGAATTTAATTTCATCACTCAGCTGCCTTAATGGCTGCCGGCTTGCAGGCTGTTCAGAAGGCAAAGGTGAAATATTTACAATAGAGCAATGATGTTTGCTCTGTTGCTAACTTAGCAGGCTCATATTGGTTGTGCTATAGCCTATTGGGTGGTGCTTGGACAGTTTCTCCTGTAGGCTAATGGTAGCCGCAGTGTGTTGCTGGTGTTGTAGCATTAAATAACATATAATACAATACAAAAACTGTCGTTTACAAGCTGCTTCAGAGGATTACGGTTGAGGACTGTGCACTGTGAATCAGTAAAGGTACATGTTTAAATCTCTACACAGACTCACCTTTAGTTTCTATATTGATAAAGGAGGAGTGAAACCTTACGCCTGGAGCTTCATCACAGTCAACACAACCATCTCAACCAGCCTTCATGAGCTCCTCTTAATGCTGTAACACCCACAAACGCCACATCGAGTGTTCGGTTTTTATAAATTTTATGTCTTGGACAGCAACTATTTTCACATAAATGAAAGTGTGTGGATGCGGTGGAATTACAGTCACGTAGGATTTTAATGTAAACATCCAAACAACTGTGGAATTTGCTCTCCTCTTTGTAATGAACTAATATTAACTCATGCCAGACAATGAGGGGCCCTGATGACTGTAGCTCTTCTCTTGCACTCAGTAAAGAACCACTGCATTCATTATCCTGCCTTTTAAACAATGGTTCCATAAGTGTTCCACCAATATGATCAAATTGGTCCCAGAAGTTCTTCCAACTGCTTTTGCAGTGTTTGTTGTTGCCGAGAAAGATCTAAATGCAAGTATTTCCTCATAATTGCGGATCGGGTGGACTCGTGTTTAGAGCATCTGTAGAGAGGCGGAAAAATGGAAGCAATCATGCCAGCCGCAGCTGTGTCCCCGGGTCGGGTCGGGTCGGGTCAGGTGGGGTCGGGTCGGGGTTTTCAGGTTGCTGTGAGGTCTCTGGCTGTGATCCCAGCAACAACGTCCCTACAATGCAGATCAGACACAGACGTTTGGACCCGACTCACTCTAGCCTGTCCTCCTCCCAGCAGCAGGTGCCAGCGAGGGGGCACCAGGGATGAGCCGGAGAAACGGCTCTTTTGTCCAAAAGTAGCACTTCCTTGTTTCCTTACACTTCCTCCTCTCGACCAATGTCTCAAAAATGCAAATGTAAAATGCAAATATGAGCTTCTCGCTCTGCGCGTTTGGAAGACAGAAGTCGCTTTAACACATTAGATTACAAATAATTCTGCGTACGCTGCATGATCAAAGTCATTACATCCGTTTAGACCGAAACAAGAGACAGAGTTTGCGGGGGTCCCAGGAGGAGAGTCTTTTCATTTCTGCCATAATATTACCAGAGCCTCACAGGTCATTTGCTCTTTTTTTTCCTTTTGCAGAGCTCACCTTAATCAGATTACTCAGCCAGTGTTTGGCCTGTGAACAGGTTTTTGATACAGTGCAAATGATTTTAATTAGGCCGGCCCATGAGACGGCTCCCCCTGCCTCGCTGATTGGTGAAGTGCTCTTTAATTGGTGTAAACTTTGCTCTCCCTGCTCAGGGATCTGCACGCTTAATTTCAGCGAAAGGTCAATATCAATAAATCCGACGCTCAAGACGAGCTGGAGGTACGGGCGCGGAAATAAAACGCTCCGCACTCCTCTGTCTCCCCCTGACCACCGGGAGGAGGAAACGAGCTGACCCTAGTAACACTGCCAACCGACAGGGTGCTAAGAGAAGATTAGAATTTGAAGCGCCATCAGCCCACCTTCTTGTCAGGTGTTTATTGCCCGTGACCTTGGTTAGATGAGGTCAGATTTTCATATTATAGCAAACCAACACCTATGGTGCAATTGGTTGCAGTATATTCAACCGGGGCATAATGAAATGGGCTGGCAGGAAGACGGGAGGCTGCATCAGCAGGCGCGGAGAGACAGGCAGGGATAGGCTGTGAGCGTCGAGGGGCAAAGTGGAAGAGACTGAGCAAGATTGTTTATGGTGCAGAGCAGATGCAGAAGGAAGGAGAGTGATAAGGAGAAAAATGTACTTTGTAGGGGGTCCTTCCAGTTTCATCACGTCTTCCTTCATATGAGCATTGCAGAGACAGGTGCATGAAGCTTGCTACCCTCACGGGGGTATTCATACTCCTCACTTGCCCCTGATGATTTCACTCAGAATGCAAGATGAATGGCCTCCCTGATTACATGTCTAATACTTTTTGCAGCTCATCACTCGGCGATACACAAGTGGAGCGCTCAGCCGACACACGTGTGTGGTTGCACTCTTGAAGACGGGAATATTACTCCCCTGTTAGTCCTCACCGCGCACGTGTCTGTGTGTGTGTGTGTGTTATGGACTTGGAATAGTGAGTCTGATTCGTTTTGCCTCTTCGGGCACAAATGGATGTTGGACACATGTCCAAATTGGGTCCAAGGCAACGACAGGCAGCAAGATGAGGCCTCGATTGGCCGTGACCACTCTGGGAAATTTAAAGAGGGAAGCTAAAGTTAGCGGCTAACAACCAGAACATCTGAAAAAGCCGAGTCAGTGTTAGTTTATAAAGTAACGCCCACTAGAAAGAGGAATTCTAACACCTCAAGACTCCTGTGTTGCGTTTTGTCACAGACACGTCGCTCCGTGGCGCCACTATGATGCCATGTTACATTCCAAAGATGCAGCAGAAGCGCACTTCTGGCGAACAGTTCTAGAACTTCCTGTGCTGAGCTGAGCTGAGCTGTGATGCTCTGCTTAGCAAAAAGGTGGAATCATTGTCACTTATTTGCAGAGCGCTGTTCATGGGTCACACGCTGTAGAATGTCACTGCAGACTCTGTTTGTCATCACACCTTTTGTTATTTACGGGTCTCCGGGCCCCCGTCTGTGGAAAGGTGCTATGACACCATGTTGTTCTGTGTCAGTTGAAGAGAAGACGCCGAACTTTGTGGCTGCAGTGTTGAGGAATCTGTCTCTACCTCGTGGCTCAGAATGAATCTACCCACTAACAGATTATGTCACCTATCAATCAGAGTGATGGGTAAATCTTCCAGCTCTCCAGGAGCAGTTTGATCGAATTCACACAGCACCCCTGCGCTTATTAGAGCTGAGGACGGGTCCTGATTGTGGAGGCCCAAAGTGATGAGGTGAAATAGTGCAGCTTGAGAAGGATAAGCCGGAAAGAAGGGAGGGACGGACATACCGAACAGACCCCGGACTGTACTTCGTCCTGCAGGTCTTCTGTTTGGACTGCATTAGCGACTTGCTAGCACAAATATTAACGAGAGGTCTTTAGCAGATGAAATACAATTATTAGCCAAAATCAGGTTGTCGGTGGGATTTCGCATCTCCGTGTTTACCTGTTCGTCCTGTCCTGGCAGAAGGATTCCTCCCTTGAAATATAAAACCAGACATGACCTGCAGACACACACAGATCCCCGGTTTATGGGCAACATCTTGGCTGTGAGCAGAAAGAAGCTAAATTAAAGAATATGCCTATTAAAGTGTGAACCTTCAGGTTGAGGCTGCTGTTTCAGGACCTTAAGAGAATCGTGTCTTAAGTGTGGACGTGCCGTTAAAAGGTGAAGGTCGTAAGAATTAATGACCATCTGTAACCGTTTGCTGTGTGGACAGAAACCTTTAGTTCATCGCGAACATTGCAAGTGAGGATTATCTTTTCTATCCTTTTAAGCCAATTTTGTTTCAGTGGTGGAAAAAAAATCATTAAAATAATATAATATAAAAAAAATAATATAAAAATAATGAATATTGATGCATCAACACTGGTTCACACTAAGTAAACCTGATCCATTTATGCAAGAACTGGCCAAAGTGGCGCCGGGATCAAAGGTCACCTGTGTGCTCCTTCAGCTTCGCCTCAGTGACTCTGATCACTTAATGGGAGCTGGAGTGATGAGCAGGACGCGTCGCACGTTGTCTACAGCTGACTGGACCGGGCCTTTAACCCATCTGCCATGCGTCTTATGAGCTCATCATGCTAGCAGAAATGTTTGCTTGGCTTTTGGAGCCTGGGTGGTGGAAAGGATGAACCGGGGGGGGGGGTGTAATTTCTGCACATTGAGAGATTTTATTAAAGTGCTGCCCTTCCTCATCTATCATTTACAACAAGAGTTGCACAGATTCCAGCTGTCAGGAAGCAGGATTTAGCATAATCTCAAACCGTGATGATGGTGTTCACCTGCCCCCCAAACAGGAGATGAGAATCTGTAACGACAGGCCCCAATCAACTTGAACCTCGGTAGCTAGGAGGCTAATAGCATTTCATGTCCAATTATGATGGTGCATCTCCCTGACACAGCCTCCTGTCTGGGATGGGCAGACTCTGACAGAGCGGGAGGAGGGATAACTCTCTCTGGGTTGACAGATTGGGTCAGAATCAGCTCTCCACTGGGTAAGTAATTCTGACAGTGTCTCCCCTCCTCAGTTCCTGAGCGCAGCCACAATATACAGACGACACGGACTCATAAAAAATTGAAAATTATATTTCGCTTTTGAAATGAAATAGCAGAGCCATCACTTTTGCCACTGGAGTCTGCCTTCAAGCTTAAATGGGAAGGTGGGTTTCTTTGGGCCAGGGTGATGCCTCTGAAAACACTTTGATAAAACAGCAGAGTTGACCGCCGAGGCGTGTGATGCAAATTAAATTCCTCTAACGGAGAATCTAAGTGAAGCCAGCGAGGAACTGATCAAGCTGAACACAGACCTCAGAAGCTCATCATGCAGGCTCTGCTTTTCAGGCTCGTGGCGAGAAGCGCGCACAAATGTGTCATTTAAATACCTCTCTCGGGGGACTCGAGTCCCATTATCTCCTGGCAGACGACATCTACAGTTACAGGCTAATTTCTGTTTTTATGAAAGTGCTGAAATTGTAGTTTCCAGTCGCAAATATTGGGGATATGCAAATCAGCTTTTTGGCAACCAAACACCTCACAGGCTTTGTTTGACTCAAAAAAATAAATAAAAAAACATTAGTCCTTAACATGCACAACGGATCTCGGTGCAGTTCTGTTTTCTTTAAACAATAAATAGAGAGCAAAGGCAATGGGGAAATAAAACTCGGCGTGATATGCACAGAAAATAAAATAAAAGTCACCAAGCCCTGCAGGGACATCAACACAGTTTATTTAAACCACTGGGGTTAATATCATCCCTTTAAATGCAATAAACTATTCCCATTAGCAAGTCGCTCACTGTCCGTATTCCATTTATTGTGTTCCAACTGCTGTAAAACTCACTCGGTCTTTCAGGAAAAGTTATTAACAACAATGAATTTGGCAGCAGAACGTCCTCTCCTCCCCCTACATGAGCCTGGTCCCTCAAGGTTTCTTCCTGTTAAAGGGGAGTTTTTCCTTGCCACTATTGCTTCTCTGGGGTCAGGCCCTGGGATTCTGGAGAGCGCCTTGAAACAATTTTGATTGTAAAAGACGCAATATAAATAAAGATTGATTTGATTTGATTTGAACAACAGGACGGCAGAAGAGTATGTTGTGGACTTGGGAGTGGGTGTCCACAGATATTGGCTCGGTCAAATGAAGCCATTACAACACATCAATGAACAGCTGGCAAATTTATATCAGAACACCCTGCCAATAAATGGTGATCCCGCTGCAAAGAACGGAGAGAAAATAAGAGTTTTCATACATATTGCTTGTGTTTTAGCCAGCTGTAACTCGGGGTTGATTGGTTCATGGCTGGCTGCACAGGTGCGGGGGGCTAAAAACGGGTCGGCGCTGTCGCAACGCAGATCGCTTCTGTTTTTCGGCTGCCCATTTTCCTGCTCAAAAAATGGACCAACATTCCGGAATCAACAACTTGACCAACTCTTCTGATGTGTTGGGCTAATGGTGGTCAGGCGAGGTTCTGACCCCTCTGGACCCCCCCAGTACAGTAACGCCGCACCTTTCAGAGCGGTCCTTTGTTGTGGGCCACGCCTGTGAGGTGGGAGTTTGCCTCAGCAGAGGAGAGGAGCTGACCAACACCGATTTAGACGGATCTGCGGGCAATATTTGAGAGAACTAGGCCTCCTTAGCACATAGAAATCAGCTGAGATCTTTGGTTTTTGCTGCCATTTTTCAGGAGCTGAACTCAAAGTGGGTTTAAATTTTCGTTCATCGCAAAAGCATATTTGGGAGCAACATCTTTATTTTCAGTGTTGGCATATTTTACCAGGATGGCGGCTTTTTTGGGAGTCAAAGTGATTAAAAGTCGTATGCAGAGATTTTGCCATAGAGGCAGATGTGAGACATGCGAGGCCCTTTAGTTTGATGTCTTGTGATCTTCATGTAAAAGTAAACGATGTTTGTGTTTTGACACTTGTGTGTGACCGTAAAGTGAGGAGAAAAAAAGAATTTCAAATAAAGGATTTCCTCTTGTTTCTTTAAGTTCCTTCTCATTGTGTCATGCAACATTTATTAAACATTTATTAAAGTCTAAAAACCACTAAAAGCACAATATTCGATTTCTGGAAAATTAGAGATTTGTTGATGTTTGTAAGACTTTTAGTATTTCTTTGTCAAAAGGTCTTATAGACTGTTGAGGAGGACCTTCTGGAAGACCTGTGGAGGGGTTTTATCTGATTTCTAGGGGAGTCTAAATTTGAAAGTGACAGGAAAGGAGATGTGAAAAATGAGCCGTTTTCCCCTAAATGAGGCCAGTCTTGCATATGATACATCAGAAAGCTGGTTTTCTGATGTATCATATGCAAGACTGGCGCTCCCAGCATTTTCTGGAGATTGTTTTTTATTTGTCTATATTTTGGCTGATTGATTGACGCAGCGGAGATCCTCTTCCTTGCAAAGTTTACTTTTGTGTGTGAGACGTTCGCTCCGCTCCTCAGAGCATCGCCTGCTTGTGTCTGGGGCTTTGGCTGACAAAAAAAGGCTGTGTCCAGACAGACAGGGATGATATAGTCATTTTTCCTGGGCCCCCACTTCTGTAATCGGCTTTGAGAAGAGAGACTGATGGAGGACATCATTGTCTGTTGCTTGGTGTTTTAGCCCTCGAGGCTCCAGCGCCTGTGTACCAAGGCCAAGCATCTCTCTGGCCTCACACGAGCCAGCGTGTGTGAGCTGTGAACCGCTGTGTACCCCCGGGGAGGTGGCTGCGGCTGGAGCTCGCCAAAGTTTCTGAAGTCTTTCCTGACTGACTTTTTTTTCCTTCTTCTTCTTACCTTGTTGTGCTGCTGCTCCAGTCGGAAACCTGTTCAAGGTTGTTGTGTTCGTGCACAAGGTCGGCATTTAATTTGCCGCTTATTTCACTTGAAAAATGGAGCGGCTGTATTAATGCACAATTTCACTACAGTAAAAGGTTTGGCTCTCTTTATTGAATCTTCAGGGCTGTCTACATGTTTCAAATTAGTGTCTCATAAAGCCTCCACTTAAACTGTCCTCTAAAGTGTTTGTGAAGGTAAAGGAGATGTTGCCATTAATCCCTGTATCAACGATTCCCCCGGCTTTTAAAAGTTACACCAGCTTGTATAGTAACACCCAATCCCGCCATAACGAGGACACCAAATAACAAAGTTAAGGTTGCATTTTAACACCAGGAAAAAAAGGTTCTGCTTCTATGAATTTTACAGCATTTTGCTCAACGTATTTGTTGCATCTCCTTATACTTTGATATGCTAACAGTGGATGGATGGATTTTGTGAAGGTCTATTCAATGTCAGTTCACTGTCGTAAATGATTGTAGTTGTTTTGATCCAAAATTAAGAACCTCGGGGTCCTTTTTTTAAATACAAACTAATGCTTGAACGTGGAAATTTCTGCAACTGAGGTCAAATTCACTGTTCCATATTTAGTAAAATATACTCTTTCCATCAGGAGCAGAATTAACTTTAGGCCTTTTTAGTAAACATGTCCAAGATAAAATGAGGTGTGACTATTTATACTATTACTATTATTATTATCACCAATACTACTACTACTACTACTACTACTACTACTACTACTACTACTACTAGACTACTGATTCCTAATAGCACCATGGCCTCACCTTTCAGTTCAAGCTCAAACAGCAAGTTCTTGTTAAGCGGCAACCGTCTCATCATCACGGGTTCACTTTATAACCCCGAATCGTCCGTCTCTCTGCCTGCGAGTCACCTAAATCCCGTATCGTGGAAATGCTGAGGCGGTCCGCTGCTGCAGCAGCAACACACGCTTCAGAAACATGACAAGAAGTCAACACGTGTGCCTGCGCAGGTCTTTGTTGCCTGTGCAGGATCACAGGCTTGTCTGGAGACATTCCTGTGTGTGTGTGTGTGTGTGTGTGTGTGTGTGCGTGCGTGCACTAGCTAATTTGCATGGTGACTCAATTCCAAGGCTGAGGCTGAGCGCAGCGACTGTCCTTGGCTGTCGCTTCTCATCATTCGCCGGTTATTGAGACAGCCGAGCGGAGGGCAGCGCTTGAGCGGCGAGGAGATTGAAGGAAGTCCTGCTGCTGAATGACACACGCGTGCACACGGAGGAGTGTGCCCCGGTAAGATCCCCGTTGTCTTCAATTGGGAAGACTGCGCTCCAAAGAAGGACAATACTGCAGCTCAAACACCTCCAGCCTCATCCACTCCACAAAGAGACGGAGCAGGAGATGCAGGACTATTGGAATATATACATATAGATCGGTTTGCATATATGCATTCTTGCACAGCCAGAAATGTGCAGGAAAAGACACAAATGTAGGATTTCATTATGTAACCACCCACCTACACACACACACACACACACATACACACACACACAACAGTCCTAGTGTTGTCTCCCTGCTATTGATATTCCTCACAGCTGTGGCCTTCATGCACTTCCAGCAGTGATCATAGGCTGCTCTCAGCATAATGAAACTCGGTAGCCCAGTGTTCCTCTTTGTCTCTTTTCCCTCCTAAGCATGTGCGCACCGACACACGTAAGCACACCAGACGGGTGCAGTATGACCGCAAAGTACAGTGAGTCCATCCAAACATAAAGGCCAGCTGTCAGAACCTAAATAGGCGTCATGCATTTAGCGCCGCTGCGACGCTGACAGGAGGAAATGCAGCAGTGAAACGTGATCAAATCCATTTTTTTTCTCATTTTTGCATTAAAATCTGATTTACGTGTAAGTGGGAGGTGATGATGCCCCCTCGCTTGTTGAGTTTTCCAATAAATCTCCTTTTAAAATCAATGGATTCAACAAGATGCATTTCAGACCTCTGCTGAAGGTCTCTTGAACGCAGCATGTTGTTCATACGCGCGTAGATTGATTGATTCATTGATCTAAACCTCCCTCGTTTGTCTGCATCTTTTCGAGTTTGACTCTAGTGAGAACAGTAACAGGTCCGTAAATTCTTTTTTTTTTCTTTCGCATTAATGAAATTCACTTCTGCTTCTCCAGGCCAGCAGCCGCCAGCAGTCCCGCTCTTCTTTAACCACATTCATGTATTTGTGTAAAGGAAGCGATTTATAACAATACCGTTATTTGTGCTGCCTTTTGTTCCAAGATTCTTTGGAAATTCCATCACTAATTCCTCTTCAGATGCATTATGCAGAACAAAAGAAGCAAACACAGGCTATCAGCGTCAGTGTGAGTATTCTAATTTAACCGTGTCTGAATGTGAAAGGGGGATATTTGCTGCCTAGACACAGCACGCTGATCTTTTGGGAAGGAGTGAGACCAAATCAACGACATTGTTTGTGTTTTAATTCCGTTTTGTGTGCAGATCTTTGATGGTTCTGCCAGTGTACAATTGGCACTGTTATTGTTTGATCCGTTTCTTTTCTTACGTGTGTCTTTTGCTTTGATTTGACATCACAGCCTGTTTTTAAAGGGGCTGAAGAGGACAGGCTGAGATTTTATAGAGGTATAAACATTTCCCCTGCACCAATTTGCTGTGGTTGTGGTTACCTGTTCCATCCAGTGAAACCATTCATCTTACTGAATATAAGGTAAATCCTATATGTTTTTTTTCAGGTATTCTGTGTCTGGAGGCGTGATGCTGCTGCCACATCTGTTCACGTCTAAATCCAAGTTGATATTTGTGCCAAATTGAAAATAAAAATCCTCCCTGAAGGTAGTCCTGATATAGCCCTCTAAAGAAAAACACAAGGCTACAATGACCCCTTGACCTTCGGTCTGTGATATCTAAAGTCCCATCAAGTCTGATCCGTTCTTCCTTGAGTGGTCACGAAAGCTTCCCGGGAAATATTATGTTTGCGGGATCGTGTACACACCCACGGCTGGACGGAGCTCCACGGGAAAGGCCAGCGTCAATAAAACGAGGCACAAAGGCACGATATTCCAATGGATTGGAAAATTTGAGGCCTTCATTTGGCTGGAACATCCCCATAATAAATACAACAGGGTTGTTGTTAAAGCGCTAACTGTGCGCTTTAGTGGACTTTTCACAGCTTGGTCCTTTGCTTCTTATCACTGTCCGTGTTACTCATGCCCCCATTAACACCGTGGCTGAGGGCTCTAACGTCTGCTCCATTCATTTGGATATTTTACATCTTAAATCCTAAAAGACAATACACAGTGGGTATTAATCTCTGCTTCTTTTCATGCCAGTCACCTACTGCGCGAGTGTGCGTGTCTGTTCCTCTGCATCAAACCAAGCGGCTAAAATGTGGGGCGATGACTTAAAAAGTATTAAGAACTCAAAAGTTCACAAAAGTAAGGCATGAAGGTCCTGAACATGCTGACTGCCATCTTGTATGATGCCGTTTGGAACCACAGGCTTCGCAAGACTGTCAGTCCTCGTTCTCCTGTAATATTGTCAATATTATCTAGTACATCTAGCATCAGGTATGGACAGTATATTAGATCCTGAGCTATTCTAACCCCTCCGATGAAGAGCTTTGGTGTCTTCCACGTTGCAAACGTGTCACAAACAAGACGCGTCTCACCATTTTGTTGGAGTGTATTTAGACCTGTACTTCCAGGATGACAAATCTCCTTCTTTATAAACAGCCACTGTGAGGCTTGTTCTATGATTCCCAGCCTCGCTGCGAGCAGACAGGCGCTCTGGCCGCTAAACCATCTCCTCTCCCCAAATGGAGTTCTCATTTTCAAGGGGAATGGCCGCATGGCATAATGCACTTTGTCTTGGGAATTACTTTTTCTCTGCCTGTGTGGCTTTCTCCAGCGGTCACGGCTGGCTGGCTCAAGGGGGAGACAGATGGAGGCCGCCGGTTAGCTTGACACATGTTGAGAGGGTGTGATGATTCTCTGACGAGAGGCAGGCGGGATAGCGGAGCGCAGCACTCTGTCTGTGTGATGTGTTGATGAGATCAGGGGAAATCAGAGGTCGGAGGCCTCACTCGGCTTGAAATCTGATGTATCAAGTCTGTTGGAGCTGCACTCATCTGCAGACTGAGTGTGATTCTGATAGAATTGACAACTGGGACGTCCAGTATTCTTATTTACAACAAACATTAACTTTAATGTTTTTACTCTTCATTTGTGTTTTTACATCCATGTGCTTGCATGGATGTTTTCCAGGCACGCGGGCTTCCTCTAACAGTCTTTTCTCACTCTGAGTTCAGGTGCGAATGGGGTGTGATGCACTGGCAGCCGACTCCAACATGGTTTCCAACACTAACTGTGGCCCCTAATTTGGCACAGGCCATCGTTAACAAAAGATAGATTAAAGAACAAATGAATGGATCGAGATGTTTGGCCTTTTGTGGTTGTGAACAAAGCAAAACTGTTGATCTCATGTGAATGTGTGTCCGTGGGTTGATCTGTCCTGATTATGGAGTACAAGCTGCAGGGTCACGTGGCCCCGCAACCTTCCCCGAACCATAGGGTGGAGTATCCATGTCAGCCAAACCAATCAACCCAACTCAGATGATGCAACATTTAAACTATGACACCTAAACGCAACATCCATTACATCCCTGAGAATCATATGAGGCTGATGCAGAGGGCTTTACATTATATCTATAGTGCGATGGTAAATGTTAAAATCTGGTTGTAATAACAGATTGGAGGCCTCTGTTGCAGATCAGCCATTGAAGTCAGCTTGAAAATAACCCGCATATGTTAACCGTCATGCCAAATCAGTTGTTTCCAGAGTATTTCCTCAGCCACCCTCCTCATCACACCAGACCGCGCCTGCGACTCGCCAACCTGCAGGAACACTCTCCTCCTCTGGTGTCTCTCATTTGATTCTAGGCCAAGGTGCTGAGATGGGAGCTCGGACTGCCTCGGGCGATGAAACAAGAGTGGCATTAGGCATCAGGGTCGGGCGGAATTATTCAGCCCCTGGATCACAGAACATCTTCATATTCATAGTTTTGCCGGCACATTTATCGGCGCGCTCCTCCCTTTCTCTGCCTGAACACATCCTCTTCCTCAGACCCCATAAATATCTGAATCAACTAATGACTCCTCTTGAGGAATTAGAAGGCAGCATCAGCCAGCACCTGAAGGTTGGCTCTGGTACCCGATGACGACTTTGTCCATGCTGATTCGGAAATCAGTCCCCAGGGCTGCGAGACATCACAGCCAACCCCCAGATGATGGGAGGGAAAACCAAAACAACACAATTAGGCAACATATTTTGATCATTTTTTTTATTGAGTGACAACTTTTTTACTGTCTACTGTCTGTTCGGGTCTGAGTGCAGGATGTTGTGGGCAGCACGGGCTTCGCTGCTGGAACCCCAGAAGCTCCAAGATGCCTTCGTGTCATCGATCCTTAAGGCTTTCAAGTATTTCCTTCCACTCTTTTCTGTTTGTCATTATTTTTGCACTGCCTACAAAATCATTACAGATGATTTCAGGCCCTTTTGGGGGTGACTACAGCTTGCAGGAGAATACTGTAAGTTGCTGTATTATCAAAGGACTTGGATTTGGCTGAAGAGGCACAATCAGCTTATTCAGGTAAGCCTGCTGCTTTTAAATGTGTTTGTTCTGTAGTACTTTTAAAGAGTTGAAAAATGGTCTTCTGAGCACACAGAATTTAAGAAGTTAATACAAAATTATCTTTAAAAGTGGCAAAATAGAGTATTGTATGATCAAAGTACACAGCAAGAAAATATTCCCCTTAAATCTTTTTAATACACTGTACTTTTATCGACAGGGTAAAACAGGTTGAAGAGATGACGGGATATTTTACCTACTGTGGATGTTTTTAGAATTTCTCAGTCCAATGGGAATTCTAATAATTATTGTTGGTTTGGATGGTAGCCAGGGCATTAGCAGAAGCCATGAGGATGAATGTTTTTAACATCGTACAATAACATTGCATCAAATGATGAAAGGCTGGGTGGGCAAGGCAAAATAATTCCATTTTAACTAACTGGATTCTTAAAGTCGTTGGCTACCATCAGGAGCGGTTCGACCAAGACAAGTAGAATAGTCCTTGTGGAAGGTGAAGTGAAATATAGAATATCCCTAAATACGAAATGCTGCAGATGCTGGAGGTAAACAAACAAATCAAACACTTTTTTTTTAAAAGAAATACTTATTTTGACTTTAATTGCTTTACACATTCCTTTAAAGGCTGCATTGCCAGCTGGTCATTAATGACTTTCTGGATTTATTTAAGGCATTTTTAAACTAAATTCAAGTAAACACTGACTGGTCAATACAAAGCTTGAGTGGTGTTATTTTAAAGTTTAATCAAACACTGAACTGAACTGCTCCACGGTCCTGAGTGATGGCATTAACCTGATGTACATCTGCATTTTACGACGTCCTTCTAACAGCCTGAGACATTTACGCCGATGAATCCTGCAATTTGTTGTAGCCCGTCCAGAAATATAATCAGGGACGTATAATCTGAACATAAAAGGAATACCTGCAAGCAATCAGACCTGATGAGAGCCACCGTTTCAGCCGTATTTAACGACCCACACTTGAGGATATCGGACAGAACGGTCAATCCTTCAGTCTTTAGCGGCTGAGTGCGTTTATTTTAGCACGTGTGAGTAAGAAGCTGCTCTTGACTCGATCCAGATTATTACTTGACCAAGAGAAGCTGATTTACAGATAACAACCACAGAGCATATGTTTAAAGTAACGGCAGTATGGATTTCCCTCACAGCAAGAAGTAATTTAACAAGCGATACATCAGCTGGTGGCAGGTATTGATGGAAGAATGTTGATGCATTTGGGTTTTTTTTGCTGCATCTGGCTGGCATCTGGATTTGCTGCCCTTAGGCTCTGAGAAAGCCTGAGCAGCTGCGACATGTCTTCTGTATAATTCTTTTCTCACTGCAGGAAATAGAGAGAACAATACATGGTCGCCAGGGCCAAGCCGTGGCGCTGGGCCAGTGCCACTGGCCACCGTCACTACGCTGCCACAGTCCACTGACAGTAAACCAGGTGAAGCGGATTTTAATGGCAGCTGAAAGCAACAGTTGTTGCTTCGCAGTGACAAATCCCTGCTGGCCACAGGTCACCTGAGCTTTTATGGAAGACCGATCACTCCATACTTTAAAAAAATGTAAATCAAGCTTCAGAATGTTTTGCAATTTTTCAAAAGATGAAATGGTTTTAAAAGCATAATAAAGTTTATTTTATTGGCCTCTTATATCTATCTATATTGGGTTTTGACATGTCTCAAAAGCAACAACTAATTTCTGTCTGAATGTCAGTACTGACTCCGGCCAGGTTGTGGGTTAATTTTAATGTCAGCTTTATTAGGCAACAGGCCGCAAACCAGTCCAACATGGGGCTCTTTTATTATCAGTCAGATTTTTTGAGAGCTGCAACAGGGTGTCTGTTAGTCAAAATCTTCTCCAGGCTCTATACGGGCACATGGAGTCTGGCAAACCTGGCAAGAAAAAACCTGGAACAGGCTCTTGGGGGGAGTGGGGGCTGTTGAATCCCTGCTGTGACTGATGCAACTATAGAAATGAAGGTATTTGGGCCAACAGTTGTCGTCTTTGCTGTCTTTCTCTATGGTAAAACACACCTGGAGAGCAGCTGGAATGCAAATAGGCCAGTCCTGACAAATAACCATAACAGATGCCGCTGCATGTGTTCAGATGTTGAGGAAGATCTTAGGCTGCTGAGACTCCTGGAGGGCAAATTATAATGAGCGCATGCTTGAAGAAAGTATACATATATATGGAGAGAGAAAGAGACAGAAAGGTAAATAAGAGCTCAATTGAACATTTAACTATTATTTCATTACGTGCAAGCAGCGACCCATCACATCATCACAGTGTGTTATGGTCTGTCGGGTCATTCAACAGTGTCGCTGTAAGACAGGCGGCAACTCGAAACCATAAACATGCGGCAGCCTGCCTGTGTTTGGCCATGCATATTGGAGATGCCAGATGTGCCTTTCATGTGCTTTGATCCGTAATCATCATTCAGTCTGAGTCATCGAAAAGCCAAAAAAGAAAGAGAAAAAAAATCTGCCAGGGAATTACGATGGCAGAGATTATATGGAAAAACACATAAGCCTCTTAGGGAGGGAGTGTATTATATGACTGCTGACCATTTGGACTGTGCACACTTTTAAGTAAATGATGTCAGACACTAAACTGACTGCAATTGACCTTTTACAATTATCAACGAAATTGCGTTGAACATGCACGGAAAAGATGCAATTAATCTTCCTCTGATAAGAGATCTCTTCGTGCAACAGATGTGTGACATGAGAACTAATCTTCCAGCGCAGCAGCACCATACTGGCGTGCAACTTTTTTGTATCTGTCCACCATTTTAGTGAGAGAACAGAGAGAAGGTAATGCATCACAACTGCACCACAGCGCCACGCAATGGCCAGGAGAGGACAGGCACAACGGAGGCAGATGAAGACATTTTTCTATAATGAAGCTTTCCTTTTTAAAAACTGATTTTTTTCTTCTTCTACCATCAGTCTGTCTGAAGATTGTCTCATGACACATTTATAAGTTTTCAGAATTGTCTGGCAATCAATTTTTATTTTTCATTCCTGCAATAATTAAATCTTGGCACTCAGTTATAACTTGTCTGCAACTGAATCATTAACTCAGACTTAATCATTTGAGAGATAATAAGCAAAATTTTCTGTTTTATATATATATTTAGATGACATCCTTCATCTTTCTATAGAACAGCAAAGGATAAAGCACATGGTACAGGTGTCCAAGATACTCAAAGATGGGTGCAGAATACTGACAGTGAGAACACAGAATACTGAGAGGCTTGGTTAGCTGCTGAATGTGGATGTTGGAGGAGCAAAAGCCCTGGAAGAGAGGAGGCCCTGTGTGTCAGACTTTTTGTGCACTGAAGAGAATCAAGAGTATTGAGAACTGAATGAGAGCTAATTATTCAAGGGGAAGGAGTGATGTATTGCTGGGAGATGGCTGGGTTGGAGCTTGAGGCTTCAAATTAATAACACCCCGCACTGATTTGAAATGCAAGCGTACCGACATTATGTACAGTTTTAGATGTATGCACATTTTGCACATTGCTACATCCTGGAAGTGAAATTACAGCTTACAGTTGTGAGCAAATTTTAACATCTAGACAATGTTTTTTTTTTTTTTTTTAACATAGCTAGATTTTAAGCAAACTGGTTATTTTATTCCTTGACAGGGAAACCATTGTTTGAGAGTATAAATAGACATAGGCAGTTCTGTTAAATGGCTTACTGGATGCTATTGAGATGAAATGGGATTAAATAAGCAATGCAGTCTTTGATATAAAGTATCTTCTGGGCGTTATTCCTATAGTACCAAATTGCCAATATAGTTTCCTCCACTCAGAAATAGCCACTGTGGTGTTTATGAGTGTGTATTTGATGTGTGTCTTTATGGCTTTGCGCCCCTACCTGTGCTTGTGCGTGTGCTTGTGTGTGTTTATGCGTCTTTGTGCGTGTTTGTGAGCCTGTGCACAGGGCAGGGAAGAAATAATGTTCTATAAAACAGTCTTCATAAACAGCACGACACAATAAATCCCAGGCAGAAATATTAAGTGAAACCAATATTTTTGCTGGACCTTCTCCAAATTCCTAGTAAAACTCACAATGACCTTAGTATTCACAAAAATATTTTATAGGGTAAATAATCCAATTTCCTCACAATGAAGGCATCACTGACATGGAGCTATCTGAGCTGTACACCTGGGCCTTTCTTTCAGAGGTCATTGAGCATATGAGAGAGAGAGAGAGAGAGAAAGAATATAGCATGGAAATCCAAGCAAGCGAATGCTTTGCAAGGCTTAGGAATAAAAGTAATGTCAGAAATGACAAAAAGTTTCCATATGAGCACATAGGCTAAGCAAAGGCACGAAAAGTTGCTCAAGGGCATTTGTTTCGCTGTTTTGACAAGAGTATTTTATAAGTTAGCAGGCATGTGCTCAAAAAAAAGCATAAAAAAGGATGGAAAAAAGAGGAAATGAGGCCCCATCAAAGTCCTCCACATAGGGCAAAGGTGCACTTAAGAATAGGGAAATTCAACGTGCTTCTATGATGGCAGAATATGCCTATGCGCTCAGGAAAGGATAACATGAAATATAAAGCATTACTTTATTATATTACTTAAAAAGCCAAACCCTATTACTTATTAATCAGAGAAAATATGCAAATGAGACTTTATTGTACTGCAGAATATTCCCTCAATTAGCCTTACAGCGTGGGTATGAAGGAACAGCAGAAGACCCACACAACCCCCCCCCCATGACGATCCACCTTTGCATTTCTCTTTACAATTATGCAAAGCTGCTCCGGCCGAACTTCTCTCAATCCTGGCATGCGATACTCAAGAAGTTGTCATTATGAATTTGCTTTGGATTCACATTCCATTAGCTTCAGTAAGAAACCACGTTCATATTAGTGTAATTGCCTCTGGTCGTCTTATGCGGGGCTGTTGTGTTTGGTGTAAAATGCTTACGAAGAAGATGGGGGAGAGCGAAATCAAAGTTGGCCTCCCCTCCTGGTTCCAGTCAGATGAGGTCATCGAGCTGCAACTTTGAATTTGTAAATTAATGATGGGGCAGCACAGTGATTTCTGGACCCCCGGCCCCCGCAGAATGCTGAGCTGGCGGCAGAGGAAGAACTCGTGGTGATTTAAAAGGGAGATAGCATCCTCGATAGAACTGTGACAAAGGCTAGATAGCCGGCGTGAGAACAGATAGTGAAGAAGTGTGCACGCTAGCCGAAGAGTGCACTGTACCTTTAATGCACCAAGCCCCTCCCTCCATAGAGCGGAGCAGGAGAGCAGAGTGGTGCTGGCAGGAGCCTGAGCCCCAAGATAAACTCTGGCATCAGCTTCTCTTCATCCGGCAGTCAGCGAGGACACAGTGAGGGAGCAGGGGCAGGAAGACCGGGATGGAGGAAGGGAGAGAGCGCGAGTGACAGAGAAAGTGGAGGGAGGTAGAGACAAAACCAAGCTGACAGACACACAGAGAGAGGCTGTAATAGGAATCATACAGCTTTTTTTCTTCTTTTTTTTAACACTGTAGCTGTTCTACCACTCTGTTTTCCACCTCCTGATGCAAGCGAGTGCTGACGGGGATGATGGGTAATGCGCTTTTGGCAGCGCGATTATCTGAGTGATGGTAGCGGCTGCAGCGGCGTCGCAATCTGAAGCAGGAGTTCTCCACGCCACTCTGGCTGTTAGTCATCTCTAAGCCTCCTCTATCCCTTCTCAGAGTGCTATCAGGGCCGTTCATCGCTCCCATCTCATGCCTCCTGCCTCCTACTCCTCCACAGCTTCATCCTCCACTTCTACTCCTCCTCTGATGAGCCACAGCCTCAGAGTGAAATAACCTTCTGATAGAAGCTTCTCCCTGTCAAGACAGTAAGTGGGGGAGGAAAAAGAGAGCTGTGTGGTGTGTGTGAGAGGGAGGTGTGTGTGTGTGTGTGTGTGCGCGGGACTGAGAGAGAGAGAGAGAGTGTCAAAGCTGCGAAAAGAGAAGATGTCAGTGTGCACGACAGAGGGAACGCTAAAGAACCAGCCGGTTGTGTGTAGCATGAATGACTTTCCTGTGCGTGGACAGCGAGCTCCGGGCATAGCAACAGCAAAGTGATACACGGGGAAGGTGAGTGGGTGTGTGTTCTCGTGTGTGTGCGCATGTGGAGGTAAAGAGAAGAAAATATTGCATTTTTAACACCAGCTACTAAAGAACGCCAGAGCAGTTAGTTCCTGTCCATCTCTGAGGCTCCCTCACTCTATTTTTTATTTTTTTTGGGCTCCGTTCTTTTCTGCTCCGGTCTTCGGAAGACAGATGGGGCGAGGTAAGAAGTCGGGAATGGTACATGAGAAAATAAGTGATTGCTTTCCCTCCTCGTCTGTCCAGGTGCCATGTGTGATTGGCCAACGAGTCCTGAAGCGATGACATCGCCCTGGATTTGGCGAGAAGCTCTCCTCCCTGCTTCTTCTCTGGGGTTGTTCTGGGCAGCTTTTCTAGGATTTATCCGGTCCTGCAGCATGGCACACGGCTCTTTGCCACTCTGAACAGAGTCCTCGGAGGGAACACATACACTACATGGATAAGAAGTAAAATAATTATCCAATCACAGCACAAGAAGGCAGATTGGGTTCCCTTAGCAACAACTGAAGAAGAGAAGAGAATCCTTTCTTCTTCTTCTTTTTCCTCCCCGGGTTTCTTTTGAGCACATCACCGTGGACTGCTGCTGGTCAGAATCTCGTGACAGCACTTGGATAGCACCATTGCCTGAGACAATTGTCCCCCCTAAAATCCTACCGAAGGTGCTCGCGAACTCCACCCCTTCCACGTCGAACTGTGTCTCATTGACGTTACGCTTTTTATTGGCATCCCTCCGAAAATCCTCATCACAAGTCACGTTCCGCTAGCTTGGAAATCAATCCGTTCTCCTCCCACACCACCTGGAATAAGCTCTTCCTTGAAGGAGGGGAGCAGATTGGACAGTCGCGAACGGACCTACACCTACCTTCATCTTTTCCCCGAGAAACCAAGGACAGCGAGTGAGCCATCGGCAGCACAGCGGCTGGACTTGAAGAAAAGTTTATTCTGGCTCTACTGACAGTCTTTTTTCCTTTATTCTTGTTGGGAGAATAGCCACACTACACTGAGGAATATCTCCCTTTTACCCAAACAGGATCCGTCCTTTATCTCTTCACAGACATTCTCGCTCACTGAGGGACTATATTTAGAAGGCAAATCTTGTCCCCACTGGCCAGTAATGTAGAGCAAGATCATTTTGAAAATTAAGGCACTGCTGAAAGTTCTATTTTTCTATGCTGGGTAGCTTTCTCTACTAAAACAATTTCCCTGCTCTCTCTTTTCTGTTTGAAGGTGACATTATGTCACTGTTTTTCCGAAGTCGACACAGCAGCACAGGGCCAGTGGAAACGGGAGAAAGCCTCCTTTTACCTGTATAGACAGGTGTTTCACAGCATTCCTTCTGGAAGATTTTCTACCCCACACAAAATGATTATGTAAGAGTTCATATCAGCTTTTGCCTGTTTTTTTTTTCTTTTTTTTCATGGATTTACAGCATTTGACTTTTCTGAAGATCCCCTTTGCTTCATTGTCGGCGGCATCTACGAGAGAGCATGGATGCCAGAGAGTGACCCTGTGCCGAGTGTGCGGGCGAGGCAAGGATTGGCTGCCCAGGTGCTTTTAAGATGTTGAGGTCCTCCTGCGTGGCCGGGGCCCTTGTTTGGATCAGTAGCACTGAGGCTCCTTGTAGCCAAAGACATGGACCCCGACTTGGCTCCCCCACGCCCTCAGCCTATTGGCCACTGGCCCCACGTCGCCCTGTAAAGGATGTCCCTCAGCAGAGCTCCGGCCCGGGACACCTCTGAGACCCCCAGCCCGAGAGAACGAATCCGCAGCCACATGAAGATGGTGATCAGCCAGCTGGAAGGCATCCTCATAGAGCTCAAGGATGTGGCGAAGGAACTCCGGGAGGTGAGGTTTGAAGTCTACATGTTTGGGGGGGAGGCAGGGTGAGGGTGCCAGGTGTGTCTGTTTCTCGACTCGGCTGCATTTAATTAACTTCTTTACCCCTTTACCCCCCGCCCCCCTCCCCCCATAAGCACTGAGATTCCAATTAAGATCCCAAAGTGATGGGATCTTACTTTTGCCTCATTTTTATAGCGGGAGGGTGGCGTTGATCACAGTCGCAGTTGAGCTGTTTCGCTTTCCCAATAAAACAATTGCTTATCGCCAGTTACAAATGTCCTTAATGTGTTCAATGGTGACTTGGTGGGAGGTGCAGCAGACGTGGAGAGCCAGGCTGAAAGGAAACAGAGAGGCAGGCTTAGATAAGATACAAGATACAACGGCGTAATAGTTATATAACCATTTTGTTAAGGATCAGCTGGATTCCTACTGTATTTTTGCCATGGTAACAGTGACTGTGTGTGTGTGCTCATGTGTGTTTGTTCATTTGCAGTGCACAATTTAAACAAGGTTCAATAGAGATCCCTGTGTGGCTGTGCCTGTGCACGGTATCTGTGTCCTCAAGTACATCCATAGGAGTAGACTCAAAAGAAAAAAAATAAAATGAAGTGTGCATGATGGTTGAAAATCTAGTTGCAACAGTGCAAAATGGCCCTCATCATCTTTTTGTAATCCTCTCCCTGCAGCATCCTCAAAGCCTTCCCATAAAGCTCCTCCAAAGAACAAGAGATGAAGGGAGATAGCGAGGCAGAGACAGGCGGAGAATGAAAACTGAGCAGCCTGTTTTATCTGAACCGCCCCACGTCCTCCAAACACAGCCACCCCAACACCCACCCTAACCCTAGGCCAACCCCCCTTCAGGTCTGTCCCCTTCACCAAAGCTTTACTTTACATACTTGCACCACCAGGGGTGCAAGGGCACCACTCACGGTGCACCTTCCCTCCGATGAACGACGGGACACGCCAGCCAGTGTGGGAGTGATTGATGATCACAGGACGAATGGTAGCTTATTAATGCTGGCTGGAGCTATTTATAAACAAAAACACAGGCTGCACTTCTGCCAACTCTGATGCATATTAGCGTTCTTATCCCAGACCTTATTAGAGGGCCCTGCACACCGGCTCAAATGTCTTTTCTTATTTGGGAGAGCGCTCTCACATATTGCAATGGTCATGGAATCATGTCTGCTGCATTGCTTCCTCATAATGCTGCTTGTCAATATCCTGCGATCATCTGACCCTGGAGATGGCAGCGCTCTGTCAAGGGAGATGAAGAAATAGGATCAATGTAGCGCTGTGGGATGCAAGGAAGCCAAATGTTGCATAAAATTGCTCATTCCTGCCCCCCTACAAAAAGGACAACGTAATAGATAACAACTGTCACGTGAATAAATGATGAATTGCAGTGTGGAAGTGGTGGAATGAATAACACAGTGTAACAGTAATGAGTGATCATCACCCACGAGGTCTGGGGGGAGCTGCGCCAATGCAGTGCGATGAGGTGAAAGGTAACACTTTAGTAGGCAAGCTGTTCAGATATTAGGGAACAAGCCATTTATAAAAATGCAGCATTCAGAAAAAAGAAAAGGTTTCACGGCAGGAGAGCACAGGTCGCCACCAGGACTTGGCTAAAGCTAATCTCAAAAAGGAAAATGATCTCAGACCTGCTGGTTTGCCAGAGTCTCTGGCTTGCCATAGCGTTCGCCGACAACTCTTAATGCTTTGCTGAGTTTCGGTACAACGAGCGCTGTTTACCGATCACGTTCATTACGAGAGCTTTCTTCTTCCACCAAGTCTGCCCCTTTTCAGACAGGCCAGGTTCAGTCAAACACATCGCTTACAAATCAGCCACTATTTCGGCTCATCAAGCCAAATTTATGTTGCTGTGATTTATGTTGTGAAATTTATGTTTTTGAAACGATTTAACGCCTTTTGAAATTCGCCTTCTCAGTTTAGCTGAGTTTCATTGAGTTGTAATGTACCATTTAGACACAAAGGGGATCTGACATTCACAAACCACATAGAAAACAGTTTAAATCTAATTTGCTGGTGTGTTTGCCAACTAAGATTATGAGAATTTCTTCAGAAAATTGAAAACACTCGGGTTAGCACCTTTTCAGACTGACCTTTAGTAGGTATCCGCCAATCAATACAAGAGCTTTCTTCTTTTCAATCAGTGAATTTAAATATTAAAACCATCAGCTTGATGGAATAAGGCAGGAAAGAGAAAGCATTCTTTAGAACTCATGCTACTATACCAAAAGGGCGTCAACCCTGGGCTTTATTCTTGTCAGAAACCATTATCCATGTCGCTATTTTCCCGCAGAAGTACTACAAACCTCACATATTTTATGCTAGAAGACACAGGTTTTAGCCAAAGCCTGGGATCACTAAGTGCAGTCTAATCGAACTCTGCAGTGTAGCTACCATTAAACATTAATTACAATCATGCAAATGGAACTGGTTTCGTGTGTGACAAGCGTGCGGACATTTTGAATATCAAATGGACAGAGCCGCAGCAGAAATTATGCTTTTTTTTATTTTTAATATTTGCTTTATTCAAATTCACCAGTCTCAGCAATCAGCCATTTTAGGAGGGACTGATGCAGGGATGAGAATATTAAATTACCAAAGAACCTTTTATTCATCCAAATACTGCAGCAATATTTGTTTTACATTTAACAGGAACGAGGCTAACAGCAATGATCTTGCTTCTGAAGAGTCAACATAGGAGCACAAATGTGACATAGTAGCTACTTCTGGCTTCAGAAATGCGCAAGAAAATAACTAATAATCTGCAGAAAATCAACCACACATCATTTAACAGCTTGTATCCCGTAGTTGGATATGCACAAGCAACATTATATATCTGGGCTATTTTAAAAGAAATACTTGATTTTTCGTATTTATTGAGCAAAAAAAAAAGGGCAACACGGGAAAATAAAGTGGTCTTGTTTCTGCTATGAGGGAGATATAGAATGGTAGAATAATTTCAGATAAATAACAACAGAAGAGACAGTATGGGAAGGAAAAGGCTTTATTGCATAAACAGGACTGATGGGCTGGTTTAATGCAGTTTTAGATATTATGCAGAACTGAACCATAAGCAGACAAAGCTCCACATCCCTGCTGGGCATAAGACAAATGAGCAGTGGAAGGCAATCAAGACCCCATAGAATTAAAGCTTCAAATGAGTGCAGCAAACAGGCAAGACTAAGAGCAAATTGCAGCAAGCAGAGTACAGCATGTCCGGAACACTGCTGCACCCCGATTCTGACACAGACAAAATGGTCGTTTCAAGCTTAAGAGTTTCAAGAATGCCAACAGGACTTGCCATCATGGCGTTTTAGAACCACATAATGGATTGATTTTATTTTTTTCCCCCTCGTTTTTCTTCTTAATGTCACCGATGACACTGACAAACCCTCCTTCACTTGTAAAAGGAGTCGTCTTTGGAAGATGAAAGCTATTTAATGTGGAATATTTGAGGCAGGAACTCATTTGAAGTTGCAGTGGAGGACAGGACAGCATAAAAGAGCTGGTCTATTTGATTTCTCCCGGTAAATCAGCTGTCAAATCAAAGTGTAAATGCTTTGATTGGAGACTCACCATGTGGGAATTTACCGGTCTATATGAGCGTGGATGAAAGTGTTACTGGCTGAATCGTGGCTATCCTCTATCATGTGGTTCAGAGCCACGCTATTGATCTATTCATAACAATAATCTGTTACTGTTAGTGACTTTGATTTCGGCGCCGATGTTTGTGCTCGCTTACAAATCTGTGACATGTGACATGTGCCCAGATTAACCCCTGTTATATTGGTTTCTACAGAATTCACCAATGTGTTCTTCAGACAGGACCGTCGCACAAGTCGAAACTTCTCGTTTATTTCATCAGCATATTATAGCCACAAATAGCAACATTGACCCACCTCAATTATCAGATCTGTATCTATTCTAGGTACCGACATGTTGGTTATCCCAAATCTGAACTATGTCCTCCACTTTTCAGAGAAGTCAGCACATTAAAATCCAGCTTGTTAAGACTCCTCCATTAATTATTTTCTACTAATTAATATTAGACTAATGTGTTATGATGTGTTGTGCAAATGTGGACACTTTGAGCTTCCTGTTTTTCTTACCCATCAGGAATGATCCGTCCATCCTCAGCCCAGGGAGGCGGCTCATCAATTAATTATCAGCTCGGTTCTCCATATTGGCTGATGCAGAAAGCTCATCTATATGCATTGGCGAGAGGACTGAAAACGATACACTCCACGCACTTAAAATGCTCTATTTGTGAAGCTTTATACAGACAACAATAACCAGCAGCTGGCTCCCAGATCAGCCAGACAGCAGGGTTTTCCTTGCTTCAACTCAAAGTAGATATGACACATCCGCATTGAGGAGAAGGGACCCTCCGTCCCCGCCCATGTCGACTTGGGCAACCACACTGAGCCCTGATACCAATTCCCACACCATATCATACCAAATTTTGGGTTGTGTTGTAAATGCTCTAAATTTAGTAGCTTTGTAAAAAATATTAAAGGGTTCTGGAAAATATTTCTGCCGCCTGCGAGTAATGGTTTGAAAATGAAGCATAAAAGCCATGACATGGATGGATATCACAACAGTGCGGCCCCAGAGAGGGCGGCTCTATTGTCCGACCGCCTGTTTGTCTAAACGAGTGGCTAAGATCAGAACTCACAAAGCTGTGTGCTACTGGATCGCTTCCCAAAAAAGCAACCGTTCCGACAGGGCCACCGGTGCCGTTGCTTTGGCGCTCATTTGACGCGGTCCAGCAGCCTCTGGCGAGGACACTCCTGCTTGTCCTTCCACCAATTTCCATTTGCGTCAGATTAAAATAGGCTTGATCCAGGTTCTGACCAGCTATCCGTACAGGCCCGCTAACGCACACAGGCAACTTAGCCGTTCACAGAAGAAAGTACCATTCAACCCGAAATATACCCAGGCCAAAAGGTTTGTTCTTATTAAAATCCATTTGGAAGCAATGACAAGTACCCGCCCGCTGTGTCTGTCAATTTGTTCCTCCTTCGCTGACCTCTTTTGTGTGTGGAAATTAAATTCCTAAATTAAACCTCGGTGACGTCCCTCCAGCGAAGGAAAACAAGGAGAGCAAAGTACCAGGAGCCTTATCAATTCTTCACTGAACTGAAGTGAACACGCCGCCGACTACACACCTGAGCTGCTGCCTTGAGCTGAACTCCACATCATCTTTTTTCTCCTCTTCTTGGAATGAATTAAAGGTTCAATTATTCCGAGGACTAATGAAATAGTGCTTTGCGGTTTGAAGTTAAATGTCAGATCGTCCTTTGCCTGAACTCTTAAACAGATCCTGACCCAGAGACTGGCGCGCTCACGTTTTCAATGGCTTCCTTTGAACCAGCATAGCCAGCAAAGGTTATAATTAGAATTCCTGGCTGCTGGATCCTTTAATTCCTGGATCATATACTCTAAAGCGAGCAGTAGTCGGGTCTCGTAAGGAGGCAAGCGGTAGACGTAAACAACGGGTTAAGACTTTAACAGCATCTAACCTTGACAGCAGTGGAGAGAATAAAACTGCACCACGCAAAGTATTCCCCTGAGCCTCTTTTACCTAGCTCGGCTCTGGAGCTCGAGCTTCTTTAGGATGCAGGACCAGCACATTGACTAGCCCATCATGCCTGTAAGACCCACTGGATTAGCTGGCCTTTTGAGCTCTCCCTCCCTCAACGAAGCCTGCACTCAGCATCGACCCTAATGAGGCTTTTGGTTGAACCTGTGCTGAAGTAAACACTTTAAAAATGTTTCTCCCTCTTACCATTGATTTATATCTGCAAATGCGCCAACTGGGGGCTAGTTAGAGAAAAAGAGGATTGAATTATCATGCAAGTTTCTGACTCAGGAACACTTTTGCTCATCCCTGGGAGAGGCTGGGGTTACAAATGATGAAAAACGAAGAGGAAAAACAGACAGATAACGTGTCAATGGGAGCGAGAGGGAGAGACAAGGGGAACATAGGTAATGGTTTTTCTTTCTGCGCAGGATTGCGGCAGTCTGGGCGGGACGGCTTAGATCAATTGTCGCAATTGTGCTTGTTTGTGGGCGTGTTTAGGATTGTTTTGGCCTGTCTCTGCGCCGCGAGCAAAACCGCTAGTTCATCGTGTGAAAAGTAGCCCCCGTCGAAGTCCACAAGCAGCCTCCAAGAATAGGGACATAATTTCACCGTGTCAAAGCATACTGCACACCGAGGGACGTCTTTCTCTCCAAAAGGCCAACTTGCTCTCTCCAACAAGAGTTACTAAGTTAATAATCTGATCTGATTTGAGGGCTTTTGTAGTTTCCAGCTGTTTGTAAGTGCTGGTGGCGGCGCCGACCACCACCGTCGGAGCATAATCCCGCTCCAGTCGTTGGAACTGTGTTACACCGGGAGATCACCGGGAGGCATTTTTGCCTCTTCCCTTTATTTTTAACCACATTCAGTTGGACATCATAAATCCAAAGCTGTTTCGCATTACCCTTTTTAAAAGATCTAATCAACAGAAAAGTGTAAAGAGCGGGAATTCAGGCGGGCATTTTTTATCCTCCAGTCTTTTAATGTTGACATTTTAATTGGGAAATATTGCGCAGTGCACTATGTGATACATGGCATTGCATTTCATAACGACACGTGACATTTTTGGTCCCTTTTTGTTTCTTTGCTTCATCTAATATACCAAATTAGGTCATTTGGTTCATTTTGCCTAAAAATACAGGGTTCAAATTTAAACATTAGCAAAGTCAGACCATTCTGTGTGTGTTGATATGTGTGTGTGTGTGTGTGTGTGCGTGTGTGTGTGTGTGTGTGTGTGTGTGTGTGTCCTCCAAAACATGCAGGACAAACCTCCAGGAAACCTAATTTTTTAATGTCTATAAATTTTGGCACAGAATCTACTCTTCACTTTGATTTTATTGTTTTGGACTCCAGACAGCTAAACAGAAAAAAACAAATATTTACCAAATTGCAAGTCTTTGACATTGATCTCACATACAGTAAATATTTACGAAAGGTACTCTGAGCCATGGATTTTGAGCGATATAGATATTTGGATATTTAAAATTTTTAATTTATTTTATTGTCTGACCCTTCAAACGCTCTCTTCCACTTACCAAGATTAAACTCTGAATTACTGAGGGGAAAAAAAACACCCCAAAACATTTGCTTCTGTGTGACCAGATGGGCAAAGGCTGCAGAATCCCAGGAGATGAAGAGTTACTGCCATCTAAACTGCAACAACACCCACATCTGGCTAAATTCCATCTAAATATATCTCCTCGTTTATAATTATAATAAAAAACCAGCAGCAACAACTTCACCGCCTGCATGCAGGAAAATATAGATAACAACATAAACATTATTATTTCATACTGCGGCGAAACAGACAGTTGGAACACGGGAAGTTGCTATTTTCTACCAGTTGTTTGCACACACACGCAGGTGCTCCTCACACAGCCATAGAGAAACAATTTGCAACAGGTGTTCGGGGAAGATTTGCTCTGAATAAAACTGATTTAGGGACTGAAGTCGTACCGTACCGAATTTAAATTGAGTCTTGAAAAATGCCGACTGTGGAGCGTGTTTGATTCCTAATGTGTGTGTGTGGGTGTGTGAAATTTCCCTTCCAAGTTAAAACTTATGCTGAAAATTAGCCACACGTTCCAGTGCTGGTGTCATGTGGCTGCATTTAAGGCCGAATCCAAACATGCAGATGCTGTCGCCGTTTTTGTAGGTCATCAAACACGGCTACTTGACTGGTGGCATAAACATGGGATGAATAATGCAAGACTGGTCAAATTTTCATTAAATTGTCTAATTGCGTGATCACACACCCTTGAAATGAGCAACAAGGCTTCCAAAATGCCAAAACATTTGGTTCTTTTACTGGGATTTGGTACTAATCTGCCTAATTAATGCCAGCAAGACAGAGATCCATTTAACATTTAAATGTCATTAGCTTCTTTACTTTGTGAGGAGCATGTCTGGCTCTCAGCGTTGGGTCGCTGCCGCGTCCCTCTGCATTGGGGGAACTCGGCATATTAAAATAATCAGCTGCTGTGGACTGACTATGGAGCCACAATTTCACTTTCAGGATGCAGAAGAGTGAAACAATCTATCAGCTGTGGAGTTTAGTGGTTTGGAACGGCGATCTTTGCGGCCCGGCTCTTTAACGGACCTTATTTCTAAACATTCGTTTTGGCGAGGTGTCTCTCGCAAGTGTGCCAGTTGGTGTTATATAGCGGGATGACATCGGGGGGGGGGGGGGGGGGGCGTATATCCTGGGTGAGCTATGATGCCACTGAATGTTTGTGGAGCAGGTGTTGAAGCTGCAGGTGGATAAGCTGTGCCGTGATGGTCAGTTGTTCCTCCAGTAGTAATTCTGCAGTAGTCACCTTTACTAACACCCTCCAACCCCCACCCCGCCCCCAGCAGCTCATACGTGACCTTTGGTGTAATGTTTGTGCATGTTTCACCGCAGTAGCTGTGGTTTCGGTAAAGGAGCCGCGCATCTGTGAAGGCTGGGGGTGAAACACAAACTGGGAAGGCCGCTGAGCGCCCGCGTAGCCGAACACGCTCCTTCTCTGGAAGCCCCGTCTCTCCCCCGTCCTCTTCCTCTCATCTCCTCGCTCGGGCGCACCTCACCCTCTGCCAGTGGCACGGCACGGATGGCTGCTGTCATTGTCAGCGGCGCGACGGTGTGCCAGCCAACGCGGCGAGGTGCTAGATGAAAGAGACACAGCAGAGGGGGCAGGCTAATTATTCACACACTCGGCTAAGAGCAGACAGGGACAGGACTCATCAGCAAACTGCTTGGGTGATTAACACTTTTTGTCATCTTCACAGTCACCTGTACAGTCGCCGGTTTACGGCCAAGATAATAAAGCTCGACATTCCTGACTTTTATGCAAAGCAGACGATGCAGGGAGGTCTGCGAGGGTGGAAAAGGGGAGAAAAATAATGAGATTTCTTGGGCTGCGGTTATTATCGGGAACATTAACTGGGGATGGGACACAGGTTGACGCAGGATATCCGCCACAGTTTCTGATTAGACGGGAAAAATTTGTAATTACGATTATGCAAAAAGATGAAGGGGGGGTAAGAGAAACGCTTGTGAAATTGCAGATGAACATACATTAATACAGGTTCATCACCTTCTGGACAGTTTTCACCCTTCTGGAAGTGTTTCCATGTTAAGAGCAACATAAATTGATTTTTTTTTTGTCCGTTTGGTATATTTATGCGTGAGATCTGCCAACATAATCATGGGCCAACATGGCGTTTGTATCTCACATGCTTTTTTGATCATCGTCTAATCAGGGGACTAGAATTTCTGACAGCCAAAATATTACCATTAACCTGCGGAGGAGCTGTGGGTTGTGGCCGCGCAGCTGTCGGAGTACAACAACAACATATGTCAAAGATCACAATGGATAGGATGCGCACAAAAGTGAAGATCTGATCCTGTATTTATTTATCAGAGTGGAATTATTAGACAACATATGCTGCAACATTGAATCATTAAAGCATTTGGTAAAATAAAACAAAACAAGGAGCATCCTTTTCTAAACATGATTTTAATGTATGATATAGTCCTCCCTGCAAGGAAGAGCTGCTTCGATTGGTTGACAAATGATTTAGTCGCTCTGAATGACGTTATTAAATGTGTCACTCATACGTGCATTCAGCCCTTCGGTCCACAGCTTTGATGGGACTGCTAAGGGGAGGGTGCACGGCTTCTAAAGAAGGCCTACAGTTGGTCTGCAGATAAGAACGAATAGTACCAACATCTAGTTGACCCTCATTAATATAGATAAAGGCCGACACATAAAGACTTTTTAAATGACACCCGGTCCGTTTCACTGGTGGCCATCTTCAGGGTGCCGCTGAAGCTTTGTCAAGTGAGGTCATGGCGTTCCAGATCAGGGAAAATGAACAAGGTTTGATTAATGAACTACTTTAATCTCCTCCCTTTAGCCGATACGCAGAAATACATCATTAAAAAAATTCAATGCGTCCGGCAGGGTAACGGCGCTGATCGTTAACCTCGGCCGTTTTCTAGAGTGACTCTATTTAACGCCGGACCCTGGCGACAACAGCCACGCGGTGCGTTCACGCCAACGCGGCGAAATCCATATTTGCATGCTGTCTTTGGTGAGGAAAGTGTGAAACCAGCTGAAGAGTCTGACAAGTAAAGCTGCTCCGGCTGTCCTCGATTCAACTATGACTCACTCCATTTCGGTGAATGAGAACAGATTAATCTCTGCAAACCAAAGGAGTGATACCAGAGATTGGATGCCTTCTATTTACTTTATTTATTTGGGCATTTTTAGTTGATTTCTTTGGTTACTTTAACCCAACCGTGGAGCTGCCATGTAAATGGTGACACTTCAGCAGTCCTGGGCTTGTAGCGTTAATGGTCAGTAATGAAAGAGTAATGGCTCGTGGACTGCGCAGTCCCGCGTGATGTGACCCTCACGGTTACATTTTTTGGCACCGTCACATAAATCAAAGGCGTCCGTCTGCAGCTTGAGCTTTATTACCAATTCCACGTGCATCCAGGGCTTGCCAAAAGCAAACTACATGACTAATTGGCCTAATGTTTCAGAGCCTGTTCCTGTTTGGCTTTAGAGATAATGGCATGGATTAGAAAATGGAGGGAAGGGGGAGAAGGAGACGATGACCTCCGCAGCAGCGTCCAAGGTCAGAGCTGAAATTCTACCTCCCAGAATCAGCTGTTGGGTGTTGGTGAAGAGGGCAGCCTGATGGAGTGTTTTGCCCGCAGTCAGGACTTTCTGAGGCAGGTGCCGGCGAAGACACTCAGGTCATCCACGACGCATTTGAGCGGGCAAGCGTTTGTCAGCACAACGCAAATAGCACAAGGACAATGCGCAGCAGGGCGTCCAATGTCCACCACAGCTCTGTAATTTGCATGTGGGTGTGTAAAATATTTGGAGAGACAATTTGTGGATATGAGAGGGAGAGAGACAGACGAGGATGAAGGAAGGAAGGAAGTCGAAAGAGAAAAACGAGTAAATAAGACAGACAGGGTTTATCTTTTAGCCTGCAGACAACAGTTCTATTTCACAGATGGAGCTACTGTGCACAGGGCCGGGGGGGTGTTCCCCATCATTGTGAGTGAGCCAAAGGGTCAGCAGTTCATTCCATAGTTCTAAGGCGCTGCCAGTCACAAATGCACAAGAATTAACACCAGAGTCTGAGCCACAAAGAGGAGCAGGGCTGACTCGTCTTTTCTCTCAGTTTGCATTTGTTGTTGTTTTAAGGCAGCAAAACCGATGCTGCAATTTAATGAGTCCTGGGCCTCAACGAATAAGATCTATCTTTCTTGCGTCACTGTTGCTTTGCAGAGTCATTTGTAACAACCAAAAATAGCTTTGGTCTACATTTAGTCAGTGACATCCTCCATGACCCAAATGGAGATGATATTAAATGGGCTGCCAGTAGCTAAATCTGTGGTGGTGCACACTCAAAGGGATCCATTTCCAGACCTTTATCATGTATAACTTATGAAAAAGAAACAAATCCAGGGCACTGCCTACATCGGTCGCCTGATTGATTGACCGTCTACATTTGGAAGAAAATAACAATCATGCATTTGAGGTCACAAAACGACAACTGTTCCATTCAGCCAATGCTGAATGTGGCAGAATTACTCAACATCATAATTATTCAAGATCATAATCAATTAAGATCATAATCCGATGCATAGTGAATGAACAAATCCAGACTAGAACCTCAGGAATCTTTGCTGGAAGAGCACCATGAGGGCATTTAGTACGACTTAAAGTAGCAAAATGAACCTGCTAAATCATTATAATTGTAATGGATATAAGATATAAGTAACACAACTGTGTCCACCTGCAGGTGGACAAGTGCAATATTAATGAATTTTAACATATTTTGCGTGATCGCAAACACAGAAAGGAAAAAAAAAATGGAAATGTGACATTGCGTGATAGTACCACACTTTTTTAATGCCAACAAAAAAAACAAAAAAAAAAACTTTTGGACTTTGCTCAAATCATTTAATGCTCTCTTTCTCTTTTGGAGCTTTTTTCCCCCCACACACATTGCCATTATAACAGCTCGCTTTGATGTTTCCTCCAAAAAATAAATAAATAAAATAAAATGCAATATTTCCAGTGCTTCTATGGGTTTTTTTTAAGCTCCTCCTCAGTTATTGAAGTCCTTTCATTTGAGTCACATGTCTAAAGGAGGACACAACAGAAGATAATCCTGTTTCCAGAATTCCTCTTCATTCTTACTTTGACACAGTGGGAGACAGCGTGACCTTTGTACCCAACGTAGCTGTGAATGTCAGTCTCACGCCAAGCTCTCCAGCCCCAACTAATTGATGCCTGCAGCAAAAAAGTCATAAAAAATGGTTGCTTTGACGCGTGAAGCCTTAGTGGCACTCCTGGACCGGGCGCGCATCTGGGATGTTGTTCCCCCGTTGAACACCCTCCTCCAGCCCATCTAGCACCCCGAGGAGTGTCAGCGCACCATTACCTCTCTCTCCCTCTAATTGCACGGACACAACATTGGCAGCGGGGTAACAGTTCTGAAGCCAGATCCTGGAGGAGAGGTAGCAGGTGTTTGATGCCCTGAATTTCATCCTGACAGTCTCCGCCGGATTGACAGGTTAATATCGGTTGACTGTGGCCCCATCTCACTGCAGGTAGTTGGGCCCTTTGCGACCCCCCCCCCCCCCCCCCTCCACAGGCAGGTTGACTTTCAGGAAAAAAAAGAAGAGCACAAGACAAGATCTAAGGCTGCGTTTAACTTTGAATCCCAAATGTTGGAAGTTACAGATACAGAGTAAAATGTAGCTTCATGCTAGTTAGATCACAGATCAGCATCCATGTGAATAAGAATTAGGCAAAAGTGTGCGTATCTGCTTTTATTTAGCAGGAACACAAAGCTAGGTGGCTGATGAATGCCACTGCTATGTTCTTAAAGATCAATAAATGTTACTTTCACTTCAAATATGCTTGTTTTTCCAGTGAGGTTCATGAAGTCAAAACTAAGCTATTGATTTTTGTTGGTACTGCAGGACAACAGTGAATATCCTTGAGCATTAGCAAAGTTTGTTGGTCAGACTTTGGTTTAATCCCTCTCACAAGCCTTGCAGGCAGAAATCTGGAGGAAGCAGTGCCACAGTTCCGAGTAAATATTAATAAAGTAATAAAACACAACAGTTTTGTGTTGTAATATGTGCTGTTTTGTCTCAGAATGGCCGACTTCTCCCTCTCTGCTTACTAAAACCTCTGATCCATGAAGATCCACAAATTGGATTTTATTTTCTCCTCCAGCAGATCTCTCAATATGCACGCCCATGATCTTGAACTGACAAAAGAAAGCGAGGAGATCATTTCAGACTGATTATATTCTTTTATTTGAAATACGGACGGGGGAGGTAAAGAAAGAGCGAAAACAAACAATTGAAGGTCGCCTCAGGTTTCCCCTTAGAGGGTCTTCAAGTCCTTAAAAATGAAAACAAGCAAGAGAGCAGAAAAAAGAGGTAGTGGTGTTATTATCCACCTAATCAGAGACCACCCGCCCACTTCTAATCCTCATTTCACCGAACATTGTTTCAGGACTGCCAGAGAAGATGGTGAGCTTTGTGGGAGGTGCTGCACGTTCAAAGTGTTGAAGACAGTAACTAAAGAAACAATCCCACACTTGAATCGAGAGATACAATTTATGTGACGAGCGGCGCACAACAACCCTCGGCAACTCTTAAAGAGTGAGAATTCATTTTGAAGCAGAGGAGGTTTTCTTTTTACCCACGACAACTTTCCTGACAGCCAGTGGCTGTATTTTCCATCCACTTTATTGGATTTTCTTACTTTATCTGCTATTTCCGTATTTAGTGTTGATGATTTCCACTGAGGGAAGAGGGAAAAAAATAGGCCATTGGATTCTCTTAATTTACCCCAACACTCTCTGTCCTTGTCATTTAATTGATAGATGCACACTCTCTTCCTTTTTCACTCGCCCCTGCTTCTAACAAAGCCATCCATTTATGGCCACTTTCATTACTCGGAGCAGAACCGGGACTTTTTGAGATCAGTGCCGGGTATTCAGTGCCTAATGAATTGTGTGGTCCGCCGTGATTGCAGCAGCATCTGCCGTCGCTGTCTGGCAGTTAGTGACACGTTCAGAGTGATAACAGACACGGGGAACTAAAGGCTACCGCTGCCTGACTCATTACAAACACAGAGACCGTCCTTTTTGTTCTCCTCTCGCATTCATTCCTTATTTCTGCATCTATTAGTTAATCACGTAGGTACAGTCTTAATTCCATTTTTGCATTTAAGAGCTCTAGAGACACACGTCTGCGTCCATGTTTATTCATACCACTAATTAAAGTGCCCCCCCACACACACACACTGCATCGCGCAAGAGTAAGTAATGTTGACATGCCATGTCTGAGCAGTATCCCAGCAATCCAGAGGCAGTGCGGCACCGAGCCCAAAGCGCCCCGATGGCAGCACTCGGGCATGTCATTAGGAGCACCCAATCAGGCCCACCCACAAGGCCGCTGCTCAAAGAGCAGAAGACTAGCTGGGGGCCTGGAAATAAATAAATGCACGTACATCTCCAGCAGGTCAGACCACGTCCGCACAAGCTTCCAAGAACTCTGCTGAAGTGCATCCAGTCCCGGACGCGTTTCTTCCCATCTGCATGCAGTTCTGCAAACACCTGAGGTCGTTTACGGCGCGCTCAAAATCACTTAAAGGGGCACCCGGTTCTTCGGTGCTGGTCCGATCCAAATGTGCTTGACCTGTTCGGTTAATATTTCATGTGTGTTTTGATTTGGTCCATCTGCATTGCTGGGAGCATTACTCATTATTTATCGGCTGGCTTATACACTTCCTTGATTTTCCTCAATTCTGTGTTAAAGAGTGGCTGCTTTTGTCAGTGGTCATACATTATTGAGCAGGCGCAGTATGATCACATGCATTATTGAGGCTTCGCGTAGTTGAATTTTATTTTTTATTTTTTGCCTTTGTGTGCCTCTCGTTTGATGAAATTTTAGTACATCTGCGGCTTGTTTTGTTATGAGCATTCCCGAAAGGGACCAACGTGAAGGAAATAAAGGTGATTTAATTATGAGTTAATGTGATTCCGATATCAATCGCACCACATGGTCCAGTCTTTTAATGGCGTGCAGTCGCATTCATCATGCACGCCCCTCCGAACGCTCACACGGAATTTCTGGACTTTTACGAAGAGTTTACGGGGAGTTTCCGCTATAAGGATGCACTTCTGTTCTCGGATCGGTAAACTTTAATCAGAGCGGTGTTTCTGTTAGCTGCGTCAGCTATGGGGGGAAGCGTAACGCCAAGCCGTGGCAGGATTGTTATCAGCAAACATCAGCAAAAAAAATGATCTTTGTGTGGGACATTTAATTCTGGTGACACGTGTGAACGGAGCAGATCACTAGTCAGTCGACAGGGGTTCCCACATGATGAGGGGTCCAAGAAGTACAATTGCATGGATGAGTTCCTGTGGGTTTTTTTTTTTGTCTTATTTAAGAACTTTGAACAGAATCTGAACAATTTTGTAGATTTCAATTTATATTTCATTGGGATACAGATGCAGCAGCAAGATCTCTTTTTTCACCCCAACTGAAAGACAACTGAAGCGGTCATTGCTGCCATTGATGCGAGTAAATCTGATCACCGCAGTGTTGATTCGGCCCTCATTGGAAATCATTTCAAAACATAAATTTCAGTGTGTTTCCTCATGATATTTTGAGAAACTGGCCACCGTGGTTTGATTCCAGAATTGTTTGAATCCAAGGGTTCAGGGTTTTCGACTTTCTTCGATCCAGACCGGATGAGGTGTGCGACCACAATTTGAACACAATTTGATCAGAACTGAAACCCTACAGTCTCGCTGAATGTACTGTGCATATTTTATAGTCCAAACCATGCTGAAACCCTGTTTACAAAATGAGCTGTTCAGACAAATGAGATGCGTGTTCTCAAAGGACACGCTCCATGGCTCTCGCCGTCCCTCCCCACCTCGGTCTTTTTTTAATCATTTTCTTAAGCCTTTGTGGTCCCCTGGGTCAACGGGGAGGCTGCACTCTGGGGTCTGAAGCCAAGGGGCCAGGGACACAGTACCCACATGTCAGCGCTGCACTCTTGTGGGGAAGAAAGGTGAGGAAGGTTAGAAAAAGGCTGAGCTGAGCTAAAGATGGAACAGGAGGCAGATTCAGGGCGCTTCATCATTTCCTGTGACACCTGCATACGGAGAGAAGCATAGTACACGCCAGCTTATAATCTGCAGCCCTTATCCGGCGCGCCAGCGGTCACCTCAGCCCGTCTCGTAAACTAGTACAGCTGGCCCCTTTCCAGAGAGAACAACTGCACTCCTAATGGAACCTTTACAGCCTCCAGTCCGATTTACCTATCATTAGTGTGGCCACAGATACTCTGCAGACCTGCCACCATTATTTTGCACTTCTTTTTTTTCCCAGATGAGAAAATGTATTCCCATTTAGGAGTTCTATGTGATGCACTTAGATAAAAAACACACACGCACAAACCCACCTGAAATCCTGAAATCCTGCAGATGCTGCAAAATTTGCCCGCATCTGCATAATACAACAAAACTAATTTCCCTGCCTCCTGCTGCTCTCCAGTCAGGAAAAGATGAAAATATTCATTGCTGTTGTCCTGAACACAGCATTATCATCCAGGATTTATGCTTCCCGCTTGTATCAAATTAACCGTGCGAGTGAGGAGGGTCCACCGAATATCTCTCAGCAATGGGTTTTGCCGTGTCATCACACATTTGCATGAAGTAAAACCAGATTCCTCGCTTCCTTTTCATCTCGGCCTCTGCTGGGATGGACAATGCTGGGAACATGTATGGTGCAGCATTACATATTAGCTCATTTCCCAGCTTGTCACTAGGTGATATGTTTGCATTTACATTAAAGCCAACAAATGATGAGGCTGCTGCTTTGGGATTATCCCATAGCATTTAATGTTGCGAGCGATTACTTCAGCTTAAAATCATAATTATAATGTCAAACTTCCCTTTTTCAATTCAATTGGAATTTTAATATTGGGTTACGGAGGGGTACTGGAGGCTAGCGCAGTGGTAACAGGGCTACTCTTGCGCGCATGCAACCATACCTGGTGACCATTTGGACTCCACTCAGCCTAATGTGGATGCTCTTGAACATGTGTTGTTGGGAATCAAGCTTTTGGAATTGTGCTAACTACTTGGTCACCATGATGTGCAATTTCATGGTTACAGAGGTTATCACGTGCCTGAAGTTGCAGGTGGGATAAGGTCTCTTCTGTTCTTTCTACATATTTACTCATTGCCTTGTAAAAATGCTAATATGGCTTAATTTGTTTTGTGGCGTCTTCAGAATGGGTCCACAAGGCCAGTATTTTGCTATCAACCTGACACTAATACTCCCAGCAATCGTGATTAAGAGCTTATTACTACCATCTTTACACTTATTAACGCACTTTTCATAATGTCTTTTACTAGCACTTAAGGCATTTATTATCATATATATAGGACTCAGAGAGTGCCCTGCCGCTGAGGTGCCAAATCTTAGTTGATGTATTGCTGGAGAACGGTTGCCAAAGATAAAGAACAATGTTTTTTCAACAGCTTCCAACTATTCTATGTGGACAAATAACTATTGCTCAAGTAACAAATCTGCATCCCGTTCCCACTGAAGCTGTTGTTCTCAGCTGTCGCCCAGAGACAGAGCCAACTGTGAAGAACTGCACATCCACCAAGGTAACTGATAAGAAATAGGTAGGTGTACAGTGTTATTGCTACCTCTTCCAGATTGCTGGGAAAGTTTCAACCCACAAGCCTCCAGCGGAAAGGTGGCATAAGCAGGCATTTTCTCTGCAGGTTTAAATGTTTGGAGCAGAAGCTCCGGATTGGTTTTCAGCCACCCAGGTCTTAGCACCCAGAAGGACATGTTGAAATTATTGTGCCGTGTCCTTACGTCTCCTCAAATCCCAAGAAAATAGAGCAACGCCTATTTAAATGGTTTGGTTTTACCCAAGAATTTCAATGATCATTTAATGCAATGATCGCAATGGTTAAAAAGGTCTCTTAATGTCTCCATTCACGAAGTCTGGGATATATCGCTTGGTTGGGGTGTATGGGTTGTACACTACTTTTCATAATGCATTACGGGATACATCAAGTGTACGATTTTGGCGGTGACCCTGGACAGATCCTGATATATTCTTACAGCACGCTTTCACCTTATCAGGCCTCTAGTCTGTGATGCTAGTGTGTGTTGTTGAAAAGATTATAGTTAGTATATGAAACAGCTTAGATAAAGGTCAGCAGCTTACCGGGAGTAGCAGGATTGCTCTTTTAGGAGAGACACAGCGTAGTCTGACTGAAACCTCGGCTAGGTCAATGAAGTGCAAATCCGAAAAAAATGAAATGTCCCTTTGAGATCACAGGAAGGCCTCTTTGGTAAACAGAGAGAGTTGTTCTACTGAGCTAAAGTCAGTTGTCTATCACGGCTCCCCTGTCCCATCATAGTGGCGTCACAACTGAATCTGCTTCCAGGTAGGCGTTAAAGACTCACTGAGCGAAAACGCCATGAAACAACCACCTAAAATCTCGAGCACATAAAAACAGTCAAGAGATTGCGAGAATACTTGTAAAAGTCACGACAAGATCAACTTAGGTTGGGGACTCGCAGCAGCTTTAGATGAATAATGACCGTGTCATTATAAAGGAGCGGACGGTATAAAAATAAGAGTGGAAGAATTAGACTGAGCCATATTCATGAAGGGAGGGGTCGACAGTAAACCCTGTAAATCCATTTGGTTTTTCAGACATGGACAGAGAACAGAACTGACAATAGCTCGCGGGGCCAGTGCTCCATGGACTGAATACCAGAGCGGAGGAGAGGAAAAATAAATAAAGAATGTGTCACCTAGTGGGAGGAAGCACCGAGGCAAGATCTGTCAGAACTCTGCTGCTGTCTGCAGATTAGATCTTGGGCTATTTAAAGAGGGAGAGCACGCCGAAGCCCGCCGTGCCACACTGTCCACAAAGCATCCACTGCCATCATTGGCACATCATGACAACAAACGCAGGACATAAATGATGGCTACAAAAAGGGAAGGAAAGACAGCAGGATGGCCCGTTTGGTTTGCCCTCCCGTTACCGAGCCAATCATGATGCAGGTTCTCTCCGTTCCCTGGGGATGCTTTGATACCGACGTTACGAGTAAGGGAACCTGCTGACGACGCCAGAGATGCCGTCAGAGTTGCCGTAAACATTTTGAAAGGTTATTTATTGGCTGTGGATTTATTTTTTATGACCTGAGGTTAAACGTGTGCCACAATAATGATCAGGGCGTGCCATTCGATTCAAAGTAGTGCGAGCCAGACTGGCAGCCAGACTGATCTGCCGCGTGCAGTATACCTATCTGTTTTTATTTGGGGGGAGTGCTTGTGATTGATGCACAGACTGGTACATTTGTGTGGGTGTATGACGATCTGCCAGGAAACACGAGACCGTCCATGTGCGTGTGTGTGTGTGTGTGTGTGTTTGTACGGCAGCTTTCTTAGCACACATTGTGGGTGAGCATTCTTGCGTGAACACATGTTGTTTGCAGCCCTTTTTTTTTCGTTCTGTCCTCCCACAGTTGATTGATTAGAGTGAATGTCGCTGGCGTGTTTGGTCACGTCACTCCGGCTCTGAGCGTAGTTTCGCTTTGCAAATAAACTGCCGCGATGTTTGCCCTACAAACGTGAGGCGGGGATGATGAAGCTACGCGGGCTACTGAACAGCGAGGCCTCATTTACCCCATGATACCTCCTCTCTTCAACACTTCCTCTCCCCCTCCTGCACTCCTGTCTCACTTTCTCCCTTCAGGCTGCAGCAGACAAACTGCTACAGACTGAGTCATTCTAAGCTAGTCAGTTATCTCTCCATCCAGGCCTCAGATATCTCCATTCTCTTTGATGTCATCAATCAAAGCATGGCAACCAGAAATGGGGACGAAATCTATAAGTTTTCAGAACTGGGGAGTGCTGAGGTATGGCTACTGTAGTTTGGTACTTTACACATGGACACGCAATCCAGTGTTTCTTTGAAACACACACTCCAAAGATGTTATCAGAGAGCTGACCATGTACAAGACGAGGAAAGACAGTCAAGGACAGGGGTGGGGGGCTTTTCTGAGGAGATCTTTCAATTGTTCCCCACAGATGGGGAAGGAAGGCATACTTACTGTACTTCCACCTGCTAATTACATACAGGCGTTCTCCTTCCCACCAATGTCAACTCAATGGAAAGAATGAATATGTGCTTCAAGGAACAATACATCTCCATTCTTCATTCCTTCCAATTTGTGTCAACTGAAAAGTACAGTGTGCCATTGTTTATGGACTTGCAATTAAAGAAAAGAAATGAAAGAGAGGATGAAGTGAGAGGAGAAAAGAACTGAAAATTGCCTCTCCCATCCTTCACCTTCCCTGTATGTCGCTTATTTGTTGCCGGTAATTGGCTCTTTTAATGTTGCCAGAGGACTGAGGTGATGATCTAATGCGTAATGTGTTGTTTGGTTGGGTTCTTTCTTTGGTTCAACAATATCATAAAGCAGAATGGTATCCGACAGATAGCAAAGATAATGATGGTCTACAGTAAAGCCCTTCAGCTACCACGGACAGTCTGTTTTCAGTACATCTGATCAGGCTGTGAACTCAGCTCCACCTTTTCAGGATGGCTCTTACAGCTCAAAACTAGATTTAAATAAATGTAAATAGATGGATATGATGGTGCTAAAAGCTGAAAAACAAAGGTTTCTATACAATGTCAATGAAAATATCAACATCTTGTGCAAATTTGTGCTCAAATAATTGTATTTTTGGTCACCGAGTGTCTCTAAAAACGACGGCTCGTCTGCGGGGAGACCGAGTAGTCACACACCAGCGCAAACACTAACTTACACTCAAGAGGCACCAATCCAGCCACGCACATATTATGTCAACGAAGAGGAGCAAAATGTGTGATTAAGTTGTTTGGGAACACCCTCTACATACATGTTCTCAGCGTTCATCCAAGCAACCAAAATGTTTTTGTGTTTATGAATAGCAGTTTGAACAAGCCAATTTAGGCCTATTAGAAATTTGCTGTTGCGTAAGAAAGCTAATAAACTCAACCCCCAAACCAGAATGGCTGCTGTTTGGACGCATTCGATTTTGGGGTATTTATGAACGCGCATGGAATTAGTCAATACATTAACAGGATAAAATTACAGAACATCTGCTGTGCAGATACGTTGGGCCTCTCTGTGGCAGCACTGCAATTAAAGTAGTAGCAAAGTACTGCTGTGGGGGTTCTGCCAGCATTCAAAAAACAGTCACTTTGGACCCTATTAAAATGCAGCAAATGCCTGATTAGCTTTCAAGTGCATGTTCTCTGCTAGTGCTCTCAATATCATTGCCTCTGTGGGGAATGCTTGTTCAATAACATAATACCAATGATCACAATTCAACCTTCTCCCCTCAGAGATGAGACACTAATTGCTTTATTGATAACGCTGATAGTCCACCAGAATCGAATGTCTGACATCTCATGTCAGAAGAGATTCTACTTGTACCAACAAGAAATGTGCAAAGATTAGATCATGTCCGAGATGCTCATCATTTACTTCAAACAGCCGCAGCTGAACAATTTGGGTGCTTCGTTGGCTTTCACATCTCCTCCCACGACTTACCCGAAGTGCGGCCAAGCTAAAAATAGGTGAAGAGTTCAGAAAATGACAAAGAAGGTCATTGCCAGCCTCGCTATCTGCACAAGGTCTGGCAGAGAGCCAGCGGTTTGTTCAGTCTATTGTTAAGGACAGCAGACTGTGAGGAAGACGTTGCCCCATGTAACAGGCAAATGTGTTGACATCTGTCACCCCAATGATTGATTGCCTGGAGGAGATTTTCCTCTTACAAGTTGCAGTGGGTGGGTGGGTGGCCAGGATAGAGAGCATAAATAGAGAAACCTGCGACGGCGAGGCGGCGATGAAAGCAGGTACAGTATGTGCGGGAGCCAGATGGTGCCTCGTGGGGGATGTCTCCTGGTGATTTTGTTTGCAGGTCTTTGTAAAGGGTCTTTGTAAAGTCGCCGTCTCCTCTCCTCCGGCTCGCTCGCAGGTATGGGCAGAGCTTTAGGAACTGCCGTATCTGATAAAGGTGCTGCAGACGCAAACATGTCCTGCCGTTTGATGGAGAGGGAGACTGTGAGGCGCCATGACAGCTTTTGTCACTCTCTGAGGCATCCGCCCTGCAGATTGTCACAGATAGAAATGGCACAAGCCTGGAAGCTGTGACAAATTGTTTTGCGAGGTGGGGATTGCGCCATCGCTTAAGATCTTTGTTTGCGTGTCTCGTAACTGCACGTGTGGGCGTCTTTAGCCTTTGCAGAGGTGGCTCTGACAGAAGAACAGATGGGAGCTATCTTTGATGTAAGATTGCTGAGCTGTTGATGCTCCACACCAATAAAATTGTCATAATGTAGACTAGACAGCTTTACATGTTGAAGAGTGTGACCACGACCACACGGTGCCATTATCCCAAGTAGTGTTAGAAGTACTTCTTCACAAACACGACCTGGTGACCTCAGCACCAAAGCCAATCCAGAAGCAGAGGGAGACAAATGAAACAACGGGAGGGTCGACACCAAAGAGCAAGGCTTGTGTTTGTCTGCCGGTCCAACGCCGGTCCAACGCCGTCTCACTTCCATTGATGGTTGTCAGTGGATTCTCCTGAACTGTTTTAGAGACAGCAGGACAACCTCCTCTAGCGCTGCCCAGGGTGCGTTTGACTGACAGCTCTGTCAGCAGCTCCGCATGAGACGCCCTGTTGTGGATATAGATTTATAAACTGGGCCGTGGCCACAACGGGTGGTTTGTCAGTGTGGAAGTCTGATGTTTTCACATCACATCTCAAGAGTGGCATCAACAAGGTGGCAGAGGAATGGCCGATTGTCTTCATGCCTCCAGAAAGGCGGTTTGACTGTAACGTTGCGCACACCACTACCGGAGCCAAGGTGATTTCATGGAAATGTGGGCACATTTTCTGTTTTGAAACCTTTAGTGAAAAGCTGATTTGCATATTAAAACTTAAACTAACATTTCACTGGTAAATAAATTCAATCCACTAAATGTTTACTATGGCATCTCAAGCCTTTCTTATACTTTAATGCAAAAGGTCTCCTATAACGGTATATTACTTATGTAGCACAGTAATATAGACTTCTTATTTTGAACAGCTCTATCCTCCAATAAATCATTTTCAGGCCTGAGGGAGAAAATGATTTGCTGATGAGAGGCCAGTGGGATTTTAGTCAAGCTCACAACAAGAATGAAGAGGTGACGAGGTCGTGTTGAGCGCAACCAAGTGTAAAAAAGAAGCATCTGAGAATATATGTTCACCATCAGACCTTGAAGTTTGGATGACCCGTGAGAGCGGTTCGACATATCAGGTCGTGTTTTTTAAGCTTGTCAAGGCTTGTGGCCATCAAACAATTTATATAGAGGGCATTCATATTGTCAGTATGTGACAGCCTGATTTAAACTATTTCTTCTACTAGAATTGAACAATGATAATCTACAAATGTTGTCAGCTAGTCTCAGAAGTATGATTAAGAAGAGTAATAATGACTAAGAAGAGTTGAATGTCACAGTGACTTGCTGACATAATTCTGGCAAATAATGGGTGCCTAACCCATTTTCACATCCATATTCAACAATTTATACATTGAATTACATAATTAGCAAACCTTGAAACCACCACCTTTACAATTGTCCCATTTCCCATTATACAATACACTGAGAGAGAGAGAGAGAGAATGTGTGTGTGTGTGTGTGTGTGTGTGCATGTTCACCCAGATTATATGGGTTTGACCCATGAATGGAGGCCTGCTAAAAGACCACAGATTGGGATCTTGAGCTTTCTGATTCAGATAGCAAAGTCCAAAGTGCTCTAAAGACCTAGCACAAAAGCCCCCCCTTCCACTTTTACTGAGAGAGTAAAATAAGTATTGGCTAAAGCAGCCTTAATATAAAGGTTCTGAAAGACGGGGGTCTGGAGATTACAGGTCAGTGTCATCAATAGTGATAGATAGAGGTCATAAGAGGCATCTGATGTATTTCTAATGATACCTTTTTAAAACAGTATATATTCATTTAATCTCTTCTTTGTAGCACAAAGAAAGTTAAACCAAGTTCTGTTTTCAGAACTCTTAGTGTTGCCATTCCAGCATGGCATTGGGCTACGTTTGGTAGGTAATGATATATGAGTCCACAAAATAAAGGAAAATGGGAACACACTCCATTAAGATAAGCGCTGTAGGCCAAGGAAACCCAGAAATGCCAGTGGCATATTGATTGTGTGCCCTGTATTAACAGTGGGGTTAGCTGCCGCTCTCTCAGCTCAGACATTTCGCCCCTATCGCGGAAAAATGACCCTAACTTTTGAACACAGGCCAGCGACAGGCCTGAAAATGTCCTTTGTTTTGGACTTGAATCTGATTCTACAGTTTCATTTCAATCCACTGAAGAAATAAAACATATACTCTAATCCAACCTGAAGTGTTAAGCACCAGTGTTCAATGAAGTGGAACTAGCATCACAGATGCAGCCAAAACACACATTTCATGTGATGTTTGAACCACAGAGAAGGTGTAAAGTATCTTGTTGTTAATTAGAGGAGTGAATTTGTTGAGTTTATCATCTAAAGGCTTCAGTCTGCTCAAAGGAATTTGTGTCCTGTCAGGATGTGTTTTCCTTAAAGCCACAAATTAGCACTTCAAGACGCTACAAAGACTGTGTTTCATGAGAATAATGAAAAAGCAGGTTTGCTTTGGAGTCCTTCTCCTGACAGGGAAATTGCTGAAGGCGAAGGTATAGAATGTTAAGCTGATTCTTCGTTGAAGCCGACACTGACATTGACACAAATTATTTCAATAACAGAGACCATCTGTAATATTAGAAGTGCGCCCAACAACAACTCCTTCATCTGCATTTTACCGGTATGTCTCGCTGGTTGCATCAATGGGGATTTGTAGGACTAAGTGACAGCAATGTCAACAGCCAGGAAACATCCAGGCAGCTGTCATGGATGATACCTAAGTGATTAGCGCTAAGCCATATGGCGGAGTTGTCCGGCTATACGCCTCGATGACTCTGATCCTTCAGCCGACTCACGTTTGCTTTGTTTTCATCACAATCGCGATTAAATATCTGATGACACGATCTGACAAAGAGGATCTTCCGACGAGGAAGGAACGGTTGTTTCATTGGCGACTGTCAGTCACACCTGTTGTGTTTCAAATCTACAAATAGAGGAGCTGAGCTAACATGTTTGTGTGGTCACTAGTGGCAGGAAAAGACCGGTTCTGTGTTCCCGTGACAGCTTCCGCGTTTTGGCTGTGAATCATCAACTTTCAAAGATGCTTTTTGATCTTTGTAAGAATCCAGCCCTTTTACAACCAGCGCTTTAAAACCATAAAATTGAAACAGAAATTGTGTCAAAAGCCAAAGAAAATAGAGGAATTCAAGTCAGCTTAATCCATTTTTTATTACTTATGACTATAAGCGCCCCAAAAGATAGTCAGACAGACACAATCCAACGATACTACCAATGCAACCTCCAGTGAAATTACAGTTAAATAAAATACCAGTTGAGAGAAGCAGTTTTTATGTTTGATGCTGTTGTAAAACATTTATGTGAGAAGTTGTTAAAGGAAATCAACTTCAAAAAAACTCCCAAACAGAGCATAATTAGCACAAAGTGCCAGAAAAGAAGTGTGGGGTTCTGAGAAGTCGTACTGAGCTGGTTTCCGGAATGTTGTTTCTGCCCAGCTGCTCTAGTTTCGACTCGACATCCCACCACACATGTGAAAACAAATGTGCGTTAGCCTGATTCAGGCACACTGAAATTCTCCGACAGAGACGTTGGTGAAACGTCTGTATGACTGGCCGGTGGTGGTGGGGTGGAGTGGGGGGGGGGGCGTGACGGCGCTCACATTGGCAGCCTTTTTATTTCCTCACATGTGACCGGCCTGACCCGACATCGCTCAGGTCTAATCCCGGCGCTATCTCGGCCAAACAGACGGACTGAGGGGCTCTGTAGCGTGGCACTTCCATCTTTTCCTGGTCATTACCGGCTCTAGGCCTCTCAACATGGATAGAAGCAATGAAGGGGAACCTCAATAAATGATCACCGTGCTCTGCCAGCGCCAGCATGTGCGGCTAAAAGACAGGTTTCCCATTTTGCTCCCTCATTGATTGTATAACCCCCCCATTCCGCATAATAATATAAATCTTCCGAATTTGCCACACAGCAGGTGAGCAAATCCGCATGATCTAATGAGTTAAACCTGGCTACGGAAGTGGTTGATTTCCGCACCCCGAATGAGTGCAAAAGGCCACCTTGTCTAAAGCCCCAAAGGGATAAATGAGGCCCATTATGCGGTGAAGTTTGTAACGATGCTTTTGATTAGTGACTTGTCAGTATGTATTTGCCCGACGCTCATCACAGCGTTGTTTCGCACTTTAAGGCCTCCATAAAGATGACTGGGGTTTTTTTGCGGAAAGATGAAAAAGCAGGGGGCATGCGCCTAATGAAGTTTCAGGCTTATAGGCCCTCTCATGACAGGATAATTATACCAAATGCTTCCAGCGAGTACTTCAAAGGACACTTCATCCCCGTGCCAACACCACACAACACATCTCAGCAATCAAGATGGCCTGACCTAAATCAGGTCCCCCTGGCTGGTCTGTGGTGTCCCACACCCTCGGATCAGCAGGACATCTGCAGGGAGAACAGCATCCGATTTACACCCTGGATTTAAGCCCTTCTGACGCGCTCGCACACTCGTACGGCGCCGTGTACACGAGGAAGTCGCATATTGATAGTGAAAACAGCAAAGAGCACAGTGGCGGCATGCAGGGTGCGTGCACACTCGGAGCCACGCGAGCAGCTGTCTCCTTGTGTCACCGCAGGGAAGTTTTGAATTTGTCCGCCCAGATGTGGCAGTTGAAGCAGAAAATACAGACGGAAACACATGAAAATATATATGAGGTCATTGAAGTTGCCACCAGTTGCGAAACAAGCTACTGAAGGTACGCCTCAGAAATGTCACCGTTGAAATGGCTCCAGGCTCACGACGTTCCAACCCTCCCAGTTACAACACAACGTATCTTAGCGCTCCACTTCCGGCTCAGTCTCCATAAACAGGATTTCAAGCAGGCTTGTGAACTAATATGTGTCCTGCTCTCCAAATCTGCCCTAATCTTTCCTGTAATGTGGCCTGAGCTGTTCCGTCCATCCCGCTGTTCCCGATATTGAAAGATTCACATCCTTTGCACATTTTTCTTCTCATTTACTCAAAATCTAAAGTCGTCCTGAGCTGATTGAACGCGCTCACTTGTCATTAAACGTTTCGTTTCATATTGAGTGAAATGATGATTGATCACAGTTTTCGGAGCGATGCCACATTAAAACAAATGTGGTGAGCGTTTTATTTAGCCAGGCAGCGTTTTAGGTCTTTGCAGTAATTGCTGAGTCTTTAGAAATGGTAGCGAGCACTTGCAGCATGGGGGGAAAGCGGGAAATCTATTGTGACATGGTGAGAAAGAAATAACACTTAGATCTGTTTGAATGGCTCCACTGAACACGCTTGAGCTTTCCCCATGACCAAAAAAAAAAGAAAAAAGGCAGAGCTATGTTCTGGATTCTGCATAATTAACAAACAAGCACTGCAAACTTCTCTCAGCCTCCTCTGAAAATGACTCCTGGTAGAGCGGATGGCGCAGGAACAGATGGAGAGAGGCCACTTAAACACAGCGTAATGAAGCGATCCACAGAAATTTCACTCATACAGTGTTTCAGATGAATCCAGTGGGGGGGGGGGGTATCATTCATTTTCCAAGCTTACACTCCATGAACTCTTTTACCTATGAGCACCGCAGACGCCGTATTTCTGCACCATTTTGATGTGTTGATAGAACCGAGAACATGGAAGATGGAACAAGCTCGAGGGTAAAAAAAAAAGAACTCCCCCCTCAAAATAGACCAACTGAAAATGGTTGGAGTTGGACATTAGAGAAAAGGACCCTTGCGATAGCGGACAGCGTGGAATCTATTTCCTAAATCCCCACTCGGCTGGTGAAGAGGCTTCGCGGAGGTTCTTTTTTTCTTTAGTTTATTCTATTTTTTTCGCATTATCCTTGCCTGTCTTTTCCATCACTGCACCTTTCTGTCACAGACATGGCTCCAAGTGGCCTCCTTCACTCTGACCCTCAATTACCGGCCACAATCATCTCCGGCAGGTGTTGAGGTACAGTAATAAACACTCGCCACAATGCTGCCTCTCTTCTAAAGTGCCTCTGAGAGCTCCGAAATGACCGAGCTGGGCGATGATCGCCTGCCGTGACCACAGTTGACTCGGTGCCGCTGGCTGATCGTGTTCAGCGGGGGAAAAAAATTAAAATAACCAGGGAACCAGTTGTTGTTCTCTACAGACTGTGCACTGTGAACAAGAACAGATGTGCTTTAGGTTAAAAAAAACCTGCTCCTTTCTAATGATTCATGCAGAGATTCAGGTATATTGTTGTTATCATCAATTATAGTCCCCTTCACCAGACACCATGTAAAGAACATTTAGAGTAAATAAAGTTGTCAGCAGTAAAGCTGAGCAGGAGTGAAAGAGTCCAGATGAGATCCACGCTCACAATATATATTACTGCTAACTGGGTGGCAAATCGAGCCTTTTCAGTTCCTCGGATGTGCCGTCGCCGCTTCATAAAGTCCGCGAGGGATTCATGAGCCGAGCTCAGGATGTTGGTCAGAGTTTTAATCTGCATTTTCCCCATTTTTAAGAAAAGAAAGGTCACAAAACACTTCTATTTATATTCACCCAGCATTTCAGCGACAAAAGAGGAAATGCCAGGCTTTGTTTGGAGCTGCTAGACCAACCACCTGGAGTCGATCTGCGTATTTTTAACCCGCATAATCACTGAGGCCACACTGAATGACAGTAAATATAAACTGGCTAGCGTGTCAGGTATGAGCGCTGGGTAACTTGTACAACGTCTGCCTCATTCTGTGCCACCAAAAGAACGTCACTCACCCTCCTCTGGTGTCTATTTCACTGATGCACCGATACGATTCTGTCCCATTATAAATTCTTTCATTGTAAAGCCACATAATTACTTTTTCTTCTGTAGATATTCTCATGCTTTTCCGCTTATTTTAAACAGATTGTGTGCGTTGTTAATGACTGTCTCCTAATGTGCTCATTCACCCTTTGAGCAAAAGCAATCTGCTCCTCAAATTCAAATTCCGGCTCTTTCATCACACATTCTCTGACTGCCAGGAACGGCAGAGACCACTGTTCATTTCTTGCTGCAGAGACCATGCTGCATTGTGACCTAGAAAGATTCAGTGGAACCCTTCGAGCTCAGAGACACTTATCAAGTTAAATTAGTCAACATACCGCAGGCTGGGGTCAGACCAACCAGCAGAGGAAGCTGGCAACACTCAAAATCCATTTTAAAGACATGGAAAATAAGCCAAGTCCTGAGAGTAACAACCACATTTGGGTGATGCTTTTCAGCTGGAATTTTTCTTTCTTCAAGCCTCCATTGACGCTGCACAGCGTGTCTCCTTTTGTGAATGCTAATTTACGCTTAAAATATCTCCCCCGGTAATTCACAAGCTAATGGCAAGCTTGTCAAATGTGTTTAATCGAGAATCTCTCAAATCATTTATCTAATAAACGTCCTTTAAGTTGGTTAATGGAGTAAATAAAGCCATCAGATTTGGTCAGGGCCAGAGAAATGTCTTACATTAGCAACAGCATGAGTAAAACGTCAGCAAATCACCCCGCAAACACATTGAGTAATTCAAGGATTAGAGGATTCATGCAGCCCAATTCCCTCCGGGCAGACTGCCAGTGGAGAAGCGTGGTCCAGGTGCTTACGAGGTGTTTGCTGCCACCACCAGCAGATCTGCGGACGAGCTGGCTTGACAGATGACAGCGAGCGGCCTTACGCAACGCAGGTGGTGTGAATTAAAATGTAAAAATAAAAATGATGCAGGCCGGGGATGGGAAACTATCTTGCTACAAATGTGTGGCCGGTCCTCTCAAAGGCAATATTTCACATTAGAGCACTTTTCTGTTAAACCCCAAGAGTCATAATGGATAAGTGAAGAACTAATACCACCAATAACAATAATAATAATCATCATCACATTCATAACAGTATAATATCCTTCTATATTTCTTTTGTTGTGACATCAAAGTGTGCCAGAAGAAAAAGGACCATATTTATTAACACCAGCGCTGTGGTGCTGAGGGTCAACACTGAACTAACCCTGAGTGTAATTTGCAGCAGTGCAGCGGCAATTTAGAGTCCCATTCTTTAGTTTATTGCGTTTATATATTTTTTTTCAATCGTAATGAATTCCACTCCAGCTTTGTTGTCGTAACTGCAAAGGTCATTTAAAGCAGTGGTCCCCAACCATCAGGCCACGGACCGGTACCTGTCCGTGGATCAATTTGTACCGGGCCGCAAAAGAAATAATTAAATATTTGCGTTTTATTCATTAGCTGGGTCTGAATGATCTTTTATTTTGAAAAACATTTTGGGAAATGACCGGATTCTCTTGGTTACATCTTAAGCGCCACAATTGAACCCACAAGCAAGCAAAATGAGTAAGAAACAGACGTCTTTTTTAAAAAAAATTGCGAAATAGAACAGCCCCAATCGAGAGATGGGAGAAGAGCACTCTTCCAAGAAAAAGAAAGCTTTTAACAGACAATATTATGAGTTCTACTGAAAATATGGATTTAACCCGGTAGGTGATTCCCACATACGAATCCCACTCTGCGTAGTTTGCGGCGACCGGCTTGCTAATGAGGCAATGAAGCTTTCAAAACTACTTCGCCACTTGGAGACCCAGCACCCTAGTTTAAAAGACAAGCCTGGAGTATTTTGAAAGGGAAAAGAAACAGGAACACGATGGGCAGAAGAAGGGCCACCACATCAGTAAATGTGAACACACTGAGAGCATCGTAACTTGTGGTCCAGTATTCTGGATGAAAGTAATGGCAGAATACCCTGAAATCGCCACCACAGCACTAAAAACCCGGTTGCCATTTCTGACATCCTATCTCTGTTAAGCAGGATTTTCTGTGGTGACAGCAACTAAAAAAAAAAAAATGGAGTGGACTGGGCATAAGCAACACACTTCGGGTGTCATTGTCCCCCATCACTCCCAGATAGGATTGTCTCGTTGCAGAGTGTCATTATGGTGAGTTAAAATTTTCATGAAAATAAAATGTTCTTTCTTGCGACAGCTGGGGTTTAAGAGACCCCGGCCGCAGTAAAATTGTCAAGCGCTGACCGGTCCGCGGTGATAAAAAGGTTGGGAACCACTGATTTAAAGGACGCGGGAGATTTGTCCGCCTAAGCGTTCAACGCAGGCTTGAGGAGACGCTGACTTCATTCCAGAGTGGAAGATGATAGTCACCGTGATTCGGTAAAAATCCTGAGCTGTTTGGGAGCAAGGTGCCATGACGTCAGTCCGTCAGACTGATGATGATGTGTGCACGCAAGCGCGCGTGCCTGTCTGCCTACAAATGCTTCCGATTAAACGGCCCAATTTGGAAAATGTCTTCTCGAGTCACATCACTACCATATTACAGCTTCTCCTGTCTTAACCTGAATGTGACAGAATAGAATCCCACACGTATGTGTGCAGTTCATCCAAAAAGTGAGCCAAGTTGGCCAGAAAATGAAGCATTCCAGGAGCAGAGATAAGCCTTTGTGCTGTAAAACCATCCTCATTTGCAGCCATTACAGCCAGAAAGAAGCAAAACACTGCAAATAATTATAGAGACAGAAAATCATTTTCCCCCCCACTCCTAGGATAAAACTACGCTGTTTGTGCGTTTCAGCAGCAATTACGTCGTACACAAGTTCTAAAAGACTTTTTAAAGTTCAAATCACTATGCTTAATTACTGAACTGTTTGGGGAAATATATCATTTACAAGCTGCGGGGACGCTGAGCATTTTTGCAGCACAATGGGCTGATGCCAAGAGCAGAACGTGCAGATTGAAGGAGCTAAACTGTCAAGTATAGAGGGCTCGGATTGTAGGTCCTGTCAGCAACCAGCCAAAATTCCACCTCTTCATCAAGGTCGCAACCCTGAGACTGCTGCCGATGGAGGCAGTTGAGGTTATTCGTGAGGGAACGGCAAATTCAAATAATTCAACGTGAAACGAAGGTGGCTTTTTTGTGGTTCGTTTTGTCTTTTGGCACGGATAATCCAGATGGGATTGCAATGCACCTGATCAAACAAGGTCAGAAAGCACCGGCCCCGGCGTCCTGTCTGAACACATAAGCCTGTTTAGGTTCAATTGGTTCAGCCTGGAAACAACAAAACAAGGCCCCAACAGGAGAAGGCTCCTCCAGCTCTCCTCTTCCCTTCTGTCCCTCAGAGATGAACAACATTCTTTGATGAATCTCTCTTAACTTCAATGACAATATACATTTCCAGCGGATATTTAATTTTGACTCCGGCTGCACGAAGCTAATTTACAGCACCCATCCGCAGGAGGCCAGAGGAAGAGGAAATAAAATAACAGCTTTATTAACCATCAGCAAACAATAAAGGCTTTATGGGGGAGAAGAAGCGTAATGAAAGTCGGTAAAGGCGAACTCGGATCTATTAGCAGCTGTGAATAAATAGGGATTGTTAACATTTCCTGTTGGTGGTAAATACATCAGCTCCAGAGCATCCAAAAAGTCCATTTACTGCTGTTTCAGAAAAGCTGTTGGGTGGATTTTGTGTCACAGAGCGTTTTATAATTGTATTTTGTAAACTTTTGCTGTCTTGGAGTGTTTGAAACTGCAGTTTAGTGCTTACAGATGTGTGGATAAAGATTTGAATGCATTTGCAGTGATATATCTAAAAATTGTGGTGCAGTAATGAAACTCCTGCGAACGGGAAAGCTCCTGTGGAGATGTGCTGCAAGCACATGTTTTGTTTTTTGTTTTCACTGCTCTATCAAATAGGACGCGCACGTCCTTATTGCCATGTTTTAAGTTGTTTACAACCAAAGCGTCTCCTCCGTTCTGCAGTTGGCTCTTTCACCACTGGCAGGAATGACCCCCAGTTTTTAGCTTTATCCTCTCGTCACTTTGGAGGATGTTAATACTCGTAAACTGTTAGTGTCTGAGTGTCTTTGCAAGGATGGTGCCAATGAAGGGGTCAATGACAGCTCCTGATGTGAAGATCAGCACTGCAATTTCCGGCCCTAAAATTAGCATGTCAATCCGTCTTGAAGGAAATACCCAACCAGACCCCTTGGAGCGTTTGATGGACAAGTGACACTTCAGATGTTACTCTGTGCCACTAATGAATGTGGGCAGGTTGTAAAGAGCTTTTAGGAGCCAGCGTGGTTGTGAGAAGTTGTCTCATAATGCTTCAATTGGAGGTTCGCAGGTAACAAAGCTGGAGACACACAAAAGTGCTATCAGCCCGAAATAAAGTCTCTGTTGAGCACAGCGTAGTACAGAATCACCTTAATTATCATTCCAAGAAAAAATATAGTACATCCGAATATGCTCGTGTTACCCAGCCAAGAGCAACGCTAGATCCAGCTTCGCAGCACACTGTCCAGTGATTATTTTTAACTTCTGAGCAGCAGCACAAAATAAGCTGAATCTTTTCTTTGCGCTGTGTGTGCTCCACTTTTATAAATCTCAAAGTGATTTGGCGCTCCAGCTTGGAGGCTCCACTTATCACACAAGCTGATGATACATAGAACTCTGCCAATTAACATGGATCTTGAGAGAACCACTATAACAACAGAAATAAGAACAATAACAATAAGAACAATAACCATTATTATTATCATTATTATTATTATTGTTGTTGTTGTTGTTGTTGTTATCAACTTCATACATGGAGAAGTGACCTCATGTCCTTTCTGGAGGAATCCAGGGGATTATTGAGTCAAGTCATGTTGGTAATCCCTTTGAACCAAATCTCATGGCAATCTTTTTATTAATCCATCGCTAAAATATGCAGGACTAAAGCTCGTGGAGCACGCACAGACTGACAACTTTTCATTTAAATCTCTTGCCCTCTCTCTCTTCTGCCACAGGTGGTGGGTCAGATCGATAAACTAACGTCCGACTTTGACTTCGACCTGGACCAAGATGACTGGACGGTGGCCACAGCCAGCAGCACATCCAGCAGTGAGCGTGGGTTGGGAGAAGCTTTCCGACTGGACTTCCTCAATGCTGATGTGCTCTCTGACAGCTGGGAGTTCTGCAGCTACCTGGAAGCAGCCGGCGCCGCCTCACGCAGGCCTGGCGAGCATTTGGGAGACCTGCGGCCAGATCTGGGCCATGGGACCATCCCCACCCAGACACAGACTCCCACTCCGCCACCCACCACTGCCTCGGTTTACTCCCAGATGAACGGCGGGCTGCCGATTCCCAACGGGCCGCGCATTATTACTCCTGACTCATCCAGTGAAGAGGCCAGTAGCTCCACGCACAGCCACAAGACGTCCCGTACTTCTGGCACAAGAGAAAGAGTTCGCTTCAGCGACAAAATCCTGTACCACGCCCTGTGCTGTGACGACGACGAGGAGGAGGAGCAAGAAGAGTTTCAAGAGGACAAAAGTGGCTGTGCTACCCCCGATAGCGATAGCGAACCGGCTCTCCTGACAAGCTCGCTTGCTCCCAAACGTTCTTCCTCTGAGCACTCACTCCTCCATAACTGTCTGGACCCTTTGTACGTCCCCTCGCCAGTGAAGGGGACGATGGGTGCTCACACACTACCCAGGAAGGGTCTCTTAAACCCCAGCTGTCGCAAGAAACTCTTACGAAACAGCAGCACACAAACTGTCTCCGACAAGAGCACCCAGACTGTACTGCCCTATATTCCAACCAAACAGAAAACAAAGGACCACTGAGAGTTTATCAAAAAAAGGTCTCATGAGGAGGACTGTGCATTATTTAATATTAAATAAATAGCTCATAGATTAATACACAAATAAATTAATTACTAAATAAATAAATGATATATGGGAAAAAATAACTTGACTACCTACAGTTATTTATGTAGCTCAGGGAAAACAGAGAAACAACTCAAGATGATGACATTTCCTGGTGAAGGGTCTTCTCATTTCAAACCCACATTGAATGCACCCATCCCCACAATAAAAGAGCAGATTTGGTGTTAGAAATTGGAGGAGGGGCTTGAAGGTCTCCACCTTTTTGTACTAGAAGCCACAGAAACAGGAAACCAATATCCTTGTTCCCGTTATGTGGATACCAAAACACTGCACACTGTATACTTGAATTTGTATAAACATTGTTTTTCATGTTCCCATTATTTTAAATGTCAGAGGGATTCTTGCTTCCACAGGGTTAATGTGCCACGATGCTCCCGTCAAGACTCCTCACATCTAAAACAAACATTATTTACCTGGATTTGGTTTGATGAATAATGTAATATAGCACAAACACAGGCACCCAAGCAAACAAATATGAAACAGCTCCGAAAAGAGTTTCAAAAGGGCAATTCCAATTTCGCTCTAGTGCGACGTCATCCCAAATAGCATCGACTTACAGGAAGTAAGAGTCCACAGAAAGTGCTACGGTTTCGACTCTCTATTCAGCCGCCCAGTGGGGAATTGAACTCACCAGAGTGACATTTTATTCACAGAGCTGAAGCCAATAGCATTCCTGATCAATATGTTAGAGGGAGGTTGCAGCCAGAGGTCTCTCTGCTGAAACCCTCTCCTGGGACCCTCAAACAAAAACACAGTCAGACCCATCTGCTTACACAAATTATAATGGTGGCCCCAAAGTAGTGACATTTCAACACAAAAAGAAAAAAAGAAAGAATGTGCTGGCTGGGTAAGTGGTCTTTTATGATTTTTTTTTTTTTTTGTGGCAGAGCAAAACTCTACCCAGCAGAAGGTCTTTGAGGGACAGCCCCCCTCTGTCACTTCAGCCATAATTCCCTGATGTTTTACAGTGGGGGAAGAAAAACAGGTAAAATGTCAGAGACGAAGGAAGAGGGAAATCATGGTCGACTTTTATGATGGTGACCTTTGAGTCTCCAGCCTAATGTGAAGTTTGTGCATTTGTCATATAGCTTGTAATCCACATTGTGCTGAAGGAGGCTGGGATATTACATGTAATAACTCATTAATTGCTTTTTCTAAGACGACAAAAACAAAGCATCTGCACAGTAGTTTTTTTTTCAGTTTTTCTCAATACGTGCTGCAAGCGGTCCAATTAGAAATGGTCCTCTACACACTAAAGGGGTCTGTCTTTGGGTTAAGAGAAAGTTGTTGAATGCTCATTGAGAGGCCAAACTCAATGGCATAACCATCTCATCACTCTCTTCCATCCATCCGTTTTCTGTTAACCACTGCTTATTTCTCATCAGTGTCCCGGGGCGTGCTGGAGCCAATCCCAGCAGTCACCTGGTGAGAGGCAGGAATCTGGCACACGACCTCGTCTCACACGCTCACATGCTCACACCTTGGGGCAAATTAGACTTTCCAATCAACCAAATGCTCAGATTTTTTGGGATTGTGGGAGGAAACCAGATCAACTGGAGAAGGCCCGCAGTGGTGTTAGCGGAACATTGTTTCTCAGCATTACCACATCCACCAGCTCCACAACAAGATGATCAAGTGGGTAGTCTGTGGAGAGAAGACCGCCAGTAGAGCTCAGAATATAAAAATAAATTGGAACTTTCAAAGGCCAAAATAAAATTCCATACAGTTCATTACACACAGATGGGGAAATCAAAAACAGAAAAGAAAACTCAGCAAGTGAAAGGTGGCCTCTTTCGACTGGATCACTGAGGAATCACGCTAGGACGAGATGAAAATGGCTCCTTTTGTCTGGAAAATCAAACGGATTGCACTAATTGCGGAGCGTTTAGTTTGCAGTGATGACAGTTTGGAGAGTCTTCTGCAGCAGATGTTCTGGGAAAAGTGCATACATTATCGTTCCTCCTCTTTGTTTTTTGTTTGTGTGCTCATGTATAACAGTCAGCGCGTGGAGTACTGCTTTAAGGGATTTACAGCTGTGCTGTTTAGGCAGCACAGAGCCCCAGGAGTCTGGTATAATAGAGGCAGAGTGAACATATGAACACCAGGCAGCTTGGTAGAAGCTGCACAAACATCATTTAGCTTGGAGCTGATATGCCATACATGAACAAGTGAATTTTTTTATTAACTGGTGTTTTTGTTTCTGAATTTCTAACATTTTCCTTTTGTATGGCCCTGCTTCGGTTAGTCTCCAGTAACTGAATCCAAAAGTGCAGGGAAGGAATCAATGGCTCATCCCCCCCAAAGCACTGGCTGCCATTTTCTTGCAAGATTGGGGACCAACAGGTCATCACATCCATTAGCATAAACAAACAATGCTAGGCTGCCAAGCAGGCAAAGCTTCAATTACATTAAAACAACAACAACAAAAAAAGAGCCTTTATTGTGATGCTTACACACTCCCGAGACGGTACGCAGAGGATTATTTTGTTGTTTCGCTCATTTTCCGGGCTACAAATTTCAGACCTTGCAGTAACGTTACCTCGCCAGATGAAGATTCTTTGGCTGTGAGTCAGGAGACATTAACATTGGGGACAGATTTGAGATATTTTGACGAAACATTAGCGACATCTCTTTTGCCAGCAGGTCCATTATTCATCTCTAACAGGACAGTGCATTGTCCTCTGTTCCCCGTAGGCTAAGGATGGGAGGCGTCCAAAGGTTATGTAGACCCAGATACACTGATGCCAGATCATCTGCCAACCAGGAGGACATTGTTCTGTCACCAGAGTGACTGCATGTTCACTACCTTTGTGCTTGTACAATGCACGAAAAGATGACAGAGCGTTTTTGGATTCAGTATCGCTTCATGCTTAATATCATATCTCACTGTCACAGCAATTAACGAAGATCAATACAGCCTGACTCTTCACATCCCACTGGAAGTCATTTGGCGAAACTCTCCAATAATACAAGATTAGAAGATATTTTTCTATTAGACAGCTGATAAAACAATAGCATCTATTAGCATTTGATGGGTATTAGCTCGTATCCGTGATCGCTTTTGTAATTACAACTAGCAGAATGTTCTCTAATACAGAAAACACTTCATAAGGTGATTATGTTGCTTTAAAAAGCACACCCCTCCAATCCCGCCCGTACTCATCCTTTATATATAATTACCATTTTTCACTGGTGGCGGCCTTGCCCCCATCCGCGAGCAGAGGAAAACAGATGGCAGATCACTGTTTCCTTTGCTGATTGGTAAGGCTCCATGAAGCACAAAGCTCAATGCAGCATCACTGATTACTATGGATTAGCTAAAAGCTCAGGCTACCTCAGGTTGATTTGTTCCATCATCGTGCCATTAATAACCTGCCGTTACAAAACAAACTCGCTCCATGCAAATGCCTCCTCCTCTTCCAGCAGAAGACAGGATGACATTTTTAATGTCTCAATCTGGGTCAAACAAGTAGAACGTTCGGTGTCGGCGACGATGAGGGTGCGCGGATCACAGCTTGGACTCCTGATGAGACAAGGTCAGGAGCGGCAGAACAACGTGCGGACCTTCAGGTGCAATGCACATTTGGCACACGTGGCCGGAAAGCATGATGTGCACCCTCTGTGAAGAACGCAGCTGGGTTGAGATGTGCTCAGACACCTGTCATGAATCGACACGGCGCTGCGCCCTGGTCTGACCCGGGAACAACTCCCAACACCTGAGAAATAGCCGGACAAGGCCGTGTCAACCATCCGTCACAGTTTGATTGAGCCCTGGGAGTGATTAATGAAGAGCAATGCAACAGCCGCAGATAAGATTAGACCTTCGCAGGTGATGAAGGACAGGGCCCGTGGTTGTGGGTGGAGTGGGGGGTTCTTTGGACAAAATGCTGCCATCAGATATAATTAAAGTTAATGGGAACTCTCTCTCACACACACACATACACACACCACAGGGTAATGTTGAAAAAGCATGTCCAAAAAACAGGTTAAAATATTAGAGGATATGATGAAGATGTGATTTTATGCCTGTGAAATTTTAAGAGTCTAAACCTGTTAGATTGTGAAAAACCTGTCAGCACATTTGTTATTTAAAAACCAGTGTGGAGGGGGAATTAAATTCAGTGAAATGGGCAAAGAAGGAGAGAAAAAAAAATGTTATGAAGCAGTCAACTTGAGGGAAATAACGCAATCAGTCTGCCCGAGCTAAAGAGAGATGATTTCCCTCACATTACCTGGCTGATAATTGGAATATCTCCCAATGTGAACCTAAATATGACGTGGCAGACGAGTGAGCAATCATGGCCGGACCAATTTATGAGGCAGAGAGACACAGAAAGAAATGATTGCAACCAAAATGCTATCAATCCTCACATTGAACCGCGGCAGAAATGTAACCCTGTTGCATATAACATTGGATGGCGTGCGTAATGACATGCTCGGCTCGATGAGGGACACGCCAGCAGGCAATTGAATCAGTCCTGAAACATTGCAGAAAAGAGGCTTGGTTTAAAACGTATATGGGCACGTTATTGGAGAGTCAACCTGAACCGTGAAAGCGGAGTACGGAATACCAATGAGGCTAAGTGCCACTCTGCGCGCCGTGCACGGCAGCCGTCAGAGAAACGCAGGCGGCGCGCCTTTGCTGACAGCTTGTTTGGCAGTCTGTCAGGATTTCCATGGCTGTTTGCAGGTGAGGGCCAAGAAAGCAGGGGACCGCTGACTGTTAGACCGACAAATAAGACCTAAATGACGTTAAGACAGGTACAATATACACCCAGCAGCCCCCTAGTGTGCCTTGCTTTACCTTATGAAGGGCTTTCCCATCATTCATATCTCTCCTCTCTGTTTGGAATGAGCATTCCACCGTGCCAGAGGAAGCGGTGACACAGGTCTTCATTAAACACATGGAAATCTGGTGCCAAGGACAGGTAGGAGTCACACTGGTAGGTCACAAAACAGAGGGGAATCGACTGCAGCTGGGCGACGCTTGATTGGGCCGCCGAACTGTGGCAGCAAAGGCAAAAACTCCGATCCCCGTGTCTCGTAAAGTGGATATTTCCTTCCGCTTCATTTTGGTTTAACTGTTTGGAGGGTCAGCAAAGTGTGAGGCAGTTGCGCAATGCCGCTGTGCATTTCCAATACATTATATAAGTGATCATCCTCCAATGACTGCAATTAGTTAAATGTCAGGCTCGGTTTGCACTTTCGCAGTAGCTTGCTGACAAAGTAGCTCAGAGGTAAGTCAAAAGATTAATTGCTGTGGGATTTCATTAAGTCAAGAGGTTGAAAAATACAGGAGGAATAAACACAACAGTATTTTTAGTCCCCGTTTAGAGAATACACAAATATTGCATCCAAATATTTCAGGAATTAAATAGCGCAAATGCTGGGGAAAAAGAGGCTCTTAGGAGCTTTCACACCATCAGATTTCTGCAGGCTCATGGTGCATGATGGTATTGGTTGTTGTAGCTGTGCATTACAGTACAATTATGATCCCAGTGTGGATACTTTTGGTGGAAATCGGGAGGGCAGTTTTTACAGCGCTGCTACCAACCATGGTAAAGTACAATAATAAGAATTAGTGGCTAAATTATCCGATAACACACTGATGACAAATGTCGGTGGAGTAAATCCCTGCAGGGGAAGTGTACGCCACCGGTCCAGACATTTCTAGTTGTCATTTTCAGTTAGATAATTACCTGCTAAATATACACGGCAGTTTATTTTACGGCTCCTTCAGCGCGTCAAGCGTTAGCGGGAATGTGGGTGTGTTGATGTGGGTCAAAACAAAGACCACTGCCCTCCCTTCAAATTGATCCGGAGGCAACAAAACACAAGCAAGTCAGCTTGGATAAAAAAGCAATCAGGCAGCAGTTATGGCACCTCAGACTTGTTCAAGTGGACTGCCGGTGTCCTTCGTGTATCAGCACAGCCTATAAAGCTCAGAAAGCACAGCCATTAAATGGCCGCGCGGGTGCTTTGTGAGACTGGTGTCTGGCAATCTGGCTGCAGTTTTTGGCACCCTCCCTGTTGGACCGGGCCTTGAAGACCATGTAAGGTGTAAATCTCACTGCTGACAGATTATTCTCCGCTGTTTCCAAGCTAGATTTACTTTCCTTCACAGAGCTGTAAGAAGCCAACTGATGTGACAATATTATGGGAAATAAAGTTCGGCTGATGGATTCCACCCCCTTCACGATCTCTAAAATAACAATAACCCCCCAGCCCCCGCTCCATTACCTTTGTTAATAAAGTTTTCCAGCTGCGCACAGCTAACCGACGCTATTGTGGTCCTCCACAAAATTGGTTTGTTTATTGCAGTTTATTGCATAACCTTGCTTGTCATTGACATCCCTACATCCCATCTATTGCATCTGACTGATTTCTTATTCAAAGAGGCAACATCTGCTGGCGCAAACTTGATCTGATCTGTACGCTTACAGGAGTCACGAGCAGGATGGAACATCTCTGTTTGACGTCTCGCCGCAGTGGAACTGTCAGCCAGTGACGGACGTGTTTTCAGGTTCGACGCTAGTACCAACCAGACAGGAGCAACCCAGCAAACAACCGTCAACAACGCATCTCAAAAGCAGAATAAAATTCAGTCCATGTTGTATTTTAAGCCCATCACCGCTTTCTTCCCTATAAATAGATATTTGTAATAAGACCTTATTGATTTCCCTCCCAAAGGTCATAGTTTTGTGCTCGTGGGGCTGTAAATCCACCATCTCCCACACTTCCATTTTAAACCCTGCCTTCCATTTTATAGACGGCGCCGCAGCCGTTTTAATGCATTCATTCATCCGCCCAAAACGGAGTAGTGACTTGAGAAGAAGGAGATCCTTTTTCAGGCCATTACCAACGATTTCCCTGAGGTGAAAACCCCATCACACAGTGTTTTTAGAGGCGGTGAGAAAGAGACTTGGCACAGTAGAAGAATACATTTCTGCTTAATTAATCCCATTCCTTACTTTAGGTATTAAAAGGCAATGGTCTGTTTAACAACTTTTGGCGACACTAAACGGGCAATTAGTCACAGCCTAATCATTTTTCATACATTTATGGGTATGTCCTGGGTTGGATGTGCTCTCCAGAGGGTCAGCCTACTGGCCAACTCACTTATTCCAAAGCCTTGTCACATCTGGCTATAAATTAATTCCATTGTGCAAAGTGAGAAACTTACTCTGCCATGTTCAGATCCTCAGACCTCAGTGGGTTTTGTCCCCCACCACCTGCTTCCTATTCAGGCTGGAGGGTGCATGAGAAAGATTTTAATTTGATTTTTTGGAAAAAAAATCTGAGGAAAAAAAAGGAGAAATAGGAGCCGAATCAGTCATGGCGGCATAATTGAGCAACTACTGCTGAACATAAATGCCATGTTTGTGACATTTATTTAGATTGCTGGGAAATACGAATGACTGAAATGGCAGCAGCCACACACAGCCCAGGTGTAAATGTGATTTCAGCAGCTCTGACTCTTGTTTAATTGAGAACAGCTGTTCAGCCACACCACAGGAACGAGAATTTAGAGACGTTGGGGTTTATTTCAGGGCAATTGTGAGATATAGATTTCACCATACACCCACTACATGCATATTTAGTTTTGTGCTGCATTACAGCTTTGGTTGCTGAAGCAGCTCATTGCTGCACTTTTTGCAGCAAACAGGTTTGATTAAGTAGTTGAGAAAAATATCTTAATGAGATTTCCAGCCCGGTCTGAAGATTTGTTGGTAATAATGGTGGGAAATATATCGATGTAGTCAGGTTTTACTTCTCTTTCCAAGACTCGTGACTAAGACTGTGACGCATTTTGGCTTTTTACAGCAGATGGGACGCAAATATATCCACGTCATAGATATTTGCAGTTGGATGGTTGCGAAGGATTGACACCTGTGTGCCAGTCACACCCAGTTGAAGAGAAACCTTCTATTCTGGCATTGGCATTATGTCTGACAGCTCAATTTAGCTTTAAATGTGGGAAACACATCATCAACTCTGTGTCCGATTTTAGTATTTTGGATTCAGCTTTTTTCAAACAGCTGATTAACAGATATTAACAGCAAATAATTAATTAAAAAGGCAGTTCTGCAGGTTTTTGACTAATGATGCTAATGCATAATATTAATAAAAACACAATAAAGCTACCTATCTCTCCCTGGTCCCTATAGAAGCAGGGCGGAGCAATAAAATATTATAGTGTCATTGTATTGCTACATTATCAGACTGAGGGATTTATGGCTGTATGCTACAAAAGAGAGATGAAAATGACTCAGCTTAGCTTGTGGAGAGTTTTCATTCGGTTTTAACATACGCTCAGTGGCCATGACAACAATGAAAGACCTGACGTTATAAGGTCAGAAAGTTGCTGTGTTCAATCATGTCGATGGTTCCTTTTAAAAATCTTCTCTTGAAGCCACCAACACTGTTCTAGACTGAATCCAGTTGAGGATCTTTGGAGCCATTCAGAAACTGTTTCAACCAAGCCCATATCACCACGATACGTGCAAAAAAGTCCATAAAGCTTCATTCCTTCGCTTCTTTCCCTCTGTTTCTTGATTTTTTTAAATGTGTCTGCAGCGCCCGCTTGATCTGTCTGGAAGTCAATCCGGAGCAGGAAGAGTGACAGGTGGAGTGATTGTGAATGCGTTTATTGCTCTGCACTCAGCTCACACCCCTCAGACCTTTTCTAGCAGCAGACATTTTGACCCGTGAGAGGGCGAGACAAGTGTAAGTAACGACAATAATGGGGATGGGACAGAGGTAGTGTCACTGGCTGGAGGGCAAACAATTACGTCACGTAGCAAAAAAGGACAGAAGACGGAAAGGAAAGAGGCTAAAGGTACAGCTCAAACACTCATGAGAGTTCCTCCATTATCTATTCACCAAGATTGGGAAGGAAAGGTGAGTCAAACCTTTGAATCCACTGTGTCGCTTTAAGGTCAGAGGGAGAATTTGTTTAAAATGAATCAAATCACATAGCACATAAAATAATTTAAACGGTTGCAGCTCAAACTACTGGAAAACATTAGAAAACTAATAATGTAATAAATTAAGTAACAATAAATTAATCACTGGGGACAAAAGAGAAGGGAAAAAGAAGTACAGTGTTCAGGGAAAAAGTGGTATAAGATGGATGGATGTATGCACAAACAGTAGTTCATAAATATTAATGAAGCTCCGACGTCATTCATTAAACTATAGAAATGCCAGGAGAACAATGATAATAAGAGAAGAGAAAAAAATGCAACATGATTGAAGGTATAAGCTGCATTAACGGAAGAAATGTCTATATTAAAATATGCATCGTGTTTTTCTGGAGTGCCTCTTGTGTTAAGCGAGAATGTTGAGTTTTGCTTACTTTTTTTCCCACCTCTATATAAAGTGCTTCATCACAGCAGGGTCCAAATTCATTTAATTTTAATGGTTTTGGAAAAATGTCAGTGCCTGTCTGTTTATTTCGTTACATTGCGCCTGTGTTGTTGGTAATCCTCTTGCCTTTAATTAACATAGCAAAATTATTAATGTCTTCTTTTTATCTTCATTATCGTGACTTTAATCCTTTTAGCGGCTGAGAAGCGTGCCTAATCACAGGGAATGGCTTGTGATGTGTGTTATTTCAGCTTGTTATCCAACTTGCAGTCGCAGTTTAATAAAGTAAACAGTATCGCGGTCAGACGCTGCGTCTCGGGATAGGAAACTTAGCCAAAATCTGGCAAAGACCTCAGATTTCTCAATCAGATTTCATCATCACATGAATGTCATATCTTCATATGATTGTTCTTGTAAACCTACAGACCAATTAATTAACCTTATCAGTTACTTAATTCAGGAAGGCAGAAATTCTGCTAAATGATTACGTGTTTATTTTAGTAGCACATGCTATAATTAGCATCCCTGATATTTTAAAAATGACGTACACGTTCACAGATAAGGAGGATTAATCTGCAGACTCTCTTCGGGAGCTGTCAACTGCCAATGGGTTTAGGAACTTTATAAGACCTGGGAAAAGTAAAGTTTTTATCTACAGAAACACGGCACTAGTTTAGAATTAAAGAGTCTTGGTGCAGCTCTGCAGCCTGCAAATATATATCACAGGCTTACAAACTAAGTACACCTTCACACCAGGTCTATTCATCAGGTGCTGATGCCAAGTGTGATATTCAGTGTCAGCACAATGTGTACAAAGCAGTAAATCAGTAAGGTTTTATGCATGCATGTGTGCGCACGCATACGTGTGTGTGTTAAGGGGAGCTGGATTGCACATTTGTACTGGGCACCTGTGCACAAGCACAAATCAGCATTGGCATCAAGATGAAAGAGACAATGTGGTTTTGATTGATTAACTGCTGCTTTGTTTCTTTTTATCCCTGTGGTGAGTGTTAACAGTGTTCCAGGAGAGTCCAGGTCTTCTTGATAGCGGTGTGAGTATGGTCGTTTAAAAAAAAAAAAAGCGCCGCGTGAATAGTAACAACACAATCCGTGGATTGGGACAATATGTTATTACAGTGCTTTTCTTCTTCTGAATTATAATTGCTACTTTTTCTAGATCCTTCAACATACAGACCCCAAGACTGCATCATCTGTCAGCCGATGGCTGGGATCCTGTTCATCCCCACAGAGCCAACTGAGAAGTGGCTGGGATGAAGGTCAGCACCTCTGCCATTAGATGGAAAAGGGTGGATCCCCCACTGAGGATTGAAGAGGAGCTACCGCCCCAACTGGAGGAGTTGAGGTATCTCAGGATTCTGTTCAAGACTGAAGGAAGACTGGCAGATGGATTGGGTTGCGAGGAATGTCAGTTTCTGTTCTATGGATGGATGACAGCTGGGTTCAGACATCCAGGAGGAGCTGGGGCCGGAGCCACTCTTCCTCCACAGTGAGAGGAGACAGTTGATGTGTTTCAGGGTCAGGACGCCTTTTTCCTGTTTCTCCTTTGTGCCGAGATGATCAAACGTAGCAAAATCCTTTCTTCCCATGTAGCAGTTTGAGAGTTGTTGTTCAGATGTGGCTTCATTTAGTTTCTATTCAATAACAGAATGTTTTCTGACAAATCCCCCCTTCGGAAAATGCACACTGCATGCATTCTTCTACGCAGGGGTGTCATAAAAATCATTTGCATCAGCAGTTGTGCACACTGCAGAGTTCATCGGTACTTCCCTGCGAGGGGACGCTCTGTGTTTGGGAATCGGTTTGTCTCAATCAACGCTGTCAGAAACGGTCCATCCTCACAACAAGATTAGAAAATTCACACAAACATACTCTCTGACCACATGATGCCTCATAAAATACAATAACCATACATTTTCTTTGAAGCGATCCCTGTAATTCGATAGTGTCCAGTGGGGACGCCCCCTGGTCGGCTTATTTGGGGCATTTCTCTGCTTCCACACAGGCCGGCCAAATGAACAGCTCATTATCCGGTTTGATAAAAACTCCAACATGCCAGGCGGAGTCAGCGGGATGCTGTGGCTTCGGTGGAAAGGCAGGTTATCCACTGATCAAAGGATTACCAGTTGGATACACATCGCCATGACTGAGGCTCCTTGGAAAAATGAAAATAAGCCTGAAAATAAGCCTTGCTATCAGAATATATAGGGAGTGTGCCAATGCAGCCACTGCCACCAGAGCAGCAGGAGCTTCTGTCAACAGGCATTTTACAACAACCATTCAAGGTTTATCCTGATGTGTATTCTACGTCAAACAGGGCTAAAAGTCAAACTGGCAGGACCAGTTTCAGGGGGGCCGCTGTGCATGGTGGCGGTGCAGCAAGTGGAGTCTGCATATTTTTAAAAATAGATTGGTCACCATAGAACGAGAAGGTGAATATATCAGCTAAGATTTGGCAGCTGTAAAGAAATAGCAACAGTGGAAAAATCCTAGTTAGTCACCACTGAATTATGCCAGTGCTCCACTGTGCAGTTAACACAATTGATGGTGCAAAGTGTTCTCTTATCTTTAAGGATTGGGCATTTGCATAGAAGAAGAATGCTCAAAACAAACAATTAAGGGAAAACTTGGTGAGAGCCATGCTTTATCCACCCTTATCTGCTGCTGGCACCACATTCACATTCATGTGAACGTTGCATACACACTCTCTCTCTTTCACACACACACAGACAGACACACACGTGCAAAATGCAATTGCATCACAGCGTATAAGACAATATTTCCTCATATAGTTGGAGGAGGTGGAGTCCCCCGCGCTCTCTCAGACAGTGCAGTTGTCAATCATTCCAAGATATCTGAACCCTGGATTTACATAAGAGGCTCTGTTTTTTTTCCATTCAACATTATTGACACAGTGACTCTTACCATTAAGACTGTGTAGGAGCATTTTGCAGAAACAAAGAGCCCGACACTCCCAACAAGAGACAAGTATGGGGAAATCTTCACTTTAACAGGAAGAAACCCGGAGCAGGACCAAGCTCACATGGGGGCAGAAAGACAGGTCAGACGAATACATCATGAAGGGGTCAGTGGGGTCGGTCAGCGGGCGAGTGCAGCTATGGGGTCAGCAAAGCCAGCATATAGCTGCAGAGAGAGGGAGAGAAAAGCACCAAAGTACATAAGAAATCAGGTTGTTGGAGCATTGGCTCTGCCTGTTCATGTGACTGCTGCAGAGAAGTCCGACCAGCCGTTAGCGGCAGGCTCACCTCCGGGTCAGACGGGCGCTCGGCAGTGTGGCCACGCGTCTCAATCAATCGTTCAATTTTTATTTATATAGCGTCTTTTACAATCAAAATTGTTTCAAGGCACTTTCCAGAATCCCAGGGCCTGACCCCAAACAAGCAACAGTGGCAAGGAAAAACTCCCCTTTAACAGGAAGAAACCTTGAGCAGGACCAGGCTCATGTAGGGGGACCCTCCTGCTGATGGCCGGCTGAGAGGAGAGGAGAGGAGAGGAGAGGAGAGGAGAGGAGAGGAGAGGAGAGGAGAGGAGAGGAGAGGAGAGGAGAGGAGAGGAGAGGAGAGGAGAGGAGAGGAGAGGTAGAGGAGAGGAGAGGAGAGGAGAGGTAGAGGAGAGAATAGACACAGGGTGTTGACTCCAAGGTGTAACTTTTAATTAGCGGGGGGCGGGGGGGGGGGGGGGGGGGGGTCTAAAGGGCCGCATGAATTTTTGTAGGGCTCATTTTCAGCAGCAGCTCGATCTTTATTTGGCCGTTATCCCCGCTGGTTCTGTCTGCGGTGCGTTTTGCTTTGATTAATGTGCTTTTCGATTCGTCAGGTTCAATTTAGTACTTCTGATGAAGTAAAGCACCTCTGTTGTGTTTAATATAATCTCGCCATAAGACCCAGTCCCTTGACAATCACTTCATCAAACATTGATATACAGGTCCATTTTGGCAGATCTTCACACAGCTGGCCATCCAAAAATCTGGCCGGTGATCTGCTTGTATACTTGATGCTGGCACTGACCTAAAAAAAAGTAATTACCTCCATGACAGTGATTATGTTCAATTTATAATCACATAATTACACAGCAGCAGACTTTGCAATAAAATGATTAAATAGGTCCAGTCCAAATACATAATAAACAAAATAATTAAATAATGCGCGTTTCCAGTGTTTGTGCACTTCCATTTTGGGGACTATTTTTTGAACATTGCACCATCGTCCCAGATGCTTTTCTCCGTCCCTGCTACTTTATGAATAAGTGACACGATCGCCTGCCTTTGATGGGTAAACTTATGAAGAAATAAAGCAAAGCGTAATAAACAACTCTTGCAGTCTGCTCCTCCATCGTTCGGTCATTCGGAAACACGAAATATGACATTTTAACGGTAATGACCAGATGTCTGCACCCTTCCCCGTGTGTCTCCTCACAAACTTACCATTTCTCAGCTGCAGCTGACACAAACAATCTATGTTTCGTTAACTGGGAAGCTTTTTGACAGGACTGGGTGCACATGCATGTTTCATAGCGAGTCTTTTAGCTCCTTTAGCGGCTGTATTTCAAGGTCGGCGACAGCAGTTAAAAACAAAGGCTGTTTTGTTCCCCGTGGCGAGTCGTGTAACGCCTCCTGAAGCTGGCGCTTATTAAGACACCGCTACCTCGCAGACGCGACAGGAGGCCTGCCACTGAACGTTCCATGAAGCCTTGTGGGAAGAGGTCGGAGCCACATCTTTTGATTGGGGCGGCCACTGAATTATTGTAGTTGCAGGAAGATTCCTCTACACCATAAAATGTCATATTACAGAAACTGAGTCCTGACCGTGTGGTTGCTAAAATGCTATTTACATTATAGCTATAATTAGGCTTGGCTCGGTGTTGTTGTTTTTTTGTTTTTATAGTGGCTTTAGTGATGAAGAAACACCTCATGTCTGCAGCGAGGCGCACAGCCCAACTGTTGCCGCTCCTCAGCATTATAGATGCCGATAGTCTACGCAGTGCCTAAAAAAATCAAATCAAATAAAACCTCCTGAAACAAATTATGACAGAAATGGTCAATAATGGAAATTTGAAAGGAAATACTGCTTGTGTCTGCCTCATAGGACGCTAAGTCCTGGAGAAACAACAAAAACACTATCTGAACATTAAAGTAAAACAATATTCTTCAATACTCTTACAGTGCAGGCCTTTGATATTTACCCGCAGCATTGAGGGAAATTAGTCCACTTAAGGCCATAGCAACACAGTCAATTCACTGCAAGAGCTGTTTCCTAAGAAATCAATAGAATGTATTGTATTACATGCTAGCGATGATGAGGAAAGCAGTCTAAAGGGATGATGCAGGCTAAAATGCTGCATACCTCAGAGGCTTGCACCGACATCTGCAGTATAATGTGGGGAAATAAGAAGCCCACAGTCTGTGGAGTGGAACAGGAGGATTCAGAGATCAAACAGATAAGCCACTTCAGGCCTTTCCATCTAGCGCATCATAGAGCTTATACTGTATCAGGCAAATTATTGCTTGGCACATCACCCGCGGCTTATTTGGGCTCAGCTTCTGATGCTCCGAGTACAAGGCTGGACAGTGTTGGAGGACCGTGCTCTCCAGTAATGCCTAATTAAAATCCTAACTATTCAGTTGACCAAGCAGCTGGTGATCAGTGGAAATGAAGCATGAAGAGGGTCTTTTAATAAAACCTGTTATGTTAAATCACATAAGCAAAGTCAACCTAGAGGAGCGTCGGTAAGTTTCTCTCCAATTAAAGGAGGGGCGGGAATCAGGCATCCTCTTCTAAATCACGCTTAGCCGCGCCGTCTCTCACTTGCACGGTGAGTAAACTCGCAGCGATGGCGCTAAATAAACAGATGTACTAATGGCTGGTGAGGAGTGTGGGTGGCTGAGAGCCAGGATGCACACGCTGGGGCTCTCCCACGCACGTCACAGAAACCGCCGTTTCCGTTTGTCAACACGGATTTTGCAGAAAAGCAGAAGCCAAGCAAGGAGGGGAAAAAAAGGAGAACTGATTAGAGGATCCCGAGTCATGCCTCCACAGCCAAGACACAGTTGTGATTTTACTATAGCGTTTCACAGCAGAGCTAACGCGCGGAGGCCAAAGGCATTCTTCTGCTGTCAAAAGGAAAAAGCGTTTATCCTTCAGTTCTTCCGGGGCTTAAACCCTCAGACTCCTAACAGTCGCCGGCTCTCGGCTCAGTTTATTTTATGATTTTGCCTCAGTTCGGCGAATCCGCGGCGAGCTTTTGTTTTCAGCTGTTGAGGGCTTTTGATATCAGAGGATAATCCGCCTACTCACTTGGGTAAACTATGGGAAAAGGATGCTCTTGCAGGTGTTTTAGATACAGGATTGTTTACAAGAGGTTCAACCTGATTCCTGCAGTGATGTTTCCTCTGAGTGACACGATGCTTGGAAACATGATGGGGACTTTTTAAAAACAAAAGACCGAAGTGTGTGTGTGTGTGTGGGGGAAAGGGGGCTCAGCGGAGGAGGACCAGCACAGGGTTTCTGTGGGTCCTTGTTCTTTCCACTCAGATCATTGACCAACGTTCCCGTTGATCAGGAAGAGTGTACGCAGAGGAGTTTTTCTGATCTGCTGGGATTTTTCTATCTTTCTTTCTTCTTGGCATTTTTCGCAGCGCAGTCTGAACTCATCAAAGGCTGCCCGCTCATTTTGATGCATTTTCAATCAAAAACCTGTAACCATCTCGTTGATGAGGCATTAGAGGTCGTTATCTGGAGAGAGCCGTTTGATCATTTTACATCTCGGCTATAAGACGTCTGCATGCCTGTAATGACAGGCAGAAATGATACAAGGAATGATTTCAGCCTTTTCTAGAACATTGCCTTCAGGAACGTATATCATTAAAGTTATATTTAAAGTCATAAGCTTCTTTCAATGAGCCTGAAGGATATTTATACTTGCAGCTACTATAAAAAGCTCAGACCTAAATTTGCTTTTGCTGTTGCATTTCCTGCGCCGGGGCTGCTGGTATCAGGAAGACACACATCACACATTTTCCAAAGGTCACCAGCCTGCACGTGTCTTCAACCTTGGGTGTCCAGTGTTTCCTTTTTGTTTTTTTCCAGCCCCTTGCTGTGTGAGAACAGATGGAACACGGTCAAAACGGTGGGAAATGATGGAAATACATTTGAGTCGTAGGAGCAGAGCGGGCAGGAGCTGGACCAGCTCCAGACAAACGACGACACAACGGGCACATTTGACATATGTGATGCTATTTTAGTCAGGTTCAGACATTTGTCGTGACGCACGTGGCCGAGCGTCATGAAAACACACTGCGCGCTGAGGGAAAGATTTAATTTAGTGGTCCTGTGCCACCCTCATCACAATGGAAAACACAAGCAAACACACATTTTCATTTACCCACTTGTTTTTAATTTGGGGGGTCTGGTTGAGTGGCAGGAATACACCCTGGGCTGGTTACCTGTCCATCACCAGACACACACTTACACACATTGTTCACCTCAGGATTCAATCCTGGACGTGTGCTGTTGGGCGCTGAGGGTGCTGCAGCGGCCCTGTTGTTGGCATCGTAAAAACGTGCGCGTTTTTATTACTATTGTACTGTTATCTGATATTTAATTTTTCATGTGAGGTCAATGGAATAAAGACAGTCAATAAATAAATGAATATCATGTTTTTTCTGTTTATTATATCAATGTGTGATTTGACCAATCAGGTGGATTGTTGTCCTGATTATGACACACAAACCAGCTCTGGTAGAAATTTTTTTTTTTTTTGTGCGCCGAAAAATCAGAGATATGATGAAACGTGTTAATAAGATTCCTCAGAGTCCAGTTGCCTCAGCTCAAGTGAAATTACCGCCAGTTCAGCCAAACCAGTTAGCTGCTAGCGGTAACAGTGAGCGAGCTCACCTGTGCTAGCCAGGTTGACCACCTGCAGATATGTTGGGCTGTATGTTTGTGCTATAATCTCAAGGTCAATATGGTTCATTTGTAGTGATTTTACTTTGTCTTTTCTGAAAATTTGACCAAATCTCCTGCGTCAAAACCAAACTTTAAACTGTAACTTTTGCTACTGTGGAAATGTGTCAGTTCAACTTGTTTTTTTGGCATTAAAGCTTCTCTGTTTAGCTTTGACTCAAACAAGGGAGTGGACAATATAGTCAAGATGTCCCCAAAAAGCAAAACTGTCAAAATCAGATCATCTTGTTTACTGTCGGCCAGACAGATGAAAAAAAATGCATCAGGCGGAAAGATCGTTCGTCCAACTGCAGCTAATTAAAATATGACTGGATTTTGTTTTAGAAGGAGGATTTTATTCATATTCTCAAAGTCATCAGTCATGAGACGCGCGCCAGGTGACAGTTTGACATTTAGAAAATGTTTTTCTCTTCTTCTGACAAAGCAGATTTAACAATATTTGGAAAATAAATGAACAAGTTTGGCAAAAGCGTTCCACTCAATCACACAATGATTGAGATTCGTGGCAATTGTTGGAACTGTCAGGAGTTTGGATAAATAGAAGATGCGTTTGTGTGTGTGTGTGTGTGGGGGGGGGGGGGGGGGGGGGGGGGGGGGGGGGGTGTAAACTTTTAAGAACAAGATGATTATAATCAGACAAAGGCAATTACCACTGATGGCTGTTTACTAAAATGTGTAAAATGTCAAGTGAACGCACTCAGTTGTGTGTTGGTAACGGGAATTATGTCAAGTACCCAGACTGAAGTACAGCTGTCTGAATCATGATGTGTATTTTACATTTATTGCAATAAAAAGTAGGGTTTGATGACAAAAATGTCAGTTTTGATCTTTTCCAGTGGTTTTTAAGAAGAAAAAAAAGTAATAATTTAGCAAGTATTGGTCCAATCCAGTAAAGCTAGCCAGGATGCAGCATTTATAATTTTCTTAGTTTAACATTAATATCTGATAACATCCAGAAGATGTAACTTATTTCTTAATGTAATTTACATAATAACGATATTTCAAACAATGTTAATATTAAATGTGGCAAAGCTGCAAATATATGGTTCCCGCTGAAGAGTGGAAACGTTAAAGTGGCCATTATTAAAATTAATCCAATTTGTTCTACATTTGTGGAAAAGCTTGTGCGGACTATGATTTTAATCACGAATATCCAAATATGTGTTTGGAAGATCTGTGTAGCTTATCCTTGGCTTCCCGCGTAAGAGAGAAAAGGTTTTTATTTTGGCCCGGGTGGGAAACGGAAAAATCTCATGTCTGCGGGAGAACCTGCAGCTCACGGACGCCAAAACCCAGCTGAGAAGCAAGTTGCAGAAAGACTGGCTGCTCCAGGCTTCAACCATCTTGGCATCGCCGCTCCTGGAGTAAAATGGGATCGAGTGTTCTCGACGCTAATGTCACGGAGGCGAATCTTGGTGCATTCAGCTGCTGAACATTGATTTGGGCTGGAGACGTAGCGCCTCGTAGCTTAAATGCCTCAACTTGACATTCGCAGGTGGAGGCCCGACGCCCTCAGCAGCGGCTTTAGTTTGCTTAAGTACTCTGACCGCAGGACAGATAATGGTGGGGAACCGGCTCTCACGGAAGAGCGCGTGACCCCAGTGGCACCTCTCATATTTGGCAGCTGATCTCCGAATTGGGACATTAGAGCAGTGTTTTGTTTTTGTTTTTTTTATTACCTGACCTCAAAAAATGACAACACAAATAAAAATGTTAATACAAATCCATTTAGCATCACCGCAACGGTTGTAAATATATAACAATATCCATGAATGAGATTTAGCACCGGTTAGCGCTACCGCCTCACAGCAAGGTCTTCATCCAGGTGCTGAAAGGCAGGCTTGGTTCGTCTCGCTTCTTAGACTGGGAGGTTTCGCAACATTGTAAATAAAGGCAGCCCGAAACAGAAGAAGGGGATTAAATCAGAATGATTATTTCTCCAGAGGGGGGGCCATTCCCATTCTGACTCATTTGAACCGTCTCCCTTCAGGTGAAATGGGAAAACTGAGCCTCCATCACAGAGGGCAGGAGTCGACACCCCAGTATTAAAACGAATGGTGAATATTTCCTGTCAGCTGCTCATTAATAATCATGTGATACAGGACTCTCGGCTGGAACTGGCATTAAAATCATCCTTCTACGGCATATTTCATATATAATGGATACATTATCCCACGAACGATAATGGTCTCTGATACAGAAGCTATATCATTCATTTAAGCTCCATTCTACTGATGGGGTACTGATATGTGCACATGTGGGCTTTGCAGACGCTCACTTCAGGGAGTTCCTCTTTAAAAAGTTGTGGCAGTTGTGGCCCTCTGAGCCATGTGCAACACGCCAGTGGCCGATTGACCATAAAATGTTGATGCGAGCGTGTAATATAACATTATTGTAAATATCACCCATGTTGACCATCGTAACCAGCGGCCTATCGCACATCGTCATGGACGTTTGCACCTCTCCTAGAGCAGGAGGCTGGCTCCCCAACTATTACACATACTTTTCGAGCAATTATCCGTGACCGTACACAAAAAGGTGGATCCATATCTAAAAGTGTAAATCAATCCATTCCCGCGGCTACGTGCGCTAACAATGTCTCCGCGTAGTGCACGTCTCAGCTCCCTCGTGCAGGTTTTCCTATTGACCGTAAAAGAAATGACGGAATTCTTTGCTATTCCTCCATTGTTGATGCAGCGTCGACTCTTCAGCCATTCGTTTTCCGGGCTGCTTCCCTGGGAAAACTTCATTTTGAATGTCATTTCAGCACCTTTGTCATTTTCTCTTCTTTTGGCTTTGATTTACTTCTATTTGCACATGTGAAAACAAAATCAAAAGAAGCCAGCTGACTTCCCTTTTGCACGGCTGTTTGAGTGTGGCCCATTTCAGCCGCCCCGGTTGATTGGATTTCTAGATGGAGCAGTGAAGGTAATATGCAGCGGCGTATGTGTACAGCATATGCAGAACCGTTCCGGTTACGTTTTATAGTGCGTCTTCCTGCTCGGCCTGCGAGCCAAAGGTGTTCTCTCATCACATGTTCCCACACGCTATCTGTACTTTGCACATTTGCACGTTTAATTTTGAAACAAAAACAAGATGGTGAGGAGCTGAAGCTCATTCAGCCAAACTGACTGATCACTTCCTGTAAGAGCTTTCTTTACAGCCTGAATGTGCCGTGATTTCCTTTACCTACCAGGTGCCCTCTTCCAGGCAGAGACAAAGTGTGCAGATTGCTGAGTTATCTGGCGTATTCATAGTGGTTACCATAGCAAATGGTTGTCATGGAGACAGTTTCTCTGACCAGAGCCCGCTCATGTTAACTATACATTGACATTCAAAAACGTAAACTCGATTACTGAGAAGATGACTGGCAAATCACCAGATTTCTGTATAAATTATCCCATAAAACCGTCGTTTTCTCCCCCCAGAACTTCAGAAGTGCGCAGTATTGTTACGAATCTCGTATATCGTTATGTCATCTTGAAACGAGCTGTAAAATACGAAGAGAGCGACAAAAAGCTGACAAGGTTAATCAAGGCTTTTTTATTGCTCTCTGAAGTAACACCAGCTTCTTTTGGATGACAAACACAGAATCGAACACATGCACACGCGGATGTGCCAGAGGGTTTTTGTCATGAGCATCTGAGGAAAATGCTGGGATACATCCCTGTTGGTTGATAGCACTTAAATGTAGCATCCTGGGTTAAGGGTGTGATCTTAACCAAAACAGACATATTCTATACATTTAGTTTGATGCACTTCCTCCTGTGCACAGCAATTCATTTGTTTCACACTTTATGCAAAGAATGTCTTCGGGAATAAATAAGAGCACCAGTAATTTGGCAGGATGGTGATTTTTAAAAAAGCAGCTCAAATACCAGAGGGGAACAGTGGAACAGCTGCGGGGTTGTACGCCTCTGCGCCGCTTTGATTCATGTCTGGCCAAACTCGTGCATCAGAAATCAAACAACTGCGCAGAATCTTGGAGAAATCAAACACGCCGCACAACTGTCTCAACATATAAGATGGAAATCTTAAAAAACAGTATCAAAATGGGCGTGCTTACGATCTGCCTGACAGTTTAAAGGTCAGCTGTAGGCTGTAGCTTGACATCCTAGTTGTTGTGCATTGAGGGGGGAGCCTTTAAATTCAGCCTAGTTTCCCCTTGTTTGCGGTTGATGCTAACAAATAATAGGAATATCAGAGACATCAGGAAGGGATGCAACACTTTAGTGTCACCTTGACCTTTTCAAATCTAACACACCTAACACATTAAAAACACTCGTCTGCCCTTCTGAACCCTGTCATTGCCACCAGGATTGTGGCGTTTTGGAGGAACTGGAGGAAAATCATGTGACCGTGCGTGACGAGCAGCACTCAAATCTCAAAACGATTGGCTGCCAGACAGTTAAAAGGCGTGAAGGCGTTATATAAAATAATAATAATATCTGCTGTGTAGCGTTTGACTGATAACTGATCTCGGCAACGTGCAACAATCACCGCCTGTCATCAAAAGAGGAAGCGCTTTTGAAAGTTTGGCAGATTACTACTTAAATGCTTTGTCAAACTGATGAGGCAACATGCTGGCAATGTTGGCAACTTGATGTTTGACAATCCCCATGAGCGTGCTGGGTAAGCACAGGAAATAGCTGAATTGACTTCTGTACTGCACAAACCAGAGATAAAAGGGAATGTGTGACAGTTCTCCACTCAAAAAAAAAAGATACGTGGTGTAGGTACACGTAGGTGTGGAAAGAAGAGGACTAAATTCTGATATTCACCTGATCAGGGAAATAGTGAGGTTGAAAATGTGTCAATGAGTCAAACAAGAATAGTAATTGTAATAGACGTGATAAAACTAGACGAAACATATCGATGCTGAATATATTTAATAAGTTCAATGTTTCATACATTACATAAAATAACGGGAGAATCTCATCGGGATGTCATAAAATATGTAAAACAATGCTAAAGAATTTATGGAAGCGCTGCAGACCTGAAGCCTGTTACCAGTTCTGAACTTCTGAACATCGATATCTCACGCATGATGAACCTTCCTGGACCAAGAACTAACCCTTGTGGAATCCCTTTCTTCTCTGACTCATCTGAAAGGCATTTGAGCCATCAACACCGAAGGCAAAGAAAGAATTTAATTGTCTAAAGTGATCCAACATCATTGAAAACGATTGAACATTTGTGAGAACACGTGCTAATATTGTCTTGAGGTTTCATAATGTGTTGAAAATCAGAGCAACTTTCAAGTTGGCACCGACACAAAACAGACGGATTCATCCTACTAAACAAATTAATGATGTTAATTTCCTGGCTCGGAAGCTGCCGATGATGACAACGTCTTTAAATAGCAGCGTTTGCTGCAGCTTCTTCTAGATGCTTCTTCAAAGAAACATCCACTTATAAATACTTATTAATACAAGCTGAGACGATGTATTGCTCTCCTTAACAGGGCAGTGCGAGGTTTGATGAGGTGGTAGTTTTATCCTTGGATTTTAGATCATAGAAGAAATTTGCAAAAGTTATCTGAAGAGAGGGGTCTTGTTTGAAGATAAGAAGGTGAGAGGGCCAGCTAGTCTTATCTATCTTGGGCTCGCCATTCATCTTGCTAGAACCTTTTTTGGAACAATGGCTGATACAGATTTGTCTGTTTTTTTTTTAATAACTCTACCTGAAATTGTAAACTATGCTGTTTTTGTGGTAACCGTGGTGCAGAACAACCAGTTCTGTGACATGGAGGCACAGATAAAACTTTAAACCCTTGCCGAGAGCCTGTTCGGGAACTGTAACGTGCAATAAATTCCCATGACGAAAAAAAAAAAAAAAAAAGGAAGTTGGCAGTTTAATTTCAGTGCTAATAACTCTTACAGTGAGGAAAAGAGACAATTAACTAAGATCCAAGTCTTGCTATTACTGCAGACATAAATTGCAACACCTCAGTTCTGTAATAGTCTGACACATCTTTTATAAAGAGTTAAGATGGCACTTCCTTTGATGGATGAATTAAACCAAGGGTTTGAGAAGTCTGAATGATGAGCTCTGGTCCGTTTGTCCTCTGAATGACGCTTTAGATGTTGATTTGTTTCACATGTGACTGTTTCACTGTCGGTTAGCGAATGCTGGTCGGGATCATTGAGGCAGGAAGAACCCAAAAGAACAGAATTTAGACAGGACTAGAACCAGCTGGCTAAAAGGTGTAGTACTCGATCGGATAGCTAGCTTATTAGCAGATAGCAAATAAGCCACCTGCCAGTCATGTGTGCGGCGTAATGCAGGGTCATAAAATCGGACGTCAGATTAGATCGATCATCCCAGCATTGATTTAAAACAGCCCAGAATGTCCTAACTTAATCATTGAGGGAAGGTTTTAAAGCATTTAAGACATGTATAATCAGCTATTTCTATATAGCACATTCCATACGTGAGCAAGTCAACGTCCTTTACAAATAAAATCAACTGTTCTATAAAGAAACAAGCTGTTGAAGCACAAGATAATGAATGGAAGTTGATATTCGCTCGTAAACCTCCATTCAAAAAACATTACCGGCTTGACGGTTTGTGTTTAACTTAAAGGCTGGAAATCAAAGGCAGAATAAAACTCTGCCTTTTGTCCGGAAACCCGCTCCTCTTCCAGAATATTCTCACGGCTGAATCCTGGATAACTGCAGCAGCATTAGCCGCGGAGTGAGGGGCTGATCCGAAATGGCAGATGTCAGAGGAAGGATCATGAAACAGACAGGCCTGTTCAGAGGAGCAGAAGAGACGGAGCGCGCTACGGCCGGGGCCGCCTGAGCAGAGCAGCGCAAGCGTCTGAGCTCTCGCAGGTCGGGGAATTGCCAACCTTCGAGACCCGACGCTGCGATGGAAGTTGCTAAACTCGGAGTATTTTCAGTCGGAATATCAGATGTTGGGGGAGTTTAAATGAGGAACCCCGAGCTCTGTCTGGCCACTTTGACAGGTGCAGCACAGTTCAGGTCTCTGGATGCAGAGCAGTGGATTTAACAGCCTCTCGGGGCTTTTGCCCGAACTTGGCAGAAACATTGTGGCGAGCTGCGCAGAGTAATGCAGGCTATTAGCTTCCCCACATGCTGGAATTCATACACTGCGACGATTCACCCTCCTGATCCCCCGGTGCAGCTCTCACACCTGGAAGGCCAGATCTGTGGGGAAAAAATGGCTTCAATAAGAAAAGAAAGGCCCGATGTTTGACTGGGTTCTGCTGCTCTTGTACATAAAAATAGGAACAAGATAGGATTCAAAGAGCAACAGGAGCTAATTTGCTATTAAGATAAATATTGGAACGCTTTTTTGTACCCTCTCTCCAGCGCGTGGGCCAGACCAATAAGCAGAATATTAGCAGATAATTTGCTTTAACGGATGAGTTGTTGGGGAGTGCAGCCATCTGTCTGTTCTTTTAATTTGTCTCACTGTCATTTCTTCTCTCGATTGCGGGGATGCCAAAGACATCAGAGGCAGGCCCTGGACCTTGCTGGGAGTGCAAACAGTGATGGGTATCAGTATTGACATTGGTCTAAAAGGATCAGTTAGTTGTCTCTTTACCCTGCGGGTCCCATGATTCCCTATTCATACCACACGGCCTGAGAACGTGCCTCTCCCTCGGAGCTCCGGGTCTCCAGTGATCTCTAAGAAAATACAGGGAGCCGTGCTGCTTAATGCCCCATAAAATTCTGACATCACCTTTCCACAAGAGGGGGAGGACACACTCAATTTGATGGGCTAATTGTGTGTGGCATAATTAATCAATGTCTCCTGAACAACAAATTCCCACATGCTCACTCTCAGTGTAGCATGAATGCCAGTGAAAGCAAAGGGGCTAATTTAATTTACTTGTATTTATTCTCCTTTATGATGGGATCCAGCCATTTCTGGATCTGCCACTTGATCTCCCGGTGAGATGGGCACGGCTACCAAACATGACTATTTACAGTCAACAGCTCAGATTCGAGCACAAACAAAGCCGAAGGGCTTTTAAAAAAAAGAAATCACACCAGCGTTTTACAAGCTGTTTCGTTGTCAGCTAATCACCAATTATTTATGTGTGCAGATGAATGAAAACGTGTCACGAATGGAGGAATACCAACAGTTCAATCATTGCACAGATCCAGATGAAAGGTGTGGTTTCAGACATCATTCCGTTTAATAATAATATTTTTTTTTTTAAAAGAATCAGCAATGGAATCCAGCAGTGGATTGGATTTCCATTGCTCAGCAAGGAGATCAATTTTAATTGTCTCTTCACTTAGTTGTCTCCTCCATTACGGAAAAAAAGCCATCACTGTCAACACTTAGTACAGTGTATCATTGCCGCCAGCCTGCGGGCCGATATCTTCAGCGCTCATTGATTAGCCAAAACGACTGCGGGCCACCGAGATGAAGAGTGACATTTGAGATGGAGGAAAGCAAGAGAAGATTCGGTTCCCACTCCAACCTTTTAAAGTCCACCATTTCACCACAGCTGGAACTTTAAAGCTGGTGCCCTCTAATATTTAAGGTACTAATAAATTCAGAATACAGCATTTGTTCATGCTAGCTGGAGAGAAAAGTCTAACTCTTCTGTCTCTGGGCAAAAGGTGGAGTGGCACAACCTGAGTTATGTATGAAATAATTAAGTTGTATAAATAAGTAGGATTCCTGGTTGCATGTTAAACGAGCTGGTGTGGAAACAAATGTATTTTCTTGATCACTATTTTAAAGATCAGGGCTTTTCACACGCCTCGGATGGTTCGGCTGGTTAGAATAACGATAGCCGGTGACTGCCTGAACCTAATCAGAAGCTCTGTTTGCATGCTTTTCTACATCAAAACATCTGTTGGACATCAGCAGCTCATCATGCTAGCCTGCTGCTCGTAGACGTGCACATTCCCTAGCAGAACTATCTCTGCTGAGATACCTGCTATTAGTCCTTTAACAAGCTTTTAAATGTTACAGTCACTCACTGCTGTTTAACTTTTATGCCAAATGTGTGAAGCTCTGCATGCTCTCACCACCAAGCCATCAGATAACGAGGCTTGGTGGGCTAATTCTGGCTCAGCACGTCCCGATACAGTCACGAACGGTCACAAGGCACCGGGCGTCAAGATTTCCCAAGTGGAAATGGGCTAAATCTCACACCAATAATCTCAAACGTGGATCAACTGAGCGGCAAATGTGCTGTCCTTCAAGGGACAAATAGGTTTATTCATAAAATTCCTTCCCCTGCCAAACTAATCCGGGCCATCTTAAATCACCTCTGTGCATAGCTGGATGAGATAACGATGTGGCGAAGATCCTGAGATCAACCCCTCAGCGAGGTAGAGGGAAAATCAGCTGCTGTGACTCAGACTTGACTTCAGTGATCGCTGCGTCACAAACAGCTTGGATCTTTTAGTCGTCATCATTTTTCCTTCATCCTCTTCTTCCTCCTCATCAGGAAATCCTGATCTGGACCCACTGCTGTGCAGCAGCTGTAAGTACATCTGATGTCATATTTGTTTGTTGTCTTGTTTGCTAGCAAGAGTCTTTACACGCAGGGAAAAGTCTACAAAACCAACCCATCATTGACTTTGAAATGCAGCAATAGTTTAATCTCATTGAACGGGTTATTTATAGCTGCCAGTTTCTATGAAGCAAGCGTTTGCTTGATCCTTAAAGACAAAAAAAGGATATTTAAATTCCTGTAAGGTGCAACAAGCAGCAATCTCACTATGGATTCATCAGTGTGCTGAACGAAAACTGACGCCACGCCAAAACATGTAAATGAGGGAAAGCGAGGTGCAGAAGCACCCAGCAACATGTGAAGTGCGATATTCAGCCCTGCAAAATGAATTTGCACATTGATACATTGTCAAGCCCATAGGGGAAAAAAAAGTTATACATTCAAAGCAGATTTCCTGTCTTTTGTTATTCGGGCTCGCACAGCTGCAGGCAGGGAAATGCTTTCACATTTGTTATCACGCTAACCACATGCATGCTCGTGGCTGGCACGCCGAGAGCGAGGACGCCAGGATCTGTCTTTGCATGCGGCGATTACCGATCGGCGAGCGGCTGACTGGTTAATGTCCTCTATAAGCATGAGAAATGCAGCCTCGTGTGCGGCTGGATGTCTGACTCCAGGAGGACGGCTTCCTTTGATGGTTGCAGAGATCAAAAGAGGCAGATTTTCTTCTATCCAGAGTCATTTTAGAGTCCCCTCCTCCTCATGTGAAAACGCAAGTGCACACACACACACACACGCAAAGGTTTTTGACTTCATTATACGTAGGTGCTACATGTTGCTAGCATGTTGATAAAAATGTGATATTCCTATTTTCTTGTTCCATTTTCCTTCCCTCCTGTGTGTATACGTGTGCTGGTATGACTAAAGGTCTTCCACTCCTAGAGTGTAGATGTTGGTGAAGCTTGTAATCGTGGGATGGAATAAGCTTTCATGCCAGTTTGAGCTTGTCTAAAGACACCAGCTGTAGCCAAGAAGGCAGCATGGATGTCGCCTCATCGTTAAACACATCTGTAGATCCTAATGTAGGATGTGACCGATGCTGTTAAAGACCCCGACACGCACCAGGAAAACAAAGGGGGTTCCAAACGGTTCTTTCATTTTTCTCACCACAGTTTTCTGTTAAATGTGAATGAACGAGCTGTTCCGGAGCAGCCACATTAAGCGACTCGTGTCCTTAGAGGTGAACTGATTTTTTTTTTTCCTTTTCTGCATCCTTTCATCTGCCAGAATGTTCAGTGGGTGGAAATCACACAACCCTCTTCACTGCTTCATGTCAGCTGAGAGGCCAGTGTAGATATGGAAGCTAAAGCTCCCTTTTCTAACGGATTTCTCTGTAAGAAGGTGATTTTGTTCTCTTGGTGTCCGTTATATTACTTTTCAGCATTTTCAGCCGCTAAGAAGAGATCTCATTTCAGCATCGTGCCTGAGAGAAGAGGCTTAGGGGGAGATGACAAGCCTCTGTCAGAGCTTCCGTGCCAGGAAAATTAGGGTTACACAATTACCCACAGTTCCACAAGCGTCACCAAAAAGAACCTCTTCGTAATTGGATCCATTTTTAGGGTTTTAGAGCTCGCATCTTTGAAATATACAGTCAATAGGACCCAGGGAAATGGGTTTGTCTTCATCTCTGGTGGCGGTTGGGGGAAGAGAACAACACCAGGGTCATTCAGGGCAACTGTGCAGATACAACATGACTGTGAGGGAAAACGAGAAATTACACAGGTCTCGTGAAGAAATTTCAATCTCTGTTTACTGATGTGTTTTAAACTGCTGCCTGTTTTCCATGAATGCATTTTTATTTCATGGTACATGGGCCGCAATGAAACCGTGGTTAGATGGAGTTCGTGATATCATTACAGGTCAGCCGAGACCAGAACGGGGAAATTTCGCATGAAGCAGAATAAAAGACTCCCATAAAATGCACAAAACTTTGATTTTCTGGACAGAAAGAACCGTTCACTGATGAAGGCTTAATCCTTTTTGGGGGTTTTTTAAATCCAGTTTTGACCAATCACCACAAACTCCCCCATTTGTGTCCTCAGTGTGTCACGTGCAGAAAGCACAGAAGAAGACCTGCGCGCCTCCATTCCATTTGTAAAGGAATTCATCATCAGCTGAGCATTACAACAGAACACAAGTTTCCTGACGTGTTTAATAAAAGTGGTGGTAATTGTTTAATATTGTAGAATGGACACTTTCCAACTGCTGAACATGTAAGAGAGAATCAGCCAGATAAGAAAGTGTCGAGCAACAAACTCCCCTTAGTGAGCAATTATGTTTTTTATAAAATAATTGCTGACAAAAGCTTTTACTTGTGCTTCTATTTTGGTGGATGGTTTTCCTATATCTTCATAAAAGTTTCATTTAGTTTTCTAGCTGCAAAACTAAAGAGGGACGGTGTTCAGCTACACTTTTCACTGTTTTGCTAAGTTTGAAAATCTTTATCTCAGTCACTGAACTAGAAATATTGTAAGAAATTGGGTCCAGATTCAATTGAAATAGTGTTAATGTAACAAACGTTTCTCTCATGTTCCACAGCATGGCCAGTAAGCTACTGTGTAAAATCAAAGTTGTAACCATCAAACTTTATGTGAGGCCTGTTCTCTGGGTTGATAGATGCAGATCACATTGCAGCTTGTGATTTTAACAATGGGGGAGATGAACAGACAGGGCGGATCTTTAAAAGCGTCAGTAATGGCCAAACGACAATATAAATGACTTGCTGGAGTTGTGGGAGCTTCTGCAGAGCCCGTGGTGACGGTATTGGACCAGATTCAGCCGAAATGGCTGGAAATCCTCAGATGAGCTTCGGCTGACACAACAAGGGTGCAGTCAATAATTTAGACGAGCCAGAAACAGGCAGAAATTATGAAAAGCCTGAAAGAAACAAACGTGCGGCGCGTCTCAGGCTCATTTAGCTACAAAGGAGACCTTTGCAGCGTAGCCTCGTCAGTCATCTAAAGGCTGATTCAGGAGGCGAAGGAGCAGGAAATTCTGTCCTTTTGAAATATCTGTTTACGCTATAGATCATCCTACACATACTAATTAGATCCTTCAGTTTTTAACATCATTTGAGGGAACTTCATTCACGACAAAGTAGGTTATGGCTTCTCTCTTCTAGCAAAACGCCTACTGCACGTCACCTCGTATTCCACTGAGTGTTTATCTCAGCCCCCGTGGATCAAACTGTCTGGGGGAGACCATAAAGGTGATTGCAGTGTTTATGAGAACTGATTTTCAATCAGGCACACACACCGGAACGACTTTCCTCTTGAGCACAACTCAGCCGTCACATGCTGAGTGATAATTGCGCTTCATCTGTAAAGGCTTCCCTCTTCTCTAGGTATGGCTTTTATATCCCCCACCCCCACCCCCGTCACCATTCTGGATCTGTTTCTTAACTGTGCATGACTTGGGGAAGCAGTTGAACGGAATAAGATGAAGTTACTGGAGCACAATGTTATCCCCCCTAAGGCAAGGTTAAATTAAACTTTATCAAAAGCCAAACTATAAACTGTAGTTTGCTGCTTGGCAAAGTTAAATGGTGTGTGCAGTGGTGAGGGGAAGGTGCCTGGATCCACCTGGGGTCAGGCTTTCCTTGTGCTTTTTCGGTTTTTTCATTGCGAGAAAGCGAGGGTGAGCCGTCACACGGAGCTGCCCAAGATCGTCCACACGGGCACACCCGCCGTGCACCAATGCAAATGCTTCACCAGAACACCTCCCTGTCCTCCCCCCACCCCCCCACCCACAACACTTAACACGCATATCAGCAGCACTCCGGCACAGCCCTTTATCCTCTCTCCCATTTCATCAAAACATTGCAGATGAGGTCCTGAGCTCAATTAATCACTCTGCGGCTCCCCTTCACAGCCCCCCCCATTAATCAGCAGGTCTGTCGTACAGCGGGGCCAGACCTGCTTGTGTTGTCGCCGGATGTGCTTACACCCCCAAATGCATTTACCTACAAACACATCCAGGTCGGCACTTCTTGGAGCCTCGTCTATTTCGGGATCAGGAGATGGGCCGGTCTTGATTTTACTTTAGTAAACTTCGAAAAAGATGTTTTCCAACATAAAGTTTGAGTTGGGTTCTAAGCAGGGTTAAAGGTCATGGCTCAGAAAGCCCCAGGTACTCAGGGCTTTCTCAGGGGTCTAGGCTTGATGCTAACAAATGTAACAATAATAATGGTCAGAAATAGACCAGCTCATGGAAAGTACCCGAGTCTGGTTTATATTATTTATCTATTATTAATTTTGAAAACATTAGCACTGGCACAGGGTGTGTTATTTACAGATCATAGAAATGTCCTCGTAATTTTCCAGGTAATACAGCAAAAGTTATGAATGTGAGGACTACTGCCGTGCTTATCTCATTCTTATTCCTCTGGCCTATTTTTTTTTTTTTCTAATGGAAAAAGATACAGCAGCTTGAGAGGATGTGGTAGCCTGCTTAATTATCATAAATTTATGGTTGTTATCTGTCCTCAGTCAACCTTGGCAGATTTTACTGCGCCCCTCACGCTGCACACTCCAAAAAGACACCAAACACACCCCTCTTTGTTTCAAATATCTGCTTAAACCAGGAGACAAAACCTTGTCCTTATCTGCAGGAGGCTGTGAGCGTGCAAAGAGAGTAAATGACTCTTCCGAACAGCACAGTTTAACCACGGATGCATCAGATTTCTTCGCGTTCCGCGGCTGATTTTGCGAACGGCCGTGTTCGAATTATTCCACAATAATGCAAATTACATCCGCAGTGCTAACAGCGCAGCATTATGATGAACCCAATGAATGCCGATAAATCACCTGATTTCTTCAAAGGCGTGGGGGGGTTGGAGAAAATGTCTGAATCTCTCACCAAATCTGATTAGAGTGAGCTGCGACATTTCAGAGACTGAGCTACTGTCTTCGGAGGGACGCCAGCAGCACTCAGCCGGCAGTGAAAGACGGAGAGGCTGTGGGGGTGAAGTCTCTCACCAGCACCAGATACTGAGAATTCACACGTCGGCCGTCGTTCCGTCTGCTGCTGCTGCTGGAGTCACAGTCCAAACATATTGCTCTCTCCAGGAAGCTAGTGTTTTTACAGTGATACAAACACAAACGGGAATTTTTTTGACGCTACACCATCGACTGGAATAAACTTTTACAGTATCTCCCCAGTAACACTTCAAATGCAATGCCACGATGGGATGGTCTTAAGTAACTTCCTTGACAGTCCCTGTCTCATAAACTTGACTAATTACTACATTTGGAAAAGTCCATAAGCATTTCTCAGCGTTGACATTTTTGACACCGTAGCCAGAAAAGAAAAATGTGACGATGTCTAATGATCTAACGAAGCCTTGGCTCCATCCAGGTGTGCCGGCACCGTCTGTGGCAGCAGGAAACCCAAATGGAACACAACCATCATAATGTAATTAGCTGCACCGTCTTTTTTTAAGGGGAAATATTCTGTGGGAGGAAGATTTTCGAGAAGATCCAAGCGGGAAAAAAGCAGGTCTGGTGTCAAACACAGCACAGTAGACAAGAAGAAGCAACAAAATAGGGATGCAGCAACCCAATATTTTAGTCATCGGATATTAGAATGAAAATTCCTTCGATTAATTGAATAATCAGACAGTCCAATTTGTGAAAGAGAGGACCCTTTGGTGGAGGATGGCAGGTGAACCTGACTTTGTAAATGACAGAGGAAATGCCACCCAAATTCAATTAAAATGTTTGAGGCTCTAGTAGAATAAAATCCTCAAAAGTCTCGAAAGGCAGACAAGTCCTGGCAATGGAGGACATCCGGTCACCCTAGACAACGTCATCATTATTGCTACTTTCCCTCAAATCTTGCATCTTCCCACCCCATACTGAACATTTTCACTTCCTCCCTCCTTTGGTTGCTAGGGCGACGTAAGCCCGTTGTGAAGTAAAGCGCTTCGAGCTTTACATTTAAGGAAACGATTACTTGAAGCAGAGAATATTCTTAATTGATTTTGTTTTAATCGAAGTCCTCGAATTACTCAAGGATTTGTTTTACTCCATCATAACTGCATAAAGCCAAATGATAACAACATAACACAAAACACCTACTTTCTGCATGAAAAGACTGTTGTTCTCTTTTCCACTGACATATTTCCAGGAACTTTTTAACATGTGTTCATTCACGTTCGTGAAAAATCCTGGTAATCAGTGTAGTTTGTGTTTTTACTGCGCTTTAAAGTTCCTGAAAATGTATCCAAATCAAACCTACAGTCACTGGTCCTTGCTTGATTCTTCAAGCATCTGCTCCGTCGTGTGTCCTGTACTGTATTCGCTGTAGCTCCACCAGCTTTTCGGCTATTCTTCCATACACTCGGGGGTTTTGAGTCCTCTGGAATCTCGGTCAGTTGCCCTGAATTATTTCTCTCAAATATGCTCAAAAGAGTACTTCTTTGGCTCCATCTTCCAACTGCTAAAACCACAAATGTACAAACAGTGTAGTAAGAAAAAACTCAAGAATAAATTGAAAATACTGCAAGAAAAAAGTTAAAACGAATCCCAGGTAAATGATGAAAGTTCCTGTAAAAAAATGGGGCTATTGATCCAGATTTCTTTCTGATGTGAAGCAAAAGAAGAATGCTACAGGTTATACTGGATTCCTACTGGAATCAGTAGTTTCCCGCTCAACAGCTAAATTTGTGTCATTGGATACTTGCATTCTTGAACGTTTCCAAATTTTATCAACATTTTTGCCTTTAGAAACAACCTTACATTATGTTGCATCCACAGGTCAGCGATAAGGTAAACGAGCGATACGGCCTTGGGTAAAATGTGCATCTGCATGCATCAGATTTCAACAGGCTAAACGGTCTTTAACATGATTTTGCTAACACGTATGTGCTAATACATCTGTAATGAAATAATGAATCCTAGATTGTATTGGGCAGCCGCTCAGAGCTAATGTAGCAACTATAAATGTTCTTTCTGGCCTTTTGGTTGAGGAATGTGAGACGCAGGGCCACGGTGATTTTTGATAAAGAGTGTAATAACACCAAGTTATTACAGTTTTACTGTGGGCACAGAGAGAATCAATAAAAGTGTGGATGTCTGCTCCTGATCCCAGCACAGATAGCTGCATGGAGCAGTGCTGTAGAGATTACTGTCACCGACATGTTTCATTTCTTTTAACCCTGGCTCTGTTCGCTGGGACTGATTCCCTCGACTTTCAGAGACAACAGCAGCGTTCCAATTTGCACTTGACTTTCTTTATGAAAGCCAATTCCTCCACAATCGTAAGACTCTTCTTGGCCTTGTAAAAATCCAGAGCACTTTTGAAAAAGCCGGAGATTTTCCTCAGTCTTATGAACCCGTACACAAAAATGGTCGTCAGGGATGTGACGCCCAAAGATAATCCCACGTCACTCTCTTACAGTGTTGTTCTCCTCATTAAGACTACAGAAACTAGACCACAGTTTTTCTTACTGTAGTTGTTGAACAATGACAATAACTGTAATTTGTGCCCTGTCATCCTCCTTTTTGCATACGGAGATGTTGCTATTTTTTTAACCAATGAGTAATAAAACAAGGATCTGAACTGTAGGACTGTTCCAGAGTCAACACCAACTTTACAACCGATCGCTGCAGGTATTTTAAAAACTAGCTGTTTTTCCGTACTTCTCTGTCCTTTCGTTCTTGAGCTCTTTTGAAACTTCATCAGTCAGCACCCAAGCACATTTATAATTCCAAGTCCACAACCTGCCAAGTAGGCGCCAAGTTTCTCTGCAAGTGTACTGGCTCTGCCCGTTTAATCAAGTATTCAGGAGACGTGCCTTGTGTGGACTTGGGAGAGCCCACAATGCATTTCAGCTGGGCCAGCAGCAGCAGCAGCAAAGGTGAAGGTTTGTACTTCAAAACACAAATATCCAAGTTCGAACTCCATGAGTTCACAAAGCTGTGCCTGCTAACTGAGTACTGACAATCAGCCAGTGTCTAACAACAGGCTAACGCTAAAGCTAAAGCTAGAGCTGCATAACTGCATCCAACCAAGAACAAAAAAAACCTTCAACTCTTTTGTTCCTCACCTTTTTTTCTCATGAGACTTCCAGGGCAACGCTAACTTGTCCAATCAGAGACAGGGGAAGGGTTGCTTTTGTTGATTTCTCTGTGATGTTTCTATTATCTCGATAAACAAAGAAATTGGGACCTGGTTATAAGAAATCAACACAATCACAGGTGCGGCACAATGAAAACTTGGTTTTATTCTGTTTTGACAGATTCAATTATTTGTAAGAATGGGAACTAAGAATTTCGTAAAGGTTTCTTTTTTTAAAAAAAACTTTTTTCCCACATTTATAAATGGAAAGTAAATATTTGAGTATTAAAATGTAATAGTTGTAATTGACCAGCTTGACTGGATTTGAATCTGAATGAATAGATTCCTCATGGATCTGTGTAAATCTGTATATGGTCCACAACACTCCGCACAAACAGATTATTTAAAAATGTATCTTTACCATCAAACATGGAATGCAAATGAGTTTTTAATGAGATTACGTAGGTGCCGGTCAAACATTACTGGATACTCTAACATACAGTAGATTAGAGGTTTTGTCTCACTTGGCTTAGTCAAAAATGCTCCTTATGCCGCACGGCTGCTCTTTAATAAAGTTTCATGGGCCCGTGTGGAGCACAATTAACAGAATAGCAATGGTGTGCACATTTGCACATCAAACAGCTTCCACCTTCATCCCGGACGATTTGCATACAACAACCACAAAGGTGTGTCAATGTCAAATGGAGGTCTTCTTATTTCCAAAGCTGAAGACGTAGCACCTGACACGCACGCTGAAGAGAGCACTCCTGATGGCGAAGGCCAGTTGGTGTTTTTATGGGAAATTTTATGGTATTTTTAATAGCTAAAGCGAAAAGTCTTCATCTGGTGTGGATCGAAGCCACAATTTTCTGGTAATTGCTGCTTATTTCTAAGAGGGTCATGGGGTGGTGGAGTCTGTCCCAGCAGTCTGTAGGTGAGAGACACGACTGAACCCAGGGTGTGCGGACACACGCACACACACACACACGCACACACACCATTAGGTCAGCTGGAGGAGAACAGGAGGAGACCCATCACCATTTATGGGGAAATGAAGGGACTCAAACTAACAGGAGGCAACTGCACCAACCAAAGATGATTGAAACGAATGTTAACGAGGCCGAATGTTAACGAGGCCGAATGTTAACGGTCCAGAGCGTTCCGGAACCAAAATCCCACCTACTCAGCAACACCTACCTCCAGAAAGTCTGGATAAGAGCTCCTGTAGTTGAATTAATGATGAACAGGGAATAACATGAACACCTCCACATAAACGTTGACCTGATACATTCTTAGGGGGGAGATGGTAGCAAATACAGTATGATGTAATGGTGATTAAAATAATGATGCCTCTCACATTAAAACGCACTTAATATCAAGCATTAAGCCTTTAGCAGATCGGCATTATTATAGTCATCCAAACTGTTGTCTTAATGTGCATGTGAACAAATATCTACAAGCATATAACAAATTAAAATAAGTCAAAGGCATGTTTAGTCCTAGTTGTGTCCTCCCCTCCTAACACACTTTTAACACACACAATAAACATCCCTAGAAACTAAACAAGCTTTTATGACACTGATTTATTGTGCAATATGTCCTTCGTAACCCCAAACTAACCCACCGCCGCAGCACTTTGTTTCATCATCCTCTTGTTTGTCACCAAACTTCACGCCCCCCCCCCCCCCATCGGTGCAGACACTTCACACTGGCTCAGCTCCTGATTGGAACGGCCCAATCAGGAGCTGCACAGTAGCTGATGACATGAAATGCAACAAAGTTACAAATCAGCGCTGGTGGCTTCAGTGGGAACAAGTGTTAGCATTTAGGATAATGGAACAAACAGGACGAGGGCAGCCGTGGCAACAACAGACTCTAAAGAAAGTTAAAATAGTTAAATAGAGCGTATGTTTACTATACAGGAATACTCAGGATCCATTGTCCCATGGAAGTATGAACTGGTTCCATCGGTCCCTCATTATTTTCATCGTTAGCCTTTATTTAACGACTACAGTCAGGTAGAAAAGTGACCTGAGCTTTTGGATCTGTTGGCATGGGAACGGCTCGGCTGATAACGCAGGGTGAAAGTACAATGTTCCGCCTACGGTTAAAGAGACAAGGTGAGGTCAGAGATGGATATGAGGGTCAACCTCATCAGCATATTTGAAGTTGAGTTTAATTTCAAACATGAATTGTGGTCACAAAGTTTGACACTTTACTGGGCTCAAGTTATGGAGAATTTGAGTCTGTTCCTAAGAAATAGACCAAGGGACAGTTTAGCCTGGTAGCTAACCTAGCACCATCCCCCCAGGGCCCCGGACTGGCACTGGTCCATGGGTCGTTTGGTACCGGGCCACACAGTAAGAATAAATAACTTACATTATTTGTGTTTTAATCATTATCTGAGTCTGAACAATGTTTTATTTTGAAAAATGACCAACTTCTCTCCGTCTATGACTTACTCCTGATGCACGTCAACATGCATATCTCGGTCATGTGACACATTAATGCTAATATTAAACCCACAAGCTAGCAAAATGAGATATCCTCGGAAGGTTTCTTTGCAAAGGGGAAAAAGCCCCGTGAGGATGTTACTCTTGTAATGTTGGCGCATGCCAGGAGGACGCTGCTAATAAAGTTACATACGAGTGCTTATAAAGCTCTGCGCCGCCACCCCAGCCTTAGATTTGTTGTTTTGATGCTTTCTATAGCCTCACTAAATCATTTTAATCCCCAATGTAAGTTTATGCATGCCGGCTAATTACACTGCATTATGAATGGAATTCGGTTCATTTCTGCTGTGATTAATTAGGCTCTCTGTAGCTCCATAGAAACAATATTGCATTACATATTCAATATACTTTCAAACATGTTGAGACTCCAAACAAATAAACATCAAAGCGAAGTACACAGAACAGATTACTGTTGAACTTTCTGCCAAGGATGATAAAACGAGCGTGCGTTTCATTGTTGTTTGCTTCTTGTCTCGACGCTCAATCTACCACGTTATCTTTGATTACAATTTGGAATTTATCGACTTGAACATCAACCGTGCAGCCAGCTTCAGAGGAGAAAATACATCCTAATTTGCAGCTTTATTAATAAACGCTGCACCCGGTCACAGAGTTATTGCAACATTTGTGTCTGTGATTCCCTAACTGCATCTGCAGGAGCCCCATTTTGAGAGTTGCAGGTGATAACAGCGACAACACAACAGACATGATAGTTTAGGTGACAAACTGATAAGAACACAGTTTAAGCCCACAGTAAACATTGCAATTTTACCTGGATTTGCTTTTTTGTTAAAAGCCCGATATACATTTCTTTAATCTGGATACAAAATGTAATTTCCACATCATTGGTTGTCAATCGTGGCAACAGTTTTTTTGTGAACTGACTGAAGGTATCAATTTTGTTCACTTTTGCCTGCTAAAAAATTAGCGTCAGCGTGTATTCTTGGTGCTGATCTTTACAAATTGGATGCTAGCAATTTAAAGCTTTTTCAGTTGATGTTTTAGTGACTGCAAATGAACTAAAATCGCATTGTTGCTTCCCACAAACGTTCACAAATCACAGTAAACCCGCTGACAATAAGAATGGAACGATGCTAGCAAGTAAAGTGAGTAAACTGGTAATTAGGTGCTGATTCAGTGCGCGTTATCGCTCACAGGGGGCCGTAGTAGCAGTTCACTTTGTAAACAAAGAGTTCTGACTGCATTACATAATCAAAAGTTCAGCAGCTTTATTTATTGACCTACTAAAGTATTTGGGAGCTCAGCAGGGACTGTGTTATCGTCATCATTGAGGAGCACCTTCCCCCTGAACTACGCCACAGGACGGCCTAAACTGTGCTTCACCCTTAGTCACATCAGCTCCATGGCTTCAATTTTTATTTTGATTATGTTTTAAAACCCTAGACTTTTTCCCCCCAAATTAGACACTTTTGTGCATTAAGATGTAATTTAACACTTGTTGGCATATTCATTGTAAATCCATTCTGCCCAGAGTAAATGTCCATTATTATTATTATTATTATTATTATTATTATTATTATTATTATTATTAATAATATTAATATTAATATTAATATTATTATTATTATTATCAGAGGACCATAGCAGGAGGTTTCTAGGTTTGATTCTGGTTTTTAACTTTTATTCAATGCTTGATTGCCCATTAATCTAAAAACCTTTGCCAGATTAAAGATACGGCCCATTCTCTGCCCACCAGTCGTGACTGTCGTCGTGATCGAGCTTAAGAAGAGCGGATCCACACGGGGACGCTGACTTGAGTATGTCAGAGGAGCGTCCTGCGATTTGTCAAGAAAAAAATGTCAAAGCAACAAAGAGGATTCCCACAATCTGTTAAACCGTCTCCCGATCCATCACATTGTGGCGGAGTGTCCACGCCCGGCAATGAAGAAACAAACAGGCAGATTTGAGCGGGCGGACGGTGGGGGGGGGGGGGGGGGCTGCCAGTGGGCTCATTAGAGCATCCATCCTCTCCCCTCTCCTCTGGCAGAGTCACCATAGAAGCACCAAACTTACAGAATATTTCATTAGAAGCCCTGAATATTTTATTGGAATACAACATCATTGGATGCCTTTCCGGTTTCTTCCCATGAATTAGGAATCGGATGCTGCAACAATTAAGCGCTCATTTCCATATGAAGAGCAGCCTCTAAAATCAGCCCCATCCTGTTCTGAAAAGGCCCAAACGGAGGCTTCAGGGAACGCGGGGGCCCTAAATTCCCAGGTCTCCCTGTAGCGTGTCGGCACACCTCGCACCCTTCATTAGAGCCTCCACTGCCTGACGTCCCGTCTGATGTCCTGTGCCACTCGGAAACCAACACGCTTCTTCAGTCTCATCGCTATGACAACCGCTATCTCACTCACAACCCCCTGGACGTTTCCCAAGCTGCACCGCGGCGCCGCCTTGACGTGTCGTCCTTCTGAGTGGTGATGAAGAGCTTCATGACGAAGTGGTTGTTGAACATTTTTTCAGGATTATTTTTCCCACTAATAGAACCGCAGAAGTTGCACCATGTGAGTCGTTTGAATGGTTTTGTTGCCACGGTTACATATGAGCCAACACCATGGATATTCGTTGCACCATCCGTAATACTATAGCTAAGTGTTACTCAGCTTTTCTGAGCGAGGAGGGATAAAAAGAACATGTTAAAAGCAGACGGAGCATCAGATAGAGCAGCAACATTTCTGATTTATCTCATTATCTATTACAGATTTGCAGGAAATTAGGATTCATTCAGTAATTCCCAATGGTTCTGCTTTTCCCAAGGCCTTAAAGGTCAAAATTCCTGCATGAAAGGGTTAAATATCTTCTAATGATCATTTAATGTTATTGCGAACCACTGGAGAAACAAAAGGGAAGGACCAGAATACATGCGGTGATTATTTAGTTGTCTTCGGTTCCACTTGGAGTCACCATGAGGGCTCTCGTTCAGGCAGATGAGTGGGGGTGGAGGTCTGTGGAGGGGCGGTCCTGAAGAGCTGAAGGAGCCTCTCTGATGAACGTCTTCCAGAGAGGCTCAACGGTCCGGGCGACTCAGCGCCACGGCCATGTAGCGCTCAGGCTGGAGGGGGCAGGGGGGCGGGGCTAGAGGGATTCTGGTTCTGGTCTCTGGTCACAAGCAGGGGAAGTTCCAGGATGTTTCTGGAGTACTGCTGAGGAGCCCTTGAGCAAGGTACCGAACCCCAAATTCTCAGAGCATCTGTTCTAATGTGTATACTGAACCACTACTTTTTCTCCTCCTCTTCCTCCCCCTCCATCTCTTCCTCCTCCTCCTCCTCATTTTCCTCTTCCTCCTCCTCTTCTTCCTCCGTTTCCTCCTTCTCTTCCAACTCCCCATCTTCCTCCTCTTCCTTCTCCTCATCTTCCTAATCCTCCTCTTCCTCCTCCCTCCTCCATCTCTTCCTCCTCCTCCCCCCCTCCATCTCTTCATCCTCCCCTTCCTCCGCCTCCTCCTCCTTTGCCTCCTACTCCTCTTCCTCCTCTTCCTTCTCCTCATCTTCTTCCTCTTCCTCGTCATCCTCTTCCTCCTCCTCTTCCTCCTATTCCTCCTCTTCCTCCTCCACTTCCTCCTCCTCTTCCTACTCCCCATCTTCCTCCTCTTCCTTCTCCTCATCATCCTATTCCTCATCTTCCTCCTCCCCCTCCTCTTCCCCCTCCTCTTCCTCCTCTTCTTCCTCCTCCTCCACCTCCTCTTCCTCCTCATCCTCTTCCTCCTCATCCTCCACCTCTTCTTCCTCCTCCTCTTCCTCTTCTTCCTCTTCCTCCTCCTCTTCCTTCTCCTCATCTTCCTATTCCTCATCTTCCTCCTCCCCCTCCTCTTCCTCCTCTTCTTCCTCCTCCTCTTCCTACTCATCCTCCACCTCTTCTTCCTCCTCCTCCTCCTCCTCCTTCTTTCTACACGACCATTTCAGGAAATTGCAGTGATGATAAGACAGAATCAGGAGACGCGGCCGTTCTTTTCTTTTACTCAGCTGAATGACAGTCTGAGATCCACATTAGTAAAATATCCAAAGTCTGTCATTGTTGTCCATGTTGATCAAGATCGCCTTTCGAGATGGGGCGTCCTTTTATTCCTTTTCGCCTGTCTCTTCCTCGGAGCCATGATTGTGTGCTCCCCCGTCCTCTGCTGCTATTTCTGAGACTCGGAGATGAAGCTGAACGTGACATCCAGACTGGCAAGATGACAAGCTGTAAACCTTCAGCCTAACGGCGGCTGACAAACCTGGCAAACAACGACAAGTCTGCTCAATTTACTTAAAAAGATTAATTATTTAGACGGCACAGTGGTGGGGATCAAACACTATCCTCCTGACACTCCTATCATTTGGGTTTGCCTTTGATCGGAATCATCATCAGACAGGTAACAGCGAGACATCCATGATTTAGAGAAATAAAAAAGATCTCTTGGTTCGAATTGCAACATTAAAAACAACGTTTATTGATGTATCTGCATGCTTCACAATGAAGCAGAGAATTACGTTATTAAAGACGTGGAAAATGTGCCTTTATTAGACACGTTTATAGTCTCCATATGTTCTCTTCTGATTGTTTGAACTTTATTTAAAAGCACAGCCTAAGTACACAGGATCCACTTAAACGTCAGCTGTGTGAGATGAGGCGCGTAAAAGGAATGTTTTCTCCTTTAATAAGTAATACTCCACAACATTAGGCTCACAGACAATCGCATATTTCTTCCCAGTTCCCTCTGCCTGTTTTACAGTTGAGTTATCGAGAGCTTGTATTGGTGATCATTACAGGACAGCTGTTCTCATAAGTTTCTGCTAGGATGGAGGGGGTTCTACCATCTGGTACCATTTCTACCAGCGAAAAAAAATTGTAACTCAATGAAACCCCATTAATACGCCGTCAGCTGAATAGATAAACGGACAGATGGATGAATCCATTCTTTTCTTGCTCGTAGAACTTGGTTCTTGATGTTTTTGGACCCTGTCAGATCCAGATGCTCATTGTTGAGCACAGCTACGGATTACCAAAGTTACAATTAAGCAGTTTGAAAATGTTAAATGTGCCATTTTGTAACGTACAAGTGTTTAAAAAAGACGGCGCCCCCTGCTGGTCGGCGAGAATACATGCAAATTTCGGCACCTTGAATACTCTGAAGCACTTCTACCACCATAAGCAAAAATCAGCAGCGTTCTGAGCATCAACGAGCTTCCTGCAACAATAATTAACACGTGGGCGGCTGCAGCATGTTGTCGAATGGGCTTTTACAAACGACTTCACCAGTGTTGTGAACCGCCTCCATTCTGGCTCTGAAGAATCTTTTTCCCCGTGCACGCCACCGTCTGTCATGGTGTTGGTTTATAGCGAAAGCCGGGGAATCGTTTGCAACAGTTATGTCTCGGGAAGCGCCTTTGTGTGTAGCACGATAAATATTGCATGCTTCAGATGTGTAACGTTGGACTGCAGATGACAGCTGGTCACGGCGTGTGAAACTGCCGAGCGCTGGGACGGCACTTTTTGGTCAGGAACAGCTCGGGATGCGACACAGAGGAAAAGGCCTTATCCTGTCGAAACCTTAAATATTTATTTGATACAATAGATAGTAACGGTTACCATAACTCAAGTCTGACATGACTGAAAACCACAGTAGGTCGTTAATATTTCACGCGTGGGTGTAAGTAAAAGATGGAACCTGAGCAGTTTTAGCATATTCTGACGTTATTCAACAGCGACCTGCTGGTGATTAATCATGCGATTTACTTTCTCCCCCCATTTTTCCGGCATGACAGTGTTGTTCGCTAAACATATTGTTTCCACCAAAGGCGCCACGTTAAATGAATTCTTATTAGCTGTCTAAAAATAGCCTGCTGCTCTCAGGTCCGGGCTGCCTGTAGGGAGCGTCGTGATCCACCAGCACCACCAGACGATGATGGGATCCCATCATAAAGGGCGATCCATCCCAAAGCTCCTGTGGAACATCAACAGTAAGCCTGGAGCTCGTGGCGTGACTCACATTGTGTGGCGTCCCTTCACGCAGCAAGACTCTGGAAACAACATGTTATGGCTGCCATTGGTAACGATAAAGCTAACGATTTCTATGCTTCGTTCAGTCCGCCTGCTTTTGATCTCTCTTGTTTGTCATCCCTTCTTTTTCATTTTCATCTGTAGCCTAGCAGCCGACCGCAGGGCGGTCGCTAAAGGGGACGTAAGCGCACGCCATTACCACGCTTAGTTTATTTGTGAGTCCGTATTACGTTTAAGAACAATCACGTCGCCGAGGTTCCGCGGAAGACGACCTTGAGGAATTGTGTTTGCATATTTGCATTTCACACCAACGCAGTGTCAGCCACCCTGCCACATCATGTTTACTGCGATCGCTCTTAATGGATTAATGAAGAAATAGTTCTTTGTTGCTCCAGATTCCCCGACAAATCCAGGCAAGCGTGAATATAGAGGTCACAAGCAGCGAGCTGTGTGTTTTAGTGAGAAAAAGTGTGGAAGGACGCCCCTGCTGCTCTGACTCAAAGGCTCAAGGGTCAAATATGAATGCGATCAACATGCACACGGTGCCCAGCATAGATAGATTTGAGCTCAAAGGGAGCACTTGCTTTGTGTCGGAGTGTAATCCATCTTCCAGTCCTCCCCTCTGTCACTGAAGGCAGGTTTCAGTGGATGTGCTGCCAGGAGCTGTATTCCAGTCTACTGGGAAAGAAAGACGGAATTCAGGATAACCAGGCGCACAAGGGACCTACACGAGGACCGGCTCTAACACGTGCACCAATTACAGTGGGAAGAGTGTGCATCCTCTTCCAAACACAGCTGAGCGTGCCACACACACCCCTGAGAAAACATCTGCCTTCAAACACAGATCCCACATGTAAAAGCAATAAGAACACGCCTTCCCATCCACGGGGACGTCTCGGTGGTTTGATCCCGGGCCCCCGCCATCCCCACCTCGAGGAAGCTCCCGAAGCCCAAATCTCGACCAAAGTTGCATCATGATAAATGTGAGAATGAATGATTAATTATCTGCGAGTGGCACGTTGCGGTCTCTGCTGCAGCGTCGCGACCCTGCAGATCTAGAAAGTAAAGCACTTAAGAGCCTGAGTGGTTCTGTGGACGGTTGTTGGACCATGTAGGACTCTATCTGCCCTCCATCCACCTTTTGAGAACTATTGCTTGTTTCCTAACCAGGGCCATGAAATATTCCAGCACAGAAGCCACAACAGAGTGGCTGATGTAGTCAGGGTCAGGGGAGTACTTGGGGAAGTGGCCCACAAACGGGAGGAGAAGTTCCAGCAGATCCCAGAACTAGGAACACTCAAAGAACCCAGGAACCAGAGACTCTCCAAAGCCACAAACAAATCTTTTCTTCATTTTTCATGCAAAAACCCCCCCAAAAAACCTATGTTGGGTTTGGACAAGGGGGAAGGGACACTTTCATTGTTGGTGTTTATCTTTTCGTTTTAATATTTTATGATCACTGAATCAGAGAAATTTCCATTTAAAAAGTAAATATGCAGCTGCTGTGCGGCGCTGCAGGATTTATATTTACTAGTTTCTGACGAGCGGAGGTTAAATTAAGTGTAATAATTAGAGCTGGTGCTGGGTTTGATGATCTAATACTGGACTTTAGATTAAGTTTGATGAGTTTTGAGCCAACCACCACCTATAGGTGATGTTTGGGACGGTCATTTCTCAAACGGAATCATGCATAATTTAGATTTCAGCCGTTTGATTTAGTGGGAGGTTCCACCCTTAACTTGGTTGTTTTTCTCAATAACGACATTGATTTGTTTTTGGTGTTTGTTTTTAAATGTATGGTAAAATGTTCTGCTTCGATCGAGAACACACATCATAGACGACACACTCGGCCATACACTGATATGTTATGTATGTTCTTCTGTGGTCATACATGAAGGACCTGACTGAGGTCTCAAACTGGTTCCTGAGGCCACAATAATGCTAATGAGGTTGTTTTATCGAACTTGAAGCTGAAATATTCCTTCCAGGCAGCATTATTGTTTAGATTGAGACTCCCTGTTAATCATTCAGAGCTTCAGAACATCATCACCAGGGGCAACCATTCATCTCAGAGGTCAATGGGTCAAAACAAAGATGTCTGGAGTTGTCACACCAGCAATGCTAAAAGCAGCAACAAGGCAAGACAAACATCTTCAAACATCTCTAATCATATCTCAAAGGGTGTTTGATGTGGCAGAGAGGGTGGATGGAAACATTTTTGGAGCAAAAATGAAGCTTGGAATAAGGCGGGGACGTTTTTCAGATCTCTCCGGTCAGCTTCAAAACCAGAACACGACAACGAAAACATTCACCTCTCAAAAGTTGTCACTTAAAACAACGTTAAAACAGCCACATTTAAGGTCAGTAATTCACTGTGACTCAACATCTGCTCCATATTTAAAGGATTCCTACAGTTATTATATGACTCTCTTTCCCATATTTCCCTGTCCTGTCACAAAGCATCATTCTCAAATGCTCAGATTGTCTGTTTGGGTTTTCTAGCCTGTGGCTGCGCATATGTAGTCGCAGCACTCGTGGGCGCGCTTTACCGCTTCCATATTAGCATACTCTTTCGAGTGTTTTCTTTTTAGCTAGTTAAAAAGCTTTGCCTTGATGCCACTCAACATGCAAATGTTATCGTTGCAAATTCTATTTGTTGGAGCTGCGTTGTATTAGCCGAGAAGAATCAGATCTGTATTCTAATGTAGCCTAGCAATAATTCCTCCACGTTTTCAACAACACTGCTACGTTTGCAAATAAGGAATATCAGAGCGCCTTGCACAGCCACACGGGAGGGGAAGGAATCAAGACGTTACTATTAGTTTGCTGAGGTATTGATGCAGATTTGACTCGGAAAGCAACAGACGGTTGGTGTGAGTCATGGAAATCCGAGCTGGAAATGCACTTTACGTCTACCAGCAGATTGTAAAGATATTTTAACTCTTCGCGAAACAAACATGCAACATTATCTGCACCCTCTCATTTGTGGGCGTAATCAAATCAACCCGGCCTCAATTAAATTTGCTCTGCAGAAAGTGCTGGAAGAATTATAACATGACCTATTGTGCTTTGCTGAGTAACTATCCCATTCAGTTTATCACTCTCCAATTATGTTAGGATCAATGCCCACTAAGCCCATCAAATATCTCACAGGCTTTTCTTTCCCCTGCAGAAAAAAATCAAAGCACTATTCTGCAGGTATTTACACCACAATCAAACCACAGTATATGTTGTGCAAATGTGATTAATATTATAGAGGCCTGTCACTATAAACACCTCGGGCAGCCTTGAGTCCTTTTCTTACAGCACAATCATGCAAATGAAAATGCATCCATACATAAATGCATTTACATATGTGTAATTAGCATATATCACTGTATTGTTATTGTTCTTAGCCCTTTAATATCCAACAAAGGCCCTGGAAGAAAAGGAAAAAAGGCCCTGTTACAGCAGGCTACACCACGCTCAGAAGTTCTAACATGTTTCTGAAGGTGCTTCTGTTTTGCTGTAGATGAGCTCACTGTGATGACCACAGGTCAAATCCTGAAGGTCATTTTAGCCACACTGGTATCCATCACAGAGCACCACCACCGCCACCACCTGTCCGTTATTGATCTCCTGCGAAGCCCTTAAGTAGAAGTCGGCCATTTTTTTTTAAAATAATTCAGATAAATTTCCTGGGGATCTGCTACAAGAAGCAGGCTGAGCTGAACTTGGTGATGCCGCTGAACCAGGAATTGAGTTTCTGAATGTCAACCGAGCTGAAAAAGCGCCGTTGTCTTACAGGCGTTACTAGGAACCCAACAGTGGCATCTTATACGATATGCATTCATCAACATGTAAAAGGAACTCTAAAAAAAGGAGTGTTGCATTCTCCAGTAGGGTATTAAGGACGCAGCATATATTTATATTTGCCGCGTCCCATAATTTCTGCTTTTGAGACCCACACAGCAATAATGTTTCCTCAGAGGAGAGCCGGAGATGTGGCAGCACGGAGGCTGACAGCGGTGCAATAGGATCACTAACTGCTGCAATGTTTGTGTCACTTTAACAGCACTCGTTCATTTTCTGCTGAGGAACACAAAGCAACAGCTTGTTTATGCTAAAAAAGAACGAAAAAAAGGATCATCTTAAAGAATGGCGACGGCGTGCTGCATCAACCTGTAATGATGGGGAAGAGGCGCGTGGGCAAACGGAGGATGATCGGAATGAGGAAGCGGAGTTTGCTTCTCAAACAATGGGAACTCTTCGACAAATTGGAACCCCTCGAAAATGAGTATTTTCTGTGAGGAACCCACTGACTTCCAGCTGTATTACTGTGGGTTTGGGACGCTCCGTCTTGATGAAGCCGTTGAGTAGAAGCTGTTAGCATCCATAAAGCTCTGAAACTAAATAAGGGAAGGTGGGAAAGACCCGTGTGGAAGAATTTAGGTGTGATAAGACACAAACTAAACTCAAAATTCGCTTGGAATCACAGCCTACATCTGTTATTTTGGGTAGTCAGTGAGTGAAAACTCAGTGCGGCTCCTGTTTTGTTGGCAAGTTCATAAATCTGAGAGGAAAAAAAATCATTCAGTATGACAAAGAGCCACAATGCACCGGCCATAAGGCAGTGAGTCCCTAATTACTGCCTTGTGGGGCCTTGCTTATCATCAGCAGCAATTTTTGTGTGGCAAATATTCCCACAACAGCCTTTGATGTAATTACTTTCCAAACAGCTCCCCTCTAGCCAATATCCTGTTCTAAATTCATGGCTTAGCTTGTTTGCAACGTCATTGGAACACACGCACTTTCTATTTGTTTCCCGATCGAGCGCAGAGATGATGGGGCTCCACTAATACAGGAAGCCAGCGCAACTAGACTTTCATGCAAGGGTCATATTACACGGGAGTCAAAGGTCGGGGGAAATCGAGCTTCATTAATATATAGCGATGCAGGGAGGAAACAGTGTGAGTGTGCTGCTGCGGCTCCTGTTGGATTGAGCTGCTGTGCACTTCATAAGAAGTGGCCTCAGATCTGCTGGTTTTCTCCCACTTTACTGTGAATCACTTGAAATACGTGATTGCGCGATTGAAGGGGGGAGGGGGGGGGCTCGCATTTAGGATATGGAGACATATATTTGCATTGTCGACAGCATTTCTGTTGGAAATGGTCACCGCTACATCATGGTGCTAACGTGTGGTCAGTGGGGCCCTGAAGCACATGCACAGAAGCTTCAATCATAACTGAAAAAATGAACTCAATCAGAGCGCGCAGTTCTCGCTTTGAGGGGTGGCATAAAACATGCAAATAAGTATAGCATGGAATGAGTGTGTACCAGCCTTTTTGCATTTATTAATGGTGCAAGACGTCTGGAAGTTGTCTGATCATCGGCATTAATGCAGAATCTTGTCAGGAGCTGTCATACACTGAGCTTGTTAATGATTTTACAGCAGGAAAATGCAGATGTTTGCTTCAGCGGGTCCCCATGCAACCCCTGAAACCTGCCCGATCAATGGAACACGCGCGGCAGCGTGCGCCGACGCGAGCGACTCAGCGAATCCTGTTTTTATTTGCATCAGGTTGCACGTTCATCAACTGTGTTTCGGGCCAAACGTTCATTCTAGAGGAGCTCGTGCGGGTTCGCTGCGTAAAGGGACAAAGCCTGACAGTTTCAATTGACGACTTTATGTCTTGTCTTTTTTTTGAAAGTTATAAAAACAGACAAGCACAGCTCTTTAGGGCAGTTTTGTCCCATCAGAGGCTCTCCTGGACACTTTATTTCCCCGCGTCTTTAACACCATAATTGCACTTGGTAGTGACAGCTGACGAGTGAGAGGATGTCTCTGTGTACAGATGTTATCATCGTGTGATAGTAAAGGGTCGTCTTTGTTGATTTGTGGACAGAAATGCACCAAAACCACTGGACTCGGAGCCCCTTCATCACACCCAATGGCTATTTCTGCAAATTTCCAGGTACGTTCAATCAGGCTGCTGACCTTGAGCGCGCGGTTCAATTTTAATTTCCAGCTTCGACGCAGCCAAAACGATCATTCTGCATAACCGGGCTTAATTTTGCCCAAATAGAAAGTGCAATAGCCAGAACCTGGTTGGTCCTGGAGAAGATTGTCCTGTCATGCTGCATATTTGCAGCCACACACCATGAAATAAAGACCACAGTCTAGAACCACGGCACGAGGTTCACAAATGAATGCGACCTTTAAGATAAATATTCGTCAATTTGTCCGCACACAAACACTCGACACGTTCTCCTCTGGAGCACCCTCGCGTGTTTGGGGTGGTGTTGAAACGGAGGATGTATTTCTGCTCGCGCAACTTGACAAATTGCACTTCAAGGTTTCTATTTATATCTTTCTCATCTTGCAGGGAGAATAGAATCTTCCCAATTCCCTCGCTGCTTGCCAGAGGCTTAGCGTGACATATTGCTAATCTGGTTATTATGCAATTTATCAGTCGTCTTTTTACAGCCAAGCATGGATATTATGCAAACTTGTTATGAGCCTAACTGCAATAACACTGCAAGGAGCTAATGAGCAGCCAGGGCTGCTGTGGCAATACGTCTCCAGTCACTTCGGGCTTTTCTTGCTTCAACAACTTGTTAGTCCAAGTCACTCCATTAAACTATACAAATAGGTTTTTTGGGGGGTTTTTTGTTTCGTTTTTGCTAATGATGTACGGAAACACTCTGGCTGCAACCAGTGGTTTGTGACCAAAGGAGGAGGAAGACACCAGAGTGCACTTCCTGACTCGGAGAAAGTAAACGCGGCGGAGGCTAAAAATAAAATGATCCGAAGATCACACATCTCGGCAAGGCTTTATTATTGCCTCCGGCGTCACTCAATATGGGAGATATGGCCACAGTCATGAGAGGAAGCTGTTTTTGCAACGTGAGCACAGGCTTATACGCTTGACGGATTGAGAGTGGCCCCAAGCAAACATCATCTCCAGCCGCCAAAAGGCCTCCTTTTCTGAGGTGGCTGCCTTTTTTTTTCTTCTAATTTCTCCACCATCAGCTCATTAAGGGCGCTCTGTCATTAAAGACGCGTAAATCAGCCCTTAATGTGACGCGGGAATCTCTGTTGAGACTCATGGGCAGGACGAACGTGGCCCTCCAGTTTAATGGGCCCCGAGCTGAAGGGGACATACGTCTTAATAATGTTGGCCAAGTACAGTGTATTGATCACCGCTCCCTGTGGCGTCTATGTGGGTTAAAGCAACCAGCACGGAAATTGGACTGGGAGTGTGGAGAGCGAGCGCACGCCGTGCTGAAGCGTTCAAAAGAACTTGAGCGATGGGTTTGCAGAAAACCAGTCGACTCCGGCTCCCGTCGCCATCTATACAGTGTCGACTCGTTGGGCCTTAGGAGTGCAAACGTGTCGAGACCGGTGTCCCACTGAGCTTTTCCTGATGATTTGTTGGTTTGTTTGTTTGTTTTTAAATTCAATGGGTAAAAAAAGGAAAAGAAAAAACGACTTTGGATCATTTGCAGGAGACAACTGTCCATGATTTGTAACTCTGGAAGAGGACATCGGCGCTAGCTCGTAGCCAAGTGCTAAATAAAGGGTGCATTTCCTAAATGTGAAGTCCATCTCGGTTCTACCCCCCCAGCGCCGCTCTGTGATGAGAATGCTAAATGCTGGCAGAGGCAGAGCTTGGAAATTAGACGTTGGGAGGCAGAGCCCTCTAATTACACCACAATGTCAGCGAAAAGTTTGACAGTCAGGCTTTTGGCATTTTGCATTCCCATCATTATTTTAATGAAACATAAAATATTTATCATAAACGAGTGCTGAGGGAACAGTTCGCCTGGTGTCATTAGGGTTTTTGTTTTTTTTTGCTTAATTATTGCGGCCCATCGGTCCAGCACCTCCCGCAGCGTGCCGCTACCCTCCGTCCATTATCCGCGGTGTAATTATCAGCAAGTCGCTCCTAGCCCCCCCACCCCATCACAGCATTAGCACTCATAATCACCTCAAGATGTTGATTTGGCAGAGGCGCTAAGTGGCGCGCTGCTATTGGCCGGCCCGGCGCTGGAATCAGGAAGCGTTTACGGAGGCACTCTGGAGTGTTTTCTACAATTAAATGTTGCCGCGGCGGCCGGCTCTCCCACTGTTTCCAGATCACTCACTCGTTTTCTTGAGCCTAAAGTACAGTGACGTGTCCTCAGTAGAATATGTATTGATTCCGATTTTCCACTCAGTTCTATTCCACTCAGAAAAACTCCCTTGAACAGGGAGAAACCTTGAGCAGGACCAGGCTCACGTGGGGCCCTCCTGCTGATGCCCGGCGGTCGCCCTAATTAACAACAATATCTTCATGTATGTTAAGATAAGATATAAATATGTTGAATTTATTTTAAATTCTATCCTCCCCTGCTCCTCATTTTAAATATAAATAAAAATATAGCTAATTATCAATATCAAACTATATAAAACGCCTACATCGTGATATTGCTGCCTTCCATTAGTTATACTGAAGATGCAGAACCTGGGTGGGTCAGCGGGGTCAAAGGTCAGCTATGGCGCCAGCGTTACCTGGCGACAGCCTCCTTCACGCCACACATGCATCTCATGTATGTGGAATAGAAATGACACAAATTGACTGGAGATTTAGTTCCTGCAAAGTTTGCGGAAAGTTTTGATGCGATGTGAGACGAGCGGAGGCTCCGACATTGTTCTGCTCCTCCTGTTTTTAGACACACTACAGAAAACCATCAGGCACAAACAAAGGCCACCCACAGCGCCCTAAAATCACCCTCATATCAAAATATCAATCTTCAGTGATGCTCTGCCTCCACTGAAGCACACACACACACACACACACACACACACACACACAGGGCTCCACTGGTGCTGCTGTAAACACAGTGAAGGCTAGAAGTTTCTTTTTAATGTCAGAAGGCTCATTAAAAATCTTCTTTGACTTTTCCTCTATTTAGCTGTAAGCAAAAACATTTCTCTGGAAGTTGAAATAAATAATGAATTGATCCGGCCTGATGTATCGGCAGGAAAATTAAGATTCATGAGCGCGTTGCCACATAAGAGGACTGGAGGCTGTCGCGTGGCTGAGGAACCTTTTCTTTCAGATCCTCCCGTGTGTCGCAAACGTCTCCTGCTGCGATGCCACTGCGAGCGTGTGGGCGCCCCGTTTCCGCCCAACACTCCGCTGCTCTGTGCATTACCAGCCACCAACGACTTGTTTTGCTAATGAATCCATGTGAGGGCCCCCCCCGTTCCGCACTCCTGCCGACAGCCTCAGCTCGGATCTGGGTCGAGCGAACATTCTCCATCCCCTCACTGGGATGGCGCTCGTCACGCAGCCTGACATTTGTCCGGGCTTTATCTGCAGATGCCGCGTGTTGGCGTTTCTTTTTGGGACGCCTGAAAGTGACGCGTTTTCCTCGGCTGACGTGAAAAATAGAACGCTGTAAATATGTGTGTCAGTTATGGGGGGGAGGGGGGGATTGCATTTTAGGAGGAATGATGTCACCGGGTTTCTGCCGCGCGATCGATAAAATCATAATTTTGGGAGACGGGGGCCCGGGGCCACACCTGCTGCGTCCCATCCTGAAGAAGGTTTAGGACTGATGCGAGCATAAAGGCTGCGATTTTGTGTGATTTAAAGTAGAAAAGAGCAATTAGGCAGGCAGAGATGAAGGCATTTGAATAATTGACAGTTAAATAACAGGTTTTGTTTCTTTGGATATTTTTACAAAGCAGAAATTTCATTTCAAGATAAATGATTAGAAAAAATATAGATCAGCTTTTGGGATATGTGAATGCTTATAACAGGGTGGTTCTGGGCAGTCAGCAAAGCAGCAAACGATGGTTTAACTTGATACGAGATTTAGAGACAAATGAATATTTTTCAAGGGTAAATTTTTAGGGCTGCAGGGTTATTAAATTAGCAAAGACAGAATAAACAACGTTCAACAGCTTCTCACGCCAAACTTAGCCAAGCTTGCGTTAGCTTTGCTGGTTTAGCTCAAAAACAAGTAAATAAAAAGTCTCCCAGGATGTCAAAGTTTGTAAATTATAAAGAAATACAATCATTAAAATGGAGAAAGGGATTTTGTTGATCATTGGTTCCATGATATTGTTGAAACTTTGTAAAAACATCAAGTGATTTAATACACCCCAAAGATATTTTTTAATCTTGAATCGAACTATAATAAATTCATTCTATTGTTTCCACAAACCAAACAGTTTGGACTGTGCTGCTTTGCATGATAATGGCTCACACAATCCATGCTATCGGCCTTCTCAACCTAATCAACTCCCAATCAGAGGAACTCCTCAATAGTTCAGCTCAGTCCGCAGCAGCATTTACAAACAGGAGTGACGAGGCGCTCCTGGGCGCTTCTGGCTGCAGGCTCGCGCGTCGACGTGCAATATCAACTCGTGAAAAGAATACTGTCCTGAATATGAAATTTAATGATTTCACTTTTATCTTTCGCCAGATATTCATGGCGGAGGGGCTGCGGGAGAGGAAGGGGGGGTGGTGGTTCGGTGGGGGAGTCGTGGAGATGAATGTCAATGAACAGTTGGGTTTGTTCATCGTTCTTATCCGCTGTAATAATCCAAAGTTGATCTGGTTTGGGTTGCAGAGACACGCTCAAGTGTGCATAATTTGGGGGAGGGTGCCAGATGCCTCCCGAACCGCCCCACCGCCACCCCCAAGAGCCTCGTCTTACCCTGGACTTACTTTACTTGCAGCTTTCAACCTACTGAAGTAGCGAGGAGCTCAATATAGGCAATCGTCAACCGTTGATGTGTTTATTTATCTGCTTTTAAACATTTCCTTGTTGCTGAACAGATTTACTCCATAAACGCGAAGGAGCCAAAATAAACCAGTGGAGAACGAGGCGAGGGGGAGCCACAGGGCCGCGCACCTCCTCCACACGTGCTCCAAAAAACTATTTATACCCCTGCTTAGCATATTAGTGCTTGCTCGTGCAATGTTGATGATTGATTAACATGTCAAATTAAATCACTGTCAACGTAACGTTAGCTGTGCTCATATTCTAAACAGCCAAATTACGGGTTTTAATGGAGTCAACCTGCTCGGCCCTCAAGGACGATGAGAGGCTCTTTGGACGACGACAAAGACGGGGTTTATTGAAAATAACAATATAATCAATTAAAGGGGCCGGCCGAGGCGGCATCAAGGTTGGGGAACTGACTCAGCAAAAAATAAATACATAAATGAAAAAATCCTGACGTTAGCGGGGCTCTTTTCATTTGCCCACGTTAAAATCATTATGGAAGGCGTGATATCAAGTAAAGAAGGCAGAAAAATAACGTAGAAAATCTTTAGCAGATGCCAAAACGAATCCTGCCGCTGGACATGGTTCCCAGATTGGGTGTAAATGTTGCTGCATCGATTTTCCCATTTGGTTATTGCACATCCATTTTCGTTTCCTTCCGCGATAAAGGGGTTTTGGGATGATAAGACTAAAAAACTGTACACATGTTTGCAGCTTCGCACAACTACAATGAACGCTGTCTTCTCTTATTTTGCCGTAAATTGTGTTTTTATCCCCTTTGAGCGACCTTTTTCTGTACAGCGGAGCCTTTAGCCGCCGCTCCAGACAATTTGGAGAGGGTCGGTCCCACGCTGATCGGCCCGATCCTGGGAACATCTGGATCCTTGAGAGAAGCCTGGAAATGACCTGTGAGTTATCTCCCCAATATCTTCTAATCAGACAGTTGCCGTCTCCTCCACTGTAAACAAAAGTAATTACAGTAGATGTGATGGATGGAGAGAATAAGACAGCTTCTGCGTGCTCAGGACCAGTCAGGGACTCTGTAGAGCAGAACACTTTAATTAGAGACGGCCTAGCCCAGCACAACTGAACGCGTTTGACACAGCAGCCGTTCCAGTTGCTAAAATAAGCTTCTGCTTATGCCGAGTCTTTTGTCTCCCCGCGTTGAGGCCAGAGCTTCTGGAAAAGTTGGGGTAGACTTCAGCGTGGCGTCGCTGATGAAAGGGAATGGCTTCCCAAAGAGGATGAGGGGGGAAATAAAATCAAATATGCATCAAAACTAAGACTGTTGAGGATTTTTGGAGGAGAAGCGGCGGCTTGTGTTGCATATCGGCTCTTCAGTGGGCCACGTATGCAAGCGTTAAACATGAAATATGTAAGTGAGCGATACAAGAAGCAACCAAAGCAATCAGGTGTGAATTCATTGGTAGAGACAGAAGCACTGAAGATACAGCCTGCGTGTTATTTCTCAGATCTGACAAAAGCTACAGAGCTGATAGACCTGTGATGACCCCTGTTGATACCTGGTGACCCCGGATGACCCCTGATGGCCGCTGCTAAAGGGTTCTTCAAGAGAAGAAACCCAGTCCAGTTGACATAGAAAACTACCTTCAATAAAGGGGTTAGCCTTTATTAAATTAAATATAGATATTCAAAGCGGGAGAAGCCCTATCTTTTAAAAGAAATCTAAAATAAAAGAACCAAGATCACCAGCTCCCTCCATATATTCTCATCCTACACAACTTTAACGGCAGCACGATGTGACACGATGTGCGTGGCAATTAATCTTTGATGCCATAACAAGAAAATGCTTTTATTTGATTAAAACCTAAACATGAATGAATAATGGCCGCACCGACTGAACAATAGAATTAGGTCAGATAAGAGGGGGCAATTAATGACTTTCCGGGCCCTCGTTTTGTGGTCTGACCCAGTTCTGCGCAGGTTTGCAGCTGGGAACATTGGTTCCTTATCGATTGTGTCCATGCAGCTTCTCTGCTGCAGCCACAGAGGGATCAGAAAGGCGGGGTGAAGGCCGTTAAGGTGCAGTCTCCCGCTCAACGGGCGTATACCGCCACTTCTCGGCGTCATAATGAGCATAAAAATGCTCAATTTGGATCCGAAAAATGAGTCATTGACTTTTTGTTTTTGCAGTGTGAACTGGCTGTTGCTGGTCCGGAGCAGGTTCTGTGAGGACTGTCCTGCTCCGGGGACGCCAGCGTCATGGGGTTGGGCCGTTGCCACGGGGATGGGTGAGGCTGATGTTGCCTTGCTGATATGATAAAAGGCTGTGAGTAATATCAGAAGGGATGAGAGGACAGAAAGACGACCTCAAACGTCTATTTGCATCGATACGCAGGACGTGTGCCATCAACATCTGGTCAAAAGCTGCAGGTTTTCTCCCGTCCAACCGGATCTATGGGCCCTGTTGTGCGATCTCTCTGTACAAACTTCCTCAAAGTGCTGGAGAACACCTTCATCCTGTCCTCCTCTTTGTGCCTGGACAGGTGCGTCCTCCCAATTCCTCCTGACATCAACACCTCGAACGCGGCGAGGCTGCGAGCGGCTGCACGGCGGACTCACACATTGTTATTCAAGTTGCTTTCCAGGCTTCTTGTTTCCCGTCTTTATGTTCTGATTTTTCATTCCATTCAAGGATCTGACCTCAAAAGTTGCTCTCTTCTCCTTGAAGAGGCGCCAGTTTGGGATCTAACCCTTCAACGCAGACAGGGAGTCTCCTCAGATCTTCCACTATATGTTCCGTTCTGTTCTTTTCTGCTTGTCTTATCTGGCTCCTTGTTGCAGAGCAGCAGGTTCCTCCTCTCCCGCTACCTTTTCCAGCTCCTCCAGGAGAACCCCAAGGTGTTCCAAGGCAGTTCCTCCAGCACGTCCTGAGTCTGCCTCAGAGCTAACAACCTTTTGTTCCATTAAGAACTCCTGACGGAACGCGGAGGTGTGATCAAAGCTCGATATTCGCTTGATTCCTTTATGATATTAAACTTTTATTCATGTGGATACAACTTTAACTGTAGGATACTTTTTGGTTTGAGCGAGTTCAGAGCTGCGGCTCCAGTTGGGTTTTGGGTTCTTGAAGAAAGAGACGAGATGTTTTGGCTTCTTTGTTAAACTTGAGCCACATTTACTCTAATTCTGCCGTCCGTGGCGTGCAGCGCTGCGTCCCGCCGTGCGTTTCCTGTCTTACATAAGCCACAGCGGTGATGAGATGTTCGAGAACTATCTTCTTTCCTTCACATTCGCTGTACTTTCTGCCTTTTTGACTGTGAAACATGTGCAACCTTGAGGAGACGGCAAACATAAGCATGTGTCCTATCTCTTTATCCCAGCGTGACTTAGCAAAACTTTCATTGGGCGGAATTCAGTTGCATAATATATTTCACCCCGGAGTGGCCGACTGCAGGCCGCGGCTCAAAGCAATTCCGTGCACCTTGATAAGTGGTGATAGAGTATGAAGCGATTCAATGAACGAACCAATTACACGGAGGTCTTGAATCCGGCTCCTCCAGCTACTTTTCTGTACTACCTTCGATTAATTGCATTCACTTGAAGTTCTCTGTATGAAGCCGCCACCATTCGAGCCCGGAAAATACGGCAGAGCTCGGGGCGATGAGCCTGAGGGAAAGCAACTTCAGGCACCCGTCCCAAAGAGGATTTCAGTTCACACCACGAGGGGAAGAGAAACACCAGCGACTGGCTCCGCTTTAATTTTGAATAAGAGGAGAGAAATGACTCACGTGTTTGTGAAATGATAAAATGAGGGTCGGTCTCCATGCTCCCGTTAAGATGTGCGGTAAAAAATGGGGGGAAATGAAGGTTATTAAAAGGTACGCTATTCATTTAGTGTGTAATAAACTTTAACAGGCACATCTGGCCTCCGTTGGGGAGACAGTTATACTGGGAATTTCATTGGCTTTGGTGAAAAGTGGGCATAAAGGTGTCTGCGTGGACGTCTTTGTGTTGGAGTTTATAGCTTGTGTCAGGGGCTTTTCTGTTTTTAAAAATGGGAAAAGGAAATCTGTTTTTTCAGAACTTATTTTCTCAGTGTTTGAGGCTCGGCAGCCGCACAAACCTGTCATGCTATGTTGGTCAAGCTCAGAAATGGTTGTCTGTTGATCTTAAATTACCCATCATTCCCAGAGAGAGAGAGAGAGAGAGAGAGAGAGAGAGAGAGGGAGAGAGAGAGACGGATCGTTTCTGATTTATCAGAAATAATATCGGACGCTATCGCGTTGTGCAACACCACTGAATGTCAGCTGGGGCGCGATTAAATGCTAATGCTAGCGCTTGTCTGAGTGCACCTAATTGGTGATGAAACATGCAGTAAGATTCTTGCTGACATCTGTTGCTGTTTATTAGAAGGCAAAAAGCATCAACATCCCCTGGGAAATGGAGCGTTCCTCACAGATAACCGAGGAGGGCTGCTTTTGTTGTCTCTTACCCAGACTTTGCCCTGTTACCACCACCAGAACAAACGTATGAGTCTCCGAGTTCCTTCCCGACCGACCTCCCGCGAGCTCGCCCGCCCTCTCTAAGTTGCCAACAGCGCTGCCGGCAGCAACGGGGCTCCGTGAGCGAAGGGAAGCGCTCGCCTCACTCGTGGTGGCGGGGCCACGTCCTGGCCTCTGGAGTGAGGAGCAAGTGGAGTTCACAGGAAACCGCAGAGGCTGCCCTCAGAGAACCAAATCTGCATATTGGCACAGAACAGTGATCAATATTTATTATGCTGTGAGCTCTTTTCATACGGGTTTGCACCATTTTAGGCTGAAAAACCTCAAGTTCAGGTGGAGGAGGCAGTAACGACCGTTTCACCTCCTCATCGGGACGCTTTCCACACATTCACACGCCGAACACCCGGAACCAGGAGCAGTCTGGGTTAAATATCTGCCTCATACATTTTGACGTGTAGACGGCGGAGGCCAGGGACCACCGACCTCCTGATTCAATCAGCGGAGGGTCCGCTGGACCACCTGAGCCACGGCAACCTTGAAGGGCAACAATAATCCATCACCAGTAAAGTAAATGTGAATATCGTCCAATATAATTTCACACTGGATTATTTTCACATTGATAACAAGCGTAGCTTGTAACACACACCATTAGGACCATTAAACCCAGCACATTATATCTGGTCAACCTTCCCACAGCCAGCACCTTAAATAGGTCGACGTGAACGTCGTAAAAGGTGGCAAACATGGCCGAGCGGGCGGAAAAATGCAGGAGATGGTTGTAAGTGTTTACGCTGTCATTTCACAGATTTCGCTCTCCTTTAAACGTGAGCAGTCGGTTTCATTCGTCTTCCTTTTTTTTTGTCATCACTGTGGGTAAATTTTCCTTCCCAGTGCCAATTTTTACCACTGTGGAACCTGTTCCCACTGGACCTCTGTCCAATATTCGTACAATGTGAGATTCAGAGGTCTCTGCAGATCTCTCACAGTCAGAAGAAAGACAGTCTTCAAGAGCAGCATTTTCGTTCCTAAATCCCATGACGTCGCTTTTTTTTCCCTTTTTCGGAGGGAAAATGAGCGATTCTCAGAAACCAAATAAACCCCCTTTTTGGGCCCACGGCCACTAATCTGTAATTTCATTTCAGACGGGTGTCTGGGCCACGAGGACACACGGCAAGGTCAAGGGCTACTGTACAGAGAGATCTACACATTTGGGCAAAGCCGGAGGTTTTGATGGGTCTCATCCGGCTTGGGGAGAGGAGAGGAAGCGGTGCGCTGCTCCGGGTCCGGGTCGGACTTGACTCAAGGTAGCGATTTCGCACACGACGGCAACAAACAATCCCAGTGAAAAATCCATTATTCAGAACGAGTAAAATGTTTGGGATGACTGAGCATCTGCAAACAGAGAGGGATTAGCCCCCAAAATAGGAGCGTGTCTAACCGGGAACAATTCAACGTGTCAGAGTTGATCTGCATTGAAATGAAATATTTGTATTACTTTGACCGTAATTCGTGTTTGACTCATTATGTAGAATAGTCTGTTCGGCAGACAAATCAGCTAATGGAAACGTGGAAAGGATGAATTGGAGCGGTGTGGCTAATCCCGCGGGCGCAGGAGCGGCGGCAGTAAACTCGACCTTGCTCTGCATGAAGGAGCACCGAGTGACCGAGGGAACGGGAGCAATAATTACCAATAACCAGGTGGTTTTTACCATGTCGCTTTAATGTGAGTAGGCACTGGGGTGGCTTTGGCATTCATAGGTGCATATTCAGACATATGGCACGGGAGCTCAAGTACCAACGTAAGCAGTAGAACAACCTGCGCCGCCGTAACCCTGCAAGACCCATCCCACACGAGCTGTTTTAAAAAAAAAAAAAAAAAAAGCCGTCGAGATGGTCCGTGTTCATTAAAAACGATTTCTTAACACATATAAGGCTGTCAGGAACACCGGGGCGTATCCCATGGACCATTTGCAGTTTGTCAGAGCTTGGCTAGCGTTCAGTTTCAATTCTTTCAAGTTGCTGAATATAGGAGTGCGGACACACTGACAGGTACAAGTTACTCCGGCGACACGCGGTAATTAGCAGGCGTAGGAGTAACGGGAGGGCTGGCTGAGCTCTCTCTCTCGCTCTCTCTGGCAGAGAGATGGCGATGGCAGCTGAGCTGGGGTCATCTCTTTAAGTGTCTCACTTCCAATTAGACAGGAGATCTGTGGCACATGTCCCGCTGCAGCTGACACAGGGTGATGTCAGCGACAGAGAAGGAGTCCTGTCATGTCCTGGAGCTTTCAAACACTTTCTTGGTGTGTGTGCGTGTGTGTACATATGCAACAAAAGTCACCGGGCTGCATTCAGTCAGTGCGGCGGGCCCTCCGCTGACAGAAAGAGGAAAAAAGGGGCAATAAAAAGTAATGGCACAAGATGCATTTATGTGTTTTTGATGGGAACTCGAGGGAAAGTCTCGGGAAAGAAGATGATGGACTCATCTTCTCAGTGAGGCTTTGACATTCTGTAGAGGGACGCTGGAAATAGTCTCCGGGTTGATGGATGGGTGGAGAGGGATTACCCGCCAGACTCATCTCCTACCCGCTGTCTGGCTCCGACTCCTGGAAACAGATACAAAGACACAGAGTGTGAAAAGACGGGGGCGACTCGCGGGCAGAGCACGATGCCGAACCCCCGGTTCACATTTGGCCTAATATCCAGATTAACTTCAAAAGAATTCCACGATAATCCCTGGTTTATTAGGGGACACCTGCAACGAGCGCAGGCGCCATCGCACCTGCAGGACTCTGCGCTTCCCTCGGATGCTGCAACCTTGAGGTCTTTTTCCATCGCCCCTCCCTCCTCTCTCCGCCATCGGCGCTAAAGCTTGAGCCCCCACGGACCACCCCACTGCTAGCACAGCTAAAGAAATTGTTCTCCCTGCATCATTAAACACTTTGAATTAACTTGGGTGGAATTTAATTATGTCACACATGAAGCTCCCCCACTCGGAGCTCTTAAAAGCAATATAGTAGCTTATGTGCTTGGAGGTTCACTTTTAGATACATTATTCAAGGCAGTCGGCTGTATCAGCCAGCAACTGGACTTTAAATGGATGCTGCGGATGTGCTAATCAGGACGGACCTTTTGAATTCTGATTTCTGGCATTAATACCCCGAGAGGGGCTAATAATCTCATGTGAGCGGAGAGGTTCTGCTCAACCCAGGCGCTCTTTTAAGATCTCCGCTGCACTCTTTTTTTTTTTTTTTTAAAAAGCCACTTCTGATTCGGGAACTACTTTGACTGCTCATGTTTGAAGCACCTGCCGTGTCTTCCCAAATATTTCAACACAGGAAATACCAAAATAGCTCCGTAGTTCTACTCCGTAATTGCCGCTCGTTATTATCGCTTTACTCCATTTTGCACACGACGAGCCGGTGTGATGTCGATGAATCCTAAGCGAAACCCTAAGGGCTACGCTAACAGCTTCGACACGTCGAAGCGAAATAGCAAAACGAGGGGGGGGGAAACCTGAAGCAGTGTTATTATAGTCTGCCTTTTGCAAACGCCGCGTAGATTTCGGAATTAAACCTTTTTTTTATGCAAAGACTTCCCTTTGTCAAAGAATCCAATGGAGCCATGGGGGCGCAGACCTCCCCCCCTGCATCACCTTGGATGCGAGCTGATGGACAGATTCATTTACAGCAGGTCTCTGAGATTGCCCACTAATTTAGCAGCGCTATAGGAGTGTTCACGTGGAAGCAGCACAGTGGATCCAAGCTAATGAAGCGTTGGAAATCCACACTGTGCCCATTTCTTTCCTCATCTGCACTGAAACACGAGGGGCATATTTCATTCTCCCCGTCGGTCACTTCCTTCCATTCTTTCCTCGCCTTTTTTTTTTCATTTCCGTACTCTTCTAGCAGGTCTGTTGCTTTCTGAGATGTGAAAACAAACAAACACTTACTACACTACACTTTTGACGACCTTGGGCCTGGATTATGACGGATGAGGAAGCTACGAATGTTTCTTCATGAACCAGAGGAATTATGAACAATGATGGAATAGTATTACTCTATAGATTGAGAGTATTGTATTTATATTTTAGCAACTTGAGGGAACTACAAACTTCTTTAAGAAGATGCACGACACAAATGTCGTCCTGTCTCTGTCCCATGTCCACCGCAGAATCGTCTTAGTCATTCATATTTAAAGTAAAAAGCCGTGTGCAAAAACAGACTCAAATTTAATAATGCTTTTAAAAGCCCTTTTTAATGAAGTTGTAATTACTTTTATTAATAATCCCTTCGTTTGAAGCAAAGCCTTCGGCCCAGGCGTTGGTGTTCCATTATTTAGAACCACCCATTCTGAATCAAAGTCCAGTCCAGTTTAGCCGTGTAACCTTCAGGCTGGTGATTCAAAACGACCAAGTCCACCTGCAGAAACACGCGGTCGAAAAATCCCAGGTAAATAAATTCCCGGGAATAAAGATTTCCTGGAAATGTCGGTGGAAAAGGGTCTTATTCTGAATCATCCTTCGGTATGTTTCCTTCCGATTTCACCTAATCCGTGAGAAAGTTATTTGGAGATCAGCGCGGCGGTGAGGGCCTCGGTGCAGGAGGAGGGCTGCGCGGGACGGAGAAGACGACTCCGCGCAGCCATCTGCCTCTCTAATGACTCACAAAGGTCGCAACATAGCGATGATGGCCCTGAGTGATGCGGTAATCCCGCCGCCCTTCGCCACAGCCCCCCCTCCACTCCATCCCAGTAACAATGAGACGGAGTGCAGCGTCTGACAGGTCATTCCGTTACCTCTCCGTGGTTCTTCCACAGCAGCAGCATGCAGCACCCTCCTGAAGTCTTTCACCTTTATCAGCTTTTCTTTTAACAGCTACGGTACCGCACCCTCGACCTCCAAATGCAGCCCGCAGCCCCCCTGGTGTTAATTATAAAACACCCCCCCCACCCCCGAGCACAGGTGAGACGTGGAAGTGCATTAATCACGATCCCTCACTTCACTCTGAAGGAGCATCTGAAGAGGCTCTGGTGGGGAACTGAGAAGCCTACGTGCTTCCAGAATTACCAGGAGGGAAGCAAGTGGGGGAGAGCAGCTCCCTCTGTTTTCGGTTTTCCAAGTTGTTATTTACCCAACTGTGTTCCCACCTCTATTAAAGAAAACCTGACCCCTGTGTTCTGGCGTCTAAACTGCTGGATTGTTTACAGCATTACGCCGGTCCTGATGATCATGGCACCTCTGAGAAATTCTGCAACTTAACACAGCCGGTCGGGGCGGAGGACCGTGCCGCCGCTGCAGTGGGGGGGTTTCAGCCGCAGTGACTCGGAGTGGCCGCTATCACCGAACAGCCTCGTGGCGTCTTCTCTCTTCATGGCTTCATCCAGTTTCCTTGTGTTGTTGACTGTTTATGCACATCAGCAACGTGAGGTCAGTTTGGTGGCCTGTTAAGCCTTGAATGCATTTGTTAACCTGCTTCAGCTGCAGGAACACTGACTCACGCAGGTTCTAGGTGTTCCAAAAGCAGCGTTTAACCATAATTATTGATTATTGATAAGTATTTGCTGTCACATTTCTGACAGAGACCAAGATGACGTCACTGTTAGCCCGACAGCGTCAGCCCTATTTTACCTTCTAGACGCTACTTTTCCGTCAATGCAGAGGCCTCGAGCCTCGATCCTTTCGGTCTGCCAAAATCTGCAGATGGAGCCGTGCAAATACAGTGTGAAGGTGAGTGCAGCCCTCGTGACTGCGCTGAGGGGAGCTGAGAGATGGCTGCAGGACTCGGGCTGACATGTTTATGTCCGTGAACTTGCACTTAACCTCATTTCAATGCCTACTTTAGCTCATCACGGGCGTGAGCAGAGGTCAGTGCTTCATAGTGACAGCACAATCACATTACACACATGCTTCACTCCATGTTTTCTCATATACAAAATCGTATTTACAAATGACACCTCGCTGATGCCACGAATAATGGCAGTCAGAGGCAATTGTATTGTACGCACATAAATCACGTAGGCCGGGTAAACAGTCGAGAATACATCCTTGTTACCCGCATGCCACAAGTCTAATTTCTCCAGCAGTGGATGGATTCCTCAGCACCATCATGCGTTCAAAGCTACACAGTCAACTCATCTCGCCATTCAGTAAACAGTATGTTTATCACGCCCTCGTGACAGCGGGGGACTGCTCGGCGTTTAGCTCGGTGCCATCTGTAAATTCTCCGCCACTGAACATTGTCTTTGATAGCTTGCCTTTGTCAACTGCGAGCTGGGACTCTTTTAAAACTGCCAGATCTTCTTCAGCCGACAAGACTAACAGTAATTAAGGCTTAAGAGCTATTATTTTGCTCTTCCCGTGGAAGAAAAATCGTAGATGTTCAGAGCGGACGAGTCAGATTAAATAAGAGAAACAGCAGCGGCCCTCTTTAATTTGGTGACCGCTGGCAAAGAGTGTTTTGTTTCTCCGGGCTGGATAGGTACGGAGCGGAATGGTAAGGGAGCGAAGGACAGGGAGAGGGCTGGGGTTAGCGATGATGCTAACGGTGTGTGACAAAGACTGTGACCTGGCGGCCAGGCCCAAAGCAAACTTCACCATCGCCACGGTGCTCTCATCTGGCCTCACGAACGGAGCCGCGTGGCTCCATTGCGTGACACCTGCTGCTGGGGCACAGGTGCGTTTGGTGGCATCTGCATGTTTACTGGCGTTACTGGCTATCGTTGATGTGGCACCACGGTGCCGGATTCAGATTATGACGGGGTTCCATCATTACAATATGTGTGATACCCACATTTTTTGGGTACCAGAGTCTTAGAAAATGCAGATGCTCCTGAGATTATTACGTTTCCCTCTTTGTTGTGAATCCATTTCTGCTCGTCATCTATAAATTCCCACCCTATCGTCACGGAGAGGCCGTTGCCTGTGCTCGTGCGTGCGTTTTACTTAGTGTGCGTGTGGTTTTCAGCGTTGCCACGCCGCTCATCTTGCACTCGGCTTCTCATCTGCATTATGAGTTTATCTATGGTAGTTAATTGAGCCCAGAGGCAGTTGGTTTCAATGAAGGCTCCTGTGTTTTTCTGGCAAAACTAGGAGAGAAAGAGCTCTCTGGAGAAGGCGGCTCATTGTCGAGAGGCAAACGGAGCAGAACTCCTGCCGTGTTCATTAGCTGCCATTGATCAGCGATTCAGCTGCTCTGAAACTCCTACTCCTACACACATATCGCCACTTCCATGTCCTAAAATTAATACAAATGCAAGAAAGTGGAGCCAACGCAGCACTTTTCTCGTTAGAATATTTCTTTCGTGCCGCTATTTTGATGCGAATGGATGTCTGCCAAGGTTTTCGGCGGTGTGCAGGGATTGCTATGCAGCACATTTGTCCATTCCAGTTTGCTGATATCAATACCAGCTGCTATTTTCTGTTATTGGCTTCCCTCAGAGGCTATCATCGCTGCAGCCCATTCCATCACAGGAGATGTAGTGTAGAATGAAGCTGCAAGGTATAAAATGGCAGATAAATTGCCGAGACAAAAGCATAAATAATGCAGTGATCAGAGGTACTGGAACCGTGAGCTCCTCTTCGAAACAACTCCTGGGAGAGAGTCCAGCGTAAGTGCCCTGTCTGACATCATCACCGTCCCCCAGGTCTCACCTGCCACGTACACAAGGCAACAATCTGAGCTATTCTACAGTCTCTGGCCTACTGAGCCTCCTGCTTTGGAGTCATTACTAAAACTACCCCATCACAATATTTTACATGACAATCAGTTCAGATTCCTTTTTATATTTCACCCAATTCGGACGCCCCACCGCCTCTCCCCCACAAACAACGATGCCTTTTTAAAAACCAGAACGAGTGGATATGTTGGGCAGGATCAAATTAATATTTCACAACTCTGCTGAACAAGCAGAGAAAAGGGCCATTACGTGACACTAATTGCACCTATGGGGACAATCCATGCTCAAAAAGAAACCGGCCCCCTCATTTTTATTTACGGACAGGTCACGTCGATGACCGAGCCGCACCATCTGAGCTTTGCTTTGCTCCTGTCGTTAAGCATTTTTTTGGCCTCCCATTTGGACCATCTTCATCTAAGCCTGGGTCAAGAGCCTGAATGACCTTTCATTAACACACATATAAAATATGTTTTAAAAAATGTAGAATAGACATGAAGGTTGGAGGTGTTGGTGAGTTACAGCTGGGTGGTTTGAACCAGCATTATTTAGAACAAAGCAGATAATCAGTTGACCTGCTCTTCAAGTCTCATAATTCATCTTTGCATTAGCTTTGGCACTTGGGTCTGCAAACAGTGCAGACGAGTGTGGATTTATGGCTCCTGACGTAGGAGGCATTCGCACTGCGAAGAGAATCGAGAGGAGGAGATATTCTATAACCAGCAATTTGACTTAAATGAATAGGCGACTGTAGAACCCTACTGCTCCATCAGCTGTAATCCCAGGTTCAGAAATATTAATCTGTCAAACGAATCAATACCCACGAGAACACTAGTACACCTGAGCTGCTGAACATGGTGGCAAAGCAGCAGGCACACGCTAAAACATGTCCTGCGGATGCACATTTACTGTGTGTAAGGATGCTAGTAATGAAGCAATAAAAGTCTGGGTAGATAAACACCGGTCACAAATGAAGGCACGCGTCGATAAGGCAAAGGTTTATGAAAACAAAGCGCCGCCTGACTTTGAAAATGACTTAATTAAATGAAATGGCTGGACATGCCACGCTCTGCATAGATGCGCTAATCGATACCAAAGCTGCCACACAAATATTAGAATAATTGATCCGGGATGATTCAGCAGCGGGGAGGTCCAGGGGCTTCCACCGTATCACAAATACCATTAGCAGCCTCGGTGAAGGTCAGTGGATGTTACAGTAATGACAAATGCCCCCTCTTTCACTCCTAATGGCCAGATTTTATTTTGGCTACTTACAGATAATTACTTTTCTGCACCCTCTATCATTCGGGAGCAGCTCTGCACAATGCACCTTTATGGCGGTGACCAATCAGGGCACGCTAAAGACAAGCTTCAACTGCCCTGCCTTATAATAAAATGGTATTCAGGCTAAAAGGTACGGGGAATTAACTGTGGCTCATATACAGCGGGAGGTCTCAACTGGAACTGCTTTATTTTTATCTTCTTTGCAGCAAACCAGGAAGTGCAGAAAAGAACTGCTGATGATTCTGCAGTTCCCATGGAACTCCATATGGACGGAACGGAATACTACTAATAATATAATAAGTAACTCTAAATATCAGGATTGCAATTGGCCAACTACAACGCGGCACTTTCCTGAAAATAGCCAGACTCTTTCCGGGCCTACAGAGGTCCATATGCTGTACCCAGAGAGGGACACGCTGCCTGATGCAAGTGGGCCACGGTTGAGCAAACAGGGGGTCGCTGAAGAGACTGTCCTATTTCTCTTCCCAAGGGTCACTATCTGCTAACACTATCTGCAGCGCCTGCCTACCACTGTATTAGTGTCGCAGTCCCTGTCAGACTCTTGTTACAGGAAAGGAAGCAATGGATGATGATCCTCATTCAAAACAGACATTAGGGTTAGGCTTCGGAACGTTGCTAAATCCATCAGTGCTTTAAACTGCACAGTTGACTCAGTTGACCTTCTGTCACTGACCCAGCATAAAAACACAGAAGGGGAAATTAATTTATTTCATTTAATGTCTGACTATAATCGGCACTGTGTAACACTTCAGCTTGTTAGTGCTGGAGGTTTTCCCACTTTCACTTCACCAATTAAACAAGCAACAGTATCTTGATGTCAAAGGGGAAAAAAGATTCTCCTCAGACTAACAGAATAAGATTTAAATTGTGTATAATGAGCAAAAAGCAATACACACCATCAGATATACAAGTTTTTCACAACAGCTGCGCTGCAGGACAAAGAGAGCTGAAAGCCTGGTCGCAATGTGGAACGAAGATGAACAAAGTCTGCACCGCATCGCTTTTAAACCACACAGTTTTTGATGGAACAGATTATGCATGGCCCCCAGCTCCTGTGTTTGCCAACAATTTGTTGCGTCAGGATGTGACCCTGCATCGCCTGAAATCAAAATGTCAAGACTTGTCATATTCCTGGCTGCTGAATTAATGCGGCCGAGCCTCATTATGGCAGCACTTACCCGTAACCTCAAGAGACACTGTGTCCTCTAGAGCATTAGTGCTAACAACACCAGGCAATTGTGACAAAGGGGGGGGGGGAAAGGTGTGACATCTGAGCAATACCTAAACATACACACACACACACACACACACTCACCTTTATCTCCCTTCCTTTAGCTCTGCAGCAGTGTCATGGCTAGAAGAAAACAGGAGAAACACACAAGATTGAACATTTAACATCAAAACACTGTCATTTAAAACCTCTGTGAGCAAACAGTGCAAAGTGGTCACGTCAACACAGTGAAGATGATGCGAGCACCATCATTACGGGCTCTGTGTCTGTCCATCCCCTCCTTCTCCTCCAGTGCTCCAGCTCTGTGCACCACCAACCTCGCCATGGCTAACAGGAAGCAGAGGGCACAGCGCTTTATTTAATTAGTCACAGCAGCTGAGTGCTCATGTGGAACCAAACAGGGGAGGCAGATCTGGGGAAGTGAGATGGATAGGCACTCTGGGCCTTGCCTATGTTGTCAGAGGAGCATAGATTACATGACAGAGGGGGTAATGTAGGGTGGGGGGGTGGCAGGAGGATATAAATGTCTGTACAGGGGGATTCATTCCTGGGAAAGGATTGCCTTCACTCCCAAACTCCTCTTGTGGAAGCACATTTTACGCTGTTATTCTGTTGGATATGCAAAGCAGCCTGCACGGTGATGCACAGCACTGTCGTCATTAGCTGACAACGGTCATTATTCCAAATGATTTAGGATCTGCTACTTTTACGCTCTTCCGACAACGATCGGACGGCCTCTCCCTCGTAACCTGTGCGGCAGAGGTTAGCAATGTAGCTCAGCGCGCGGCGTTGCTCAAAAGAACACAGCGTCCACAGGAGATGTGTGTATGTATAAGTAATCATCTCACTTATTTACTTGCAATACCAGCGTGTGATAAATGTGCAACTCCCCTCATTATTCAATGTTACACTAGTTGGCCTTTTAACATCGAATCGACATCACTAAGGGTTCACCCTTGAAGAAGGCTCAGTAGTAGACACCTAGTTTACAATTTGTTGCTGAACCAGCAAGGAATATGAGAGCGGAGCTTGAATAATGTGTGTGCAACTATTAAGCAATGGTGTGCAGGGAGCTTATTTAATTAGTGCTCTTGAAGTTATCCAGTGACCCACATCTGATAATGAAGGCAACATGAATGTTCTATTTACATATCTTTAGTCTTGTGTAACGGTTGGGAGTGCCCAGCAGACGCAAATGTGATGCCAGTGAAACGAGAGGACATGTCAAGCCAAGCTGCCTGTGGCCGCCTTCCAAGGCCTTCTCGATTCAAACTGTAGCTATGTGGAACGGATTGTGACCCGCAGCTTTGTCAAAGTAGGTTATATGAATACCGAATGGAACTTTTTAATAAGCCCGGTAATGCTGTGCGCGCATTGTGTGTCATTTGAACGACACATTTCACGGCCTCTGCACCCGCTGGATGAGTTAGTGCTGGTGAATTTAGGTTGGTGGAATCCAGTTCTCGTATGATCCAGCCGTTGATTAATCATTTGATTGACTGGTGTGACGCCGCCAACCTGGGATCATTTATGTCATCTGTCACCAAGAAAGATTGGAGTTGAAAGTTCTTAAGGTCTTATGGATATCATTGTAAAAAAACCTGTTCTTTACAGGACAAAAACAAGTGGTTATTTCAAAGTTAAGACGTTTAACTAATATGATTTAATAATGCTACATGGCACAACTTGATTGGTTTGTAATAATAAATCCTACAATGCAGCTTAATTGCTATGTTCAAAATGATTGTACAGTCTAATTATATTTAATCATTTGTTATATTCTCAGAACACTCTGCCATCTTCCGTCGGTGAATCCATTCACTCGAGATGCTCCTCTCTGATTCCCATAAGAGGCATAATGTGGATATTATGTTTCTTGTATGTTGCGTTTTATTGCTATTGATGGAATGGGAGGGGAGGAGTAATCAGCCCAGAGGTGACTTTGGCCCAGCTGCAATTGTCCTTGTTTCTGTCTGTCTACTTAGGAGTCACCTTTATGCAGCCTCAGCCAGCCAGCCTCTCAAATCAACACATTTAGGATGATGAGCTGCCCAAGTTTGAGGTTTTAATATGATTTTAGTCGCTGTCATCCATCTTTCGGTGGTGACCTTGGCGTGAATGGGATGAGGAAGGTTGGGGCTTCCTTCTGTTTGCAGCGCCTTTTATTCAACCACCTTCCAGCGCTTCGGTTATTAAGGGCTAGTAAAAGTGTTTTGCAATCCCAGCTCCCTTTTCAGAGAAGGAGGCAAAATGTTACTTCCAACAACTCTTTGTCTTAAAAGAAGTGGGTCACTGAAGAACGCTGCCTTCCGGGGGCTTTGTTGCTAAGGCGCCACTTCTTGGAGTTTGGGATTTGAGCAAGGCGGGACTGTTGCTAACTAACCAAAGCCTGCTGCTGTTGTGTCACTACAGCCCCCCCCGCCCTAAGCACCGCATTATAGTTAGATTACTGAGCACAATTTCAGGCGGTGGGGCAGTGGTGGTGGGCAAAAGCAAGAATAATAAAGGCCGTAAATGTCCACATGTGGTTGCGCTGTAGATTGGTAGCGTGGTAGTGCGGTGCGATAATGTCACTTCTCATGCACGCACCGTGTTTCTGTGTGCGGGAGCAAATAAATCCAGTCTCAGCTCCAGTGTTTGTTAAACACTATTTGCTTCTTCTGTAAAGGCAACAAAGGGATCCTAACCTAGCGCAAATAAATGAGCCCCGGTCTTCAGTTATCACTGGTTATTGTTCAAATCAGGCAGGCTTTGAAAGGAGAGGCACGCTCTCCTTTGGACAGCTCATTAAGATAACACGCAAACGTGGCTCCCCCATCATCCTGGGTTTATTAAAGTGGGGGCTCATTTCTGCTCCTTTGTCTCAAGCAGGAACCCCTGCCTTTGTCAGCACAACTGGAGCCAGATGGCAAAACAAAGCGTTCTGCCTGGAGTGCTTACAGAGCGATCTCAAAAGGCAGAGCCATTAGCGTGACTTCACCGTTCCACCGCCCACAGCATCCACCTGGATGAACCAGGTGTACGGCCGATGACGACAGGCTGGCGGACTGAGCTCCATCTCTGAGATCTGCTCTTCTCGGCCCTGCCCCGACAGCCAACGCTGAACTATTAAGTGGCCCTGGTTATGGGATGGCCGACCCCACTCCTGGCAACAAAGATCTCTCTGAAACATTCATGAGCAAGGCACCGGCGAATAAAAGTCATTGTCCCCCTTTGCTCAGAGACTCTCCTTCAGCTCTCAGCTTATTAAAATCACATGGTATTAACTTTGGCGTTCACTGAAAGGCTAAATAATTCAATCAGACTAAAGAAGGAGTCAAATGAATAACTCTAATGACATTAACACTTGAGGGAGGACTGCTCAGGACTGTGAGAGGTAGCCACAGAGGCAGGCTATGCAGGAGAAACCTGCCCAGCTTCTAACACTGTAATTAGTTCTGGAGTCTTAAGGTCACACCTAAGCAAAATATCACATCTTTCTCATCACGGAGAAAGAAGCACCGCCGTTTCATTTTCGCCAGCTCTGGGGAAATTGGCGTACACACAGGGCATTTGGGTGCCAGGGAGGGCGGGATGCAGTAGCATTCATAGTTCCATAATATCCCATGAATGCCGAACTGGATGGGAATCTAAAGAGATTGGGAGCCAGGTCAAAGACACTTTCTGTCCGGTTCCTCGAGTCACTCCTGAATGGTGTTTGTGGCGTGAGAGTGTGCACGAACCTGCTGCACAACTGAGGGAGCCGTGTCACTGGGTGGGTCATATTGATGAGCCGCTCGTTATTATTCTCCTCAGGGTTTAGAGGTTTCTGTGTTGTGTCCGCTGATCAGGACACGCCTGCCAAATATCAGAATGTTGCCGTAACCACTGTGCACGCTGGCATGCAGAGAAGCATGACTTTAGCTTCTAGGCTTTATCAGGCAGGTCCACATTCATGTCGTCCACTGGAATATGTGAAATGTTAACCAACGTTTGTGTCCCCATCCAGGCCCCACCTCGTCTGTCGACTCAAAATTACTACATCTGAATGTCCTTTGCTCCCTGACCAGTTAAAAACCTTCAGCTCGCTTTGGTCATCGTAATCATTTTTAAGCACCTTCAATTTTGCACGACGCTCGTGGAACTTGTTACCATTGAATTTATAGACAACTTAGATTTCATTGTTTAAGCTGCAGCTTGGGGGGGGGGTCAAATGTAAAACAGCTTGCCAGGTTGCCTGCATCCTTAAACAAGTGCCTCCCTCTCTCTGGCTTAAACACCCACACACAGAGGAAGAGTTATGCCACTGGGCTGCTGCGCTGAATGGAGTCGACGCCTGGAGCTGGTCTCATTTCTCTCGCGCGCTCATGCTTCATCAGCCTTCATTCACACTTCAGTAAACAAACTTAACATTCAGTTACTTGTTTTTGGGTCGCGACCACCCCGCCACCTGGATGTGATTTTAGAGAAAACAAATTACACTGTGGGTGGTTTTTCTGTGCTCTTTGGCAATTTTTGGTCTTTAACATGACTGCTGAGATTAAGTGGATAACGTCATGTGCCGCTGTCTGTTTCTGCCTGTGTCCTCACAGCTTAAAAGGATTCTGAGGGTCATTTAAATTGGAATATCATCGGTTCCTCTCAGCTTTAGCTGCTGTGGAGTTTTGCAGCTAAAGCATTGAGCAGGCCTCTGCACATGTGCCACTGACCTGTCTTTGACTCCTCTTCTTCCAGTTCCTTGGCCTCTTCAGCTGTGGGGAGACAGAGAAGTCATTATCGGCGGTGGCCACGGCACAAAAGCAGGCGATGTCGTCCCTTCACCGCGTGCCTATGGTGAGCTGATCCTTCGCAGCTTAAAGGACAAGCAGTGGAGAGAGGGGTCCGCACAATGGTGTCCCTGCTATATCATACACACAGAGCCATACCCATCCTTAACCTCTTATCCAGCCCTTTCGCAAAGACGGTAATCACATTAGGCTTTAGCTGCTGGCTCTCTCAAAGGCCACTGCCAACAGTGAGCGATGGCAGCTCACTGATGGGCTGTCACACTTCACACATGGGGTACTACGTGCACACACAAAGACAAAAATAGCAAATTAAGAGTATTTAAGCAGCCGATTTGAATTCTGTGGTGCCGATAGTGCCGCAAATGAGGCTGAGACCCGCTGTTTGGTGTCTGACACATGAGATGAAATTGATAATTGAGCAAAATTAAATGCCACGGTGACTCAATTCATTTGTTTGTGATTGCTTGATTTTCCTTGACTTTTACTGCAGGAACTGTAATTCTCTGGGGAAATTAGGCATAAACTCCTTATTATTGCAGCAGGAGATCACGCTGAAATCTGTATTCCTTGAAATTCTTTTTTGCCAGACAATTATGATAAAGTATCAGGTCAATCCCTTTACGACACTGCGATGAATATATACTTTCTCCGCTTTTGGTGTAAATACGAGCTCTATTAGACTGACTATTGTCTAACTTAGGTGCACATTGTCCGTGTGGCCCTGTTAAAAAAAGGTGCACTTTGAAACACAAAAGTTAAAATGCTGGAATTGCGCCGCAACATCCTGTTTACCTTCATCTCTTTGTTCAACGGTTTCAGATCAACTCACCCACCACTGTGGCAGCAGTGGGAATGTCTTGGGGGGGAACTGCTTTGATAGCAGAGTTCATTTAAAGGAACCTTAAAGTCTGTGTGAAGACGGGGGCATGCAGAGGGCAGGGAGTGAAAACTTGCAATTTCATCCCCCTATTGGCTATATTTGAAAGGTGTGTGTGTGTGTGTGTGTGTGTGTGTGTGTGTGTGTGTGTGTGTGTGTGCGTGTGTGTGTCTCTGCAAGGTGGACAAAGCAGGCAGTAAGACTGTAAAAGTGCCGATACGCCTGCATAGCAGCGATGCACCACTGCTGCCTTAATCTCTTCCAGCACTGCTGTGAATTCATGAGCATTTGTAAGCAAAAGCAAATGGTCCCAGTTAGTAAACCTACAGTACTATAAAAACGCTAATTAGTTGGCCTAATTAATTTATTCTTGCACCCTGGAAGCAGCCGGGCCTTCTTCTCTGTGCATATTAAGGCACCAGGCTTAAAGACAGGCTTACATATTAACTGCAGCAGGATTTATTTTCAACAGCTGATGAGAGAATTGGACGTGTTTTAAATAAGAAAAGTGTCTTTAGGGTCGTTTTCATTTCCTCTGCACTCTGACAGAAAGTGATATATGCTGTAAGTGTGTGTGGCAGGGATTTCATGTGCACACAGACTCAACAAAGCCTCTAGTTCAGGCCAACCTGAGGGTTGACCTCTTTTTAACATCCCCATCTGTGTGCTGAAAAACCCCCTTGGGAAAACACTGATTCCCTCATGACTTTCATCCCTCACACAGAGGAGATCCGTTCCCGGTCACCTACACATGATCTCCAAACACACTTCTGATTAAATCGCACACTTATTTAAATGTAAAATAAGCTTTGAGGGAAAGGAGGCGGCTCAGGATAGGTGGCTGAAAGCATTAGACAGGGTACACAGCTGTAATGTAAGGATGTAAGACAGAAGAAATAGGAAACTGAGCTTTACACGCAGCTGCTGTGCCACAACCTGTTCTAGAACACGTTCAGTTTCTCCACACACCTTATGAGAGAAACTAGAAATGACTCCTTTCCCCTCTAATACTGACCGCTCCCCTTTCACCACCCAGACACGGCAAGAAGAGAGTCAACTTCTATCTGGACATACCTGGGAAAGGCATTAAAAGATAAGACAACCACAATTAGGTTGCTCTTTCCTGCTTCTTGCTGCCCTTGCAGCTGTGTATGTGCATAGCAATCCTGTTTTTAAGCCTCTCCATGTCTGTATTCATAAAATATCATCCTATCAGCAACGTACGAGCCCGTGCGACATACGAATAATTCAGCGTTCTCATTTCTCCACCTTTGTGTTTGTAAAACACGCGAGACTGCGGAGACGTCGCCGGGAAGAGACGAGAAAAAGTCTTAACATTTAGATAGAGGTGGATGACCACACAATCAATCTCACCTTCGATGTCAAGGCTGCAAACATAACCCTCCATCCAATCCGCTGTAAGAAAAGCCCCACAGCCAACGGAACCTTTTTGCCCACGGGGGGACCTGCATTATATTCTTCTTTTTCAATTTTACTTGATTTTTTTATGTTCCATGGAGCTATTTACTCTTTTCTCTGCATCTGTCTCACTTCCATATTTATTTTCAAACCTCTGGGCCCTTGGTGCAGACACTGGCTGACCTTTATTTAAATGTCTCCTTCACTCTGGGCAGCTGTCATTACAGCAGTGATAGTAGCTCTGCACTGTCTATCTCATTTCTGAACTTTTTTCCTTCGCACTTGCGGGGATCCTTAGCAATTTTGCACAGCTAATTATTGGACCCGCGTAATGACGCTCTTCTTGGTGGACAATATGTGTCCCACCATCACAGACCCCGCCTATGAGCATGAAGCAGACATCCTGTCGGAATCCTTGAAGCTCCTGGAGCAATTTCTATCCCGACTAACGCCTCTCGTTCTCATTGTGGCGGCCGTAGTTCGGGACAATATGTGGCTATTATGCAGCTCATCTCATGCCGCACCAACTGAAGACTGAAGAAAATGTCCACTTAGTACGCCCAAAACAGAAATAAATGCAGTTATGTTTAGATCACTAATAGCTCTAAGGCTGCAAATGTTGAGATGAACATTTTTGTTATAATACAGGCCGAATGCACCCTTTTATGGAACTCTGAGGATGGAATCCATTTTTCTACCATTGCCAATGAACTTACTGCCTTCCTTCTGAGAAAATGGTGGTGAGTCACCCCCGTTCGCTTTACCTTCTCTTCTGGCCTCCTCGCAGCTCTCCTTGATCTTCCTGCGGCAGACAGCAGCCAGGGCAATGAGCAACACGAACAGGCACACGGCCAGGCCAACTGTTACCCACAGAGCCACTGGGGGGAATGTAACGTTTTGACCTGAAGAGAATGGAGGAGAGAGAGAAGGCAGAGCCTCATTATTCACTCTCGCACAGCTAAAACAGGATGCACGACTGTCACTGCTGTATCCATCACCATTTATTCCACCACGTGGGACCCTTGATTGTCCACTGTGCACGACAGACCCGACGATTAGCATCACCTCACTCACTGCTGCAGCATCTTATCTGCATTGGGTTTGACGTTCAGAGCTTTCAGAAGAAACAGAACCTTTTCTTTGTGCATTTCACTGGCATCTAGTTAAATCACTTATGTCTTTAAATTGTGCCCAGATGGCAGATAGCTCACCAGTCATGCAGGGCTGTGTTGTCATATCACTCAAGCAGCACTGGCGCAGATTTACGAGGATGTTGGCACCAACTGTCCATCCCCATTCCTTCTGCTACTCATTGCTCATTTGTCATCATTTCTGATGCATTTAATACTGCAATTATCACTTAAATCTGGATTGATATTGCAACGCATTCTACCAACAAGAGACAAAAAGATCTGCTACAAGTTTGACGTACAGTCATAACATGGATGTTTTTTACAGCAGTATAATTAATTAAGAATAATTCATTCTGATCATTATATTTATATGATAGTTAGCAGCATTGTCTCTGCAAACTTTAACCCGATGAAGAGAAATAAAACCAGTCAGCAGGACAAAGACAACGTGTCAAAAACAAGAAAGACATTTCCCCGGAGTATACAAGTGGACAAAGGGGAGAAGAAGAGAAAACAGCAGATCCGCTAAATAGCTGTGTGTCTGGCGCAAGCTCAAACAGGCCCCTTTCAGAGAGCGCCCACTCTGGGCAGATAATAGCAATAATAGAAAAACAGAAAAAAGAAAGACTGGCACTGCAATGCCAGTGGAAAGATGAAGCATCTGTAAGGATTTGGCCTCGGCCGTGAAGCTAAACAAACCGGCCACAATGCCGACTGGCCAAGATGGAGGGTAGAGAGGAGGGGGGGGGGCGCTCAGGAGCCACTCAGTCAGCCAGTTAGTCAAACTGTTAAAGGCCACATAAGGACAAAGTTTACGTTGTGTTTTGAAATAGCGTCTCCAGAAATTACAATTCCAGATTTAACTGTGACATAAACTTCTAAATGTTACATTAAAAAGCATAGATGGATGGATGGATGGATGGATGGATGGATGGATGGATGGATGGATGGATAGATAGATAGATAGATAGATAGATAGATAGATAGATAGATAGATAGATAGATAGATAGATAGATAGATAGATAGATAGATAGATATGAAATATCAATACGTTTCACAGTACTTGAGACACTGTAAAGACCATGGAAGTGCTACAGCGACGGGGGATAAACAACCAAATGTCACAGAAGAGGGAGAAAATCTGGAAAGTCAATCTTGTCATTTTGATGAAGCTGCAGATGCCTCCCCAGGCTAGTCATGAGTGATGATGCTCTGGCTTTATGTCCACACAGCCCTGCACTCTGTTATATTTAAGGAATGACCAACTGAGGGCCACTTTTTATCATTATCAGAAGAAAAACTAAACACGCATAAAAGAAGGCATGACGACAGAAATGTCCACGTAAAGTAGCGAACATGTGGAGCTCTCCGTGACGAGTGAAGGAGCCGTTATGCTCTTTCTTCCTGCTCTCTTTTCTCATTCTCACACCTACCCACCATGCGCTCCCTCCCGCAAGGCAGCCTGATAAAGACAAATGCCATAGTCAGCTATCATTGCTAGGCTGGGGCCCACAGGGCTGCAGGATCATATTTTTCTTTTTCTCCTGTTTGATGATGTGATTTTGTTTTCTTCAGAAATAGATTTGTTTCTAATGGCTCTGTTTACCTATCCTCTCTGTCCCTTCTCCTCTTCCCCCTGTGCAAAGGTAAAGACTGCACTGTCACATCTAGATAGATAGATAGATAGATAGATAGATAGATAGATAGATAGATAGATAGATAGATAGATAGATAGATAGATAGATAGATAGATAGATAGATAGACAGATAGATGTAGCTCTTACACTGCTTCACCATAGGTGTGTATCATAGCAGGCCTCTGCCAAGGTAAAAATAGATATTTAATGGGGACAACCAAGAGTATGATTAAAAAGAACCCCTCCATATGGCACCGCTAGCACAGAGCGCATCACCGGTGAGAAATGAGGCTCCCTTAGTCACTTGAGAACACTACAGGTCACTGGCAAGGGGCCAGCATGAATATTGTTTGGGCTCTAGTCAACGTGAGAGCCACGATTTTCAGGCATTTCGCAGGCCCGGGTGTTTTCTATCCGGCACCTTTAGGGGAATAAAGTGCTCCTAAGACTCGCTTTCCTGTCATCTTGGTTCTGCAGAGCAAAGACAGTGCAGATCAAAGCAGCTTTCTCTCCAACTGTCAGCCCAGTTTTACCTGCCTAGAAGAAACCTAGCTTCTTAAGCTGTGACCAAAGGAGATTAATGTCCCTTGACAGAAGGATGGCTTGAGGCTAAATAGAGCCTCAAGGCTCATTGTAGACAAGCCGGAGGGATGAGGCAGAAGGAGAGGAAGTGTCATTTAGGTTTCCTTTCATTGTCAGGATGAACACCCTGGCCTCGTTCCTGATTGCGAAAATAAAGGGCGGGCAGTGGCGAGATATGTAGAGGAGTCGCGCTGATCACAGAAGACCGATGTAGACCAGGAGCCAGCCCAGGGACAGAGCGGCAGCAGGGCTCATCTATGCTGGAGGGTCCATATAGCCCTGGAGACTACAGAGGCACAGCCGGTTCCAACACTGGGAAGAAGGTTATATATCTCTCCAAAAATGAGTCGCATGGCAGAGATGGCGACATCCATCCAGACAATATAGCAAAGCAGGGAAACAGTGAGTGAAGGAGACGTATAAGTCACCCAGACAAACACAACCCCCGCTCCCCATCACATTCAAATGACTCTGGGATTGACTGAGGCATACCACAGCACCTCCAGGAAATCAAATATGCTCTCTGACATTTGTAATTTAACCGTCTTTATTCCGTTTCGAGGTAGAAACACCAACCTCACACGGAGGAGGCAGAAATAATAACAGCGGCGCTAATAGAAAGGAGATGGCCTTGGTGTCGCAGGACGTGGATTAGCCAAAATGAAAAACATGGGCATGAATATCGGTATTGCATTGAAAGACCGACTCGGAATTTGTTTCAATCAGCGGACTTTATTATCAATCTGGAAGGTGTTGATCACAACCTGCGCACACTTCTAGCTTCGGAAAGCGGATGGCCGCGCAGGCACATCAGCTGTTCTTGCAATATTTCTCAATAAAAGCTAACACCAACCCAGGGAATGGAAAACCTCCCTTGTAGAGGTAAAATCTGGCAAACTGAGATGGATGGTTACGGGTTTTTGTCCTCACAGCATCTGTGCTCTCAGCTTTATTTTTTTTTCTCGAGCCTCCTTTTGCATTTCAATAAACTGCTTTTAAGCAAGATGCTGCCTTGTGGTCTTATTGGCATGCAGGAAGGTGACATGCTCATCTCTTGGATGGCCCAGCTACAATTTACTTACACAATTTGCCTGACATTATTGCCCTTCCCTTGACGCCACGGGCCCGTGGCAAACAGGAGAGTGTGTGATGTGCAGAACTGCACATTAAAACAGAGTAATGGCTCTGCATTTATAGGAATAAAGTTCCTAACGGCCCTCTTTTTACTCAGCAGGAGAACTATAAAAAGCCATCTGCTGGTGATGGGGGAAAAGAGAGCAGCAAATAGAGGTAAAAAAAGTCTTTGAAGGTTGTGGGGAAGGAAAAAAAAGACGTGACTGAATGAGTTAGCATAAAAAAGCTGCCGCACAGATGAGTTTGCAGCTTCCGTGCAGGACGGTAAACACAGTGTTTTCTCCAATGTTAAATTAAGAGAGGTTAGGGCTCAGGCTACCAGGTCAATATGGGATGTGAACTGAAAGGCTACCAATGTCTACAAATACTAACAAGCAGACTTGTGGGAGAAACCAGGGGAGGAATTTCAGCGGGAACGCAGAATGTGGAGGAAAACCTGCGGCTACTCTACCTTCTTTGGTGGGAAACTGAAGGCGGCTTTATAAATCATGAGAAGGGAGCACTGGGACCACCTCTGTTTGGATGGTGGAATGATGATGGGTTCTCTGGACTCGCTCCTCACACCCGATAACCAGTAAAGACTTACACTACTGACACCCCCCCCCCTTCACTTCTGAGGTGTGAAATCTGCTTTCTAATGTAGTCCTCCGACTTCCTGTTGAGTTGGCTTTGCAGAAATCTGTGCAAGACTTGACCAATTTCCCCATTCTATATGCTACATTGTATTGAAATGTACAGATTCATGCTGGGGGCCGTCATATTTTCCCCAAAGTTGTTATTGTGATAAAACCGATGAGTTTTTGTGCAAACGCACCCATGGGGGGCGAAAGGTGGGAGGTGGGCCGCCAGAACATAGCAGGAGATGATTCCACTGGCGACGGAGATGTGCCAGGGGCAAGGTGAGAGTGGATTTGCTCAACTTTACGAGGTAAGCCCTTACCCAGCAGACTGGCTAATTAACTCAATATAGAGCTCGGAGCACACTGCATGGTTGTCATGTTAGCAAAGCAGAGGCCGTGTTACCAGCAGAAAGGGCGTGAGAATTTGTAATGGCATATAAACAATGGCCCGGGGTACAGGTGGGCAGTCGCGCCACAATAAACTCCATACCAGGGGAGGCGGGCGCCCCGGTGTGCATTTGGCAACATCATTTGTTCTCCCGGAGAATGGATTTTAAATGTCATGTCAAAGTGCGCGGCCGGCATCGGCTCGCTGCATGTTAACCAGCGCGCACGTGCACCCCCCCCACTTCACACTGAAACAAATGCACATTTGCATGCGAAGAAAAGGGCACGTGAAGAAATCGAGTCAGAAAGCTAAATGGAGACAGGCGCCGACGCAGGAAAACACGCCAGCGAGCGTGAGGGATGTTTGAAAATGGGCTCCAGCTCTGACAGCGGCGACGGCGCGGGACGTGCACAATGCGAGCGCGGTTGTTGAAGCCACTCTTAGTGATAAGAGAAGTCAGCTGTGGAAGGACACTACAGAAAAGGGCTGACTGGCACTCTCAGAATATTCTATTCGGAGGAAAAGTCCCGAAACACGGACGCGTACCCAGCATTCAAAGGGACAGAGATTTAGTCAATGTTATACACCTTTACAATTCAACAAGCTGCGGCTGTTGCTGAGAAGGACACACTCTTCTCTTCCAAAATTGTGTGGGCTGCCTCGCCATTGGTCTGTGGTCCTCATCTCAATCCCGCCAGGCTAGCTGCCTCTCAGCATCGCCCATTCCGTGTTCTTCCCATCCCCGCCCGGACCTCAATTAAAAACTCTTCTGGTCGCGAGTAGCTGACAGTGAAGAGTGATGTGTGGAAGTGATGGAGCCTGTGAGTGCGGTATTAAGATGTTGGAGGAAGAGCGGACTATTGATTTCTTTTCGTTTCTCCTTGCTTTGCTGGCCGTCTTTACAGCCGGAACTCAAAGCCGTTTTGTGTTATTAATTAGCTTTAAAATGAGAGCTGCCTGGTTGGTTCTGGGAGTGAAATCACTACTGGCACCCATCAGTGGCAGAACAGGGGAGAACAGGTAGCTGATAATGAGGAGAAGGAGACAAACTCGAAGCGGAGTGACAACTACAAGCAGGGATGAAAACTCAGCCGAGCCATTTAGAACAAAGTTTACACACTTGTTGTCAGGTCTCATTCGCTGCTACGCTGCTGAAGTAGGACTGATGAGACGGGTGAGCTTGGCGTCACACTGCTGATCCACCCAAGACCCAGAGGATGGTCTTACATATATGATTCAAGGCTATCTTTAATGACCACAGATGAATAATGAGTCTCATTGTTCAACTGGTCTAGTTAATGCTAATCTGCTTCTGTTTAAAGTCATCGGACAGAAGTTACCTCCAAAAAGTCCTCCTCGGTAGCCCAAAATACAGCTGTCCAGAATTACAAACTTAGGGGACGTTTGGGTCCAAAGCGGAGGGGCCAAAAGTAGATTTCAAGAAGCAGCTAGCGAAAGAGAGAAGATCCAGGGTGGCCTGCCTGATGTCCCAAGTCTGGGTGCGGGGGCCGCTAATGAAGAGACATTCACATGGACAACGGTCCACCTCCACCAGGACCACCAGAGGCTCGTGTGGGTGTGGAGGGAGAAGTGCTCCCCCTGTGACCCGGGCCCAGATTAAAGTATTTCCAGACAGAACGCCTCAACTACGGATTCTCAAGAGGACCTCTGCTAAGTGCACTTGTTGCTAAAACACCTCCTGCATTACATCAACCGCCTGCAAAAACCAGGTGATAAATCTCATCCGTGGCGACACCTTTAAACCTTACACGCAGTAAAAGCACTTTCTTTTATGGTCCTGTGTTGTTAATATGTAATAGAAAAGTGCCGTCTTCATCTTTAAAACATGAGCTACTCAAAAAGACATAATCCCCATTCAAAGGTAAAGACACTCCGTAAACGGCGGCATGCGACTGTAGCGTAGCCCCAAAGCAACGTGGTAACCAAAGACCACCAAAGAGCCTTCACCTCGTCAGAGTGCTCCACTTCTTAATATGCCTCTCACGCTGCAGAATTACTGGGAGAATCTATAATGATAGGATTTTTTAAAGACATGTCTCTGTATGTCTTTGCCTAGGGCTCTCATTATGAGACGGCGTTTCTCATTTTCCTTTACTGCGCTCTTTGGTGGCGGCTCAAGAGACGCGCCCAGACTCTCAAAGCATCAGAGCCGAGCTGACTTCAGACGCGGAAGCAGAAAAGCTTCTTCCCATTAGCTCTCCATCAGAAAAACAATCCCGGGCTGACGCTGAGTTGCTTCGTTTGGATGCAAATAAATACAAATATTAAAGGCGCGCTCCCGGTGCATTTAGGCAGGCAGGTTTAGCACTAATGGTTTCAGCGAAGGTGCACTCTTCTTACTTCTTCTAATTTATTTCTCTGGGCAGAGCTCTGAGAACAAAACACTCGAAATTGAAACAGTTTATATTTTATTTAGGGCATTTCCATGAATACAAACATGTCAGGAGACGTCGGATAGAATGTTTTACTTATGAAGAAATAAAATGAAAATAAAGCACTAATAATCCAGGAAGGACTTGAGTATACAAAGGGAGCACACAACAAATATAAAGCTGAGTGAAATATTCATTATTGGTAGCTGGTAAAGTACCAGCTAAGATACATTATTGCTATTTCAGTACTATAACTAAAAATTAGTGCATTTCCACCTGTGCTCCATCACCTTCACTGATAGGGAGAATAACTCATCCGAACACAACCGCCCGTCCCTCAGACAACTTTCTAAGCACTCAATCACCCTTAAATGTCGTTCTTATAGCAATTAGTTTAAAGTTTTCGCAAAGGAGCTGTTTCAAAGTCAATGTCAAATGGAGCTCCTCGCAACTCGCCGCTTAAATGCACTTTGTCTGCCGCCTTTCGAAATATGCCATCTTTGATAGAAATGACCCTGGAAATTTCTCGGGAATTCAGCTAAGAACGGACAGAGACTGCGTGAGTCAATGTCAAACATGAGACATTGTGTTACCAATGGAAGAGAAAATTGCTGCTAAAACGAGGCTAGGCGAAGATAGGCTAAGCTAGGCTAGCTGTGAGGTTGTATCAGTATTGCCAGGCTTTTAGACGATATCATCTTTTCAGATATCATAGAGCCTTTCGCAGCCTTTCGATTGCATCACCTTTAAATCATCTAAAATCAAGATGTACCATCTCAGGACAATGGGATTACCTTTGGTGGTTTTGCTGGTTGAGCATGGCAGCATTATTAAGGCCAGGATTTGGAGGCTCTCCACCAGAACGGGTTTTTAGGCATGAACGTGGAAGACTGAACAGACTCTTCATTAAGAAAACCATATCACTTAAGAACGGTAATGCAACTGACGTTTACTCCGAGCAACAGCTCGGCTTATTCTCCATTTGACTTTCTCTGTCTTTTCTGTCTTTAGCAGCGCCTCCAAATGGAACGGGATGTCCTTGAAGCAGCAGTAATGACGATTTTGCTCTCCTTTTCTTCCTTTCTGTCACATTTCAACAGCATAGAGATGCACACTATCCATCTGCGGATCTCCCCCCCCCCAACGATAAATAAAAAGGGAAAAAAAAAATCCAGAAGCAGCATTATTTAAAGGCGTTCTTGTAAATCAACGGCAGATTTACAATGTGTGGGATTACAACTTGAATCCTATTTTACTTGGTACCCTTGACAGCTTCCTTACCTGCTTTTGGAGCGCCGGCACTAATTCTTCTCATGGTACACAATGCACAACAGGACACACTCGCGTTCCATTCTGGGTGTAAGTCATCGCTCTGCTGAAGCAGCACGGACTGTATTTCAAACCTATAACCAGTTACATCATCGGGCCCACAATGTCATCACATTATGTCCCATGGCTTTACCGACATGCAGTGAAATATTGAAATCCAAGGACATCAGTTGTCCGCCGGCCCAGGGTGTTATTGAGGAAGTCAATTTCTGCTATGCCAAACAAGATAAATCACTGAAAATGGGACACATATTTTTTGAGCTTTTAGTGCAGCGCTCGACAAATGAGAGTATATGTTCCATTATTTATTATGATTTTTCCATTACGTATTCGTTACCCCTATTTCCATATTAATTGGATACATATAATTTTGACATCTTGGGAAACGCACATATTTGCATTCACGCCTAATTAAAATTCCACAACTAATAAATATACTATTGCGACTTTTACCAGTAACAAATACAGAGAAAACAGCCTCTTTATAGATAGAGCAAATCAATGCTAGGCTAAGCTAACTCCTACCTGCTTGCAGTCTCTTGTTTAACACACAGGTACCGGAGTAGTAACCACATGGGGTTTTTTTTGAGGGGGGGACCTTTCGGATCATACGCCGATGCCACTCTGAAATATTCCAGGAGGTTTAACCTCAGTGGCTTCAAGCATGTCGCACGCACGTCAGGAAAACGACCCATCACTCTTCATCAAGGGGGCGTAAGTGGCTGAAATCGTAGAGACAGACACATTATACATGTGACAGAGCGCCGGACTGTAGCTCACCAAGCCGTCTCTGCTGGCAGGTCTCGGCTCTGCTGCGGCAACACCGAAAGAGGAACGAGAGACAAAACTAATTAACGTATATGCGGGATTTATGTGGTAAGACCAGCAAGACTGTACCAGCTCCGGGGAGACGGAGTCTGAGCCAGTATGAAGATGATGATGCGACCTGAAGGGGACGTGAGTCATGGCGGGTCGCTGTCCATTCAAACTTGTGTAATGAGGAGCGCGGCTTAATCACAGTTAAAACTGTGATATTTGACACTGGGGTTGAAGTGAGAGCGTGTTAACAGGCGTGTGTTAGCCTCCAATGAGTCAGCGCGCTAATGTCTTTTCACGTGGAGCTGTCGGCCCAGAGGACGGTGAGCGCGGCGGCGGCGCCTACGAACTCTCTGCCCTCCAGGACGCAGCTGCAATCCCGCCGTCCTTAACTTCCATTTCGCACTTTGCAATCAATTACCGGAGCCATCCAGGAAAAGCGCCGCCTATCACCAAAATAGGCTGAATCTCTCGAAGCCTCCTCATTGAAAACACATTATGCAGCTAGACAATGCTTTTTGTGTGTAGCCAGAGACTAATTTGGGCTGTTTGCATTCCCAGAACAAAGCAATTTACTGAGCTTGCAGACGCCCCGATGCAGGACAATTATTCATGATGTTATCAGTTGTGGTGTTTTAACATCAGCGGCACCAGACGAATGGCTAAATAATCGAGCTGTGAAGGTGCGCCCCGCTATTTTATTTTGGGTGGCTATTCTCCCAGCGACTCCGTTAAGCTGAAACTAATATGATTTCATATTGTGAAGCCAAGACTCATGCCAGACCTCCCAAAGCCAATCCTTCTTATAGGATTTAGTGGAAACTGTGTGAAATGTACTGCAGGGCTCCACCGGTCCCAGCGCTCGTACGGAGTCCGACTCAAAATGAACCTGATCAATAACAAAAAAAGGGGCTTTTGTAAGTTTACTGCCCTCATAAATACTGTCCTGAAAAGGAAAGCAAGGGAGGACGGAGAGGAGGGGGGACAGCAAATGAGAGAAGGCGAGTCCCACCAGTGACAGGAAGGCATAAAGATGTCACGCCGCTGTTTCTGAACAGGGGAATGTGTGTATTACAGCTCCTTAAAGGTGCGCCGTATGGGGCGGTGAGCCGGAGACCTCTGATCTTTTTCTCATGCCAGGCTAAACAAGCTCGGAGTTGCAAAGTTCTTCTGGACGTGCAGTCAAAAAGTAATGAGAATTGCAGTAATTGGGCTGGAAAAAGAGAAAAATAAATCCCAACACAGAGGAAGAAGCAAAGCTCATCTCATTGATTGTAACTTTTTTAAAGAGCAGCACAGAAACCTTTACTTTAACTGGGCTCTGTGCTGCGTGGGCCAGGCCTTCCTCTCAAAATATACCCTTGATTTTTAATGGCATTGACAGATACAAGCCGAACGCAAAAACACGAAAAAAAAAAATGACGGCAAGTTGGGAAAACGGAGACTGTGAGCATGACAAACCCTGTTCAGGTTATTATTGGAGGCTAAACTTTTCAACAGCGAAGGCGTACTAGAGCACTGACACCAGCAAGTGGCCATAATTAATAATCCTGATAGAAATGAATGCGCTAACAATGGCGCTAGCGCCGGCTACCTGCATTTATTTAGGATGGCCCGCATTACCTCATTTGTCTGTTCAGTTGTTTTCCCTGGCTGGATTCCTGATAAGGCAGAGCACACATTCAGCAAGAGTAAGAAGGCCTATTTACGCACTGGACACTAATTAATACAGCAATCCACTGGGGAAGTTGCATGTTTGCTGCTTTACTGACAACAGATTCATTTATACCACTGTTGTGCTTCTCCGAAGGCTTTGCTAATTGCATTTAAATTAGCCCTTATTCAGTGCACAAGGATCAACACAAACGCTGCGAGGAAATGTTTTTGGGCAACATAGAACCCCCAAAGATGACTGATAGGGGATTTAATAAAACAACCTATCAGACAGAGAGACAGAAAGAGAGGGGGGGGGGGGGGGGGGGGGGGGGGGGGGGCAGAAACTTTACAATTACTGCAATTGCGCAACAGCAGTTAGACTAATGAGAGAAATTGTGAGGCAGCGGATCCGTCCAACTCTCTGTTTAGCCCTTCAGCAACGGCGCCGCAATCTTTTTCATCCCAAATGTTTCCGAGCTGCCAAACAGCATTCTTTAAAACAGATTTTAGGGGGTTTACAATACGTATCACGACATTCAGAGGACGGATCTCAAGCGTCGCAGGAAGGCGCGCTGGGGGACTTTTTGGAAACGAGAGTGGAAAAGAACGCGGCAAAAGTAAGCGGGGCTGACAGGTAGCTATTTGGAACGTGTCAGGATCAAGCACATGACACATAACAACAAAGGCAGGGGGGAGTGCTGAGAGGCGAGCTGGAACACTTCCTATGAGATGAAGCAACTTCTAAGCGTAATAAATAGCCAAGCGGGTTAGGACAGACCATTTACCATGAGCACCCGCGCTGGATTCTCCGCGGTAAAGGTCAATGTTTATACGGCAATTAAAGATGTTTTTTAACCTTGAAAGCTGGTTTAGCGTGCGCGCGCCACGACCGTAGCGCAAAAAAAAGGAAAAAAAGGCGTTCTCTTTGGGGAAATGCGCCCCACAAAAGCAGCGTAAGACGTGGAGTAAAGTAAATTGGATTAGAAAAGACTCTCCGGGAGAAACGGGATGGATCTGACAGCAAAGTGGGAATGTTTTAGACGGGTGTAGAAAAAGACCAGAGAAAAGGCTAGTGTGAGTCTTAGTGACACTGTCTATCCCATGCATAGTTATTCCTGTGCAGAGAAGACAACAGGGTACAAGTGACCCCCCTGTTTAGTCCGGCCTTCCATCAAATCGGGTCGGGCAATCTCTGGAAATAGCTTCCGTGCGGATACAGCAGCTGGTAGGTAGCAGAAAAATTAGACCCCTTGGTAATAAACAAAGACTTTCTCCTCTGTTTTGTCATCCTTTGTTTGCCTCCCGCTGCGCGGTGATACACAATCCAAGTCTCTCAAGTCTACTCTCCCTCCTCTACTGAACCATTGGATCACAGCGCGCGGATGTTCGATCGGAATCGACAGACCTTGTAGCCTCTGGAAAACTCATCGCTCACATGCATTTAACAACGGAGAGAAATCCATGTTCAGCCTCGGCCGCATTTGAATTCCTTCAGACATCTGAGGCACTTTCAGCCCCGTTCTTCCTGGAATCACCTCAGCGCATCATCTTAATGCACAAGGTCATCTTTAGGGATCAATCACATGGAGTGCCACCACTGTGGGAATTTTCAATGCCCATGTTTTAATTTGTTAGTCGTAGTAGTAAAAAAAAAACAAGTGCTAAATGGATTTCAAATAAATTTGGGTAATGGGCCAAAGATAAGACAGTTAAAGGTATTAGATCACAAACATGTGCAACAGGTGTACCAGAACATCATATACACAATGCATTTTTAAAAGTCTGTACAATACGACACACACAAACTAGTTATGTTTAACAGTTTTTTTTAAATTGGATGCTCAAACCAAAAGTGAAACTGGAACATTTACCCCACGTATCCGTGCACAGTGTTATCATTGTGTAGCATTGATTATTGACGAGTTCCTAATGATGAAAACAGCCGAGGATTTTAAAAAAAAAAAGGCCTTGATCAATATACAGTTTAGATAAAAAGGTCGGCCGGTCTCTGACACATACAGCGTCTTTACGCTGGTTAGCATGGGAAGCATGAAGCCACGTAGGCTGAGCTGCAGCGGCGGAACCAATCTGGGAGGCTCTTCCTGCACAGCTCCCAGTGATAACCACATCCACATCAGGTAGCCAGGAATGCCTTCCGCATCACATGGGCTAATTTCCCTCCGTAAGACTCCTGCCTGTCAGGCTGCGGCGCTACAAGTCTGAGCTCAGCAAACATTTGCTCCTCATCTTGCTTTCTGTCATCCTCCCTCGCCCCTTCCTAACTCCGTTTCCTCTCTCTTTATCTTTAGGCCTCATCTCTCTGTCCCCCCCCCCCCCCGCCCCTTCCCCCGACGCTATACAATATATCTCTATCCTCACATGTGACGCCTGGGAATTGGCACCGTTCTCATCGGGAGAGCAGGCAGACGGAGTGGGGGCAGTGCTGTAAGTGGGTGCTGGATGACAGGTCCCGGATCCCAGCCATTAGACGACCTACTGTAACAATTGCACAGACGAGCCGCATCGCTAAAGCGCCATTTTCAGAAAACGGATCAGTAAAAATGACGGGACTCCGCCTCTCCACCCCCCAAAATTCAAATATATTTTTTTAAGGGGAACAAAGAGGTCAGTGTTGGCTGTGAGACCGTGCGAGCCATGGAGACAGGTGGAGGAGGAGGAGGAGGGGGGGGGGGGGGGGGGAGGGGGACCAGTAGGCACCCAGACAAGCCACGGTTCATTTGAGGACGGAATCTGCTCCCTTCCATCACTGGTCTGTTCATTAATACCAGCTGTTCTGTGGCTCTGGCTGTAACTAAGCACTGCTGCCCGCTGCAAAATCTATCACAACCCAGCAAAGCAGGGCCCATTCCAGGGCTCCAGCAGAGCCACGCCGGGCCCGTTTATAAAATAAGCATCCCCAGACTGTCCGATTTTATAGGGTGAAGGCACACGTGCATGTCCCGCTTCTCCTGGAGCGCTGGTTAAACTGGTGGTGACTGGATCAGGGTAACCGTGGACGACGGTCCCGCTGCTCTACGCTGGGCGAGGGGTTCATTCCCTCCAGATTATCCTTTCAAAACTCCAGTTGGACCGGGGAGACGTTTGAATCACCGCGGCGATTTCTCAAATGGAGGCGGTTGTGAAATTTCAGCACGCTCCCCCGTCCGTTCTCTCCGCTCCTCTCTGCTTTCCTTCACGCCCTCCTGGCAGCCACGGCGCGTTAAGCAGATTCCACCCGTTCCCGGGATGCGCGATGTGGCGTGTTTCTAATTGTGCACAGAGAGCCACATCAACCGTCGCGTCGCAGAGCCTGCGACTCCCGGAGAGGAGTTCTGGGTCAGAAATAATTACAGACGCTGCTTAACACACACCAGCTGTAAGCATATGCAAATGTGCAGTTGTTTCAAATAAGTATTAAGGCACAGGAAAGGAACAAGAAATGGGCCTCGGGCCGTTATCAGGCAGTGCTGGTGTTTCCGAGGAGCGTGCGGACACCTGAAACAACTGTGGTCGCATTCATCTGTGAGAGGAAAACTTCTGGAAAAGTGAACCACGGCAACAGATAGCGGGCCTTTAATTGATGAGCCGTCTACAGCTGGAGACAGTTTGAGCTTATTCAGCTTTTTTTGGGAAAGTTATTATTTTGGATTTGTCCCAGGTTTCCCCGAATAAAGCATCTATCAGAGGTTTACTTAGCACCAAGAATAACAGATAACGTGTCGTGGTTACAGAGGGGAACAGAGACGGGAGCGCCTGAACTCTTTCAATTACGCTTTTCTCTTCTCAACAACTTCACTAAAGGATCCCAGAGAGAGAATGGAGAAACTAAAGTTCTGGTCCTTTGGGCGTTGGAACCCACGCTGTGGACGGAGATTCAGGCCTTTAGATAACGCAGGGGAAGCGTTCCCGGCGACTCGTGTGTGAGGATTAACGTAGCGCAGGTGGGAGGAAAAGTGAAACTTTACTTTCTGGTGCGTTAGCTTGTTATGGAGCTTGGTCTCACCCTGGTCAGTGACAGAGCAGGTAGGACCTGGCGTGCAGGTAGGACCTGGCGTGCAGGTAGGACCTGGCGTGCAGGTAGGACCTGGCGTGCAGGTAGGACCTGGCGTGCAGGTAGGACCTGGCGTGCAGGTAGGACCTGGCGTGCAGGCAAGCGGAACAATGAGGGAACATTAGCACGTTCATAGATCCACAAAACAAAGCGTCGAATCCCAAAACAGCATTACCTGACATCTCATTTCAGGAAGTTTCAGGAAGGTTTTAATCTGTGAATTACCCAATTAAGAATCAGCCTCTGTGAGTTTTCTTCTTATTTAGCTATTTCATCTGTCCACGGCTCATCACCCACGATGCACTTCTGCTGTCGTAAACGACCCACAGGTCATCAGGGAGGATAATGTCCTTCATCTTTCAGTGTGTCCAGACTTTTCAACCATGCTGATGCATATTTTAGCTAATAGAGAATCGCAGCAACACAGATTCATCACCAGAGCAGCGCTCCGCAATACCAAAGCCTCAAAGTGTTTGGGATCATTTGAGCTTCCTGACTTAAAGTTTGGACAATTGTACCGGGTAGTTTGAACAATTCCATGATTTGTGCTGATGCGTAACCACGTGAGGAACGTCCTCGGTAACCGACGACAAAGGTGATTAGAACAACCGGGTCTGTGGGGCGAAACGATGCGACGGAAGCAGAGCGATAAATAATAATGAAATCACCTCCCGTTTCACCTTGATTTGTGTACCCCACGAGGGAAAACATAAAAACGATATTGCGGCTTTCCAAAATGAGGGACATCAAAGGGAGGAAAACAATCAGATCTATTTCAGCCAGACCTCAAACACCACATCGATCCAGCAAAAGGTTAAAGGGTAATAACAGCCACAGACTACTTCAACACGACCGCCTTACAGTCGTATTTCATTTTTCCTATGTTTAATGCCTTCCAGCTCCTTTAATGGGCGCTCCGACTGGTTATCCGCACTATTTTGAAAGAGGCTGACCAAACTGTTAGAAAGGCCACCCTCCCCGAGCACTCCAGTAAGCCTGCGCTGCCAGTCGGCCATGCTGTTTCCAGACAGCCCAGTCATTTCCCAGCCCAGTGGAGCAGCACACTCTGACCTCTGCTGTGACCTCTGCCTCAACAGCCCAACTTCTAGCAACGGCTCCAGTCTAGAGAGGCGACTCAAGCCACCTCTGCTTATTTATGAGCCATTTCACACAGCGCTGCTCCCATTAGAGGCTCGGCCTTGGCGCACCGTACAAGCCGCTTCGTGCACTAAACACAGCGCACACAGGAGGGAACCCAGGCGGATGGGGGGGGGGGGGGGGGGGGGCAGGTTGAGAAGACCATTCGTTTTATTTAGTCGCAAGCAATTAATGCAGATTCAATTCCCTCGCAGCTTGTAGTTTAATCCAAAGTCCAAGTCGACACTTCCTTGCTTGAGGCTGTGAAGATGCGTGTCACAACCAAAAGCCACCGCCGAAACTCCCTCAATCTTCTTAGCTAAAGCAGAGGGGATGCCTCCTGTGCAACGCGGAGTCAAAAACACACCTCGGCGAGAAGCAAAGTCTGACCGAGCAGGAGGTCGTGCCTCTGTTCTAGGAAACTGATCACTTCGCCTAACTCGATTTTTAATAATGCGTTGGGTTTTTTTTCTAACCATGTAATGAATTGCTATTTTACCATCCTTGGGGAAATCACCCCACACTGCTGTAATTTGATGGAGAAACAGGACCTGCAGGGTTATAGTTATTGAACCGTAATTGGACATTTAATTTTGTCGACGGTGGGCTGCTAGTCGGCACAGCCAGACAACGGCAGAATTTAAAAAAAACAAAAAAAAACAATGCTTAATCGCCTCACTATTAAATTCAACTGATGGATCGATTAGTTACTTCTTGGGTTGAACAAGATCGCGTCTACGCACGAGTCGAAACAAGATTAACCTCAGCTGGGGCACGCTGATCTTCGAGAGGCTAGGCTGTGAGCATTAGCTTGTTTATGTTGCACAGGAACGGAGGTTGCAAAGTTGACTGAAAGCCCCAGAAGCTGCTTACGAAGATAGAGATCACCCACCTGTGATTGTGACAAACGCGTTGCCTTCTTCGCCCAGGAGTGGATTGATCAGCCGGCAGCTGTAGGTGCTGTTGGGCTCCAGCACAACCGTGAGCACGCTGGTCATAGTGAAGAGCCCTTCCTCGTTGGCCACCACTGAATTTGTGATGTTGTCTGTCAGGTTGCGACCACTTCCATCCTGCCAAATCACGTCGGCCTGAGGGTAACCACCGTAGGCCACACAAGTCAGGGCCACTTCATCCCCTGGACGCAAATTGGATTCAGGCTCCAAAGTCACAACGGGCTTGGAGTAAAAAGCTGAAAAACAGGGGGGGAAAGGGGGGGTTCAGGAAGTGAGGGAGGTAGGAAAGATGTTGCATGGGGTGGGTGAGGATGGGGAGAGGATAAGCAGACACAAACCGACATTAGTTAGATTCGCTGCAGTGAGAGTCACCCTGGGAACAGTTTGACATGATTCCCATTAAATTCTTAATTATATTTAGGGAGCTTAGCATAACACAGTGCTTAAGGTCTCACACACACACAGGCAGCAGCATCTGTGGCACATCCTGATGCTGCATCCCTGCGCTCTAACTCTATCTGCAGAGCCACGGCATTGGGCCATTTCCAGGAAGGAAATCAGGTGCAAGGTGGAAAATGGAGAGAGAAGAAACTGACTCAGAGATTTGGGACAGTTCAGCCTGTGGTACGGGAGATCCCAGACAGATGGAGGTGAGGGGTGGGTCATCAAACTTGGGATGAAACCATGTTTCTGCAGTGCCTTGGGGCTAAATCGGGAGCGCGGAGGTGGCGAGGAAGACTCGTTCCCAGAACCAATCATCATACGGCCAACAATGGGGTGGAGCTGAAGGTGAGTGGAATCAACTTTGGGCTGCTTTTTCAAAAGTCAACTTTCCACATTTGGCATAAAAACACACCGACTTTCCCGGTTGCCCATTTGACTGACAGGGAGATTTCCACCGAGGCCTCCTTTCATTTCCTCCCTGCACAGCATGCAGGAATTCTACAATGTAACTGTAAATGTTGTCTAAATATAGAGGTCTATATAAGTCATGCACAAAATGGACCCAATTTGTCACTGTTGGAGGCATTGTTTTCTCTCTTCCCAGTTAGGGGGGGGGGGGGGGGTGTTATTCATTAACACCGCCTAATAGGCATGCGTCCTCAGAGAATAGGAGAGCAATCTCACAACAGATATAGAATTGGGAGAAGGGGGGAATGGCACACAGGATCATTATCAGTAAATAAAAGGCTCTCGGATGTGAAGGTGGGCAATGCAGTCGCGCGGCAGAGAAGATGTTCGCGCTGGCTGATTGACCATAGCAACAGCTAATAATCAAAGTCAGCAGATATTGACCATGACAGAGACCACAATCAGGACTTATTGACCAAAAACACTCTTCCGGAGACTCGAAGATACAGTTTATCAGCAGTTAAGGGCTCGTGAAATGGAAATGGTCGCAAATCACCTTCTCCAGAGGTGACTGTAGAATGCCGTTCATTGCAAAGCTAAATTGCTAGCCTAAATGTGTGCATTAGCGTCGAGGTCAAATCCCGTTCCGCTCAATTGTTTCCAGGTGCAGTGATGGTAGGCTGCAAACATGAGCTCATTAAACAGCATTTGGCAATTATCAGGTCAATATATCAAACAGGATCTCCTAAACCACAACATTCAATTTGCATCACTCCTGAAACCTTCATAATGATCTTCTAATCTAGTGGGCAACGTGAGTGAAAACCTGCGTGTGAGGAAAAATAATTGCAGAATATTCCCCGTTGCTCTGGGGGACTTTTGTTCAATCTGAGGAAACTAACCCTGATTATGTCAGGGCAGGACTTCTCTAGGCTTGGGCTTAGAGACCAATTACAGAAAAAATGCATTGCAAACTAGAGAGGGGGGGATACATTGGGTTTATTATTTATGGTTATATATTTAAAATTAGGATTTACTTCACCACAGAAGCTTAATAGAAGATGATCGCCTCACATCAGGAGAAAGCTGTACCCATCTCAGTACTAAAGCCCAGTAAATCATTTACACGAGTACTCCACCAACTCAACCGTTATCAGTAACATTATTTAGACCACCTTGTGTGTAGTTTCATGATTCTTAATGAAATAGCGAAGCGGGAACCAGAAAGAAGGGAAACGGAGCGTCGGAAGTGGACTCACCAGCCACCTGCAGGAGCAGAGCAGCACTGCCGTAGTCCTGCACCCTGACGAAGCAGGTATAGCTGCCCTCGTCGACCACCCCCACCTCCTTCAACAGGAGCGAGGCGTTGCCCAGGCCCAGCTGAGAGGGGAACAGGCTGGTGCGGTTGGCGAAAGCCTCGGCCTGGTCCACCAGCTGGTCGCGTCCCTCTGTGTAACCGTGCACGCTGCGCTTGGTGTCTGTCAGCTGCCAGAAAACCGTCAGATCCGACAGGTTGAAGTGGGCGTTGGAGCTGAAGGAGCAGTTGAGTGTGGCGTCCCTGCCGTGCAGCGCCACCACTGGCTGCTCCGGTACCGTCACCTCCATCACGGCTAGAAGAGGAAACAAGACAAATGACAGATATCATCTTTTGCCAAAGAGAGGCGCGCTGTAGGTTACTTTTGACAACCACAGGAAATGATGTCACAAAAAAATAGCCAACAAATATCACCTATAGGCTGACCCTGAACATACAGCCGTCGCTGAGTTATAACAACCGTTTGAGAGTCACGCTGTAACTCTTTCAGAAACGTTGCCCCGCTCGTGCAGCTCGCTATCACAGCACAGGTGAGGCAGGACGGAAGCCAGAACGGAGAAGAAGAAGCCGGTGTTGGATCCAGAAGTAAGCATTAGGATTTATTTGTGTTTCTACAGGCTTTGCATCCTAGCAGTGGTTGAGTGTGTTTCATCTCAGCTGATGGCAGCAACAATATCAGTAAAGCTTTACTTAAATCATGAGATAAATCTATATATATAGATATATCTTTTTTTAAAGAGGCAGCGCACCACTCTTGGGAGTGGGAACATTGCCTGTGTATCCGACCCATCACTTTAGCCCTGAAGCTGCTGATTTTTTCCATCCGCCTGTGTGCGTTGTTTGTCTAGTCTGGGCCATGAGCAAAGAGGACGCCGCATAATCACAGGGGATTGGCGGCCATCGCGCGTCCACGCTAGTCAGCGTTCTCCATTGATTCCTGTGGATTCTCTATTCTCCCCGGAACCCCTCATCAGCATCACAGGAGAGGAAAAAGAAGCCAGTCGGGCCCCTGAAGCAATGCACTTCACTTTATGCTCATCCTCTCTAATTGTCATAATCACGGTGGCATTTCAGCCTCTTCACCCCTTCTTGAGCTCCATCTATCACACAGCCAATGTCAATGAGGAGTCTGCAGCGAAGGAGAGCCGACTGCTGGGGCGGCGCGAAAAATGTATTCCACTATTAACAACAAGCGAGTCCTTACTCCGGTGGGCCCGCGTGAACGGGCGTCGCTAATTCAAGGCGGGCCTGTTTTCAATCACGTTCAGCCATATCCAACAAAGTAGCCTTGACCGAGTCAGCCCTTCCCATGCGCTCCTCTGTAGGAGCACTGCCACCTAGTGGTTCATCTCACAAGTGCAGCAGAGGGAGGCACTGAAACGTGCAGGACAGATGGCCGATTAACGCCATTTTATCAGTAAATAAATTTGATGTAGCTCTATAATTTTCACCTGGCACAAATGAGAGCCTCTGTGGAAATATGCAATCCTCTGAGCCCTGCTGAGAGGGGGGTTTGGCCTTTACTAAAGCACTTCAGGTGCTCTGAGTTGGGGACAGTTATTCTACCCCACTTACTGCCTCCACATTCAATCAGCTGTGCTGTACTACAGCGCACCATGAGAGAGTTATCAGGGCGATGTATGGCAGGAGCAGGCGGCATTATGCCACCGTCACTGGAGATATGTGAGGACATTTCTGCGGTGTGTATTCTGGCTGGTTTTGGAGGTGGTCCAACCTTTGGGGTAATGAATAGTTGACGGGCAGTTTTTTTTAATCTTTTCTCAGTGCGAAGGAGTCAGCGACGGCCGTCTCACTGAGAACAATTAAATCACTCCCGTGGACGGGATGAATTACACGTGAAGCAACATGGGAGGGGAGCCGAGGGAGGCACAGGAAGAAGGACCACGTTGGTCTAAATCTTGGAGATAATATCAGCAAACAACCTAGAGAGGAGGCTGTGGCTGAGCCTCGGACATTAATCTCAGTCAAAGAAGAGAGAGATCCATAGTCCCCTCCCTCTCCCGATATTGCTGCTTCCACTTTCACTTCTTCTGTGTCTGGTGACCAACCGGTCCTGAGAGAACGCAGCCTAACACAGGGGCCACATGGAGAGAATCCAAGAGGAGCACAGGCAAAACAAGGGCAGAGAAGCAGGATAAAGCAAACCAGCCCACCCGACCTCACAAAGAGCCCTTGTGAGGCTCTAGTTGTCAAAAGTGAAATACCACAAGCCAATATTTGGCTGTCTTCCTGCTGCTGTTTACACCAAATAGCGTTCTTACCTGCAGACCCGACTGTTGATCGTCCCTCTTCAAGTTCGCACTTGACACACACACACACACACACCCCGTGATCTTGGGGGAGACAAGTGCCAGTAGTAGAAGTCGAAGATTACAACACAAGTGGTCTTTGGTGAGAGGGTCGAGCCGCACCTTGGCGCCGGGGTCGTGGGTTTGTTTTCAGGGGCTAAGTGCTGGGGTCTGGCGTCCTGGTCTAACCTCGCGAAGAAAAGACACCCAGAAGCCGCGCTGGGAGATGTCAGACGCGCGGATTTACACGCTGCACTTTGTGTTTATGGGCGCCGGCTCCATTCGAGTGCCGGTGAGGCAGAGATCGGCACTTTCGCCGCTGACATGAAATAAACTCATTATGCCCTCTGTGAGTGCTGGTAACGGCCCTGGTTGGCAGGGCTGCACAGGAATGGTGAGAGAGGAGACGATTTCCACGCCGCTATCTGCCTTCAGAACGAAAATCCAACCGCTGCTTCCATGCTGTCAACAAGGCGCTCCATTATGCTTTCATCAGACGCGCGTAATATACAGTAAGCTGCTCCAGGCTTGTTATTCCTATAGTATCAGCCAGGTGGGGGCTGGAACAAGTGACAGCATGAGGGCTGTAAGTTTTGCAAAATGACTGGAAAATGCAGCGGAAGCCTTTCTTTATTGTTTGGAATGCAGAAATGGAAGCGTTTACATGTGCCAGGCAGGTGGGAGTACAATTATTCTCTTTTGGTGAAGACCTATAGGACAGGGGCGTCACAGTCTAATGTGAATCGTGGTTCCTGGTTCCTCTCTGAAACACACAAGCTAAAAACCTTCTGAAACAGCTGCCGAATTAGCGGAGCGGCGGGCACCGACGGCGGAGGTGCGCTCCAGCAACCAGCCCTCAACGGATGACTGCAGGAGAAACAGACGGAGCAAACGGGATTGGAATCGTGCGAGAGCAGCCAACAACAGGAGAAGGAGAACTAATGAAGCCCTGGATGTGAACGGGATGGAATCCCCACTCCCAACATTGACTCCCCATCTTTGATGTGAGATGTGAGAGGCGACGCACAACTTCGAGGAACAAATAACAACATTTCAATGGGTAGAAAAGAGCAATATGCCGCGTGCTGTTTGCATAATGAGCCCAAGGCTAATAAATTCCACATTGCATTAATAAACCAAGCTGAAATGTGGTCTTAGTCCAGGGTGAGAAGCCTGGTGATGCGATCTGTTGTGTAAAGCAGCACTCCTAAATGAATATTAAACACTTGGGCAGGAGTGAAACGCAGGTGCCTGTGTCACGTGCGAGTGCACAGAGCATGTTTTAATTTATCGAAACATAAGCTTTATTAATTATCAAGCAGAGTGCAAAGTGCTGATGTGGGGCTTTAACAGCACATCGGTGAGGTTTGAGAAACCTAAAAATGACTTTTACTCTTTAATATATGCAGATTGGGGGGGGGGGTTAGGGTTCTATTGATCATCATCGGTTTCCATCCACAGAAACAAGAGCCGCTGGAGTCGCGCGTCCGCGTCTTCAGCGCAAACTGGAAAAGTGGATCGTAAGTGGAATCCGATTTTTGAACGTTGAAATGTCAATTAATGGCGGAGTTCTAATCTCTCGGGACGGGATCGATGCGAAATGTGGCTTCGGTTGCGTCATTCATGTGATAAGCACACACAGCCCCCCCGCGATGCACCAGAGAGCACATTGATATTCCACATCTGTAGAACTCCTGATAGCTTCACATACTGTCGGAGGAATTGGACACGGGATCCAGAGGAGCGGCTCAATAAAGCGATGCAACTCCGACTCGGCTCAGTATCGAGCTACAACCACACAAAGATTAGCACCTCTCACTCCCACTGTATAAAATTCAATAACAGACAGTGAGCAGAGCTATTTACACAATCGCCGGAGCCATTTGTCAAACACAGCAAGCGCGCGTGTTTGAGGGCTCCATCTAAAGCCTCGCGGAAACATATGACGAGACAGGAAGTATCCCCATGATTTGAGCAAATAAGGCGAATCGAGCACCGGTGCTGGAGAAGGTAATATTGACACAGCAGAGTAAACACATGCAGTACCAACAGACTGCAGCGACGGTGGGGTTTTAGTGGGCAACGAGGCAGAGAGCAGAAGTAGGCTTTTACAACACTGCCCCCATCCGTCGGTAATGGTCACTGCAGCGCGACGTTGTCGCAGGTCTTTCTGAATCACCTCAGCATCAAAGAACTTGACTGAAAAGATCTGAGGTTTTTTTTTTTTTTTTACAGAGTATTGTTGTGGTACTGTCACCAATCTCTGGAAAATGGGGAGAGCTGCATCAGGCTGCCATGCTGTTCGAAAGGATGAAAGAACCAAAGAAGGACCAAACATTGGCCATGGGAGCTGTGTCTGTGTCTTAAGCAGCACGTTTTCCAGTGGCCCGCCGGTGAAAAAGCCATGATACGGAGGAGATTAAGCCAGATTTAGAGCCATCTATAATGTAAAGGGGTCACTTTCAACATTAAGCTCGGAGCATAATCTCTTTCATTCCCATTTTTCCTTCTCCTGGAGCTCAGCATACGAGTGCCCTCACTCAAGGAGAGATGCAGCCGATGGCAGATAAGGAAGACTATGACTTGCTTATTTTCAGCGGCACAATAAATCAAGATAGGATTTACTGTTGTGCTATTTTGCTCTCCCCCCCCTCTCATCCTCCCACTCCGCACCCGTCTTGCCTTATTCATAGACGTATGCCTCCTCATATCCCGTCAATAACCTGTTAATGGGCTCTGGCAGTCAGATAATAAAGCGGGCTGAGGAACAGCGGGGAGATAAGGACAAGCTTCTGGCTTATGAGTGTGACAGAGAGCTTTTGATGAGCCGGAGGCTGGAGAAAAGGGACGGCGATGATGAAGAAGCCTCAAAATCAAGCCAACGGCAGCCGACCCCGGCTGCATTCTGCACGGCTCAGACGCGGGAACCAACAAAGCGGCGGCGGCCCACGCCGTTCTGCCAGCTGCGGTTTATCACTGAGCTAATCTAATGAAGGATTCGGGGGGGTGGGGGATGCAAAAATGACTCCCGATCAATAGCAGGACTGCGGGACCTGTCACGGGCCTCAAGAGGAGAAACATCTGCAGCTGCTCCTTTACATCCTTGCAGAATTCCGCTTCTGACCCACTCCGGCGACGGGCGTGTCATCTGCTGTGTTACGTTAGGGTCAATGTGTCGACGCCGGCGAGTCTCTGACATCACCGCCGCCGCTTCCCAACACGACCACCTCGGGGAAGGTGTCACCGGATCAGCAGCTGCTTTCCAAGCACACACCGGCGTCGGTTCATCACGGCCCAGTAGGCACACAGCCGACCCACACGTGGCTCCGGGCCCCTCGGCCCCTCCAGAGCTGCAGTCTCTGCATATTAACCATATCAATTATTTAACAACACCACAGGAAAGCATTTTTAGGGCTCGTTGAAATAATCATGAGGCGCTTGTTGAGTAATCTACGCTTTTCACTCAGCTGTGAGAAAAGAGCAGGCGGGAAAGCGCGCGCGAGGGAGGCCGGCGGAGAGCGGTCATTATGCACGCACTGCGGCGAAACCAATCTTTGTTGCGCTTGCCCTCGATTGTTTTTAAAAGGATACTTCACTGGACGCAATCAAATTAGCAAGAACATCACTGATATGGGGTAATAACCCTAAATTGAATTTCTGCACAGGCTAAAGTGTCCCCTCTCTGCAGAATCAATTGCTGTGAAGGGAAAAGGAGGACAGAAGGAGGACATTCATGGTTAGCGGACCTTTAAAAAGTACGCCAGAGATGTGGACGTGAGTGGGCTAGATTCAGACTTTGGAGCGCTTCCACAACACGCGTCTGCTGCAATTGACGCCGTCATTCCAGCTCTGGTAATTAATGTGAATTAGCTTACAGCCCTCCTCACAGAGTAAAATCAGGTCAGCTTTCCAGTTTTGCATTGGTGCGAATGCAACTGTATCTCATTGTTTGGCTACAAAGACCTGGTAGCCCAGGGGGCTACGCTACGCTACGTTACGCTAGCCCAGCAGGCAAAACAACCAGAAGAAATTAGCCCCTGAGCCAGCGCGGGGGCCCAAGTGTCACAAATGTGCATGTACAATAACGATCACGCCGTATCGCTGAGTTGGTCCAACAAGATTTCCTGCCTGTGGACTCCTTTCTGAGTAACATCTGAGGGAACTTTCATAGTTAGATGATCCGTCATGTGACTACTGAGTCAGGATACAGCTGGAAGCTGCACAGAGTGTCACTGCGCCGGGGTGACAGTCCTGTCCTCTGCCGTCCTTGTGTTAAACTTTACCCAACAATGCCCTTGTGATCTGGCAGGAGCCACGGAGTTAGCCTATCTAACATTAGCAGCTGGACTAATTGAGCATCAGCACAGCTGGCTACAAGGCAAATTAATAGAAAATATTCCCAGTGAGGAACCAGGGGAACGCAGTGTGCTCCTACACTTGACATCTGACTTTTTTTCCCCGTGTTGCTCTAAAATGCACCTGAATCCCTCGGAACATGTTAGCATAGCGTCAATTATAATAATAATAATGCACCAAGTTGTCGCGCCAAAGGAGGCCCCAGCTAATTCACTTAGCGCTCCAGTTAGCGGAGAGAAATAATCATTGCGTAGGCCACAGTAGCCCATTACCCGTGAGTTAAAGAACTCCATCAGTCCCAAACAGCCCTCCTCCTCTCCTGCAGTGAGAGGAGCCAGCGCGACAGCCGATGTCACACGGTGGGTAATGAGCAGGCCGTGGGCTTGTTTGTGCTGGGGAGAGAATAGATCCCTAATGAACCACTGAAGACACTTAGGTCCGCCGAGACGTCGCTGAAATGTGCCGCTGATGGCCGACAGGAGGTTGTGTGAGCTCGACCAGAGAGGAGGCCAATTTGCAGCTATTTTCAAATGTGGCTTCTTTTTTTTTTTTTCCTCCATCGGGTAAAAAGTTCTTCAACTCTTCGCCAAAGTCGGCTGAGCACGTTTGTAGGAACCTCCGTGAGGAACCTGGGCCAACGCTCACGTTCGAACATACGCGCTGTCGGCCCCCCCCCGGACTCACGGACGGACTGTGCGTCTCATTTTAACACCGCAGCATTTTTTTATTTTATTTCTGAAGCAATCCTGGGGAAGTGAAACTTGTGCGTGAGCTATGGGTCTTAAAACTGCAGCCACAAAGCTGTTTAGCTCTGTTATAAATGTGACTTCAGCCTCACTCCCCATCATGAGTCACACAGATGAAATGCACTTGTAGCAGTTTTCACCCCGGGCCTCTCCCGCCCTGAAATTCCCATCCGAACTGGTACGGAAAAGGTCAAAACTATTCTTCCTTATGAGCTGGATAATAACCGAAGCGGGGGCCCGCGGTGACCCTCGTAAAAAACTTAAAGGAAATATTTTGTAATATGTCTCGATCTGCCGGGGGAGGCCTTTAAACGGGGAGGGGTTGTAACTTCCAGGCCACTGGCAGATTATTTTGTGGGAGTCGTCCGGTTTTCGCTTTGCCTGTTTCTGTTCAGCGAAGCTGCGGAAAAGGGGGGGGGGGACTGAAAGGCCTGGCGGGGTGTATTCTTTAAAACAGAAGGCAGCACGTTCCTGCTGTGATGGCTCGGCACTAATGGAGGAGCAGAGACGGGGCGCATGCAGGGGGGGGCACCCACCCGTAGCTTGGACGGCCAGTATTGTGGTCAGGAGGAGGGACAGCATGGTCTTCCAAGGTGGGTCGGAAATGCAGGTCCACTTCTTCAGGCACAGTTCTGCAGGGAGGAAGAACAGATGAGGATGAGGATGGGGGGGGATTTTGGTCCAAACAATAAAAGAACAACCTGTATTATCTCATTCTTAGGCAGTGTGTGTGTGTGTAGTGGGGGGGTGGAGTTATCTCCAAGCTTTTGTAAAGGTGACACTGTTTTTCTCTTTGAAAGGGAGGGAAGCTGTGGTGACAAATGGGGATTTCCAGAACGGGCAGGAAACGGCCAAGTCATTTTCTCCGCTTTCACCGCTACTTTTGCAGAGAGGAGCGGGAGACAAAACACCCCCCCCCCTCTCTCCCTGTCTGACCCACATGAAATATTTATGAGAGATACACCTCAGAGACGGTGCTAGAGGTCAGGATTTGCATGAGTATTTCTGGGACCAGAGATATTAGTATTTGTATTGTATTCCAAATTAACATAAATTCAATGTTTTGCGGGCACAAAAAAGGAGGTTTGGGTCTCAGATCGGTACCGGGGCAACACACCAAGCAGGCCATGATGTCGCGTCAATGGAGGTGCACAGAGGGTCATTTATTCTACAGGTGAAAGTCCGCATCACAGTGAAAGTTATCGTGATTTACAGGTCAGTTGATTTCAGAAGTGCGAAAATCGGTATTTATAACCACAAATGTTACTATTACAGAGTGATTGTGGCATATCTGCTTTTCAAAAATGGATAAATGAAGAGTTTATACACATTGGTTACCAGAGAGACTGGTCTCAAATCGGTTTGTGCATTCCTAAAGTGATAAATGGCACATGAACAGAGTGCATTATGGGCATTTTTGTACAAAAAGACAGGATCTCACAGCAGAAGTGGTTTCCAATCCAGAACAAGCAGACTGAACAAGGAGGACTTGAAAAATGGGTCGGAGTAAATGGATGCCAGAGTAGCTCAAAACATCCTTTCAGACAGCTTCTAAAATGGCTGCTAATCTACAGGATCTGGCTGTTAAAGGAGTCCACTTCATCTGTTCCACAGAGAGCAGAGGGACGCAGACAGGATGTTCGGAAATGTATGCAGCCCTGAAAGGTCTAGTTTCCCTCTTTTATTGCATAAGGAAAGGACCCACGCGTGTGCTTCCTTTACGCTCACTTCCTCTCAGCTAGCCATCTATATCCTGTTTCCTCCTGTCCTGTTCCAGTAACACCTGGGAGGTCCGCCGCTGTCAGCAGGGAACACTCTGACTGACAAGTTACTTTACTCAAGATACTCTGATGCTGTGTGTGTGTGTGGGGGGGGGGGTGAGTGAAGACACAAATGAAGTGGTGTCGACTGTAGAGCAGAGACGTACTGTCTAGCTAACGCTAAAGCTAAAGGGTTTCTTCATGCATCTCTAGTGGGTTCTTGTGGACATCAGGGTGATGCCCGATGCCGTAACGCCTCAAAGATTATCCCGGGGCCTCATGTTTGAGTGATAAATTACCGATGCAGAAGGGTATACACAAGTGGAATTAGTTTTATTTGAAAAAGTGATTATAGTGTATTAGCGTAAACGTGTTTATCACACGCTATTCCCATAAATCCCCCATATGGGTGGTCTACTGCAGGTTTGACCATTAGAAAAGTCCATTCTGTGCAGAAAAGACAATTACATCAGATGAAGGTCGTTAAAAGCCGGTGAGCTGGTGCGAACTGGGAACGCTGTCATCAGCCTGGTGGTTTAACCACCAGCTTTTTTGTGAAACTCCATTTAGGAGCTCAGCAGAGAGGATGTGGGCAGGAGTGCAGCTTCATCACAAGTTTCCATAACAGCCCACTCACCGCCGGCTCCACAGACCTTCAGAGGGCATTAACCAGCCAGGGACCAAGTGAAAGAGACACTTGAGGCACTACGCTGCCTGAGCCTCTCTAAATATTAATGCAGCTGTGGATAATACGGACCCACCGGGTAAAAATAAGGACAGCTTTAGATTTAGATTTGATATGACTTGTGACAAATACATATCAAAGCACCATTCAGGTACACCTTCCTCGGCTTCCTAGCAAGAAAAAACAGGCGTACCCTGTTTCTGTTTATCAGGAGTGTAATGACAGGCTTTGTTCATACTGATCAAAAGCATGTGCATCATTTCAAATGTGTGTGTGTGTGTGTGTTGGGGGTGTTTCTTGTTTAGCTGCTGTAAATAAATTATTGGGTGTGAAACAGGACGTTGAATGACATCCAGTTTATAGCAGTGTTCCCAGCGTGCAGCGATGCCTCTGGTACCAGCGGATTTATTTGGCAGTTTAAAAGTACGGCTCGATGCAGAACAGCCCAGACAGAAATCACGGCCGCCTTTTTTTCCAAATAGGTCAGATGTGTGTTATTTTTCCCCGAGGGCAGCGTTCTGAAGAGTGCCAACACACCAGCGCAGCGTCAGAGTCTGTCTGTGGCGCGCAGACAGCAGGAAGCCATCAAAGAGTTTCTTACCGAGTGACTCAAGCTCTAAAACTGACCCCATGCCAGCCCATAAACGCTTTAATCTGCCCAGGAATCTCACCACAATTCCACTTTAACGACTCGGTTCAATGTCAAACAAGCTGACCGCGCTGGCGGAGCAGAAACGGGCAGAATGGAATCAGACTCATCTTTAGGTGCAGGCGGTTATCTTCCCAAATGTGCCCTTCTTCACGCCATTGTTCCACTGAGTCAAAACTATGTCTGACTTCCTGATTCCCGTAGAGTTTTTTCCTTTCTAACGACAGTCGCCAGTGTAATTCCTTTTGACATATAGCGAAAGGCAGCATTAAATTAAGGTCCCAAAAAAGGTGAAGCCGTCCTCAGACTTCACTTATTCGGGGGTTTTATTCCAGGAAATGTTTTTTAACAGTTTGGCACTTGAACTCTTAATTCGTAACGTCTCAAAGCTAATAATGACCCCGGCAGTCTCATTAGCAAACGGATGGTGTCAGATCCAAATGTCTCGAACCATCGAGATGATGGCAGTGTTCCCCACATGAGAACCAGTGTGAGCCTTTTACACAGTAGGGCAGCTGGGACAATTCAGCAAACCGTGGTGAGTGAAGGCTGGACTTGTTCCACCTAGAGAAGCATTTCCTGTATTTCCTGCAGCTGGTTGCAAGAAGCCATTAATGATTCAATAACTCATTCATAAACCCCAAGAAAGTCTTACAGCCCAGACATTGGATTAAAGTTTCTGCTCCTGACTGAATTCAGAGTGGGTCAGCATCAGCTTCACACATCAAGCCAACAACTTAAACTTCACGCATGCATTAATGTGGAGATGACATGTTATGCACCCCCTAAAGGCACAGTGTACGGTAATCACATTACAGGCAAAGCAACACGGAATTTTGCATAATGACAAATAATGTTATCATTGGGTCAAACTGTTAAAGGCTTATTCCCAGACAAATAGTGAAGATAGAAACTTCTATCGCCTGGATCACATCAGGAAAGGTGAGAGCTGCTTTGTGACCTCTGGGAAAAGAAACGTGTTTCCACCCGGTTTCGAACCGGGGACCTTCTGCGTGTTAGGCAGACGTGATAACCACTACACTATGGAAACCTGCCACGTGCTACCAGTGTGTCCAGTAACCTTTCTAATGATGTAATGTATGTATAATGTATACATTACATTATTAGACATTACATTATAATGTAATGTATAATTATATGTAACCGAAACATTACTTTTAGCTGATATTGAATGGTCAACAGATAATCTGGCGAGTCTCGCTGCTCTCCACCAAGCTATGCTTTAAGATCCGACAATAATACGGAGAAAAAAAGCGGTTAAAACAGGCAGAAAGAATGGAATATACAGGGTTAGTTCTTTCAAGCGACGTGTTTTACCAATGACGAGCATAACCACGACTGTCTGCTATTTTAATCGTGCCAGTCGCTGTGGCGCAGTAAGGATTTGCTGCCGGATGGGGGCGCTTCAGGCTCCATAAATGCTGAATGTATAGCTTAGCACAGCGTCAGGAACGGTACATTATACACTAAAGAAAATAGCTTTTCGTCTTATTTGAATTAAAATTGCAAGCGTGCGGCCCAGCTAAAGGTGGCTGACTCCGACCTCATGGGGTTCTTCTGCTCCTCAGAAGCAGCTGTTGATATTTAGTTAGAAAAGTTGACTCCATTCATTGTTTCAGACTATGTCCCAAAGACACGACTGGAGCCTCGGACTGGTGCACAAACAACTCGGGACTTACCATGCTGGGGAGCAAAACTCTTCAAAATCACAAACCATCCAGCGGCGGCGACTGTTGCTTTTGGGCCACAAAGCCGACTTTTCCCCCCCAACAAGACTTAATTTCGTATAGCCTATAACAGTAAAGTTGGACGACTACCGATGGGTATATACTTCGTTGGGGCGGACGATAGCACTGTGTGTGGGGATATGTTCCATTGATTTGGGACGGGGTTTCTTCCAAAAGTAACCACTCCTTACTGCTCCGTCCAGCAGTGATGTCATGCCGTGGGGGATAGACTGTTGAGGACGGACTCTGAGATTAACCGTTTGTGAACACTTTTTCGGGTCGGCGTCTTATGGTTACTGTATATTTCAGTACGTTCCGACATTGTCTGGCACTTGTTTTATCGCTGTATTAAACTGCAAATTCACCAAGACGCCGTCCACACCACGGCGGTCAGGCGCTGAGAAGTACAGAAATGTAACGATACTATATCTCAAAAATCAACATAAGTCTAATCTTATTTTTGGAGTTTTGTGCGTTTTAAGTTTGGAGTTTTGTTTTTTAACTGCACAAAATAAATATGAAAAAGAAGCCCTGTTTCCACCCGGTTTCGAACCGGGGACCTTCTGCGTGTTAGGCAGACGTGATAACCACTACACTATGGAAACGATACGCTACGATTATCAATGAGAGATCAAAGGATTTTATAATGACACTAAATATATATATATATTGTGGCATCTTTAACCTTTCTTTTTTTATTTAATCTTGCAGTAAAGAGACTTTACGTTAAGAAGCGTGTTTCTTATATAGTGACGTCAAGCGGAAGCAGAACACATCACGTGACCAACACCAGGAAGTAATCGAATCCTCTTAATAACATGGTGAGGGAGCAATTTTTTCACTGTTATTTTTTGTGTTTCCTTTATACTGGTCGACTGTTTTAGACTATATGCTTTGTTAGAGTATTTAATCGATATTTAGTTAACTATAAGGTTCAGCAAATATTAGCACGTAGCTCTGGTCGTGCAGATTTGCGAACGTGTAAATCTGCAAAGATTGTTTAGCCTAGTTGCGTTTAATCGTCTTCAAATATTTAAGATGACTTAGATGGTTTGTGTGATCTGTCCTGCGTTCTATAACGACTTTAACACCTTTAATTATCATCGAACAGGTCGAAATGGGATCTTCAGAATGGCAGCTGTCTTTGAAGCTGATGAACCAGCCCAAATCCACCTTCCACTTCCCAGAGATGATGCCAGGAGATGTTTCACCTGGAGAATACAGAGTCGCCACTTTAAAACAACTTGTGGCGGCTCAACTGCCAGACTCCATCCCGGATCCTGATCTTATAGGTTGGTTCCAGCTGTAAAGGAAGTGGTTCCGTGCGTCTTCCACAAGGACCAGTAATCGATCTATGTTGTCTCTTGCGTTTGTCTTTAAGTCAGTCAGAGCGTTATTAATATTGTGATTTCAGAGCTGGTCCACTGTGGGCGGAAACTTAAAGATGACCTGATGTTAGATGCCTGTGGAATTCTGTCGGGCTCCACCATACACGTCCTGAAAAAGACCTGGCCAGAGACTGAGAGTAGTGCAGGTCTGTGTGTTTGACATGCGAGCAGATGTTTTCATCCACGCAGCTCTTTTGTCTAAACGGGTGAACGTTTCCCTCTGTTAGAGCCTGTGAACAGAGCTACTGCAGCCAGGGAGTTCAGGGTGTTTCACGCTGCTCTCCACTCTCTCAACTCTGCTTACAGAGACTCGGTGAGTAAAACCCACAGAGACACCTGCTGGAAATTAAAAACAAGCCAAGACCTGCTTGCTTACATTTTTCCAGCCCATTATGCACAACTGGAGAGCAGAAAAATGCTTCGAGTAGACTTGAAATGTGATGTGTAGATTCAGATTCAGCATAGATTAAATGCTACCATCTAAATTAAGTGGCTATCAAAGGCTTTTTTGCCATTGTCATTATTGTTTTTTATTAGGAACCTTAACAAGGTAACATATTTTAAAATAATTCGCTGATCTCTGCCAGGATCACTGTTCTCTTTTAGACGTGACGCCAGAAGAAACTTGGGAAAATATGTTTACTTTGGTGGAGAGAAGATTGAAGCTGCGGGGTTAATTTTCTCAGAATTCAGTTGGATCCCTTCTGCTCCGTCTCTCCTTTCACACACTTTCTGTAGGTGTATAAAATGCTGACAAATAAAGAGTCTTTGGATCAGATCATCGTGGCCACACCGGGGCTCAGGTCGGATCCAGTTGGCCTCGGTAAGACCTCTAATGTTTGACAAACACCTCGAATGACATCACGGCGTTGAGGCTTCCTGTCTCCCTTGTGTGTCCATCCAGGTGTCCTGCAGGACAAAGACCTCTTTGTGCAGTTCACGGACCCTAGCATGCTGGATCTGTGAGTGTCAGCTCCCCGTTGAGTTTGGCGCCACCACACCGGCGCGAGCTAATCGCAATCTCCGCCCGTCTGTCGCAGGTTGATCAGTTCCCACCCAGCCCTCGTCAACGCCATCGTCCTGGTGCTGCACTCGGTGGCGGGCAGCATGCCGGCGCAGTCCAGCGGCAGCTCCTCGCGCAACGTCTCGTCCAGTTCTTACAGCGATATGCCGGGTGAGACGCACACGGGGCAGGTTCTCTTTTTTGCTTTGAGGGGGGGGAAAAAAAAGGTACAAACGGCAGGTTTCTTGTTCTGGCAGGAGGCTTCATGTTCGAAGGCATGTCTGACGACGAGGAGGATTTCCAGTCGGTGAGTCTGGCATAGTCAGACGTGTTGGTCCAGCAGGTTAGGCCCATGGTCACCTTTTGCACGTTTGGATGTTTGTACCAGGGAAGTCCAGCCGGAGGCCCCAACAGACTGATGGGCTCAGCGGGGATGCGTCCGGTGTCGCTGGGCCACAGCGGGGCGACGGGCCCGCGGCCCATCACACAGAGCGAGCTGGCCACAGCTCTGGCTCTGGCCAGCACCCCCGAAAGCAGCGCCGTCACTCCAACTACATCCAACCAGGTCGGACTTGTCTGAACTAAAAGGATTGAGGAAATATCTTACACGACACTGCTAACGTGCACTTCCTGTCATCCCCACGTGTAGGGCGACCCCGCCAATAACGTACCGCCGATGCCAGCGGGGACCCCGGTCAGTAACGACCTGTTCAGTCAGGCTCTACAACAAGCGCTGCAGGCCTCCAACATGTCGGCACTGCAGGTGAGATTGACAACTCTCATTATTAAATCTCATTTATTCCAGGGGATGAGCCTCTCATCAACCCAAACCCCGTTCACACTGTTGTTTTGGAGTCGTTTTTGTTGCATGGCGAAAAAGATGCAGATGTATTTTGTGTGAAGCTGGAGAGTGCGGCTGGTGTTTGGGCCCGCTCACACTGACAGTGTGTGTTTGATTTGCAGGGACGCTGGCAGTCCCAGATGCAGCAGCTCAGGGACATGGGGATCCAGGACGAGGAGCTGATGCTGAGGGCGCTGCAGGCCACAGATGGTGACATCCAGGCTGCCCTGGAGCTCATATTTGCTGGAGGCCCAGGACTCTAAGCCCAGAGGGGCCCCTACAGACTGAGAGAGCTGTGGGAAAAGAAATGTGGCTCCACAGAAATAACTCAGATTCAATAATACGTTTTCGTTTTTACCTACTTCCTTGACCGGTCATCATCAGATCAGCTTTTTACTATTTACAGTATTCCTATTTACTAAGTATGATCATAAGTCCTGAGCTGTTGACAGTGTCTGTTCACTACTGACATGATCTGTGTCGCACGAATTCAGTATTGAACTCTGTCGAAATGCTGTTTCATTAAAGGTATAATGTTGAGTTGATTGATTTGATGGTAACCACAGTGAACACATGTCTGATCTGACATTAATGTTATTATTGTCCTATTATAATAGAGTAGAACCTGCATCATTGCCAAGGACTTCACATAGCAATTCCAGTGGCCCTTCAAGTTGAAAGGTGTCATCTAAATATCTGTAAAGTAGATTTGACTACTATAAATGCCACATTGAAGTACTCAGTAATACTGAAGTACCAGTTTTTAGTACTTGGTCTTTTTTTATTATTATTATTTAACGTATTCACCTTTCTACTCTCTTGGTTTAAAACTATTTTACATTTAACCAGCACTTTTGTTTTTCCTCTATAAACTTCTGTGACGTTTCACATGTATGCGCAGTTCCCATGTTTGGACACTAGAGGGGGCTCCAGTAGTTCCTCTTTTTCCTCCGCCAATTTAAAACTTCTCTTCTTTCCGTCGAACTGGTTTAAAAATGTATTTATTTTTGGTGGGTTAAGCTGCTCAGACAAGCATTGCTGTAAAACTAAAGCAATGCCCACGTATTCTTATACTGACATCTGTCCAAATCATTGCCCATTGTTTCCCAGAACTTATTTCTCAACAAAACCCCTCATTTGCTTTGTCTCGTCGTGTCCAATCAGGGGTGGGGGGGGGGGGGGGGGGGGGTGGGGGGTCATGTAGAATAGCCCCCCTCCATCTACAGTAATTACTCAGTTGTGTTTTATTGCTGCATCTGCCAATGTGACGGCTCAATCAGCGGATTGGCCTTTCATGAGCAGCACCCAAACAGCTCTTTGTGTCCGTCTGCCCCCCATCATTAAACATTTTATATGCACACCTGCGGGGCAGTTCCGCCTCCTACTGCCTCCGGGGGTATTATAATGATAAATCCGCTCACTGTGCTGAAAAGGGGGAAAAAGAAAAGGTGATTTTAACTGTTTTTTTCACCTTTTGTCTTGAATTCAAATGAGCTATTTTGCATTGTTCTGCATCCGCCACCTACCGTCTGCCCTCACATTCCAACAATCGACGGCAGATAATCATTTGAAGTTGTCATGGAAACGTCGTGATTGGCGTGGCGGGGTAAAGAGTTGGGTTTTTGTTTAATCCACATGTTGTCATCTCACTGCTGTAACACCATCATCCGGATTATATCGTGTCAGAAATGTACACAACCCCTTCCAAACACCGCTCATCCCAATAAAACTCCATAAGGACCCGTCGTCATGGCAGCGGGTCCAACGAGCAAAGAGAGATTTTGTGTCTTTTCTTTCTTTCTTTTTTTAAGGCAGCTCAACAGTAACTGCACCAGATTAGAATCAGGAGGGGAGCAGGAGTGATTTGTCTGTGTTCACTCAGAAGCAGCACAGGTTGAGAGGCTCCTGAAGAGACCTGGAGGGGGAAAACTGTTTTCCTGACCGCCACTCCATTTTCTCACAGTGGAGGGAAAAGCACTTCTGAGCTAGAACATGCTGCTTCTACAGCTGGAGAGGCGCCAGGCTAATGAATGGAACCTGCTCCGTTTCTCCCACGTTGGCCCGGCGTCCAGGTAACGGACGCCGTTTTGAATCAAGCGGTTTGGAGATTTATGTTAAATCCGGAGGTGGTCTGGGATTCAGGATGACCCGGAAGGCTGTCAAACGCCGACAGAGACGAAGAACAATGGCGTCCGTTGTGAGCCCAGTAGAAACCCTCCGACGCATCACAGGCGGGATGGCGAAGGGTCGGCCACAAAGACCCGCGTCCGCCTTTGTCTTCCTGAATGGAGGCGACTCAGGTGTTGTTAGCATCAGCTCTGGTACCTGAGATTGCTTTTTGGCTGATGCGGCTGAGAGGAATATGAAATGAGCTTCTGATGGACACCAGGCAATTTGAGCCCCTCGCGGCCCGTTCACCGCTTTCAAGTCCTGCTTTTATTCCTCCTCTCTTCTTTTTTCGGGCACTTTCTTTTTATGTCCCCAAAAGCAGCTTTGATGCGTTTCATCCCAGGCTCTTTACGGCTTTGATGAAGCAGCAGGAGGGACGGCAAAGGTAAAACTACAAACTTGGCCGCTTTGGTGCATTCGGGTGTTCCGCGTCTGCTTCCAAAATGATGCAAGCTCTTTTTCTGAGGATGGAGTTTTTATTTTCTTCTCGGGGCGTCGTTCTGACATTCTTAGCAGCAAACAAGTTGAGGAGCCGCGACTGTTTTCCTTTCATCGACCCCCTGCCGTGCTCCTCCTGAATACCTGCCAGATGTTTTTGCTTCTAAATTGTGCCGTTACACAACTTCCCTGTTGTTACGGTTCAACAGACCAAACAATCTGGTCCCTTTCCTGCTCTTTATGGTGTCAAATCCTGTTTTAAGACGATCTCTGCTGCGTTTCTGCTAATGAAAGAGAATAATCCTAATGAAGCCACCAGTTCATTTTAAATAATGGAATCATTCTCATGGGAACACATCCTGGCAACTCTTCATGGTCCTGGAACGCCAAGGCAGCGAGTCAAAGATAGGGAAATGGTCAGAGTTTGGTGGGAATCTCTGCAGGAAAGGGGAAAATCCACAGGCACAAAGGAAAATGCTGTCGGGATTAGAGGGCGAAAACAAATAAAGCAGGGCCGTGCAACAAAGTGGATCAATAGAAGACAACAAGCGCTGGATTGATGATGGCTCCTGCATGCTGTCCTTGACACAAACAATGGCCACGCTTTACTGTTTACTGAAGGGCTTTGCCATGGCAACCACTGGCGATGAAAGCACGGGGAAGGAGCGACTCTTTTTAGGCCTGTCTGCGCATAAATCAGGGACAAACGCAACCACACGTTAAGTCATAAACCCAATTTTATTGACTTTGAACCTTGATGCCTTTATGTCCCCATACAATACATTCAGTATATACATTTGGCCATGGAGAACTGTACAGATATGTTATAGTAGTGCATACATATGGCATGAAAATGGACACAGAAGGAGACGCACACATGCCACTTTACCAGGATAAAGTGATAAACAACATGGGGCAATCAGTGGCTGATGGTTGCTCACACCACACACACACACACACACACACACACATTCACACACACTCTTAAGACACTTCTGGGGGAAGAGGAGGGCTATTTCAGGTTCTTTCGGGAGAAATCTCTAAATGTGGAGAGGTCTGCTGATTGCAGCAGATCTCTCCATCTCTTTTCTGACCCCCCCTTCCTCATTTTCTCTCCCTCCTCATCTAAGGCCTTTCTTTCTGTGCCCATCACACACAGGCTCCTCTCTGTGGCAGGGCGACGCTCATCAGCAGCATAACTAAATAATGAGCTCCCGCTCCTGGCGTTCCGCCTCGTCGGCGGGGGACATCCGGAGATCCGAAAACACCTCGCGCACGTCGTTTATCCCATTTGCATTTCAGGAAATCGTCTCTCGGGGGAGCGTGTAGGTCCACTTTGAAAACAAACCCTATCTACATAGAGCTACGGACACGAACAGACACAGAGTGACCCGTTTGTGCGTCCGTCCGTCTGTCCGCCCACCACAGCGGATCTATGGACAGCTCTCTTCTGCAAGCTGGCCCTTTCTTTTAAAGATTTGAGGAGCGTCTGATTTGCCAGGTGGTCAGTGTGTACCATCATTTTTATCCATAAACCCCCAACAGGCAGACAGTTAATAGTTGCATAGCACGCAGCGGAGATAAGAGCCACACGCGGAGTGGGTTTCGATTTCTGTACCTGCAGTACCCCCCCACCTTCCAAACCACCTCCACTTGCTTGGGGGGGAAAAAAACGCTACTACTCATCAACATTTTAAAGGCGAGAAATTTGAGAGTTGCTTCTGAAAGTTTGCCCCCACAAGGGAGACGGTCGCAGTAGATCCAGGTCACGATGTGGACGCAGCTTCTCCCAACGGTAACTGGTCCGCAGTTTCATGTGCTGGGGGGGCTGGAATACCATTAAACTGCAGCAAGACGACCACAGGACACACAAGCAGCTTAGCGAGCAGAGGAAATAAAAAAAAAAAAACAGAACCAGAGAGGGTTCAGGTAAGGGCCGACGCCTGGCTAAGATCTGGAGAAGCTTTCGCCTGAAAAGACGGCGGCATTCAAAGTCATTGATCTTTTCATCAGTGTGTGATTCAATCTGAGTGAGGAAGTCGTGCCTCTTCCTCACTCAGCTGTTTCCTCACGGTGGAGTGGAGGGAAGCGTTGTCCCTCTCGCCTGCATCAACCATTTAGAGGAGAAGAAACAGGAAGGTGAAACGGGGATTTCACCAGTTTGTACCAGTGAGGATTAAAAAAAAACTCAAGCCTGCGCATGCATACATTGTCTCTTTCTCGCTCTCACACACACACACACACACACACGCGCACACACACACACACACACGTGTGAATAAGTGGGCAGCACTCGTACTCACACATGGATGCGAACCTGGGTGGAAAAAGTAGCTGGAGAAGGACGGACTGAAGGCAAGCGTTCAAGCAAATGGTGCAGTGATTGGTCCAGGGTGGGGTGAGCATGTAGGTGCGGTCCCCCCCCCACACACCACTGACAATCCCACTGGTCAGAGAACAGCACCCCCACTTCAAACCACATTGAGCAGAAGTTTAAAGCCACTAAAAAGCAAAGCACCACAGTAAGAAAGGCCGGAAGGTTCCCAAATAAAAAACACAATCACATCGGCACAGGACAATCAGGGCGAGCCGGGCGGGGGGGGGGGGAGTGGCAGGCAACGGCCATCACGAATGAGTTACACATCAGCAATAATTACCCCCGAATAAATTACAGTCACAGGACAATCATTAAAAGCGGAATTGGGAAACTGCTGATCTAGCGACTGGTCTGACCCATGCATTCTAAGGCATTAACGTCTGTTACTGACATCACGGATCCATGACTATACATACAACTGCTGACCTGGGAAAATCCAAAAAATATAGAGATATCTGCGGGTAACCGCATTTTTCAAAGCAGATTCCTAAAAGCAGTGATGGGAGGGAATGTGGAAGGGAGGCCGGGTGGAAGGCTGCGATCCCACTGTACCTATTGATCTGCAGACGGGCGCATGAAATTGATTTTCTGAGGTAGACGATGGCGGCATATTTCATCCTCCTGATGTAAAGCCATTCTAAGCAGGAGCGGCGGGCGGCTAATTTGGTCCGTTTGGACGGGCTCGGGTCTTCAGCCTCGGCCACTTGTGCCGCGCCGGACGGGGCGGCCCATCCGTCACGTTTCCCTACGCGTCTCACCGCGATGGTACTCACGCTGTCGCCAATATGACGCGCCCCCTCGCTGATGGACAGCAGACAGGACGCGCCGTGGCCAGATAGTCCGAGCTGCTCGCGGGGCTGCTTAGTTTGCTCAGCTGGGGACGTCCATGCATACTGGAGCTGTTCATTCAACGCGCTCGCCGTTGAATGAGGCCCGTGTGGGCGATGGCCCTCGCCAGGCCTCATAAATGTGGCTTCCTGAACACGTCCCCACAAACAATTACAGGATAATCGAGCTGAACCAAATGAACTAATATACGGGGAAGGGGAGGTACACCCCGGCGACCACCGAAACGACGCTGTACCTTCGGGCTTCTTTCTCTTTTAAGTGCTAAGGGGAACCAGCGGGACGAGCAGTGATGACGCTCATGGTTTTCTGTGATGCAACGACACGGGCGCCTGGCATAAATAAAACACAACAACGACCGCGACACTGAGTCCGTGTGTATAAAATGGCAATGCAGCAGGCCTGGAGGTCCGTCGGCCGGTGAGGTGAGTCAGGATCAGCAGTTTGAGGATGTCACTGTTCATCTTCCCATGAGCCTGCAGGGCACCATGGAAGCCACACGGTGGCCCGGCGAGCACTGCAGGGAGTCCAGAGCACTATAGTGTCCTGATGGCCACGGGGTACAGCAGAGACATGTGTTCGGCTCCCTTAATGGGCAGCTTGCGGCTGGAGTAGAAGTGGATGATCTCGGGTACGCTGTCAAAGGGGCAGCTGTTCTGGCCCAGGATGTACTTGTTTTCCTTCGTCCGCGACAGCTTCATGTGCATGAAGCCCTGGCTGCTCCTGAGGACACAAGGACACAGAGGGTTTTTACAGCCATTCAGCAAGTTAAAGAGACAGTCCTCAGCTCGGATTACGTACCCAAAGAACAAGAGCTGGCTGCTACACTAATCACTCTGACCTAAACGCTAACGTTAGCTGTATGGGCGTATGTAGCTACTCCAGAAACAGCTACATACTGAGGTTCCATCTTTTAACAGAACATCTCTGTGGGATTATTAACAGATTCAGATGGAAAACATCAATAACAGCCATTGTGTAAAGGAATCAATGCTAAACGGGGACTGATGGGAGATACCCAGTAATTGCCCTTCTTCACCTGCACACCCTCAATGTCAGTTAGCCTCTGAAAGATCAACATAGGTGCCAAATAAATGTGTAAAAGCCGCCAAGCCCGGTGCTTCCAAATGCAGGTCTGCAGGACAGCAGAATGTGTGTCAGCAACCTGCACAGGTCTGGAGGAGCTCCCCTCCTCACTCTCAGCCGCGGCTCCCTACAGTAGACGACGTTGCTCTGGAAGCTGGATTACCTCTGCAGGAGCTGCCTGGGGAGGAGACTGGCAGGCAGGTGGCTGCAGCTGCCGCTTTTACGTGTGCAGCATGAGGGGGATGCTAATGAACCCTTGGAATAAAGCACTTAATCTACAGGAATAAACACACAGCAAATCAAAAGCTGCTGTGTGGCCCCCTGAGCATTCCATCAATACCTTTAAAAGGTCGACCGTAATCACACGCTTTCAAATATAAAAGGAATTCATGGCGGGTGATGATTGACAAAACAATAAGCATGAGCGAGAGGATTGAGGATCGAATACTGTCGTTTATTTGAGTCCTTTTAGCAGGTTCCGTCGTGTTTTTGTTCCTCCGCCATTTTTAAACACCCACGTCTGATACGGTGGAGGTTAATGTAACGCTTCCTGCTGGAAGTACGGGGCCTTTTGTGGAGATCTGCTCATTATCTGTGATGGACAGATGGAAGAAATGAGACCAATCTTCAGCTATGCGGTAGTTGCATGTACCAAGCCTGGGGACTGTTCCTTGGCCCGATGAGCGCCGCTTCTTCTGGCACAGAGATGAGAGTGAAGCGGAAAATGAATCTTTGGATGTTTAGGGTTCAACTGAGGGTCATCCGTCTGACTCAAACATGGCTAACCTAAAAAAAAACTGAGATTCCTGTGCAGCCCCTAATTGAGATGAGAAAGTTTGGATTTGAGGGGAGCAGCGCAGCTCTGCCTGCCCCCTTCAGATCTAACCTTCTAACACGCTTCCAGGAAGTCTCAGTTTAGGAAATCCTCGCTGCAAAGTGCTTTGATGAATCCTCACGTGGGGCGCCGGGAGATGGCGTTAGGTTACACGGAGCCCCGCTTTAAGAGGCAAACACATCAATAGCATCATTTTTAGATCCCCAGCTGAGTTTCCAGGCAGCTCTCAGGGCCACTGATCGTGTTACAGCCCTGCAGAGCCAGAAACCAGGACAGCAGAGCAGTGCAGCGGAGATGTTAGAACAATAAACACGAGGAGATTCTGGAGGAGACGGGCCTGTGGAACGTCATCATGTCCTCTCTACTATTGTCTAATCAGCATTAAATTCACTGGGGACAGCTCCTGTCCTGTTTATTGAGGTTTATGACCGATCTCAACCCTCATGACAGACATTTGCCTGAGAATGATGATGCTCTCGGTGTTGTGGATCTACGGCACCAAAGAGTGCAAATGCAGCCGCCCAAATGGAGAACCGCCGGGTCAGAACGGCCCTCTTAAGGACAGCATCGCTTACAGTGTCGGTTCGACTGTTTGTATTGCTGTGCTGCCGGCAGAAGGGGTGAGGTTCATCACTAAAGAAGGAAAAAACCATTCAAGAAACTCTCATCCAGAATATTTCATATGCTAAAGAGATTCAAATGAATCCATTAGTGACAAAGACTCAATATCACTTTACTAGCCTACATAATCAGTATTCATAAAGGCTGAAACGGTCTCTGAGGACAATTTTACTGTCAAATGTCTCCGTGCTTTTCATCCTGCTGCTGTGGAATCAAATACGCAGTAGCCTTTTTTTTTTTTTTTTAAGAGGAAACCCGCTGTGCTGGGCTCTCCTTTGAGAGGAGACACCGGGATCTGTGCTCCGAAAGACTTGTGAAGGCTTTTATATGTCTCAGAAACCTGAAAGGGTTCTCTCCACAGGCAGCGGTACGGAGAGAAAAAAAGGGGGGGGGGGGGGGTCGGGGTTAGGGGGCAAAGCAGACTGAAACTGCTTTGTCGAGACCGAGGCCACTCCGAGACTCCAGGTCTCGTCTTGATCAATAATGCAATACGCACAGGTGCTGCCTCATGGCCTTATACATTTTGTAGCATCTGACAGCGTGGGGCATCTTCACCTTGGGCTTCTATTCATTTTCTGTGGCAGCGGGGGCAGCAGGGTTCATGTGAACGGGCTGAACTCTGAGTTAACCCCTGCCTGGAGGGGACGGGAGGCTGTCATTCATGTGAATCAGCCCACATGTTTTTACCTGGTGCAAAACAAAGTAAAGTTCTGTTCCAGCAGCTGCCGAAGGTCCGATGAGACCCTAGAGTTTAGACATACACAGGTACAAAGCTTGAAGGCGTCGTCACTATTCTGATCCAGAACGCTTCATCATCGGGACCTTTGGCTGTAGCTCGCTTGTCTGACAGTTCAGGAGCCATTTTATCCCCCTGAGATCTGAAACTGGTCTGAACCCGATCTGAGCCGTCAACGCCTCGCAGGACTGAACCACAACCGGTTGAGGGCAGACTGCTAATATCAGCCTCCACACACATACCAAAGCGTAGCAACATTCCTGTTTGGTGTTCAGTGACTTTGAGGTTACTTTATATAATATAACCACGAATGGAAGAAAGAGTTGTTTCTTCTTCTCTCCATAACCCTTCCATTGGTTCCTTCCTTTCTAAAATGTCTCATTCTCATCCAGACTGCCTGCTCTCTCCCTCAGCAGGTTAGCGCTCGGCTCCTGTTGCATGTGTAACACCGACGTGCAGCTGTCTTCAACTCCGGTTTGGCTCCTGTGAGCTGAGAATTACAACCTGCTGAAAAAGGACGTGTCTGAACTCAACAGACTGTTGTTGTAAATATCAAATGTCTGTTTTAGACATGCCAGGTTTATCAAATACAAAGCAAGGTTTTAAGTGTTGCGTCCTCACTGATGTTGGACGCTGATGTTTCCTCTGCAAGTATCGACCAACAAAATTGTTCATTAATGCCATTTGTCAGACAGTAAAGGCAGCAAATACACAGACATTAGCAGATGATGTTATTCAACTACAGGATCAAGATTAAAAAGAGTTGAGGATATCATCATGGCCCCCTGCCAACGTTAGCCTCCAGCAACATTAGCTAATTATTTCCTTTAAATGATCAGTTTTATCTCTTTTGAAGGTCATCCAGGATGTGCAGAGATTCCTTTAATGTTCATGTTCGAGTCTGCCTTGAAATTAATTGGACCGTCAAGGAAAAGTGAAGAAAGAGAACCCAAAATTCTATTCAGGCTAATCTCCAAAAGATGATGAGCAATTCTTTGCTTATGGAAAAAAAACAACCCTCAAAGGGCCTCAAACACACATGCTTGTGTGAGAAGAATGGGATGTGACTGCGCAAGCTAGAGTAACCTCAGCCAAATGTCAGACTAAACAAATCAGAGCGACTCCTGTGAACCCTCTAGACACAGCAGGGATCAGGGGTCTCGGATAAAGGGCACCTTCAGCTGCATTGTGGGTAAATCAGAAAATCAAGTGTGCTGACAGTGTCGGAGGGGTCACCGGGGGGACGTGTCAGAGGAGGGACAGGTACAGTGGGTGGGAGATAGGTCAGAAAGGTAGAAGTTATCTCCATATTTTAAGGTGAAAACCAGCCCTATTGAAGTGCAGGTACGCAGATAACACGTGTGTCTTCTAGCTTTAGGTTAGAGCCGCTACGTTTTTGATTTGCATGTCTCACAAATTTCCCCGAGGGAGTCATCCCAAGGGATCAATAAAGTCTAGTCTAAGTCTAAAGGCATGATGCAAATAACTGCTGACACTTGTTCTCTGGAAGAATTACAGAAAATACATCTGGCACCTTTAACAGACGCTCACTATTTATACCTCTGCCACTTCGACAGGCGTAATCATACGGAGACATTGCAATTACGCTTTCACTTAGCTGTCCTGCACAATTTAGTGTCGGATGATGCTAGCTTTGGCATGCTACCTGTGGGGGGAAAAACAGCGTTTTCTTACTTGAGGGAGAGGGAGTAGTCATTCTTGCTGGTCTCGCTGTTTCTGACCAGGTAGCTCGCCTCTTTGCACAGCCTGAGCAGAGACTCCGCGTCTGTCCGGCTGATCGCGCCATGGTACCAGCTGCAGACGCCACCGGGAAAGAAGGCAGAGGAAGAGAGCAAAACACTCAGGCACGCTTCTGACTTTGACGCTAACTTACAACAGATCAGCACTGAGGTCACACTCACAACTGGCTCTCCAGAGGCATAGACGGGTCTATGCGCTCGGCGAGCGAGGGGCTGCAGTGGTCCAGCGAGGACATTTTGGTGTTAACCAAGCAGCCGCCGGAGTGTCGCTGCAGCGGGCGCGCTTTCCCGTCCTTGGTAGGCGACATTCGAGACTTGTCCACACCATCAAACTGGACTGTGATCAAAGAAAGGCAAGAAATGAAGCATTTGCTCCTCAAACATGCCGTAGATGGTTAAAGAACATCTATCAACACCACACTGGCTGGTATAACGTGCAAAAACATTGGGCTTAATAGACATTTGAAATGTAGTCGTTGTTACACATGAATCAAGTTTAAAAAAAACAAAACAAACAGCGACAACCAAGGTTGTGTTTTGACAAACATGCACAAACACACAGGGTCACTTTCAGCATGTCATTCAACTGAAGGACGCGTACACAGATCAATCGCGCCCCGCTGTGCACACATTCCAGTGAGAGAAGCACATGCGTGTGCAAACTTTCTCTGAACAGCTCAGAAAGGCACGTTCGGAGGTCGCGTACACAAATAAGCACAGAGACGCATTTCACCCACACAAACACTGCAGTTTAAACATTAAACTGGCTTCTCCAAAACTCTCACGGTCAGCTGTGTGTGTGTTAGTGTGTGTTTGTGTGTGGGTAGCAGAGCAGAACTGGACAAATGCACAAGCAATCAACAGAAAGGAATACATTTACCGGTATTTACAACAGCCCGGGAGCCATGCAGGGCCACAAGTATGAAGTACTGGACGTTTTAGTCGATTCCCCCCATCATACATCACTGCAACGGATGTCACATCGCACTTGGAGTTGGGCGGACCCACTTAGAGCCACTGGCATGCTGCTACACAATGAATAGCAGCAATACCTTTATGACAGGCTTCGGCTGTTTAAAGCTTTGACGCATCAAAGCTGAGTGCTTGATGGAAAGAGTTAGTGTAGTATGAAGCTCAAAACCACTCCATTAACTAATGGCCCGGCTTGCATACAGGGTTTAATTACCTCGGCCGAACGCAGCAGGCGCGGTGATTTTCAAAACATGTCAATGGAGATGGATCTACATCAGTACAGGCTGCATTCCAGGCAGAGGGTCGCGTTACGGTTTACAGTTTGCGAGCGCGCCAAGTGTTCCGGGGGCCCGGCCGAGTGTGCAGGCTGACAGAATCGATCAATCAATTCAGGCTACATGAGACAACAACATGTCAACAAATCACCCTGAGCTAGCACAGGCCTAAATGGGAAAACATGGGAGTTTATGTAAATGTGACAATACGCTTATTTCTTCAAAAGGGTTCAACCAAATATCGAGGTTAAAAATGTAACTCAACCAGTTGTGGATGAAAATATTACAAATGGATATATAATGTGACATACATGGCAGTATCTCTGCTACAAAGCAGATCTTTTGATCTTTCCAAAACTGCATGTGATTAAATGTTTCCTCTCAAGACAATGAACGGGAGCGCTGCGGTTCCCTCTCCAACCACCAGGGGCTCCCCTTCACCTCCGGTAGAGTCCCTGTTTGAACTCTCTGGCCTTTAGCTCGCTCACGGATTTCCCTGTAAAGACTCCTGGAACTGATTATTTTAAATGACGACCACTGTTGTTATCTTGGCCTCTGCACTTCCCTTCATCAGACCGAGCCTTGAAACTACAGACAAATCGTACCGTAGCGCGATGGCTGTGTAAATGGTAAATGTAACCTCAGCCCTGCAGAACATGAGCGGCTAACTTTCCTCTGCTCAGTAGGCATCACTGCAGGGGGCCAAACGAGGTCCCGCGTGTCACATGCGAATGTGCATGTGAGCAGTCCATTTGGACCACATGCTTGGAACTGCATTTTAGGAGGGATGAACACTGTATGTGTAGGGGTGAGAATTTGTTTCCATGGAAACTGACCAAGGGGACAAGGGAGATGCATGTTTGCACTATTCATCCCTCCAATGCTGACAGATCACAATATGAAGATGGAGCCCATTTCTCCCTCTATGCCATTTAATGCTCTTCCTCTATACATACACCCATCCCGTCATTCCTCCTCATGAGATTTTCCACTTGATCTCTCCATCTCACAGTCTCACTGTCTTTTTTTGTTCCCATTTAGTCAAAAAGGGAAACAGCTAACAGAAAGTTGACTAAAGAGGGAGTGTCTGCTCATCTTGCAGTAGAAAAAGGCGGTTAGGTTTATTTCCACTGGGCTCTCCTCACGTCGTTACAAACCAGGCTGACTATTCACCCTCCCGCTCATGTGGCAGAAGGATCCTGGTTTTTCCGCAGCCTACATCTCTCCTGCCCACTCAACCATCCGCCTGACCTCAGCTTTTCAGGTTTTATCCAATCTCCCAGTGCCCACGCTAATTCCTGCCCTTCCCAAAATTCAGCACAATCGCTGTTTTATGTGACCTTGATTAGGCCCGTTTTCCTTCCACCTCCCAGAAAGGGTTGAGTGGCCGTCCTCAGAGGAGCTCACCCCGTCAACCTTTCCTGTCAGATCAGAGACCCCCCCGCCTCCTTCCACAGACTCACTGCAGAGTTCTATGACAAAAGCATTAGCCCGAAGAGAGCTTTGAAATAATCATGATCGTAATTATTATGGATCGAAGGCTTCTCCAATCACAGTCCTCCTCTGACACCACCTTTAACCTGCTCAGAAATGTGCTTTAAAGTGACAGTCAGGGAGCCAAATCCATTTCTCTGAAGCTTTTGGGAGAACAGTTTAAAACCTGGCTGACGGAGGAATTAGGAGCAGATTGGTCCAGAGGAGGACAAAAGACGAGCGTGCGCACACACACGCGCGTGCAAACAGACTGACATGAATGCACCGGGGCTTCTGCGCATCTTATCAGCGTTGTTAGCGCAGCAAATGGAATCTGTGTATCAGATTGAACTGTCAGTCAGACGCTGACTGATGGCTGGAAGGCTCGCCCCTTTCACACAGGCACAGCTTCCTTTGAGCGCAGCAGAGGTGGAGGACGAGAGCAAGAAAGAGCTGATGGCTTTCTGTCAAGACTGCAATTAAATGGGCCTCTGCTACCATAATACATAGCACGGAGGGAGGTGGAGGACATGACCAACCTGGGAAAATAAACATCTGGAAGGAAAGATTCAAACAGTGGGTTAAGAGTGAAGCACAGGTCCGCTAAACCGATCTAACTCGGGACACGTTTCGCTCGTTAGACTGCTTAATTAACTCTCATTTGCAAATGCGACTGATATCAAAAGGAAGGACTAGTCTGAGGGGGTAAAGCGCGTCACCGACTGCTGCTCCGTGCAGTGGGAATTGAGTTTTCCCACCGAGGAGCGGGTGTGAAATGATTAACAGGTCTGCATCTCATTAGGATACACAGCACAGTGGAAATGGCACGCAGCCTGTTCCCGTCCCTCTTCTGGTACCCGGGGTGCAGAGCGCTTTAATATTCACACACCTGCATCCAAATGGGTTTTTGGGCAGATCTAAAAATGATTTGTTTTCTTACACCATCAAGGCAGGTATTATGTTCTTAGAGAGTAATTGCCAATCTTAAACTGTATTGAGTTTTATTTTTCCAAGCATCAGCTTGTGAATTGATTCCAAATTCAATGTTGACGGAGCTTATTTACATGCATTTTAGAGGAAATTGTGACAAAAAGGATGAAATAAAGTACATCCATCTATCATAAACAGAAAATTAAACAGAAACGTCGACCCTGCTATTTAATTACATTTTCAGATCCGACTAATTATTCCCATATCAAATTTCTGTACGCAGCCTGTACCGATATCTAATATCTCTGTGTGTGACTGAGCGTTAGCTTGTATGATGAGGTCAAAGGAGGCCATTGTAACTGTATTCACAGGGGTCACGGAGGCCATCGCCCCCCCATGACTGCAGCGCTGACCTCTGACCCCAAAGATGTAGAATGGGGCCACACTGGCTCAGACAGGGAAGGATCGCTTTACAGCTGGACGCCAATCTTAAACCCACTCATATCACACAGCGAGAGAGAACCTTTCCCATGGATTTACGGCCATAAATCAGGCCTTTCCTCTGTCCTCGCCTACGGCGCGCTGCAAGTGTCCTCTTACACACTCTCATTCTGGGCCTGTCCACTCTGCCAGGCGAAATCCCATTCCTGGCATTAGTTCTGCTACACATCCCTCTTTTTCCCCGTCCCAGCAATCAAAATCAACAAACGTCGCCGACAGGTTGATTAGAAGAAGAAAGAGCCAATTTGGCTGAAATCACGCTGAAGACGCCCCAGTCACTCCAGAGTATTGAGATGAGTTTAACGGGCGTGTACCATTTGTACAGAACAACAGGGCTGGGGAGACATCTGGGACGGGTATGAGTGTGTTGACAAGAGGAAATGGGGGTCACGGCGAAATGGCAAATTACGCATGCAGACGGCAGTTGAGCGCAGTTAAAACTAATGAGCCTTCAGCCCTAAAACCTGCACATGAATTGGTGATTTTCTGCCAGGTGTAATCCAGATGGAAAAGTCGAGTCATTACCTGAACTCATCATTGCACGGTGCTTTTACAGGACACAGTTTTTGGGTAAATCCTGAGTAATCACCACAGTATAAGTGTGCACACTTGTGAGTGTATTGGAAATACAGATAGGCAGAATGATTAAACACATGACGGGGGTTGTACACACTATAACACTCATGTCATACCAGAGGAAGACGTGAAGAATGGGTGATTGATTAAAAGACTGACAGTGCGGAAGGTGGGGGGGGGGGGGGGTTGACAGGCCGGCGGGTACCATACAGGAGAACGTGAGCACAACACCCACCATGGTGGTGCTGGTCACAGCTCGTCTGTCCTTGCAGGGGCTGAGCTGTCTGGGAGGGGGACTCCAGCTCCTCCACCACGGGAGGGGTGCTGTTGAGCTGCCCGACAGGAGGGGGCCACGGTAGGTCCTTGATCACTTTAATCTCTACTGCATGTGCCACCCCAGTCATCACAGGAAGAAATAGGGAGAGAGAGGCACACGAGCCACAAATGCACAATGGGAAAAAAAAGAAAGTGAGCAAGAAGAAGTGATGACAAAGAGCACAAACCAAAGGAGAGAAATTGGTAGGAGAGGGCATTATAGTCCCAGGGAGACTAATCTGTGATCCCAGAATCAGCACTGGCTATTGGTGAGAAACGGAGAGGGACGGAAGACTGGAAAAGAAGCCAGGTTAGTTTAGAAGGGTAGGAGAGTGGATAGAGGGAGACACCGGACTGGTTGCAGGTTGAGCACCTAGAGGTCAAAGGTTATTTTAAAATGCTCCAAAAGAGGTGAGGGTGATCAAATAAAGCATCAGCTCTGGTTTTAATGAAATGCCATCAATCCCCAAAGCCTCCGCAAAAAGACACAGGCCTCGACCACTTTTTGTCACAGCTCGGAATTTCGCTGCGGGCTGATTCACTTCACGCTAAATCACGCTGCCTTTATTCACAGCCCATTTTGAGATAAACAAAAATCACCTAGAGAAATTCATACAGGCGGCACGTGTTCAACTGCACATACAGTGCAACACGCCTTTGAGCGAAATGAGTTCGCCAGTGGCCAAAAGTGTTGTGTTCAACAACGTTAGCATGAAAACAGATCATATCTAACGGCACTGCCATAGAAACAACAACGTTAAAGGTTTCTGCAGCCGCCATCACTGACAAGCTGCACAGTTCATCATCTGTTACTTCAGGAAAGACAAAATAAAAAGCTGGTTAGTGAGTGGCTGATCCACAGATGGAGCAGGATGGACGACATCGAGCAAGAAGCGCAGGAGGGAAGGTGCATAATGAGGGACGATATCTTCAAGCTAGCTGTTTTTGGTCAACGTTTGACATTTGAAAGCGACAAGCATTTAAATAGATAGCCGGACGACGTTAGCAGGGTAATCTATAAACAGGTCGCTGGAGGGAGCTGAAAAACTCTAACAATGTTGGGAGTGGTGTATCGTCTGGGTTGGGGGACAAAAGGTCAGAAACTCTGTGATAATATAACTTCCACTGCTTTGGGGTGAATTAAGGGACTCCCTTCCACTGATATTAAAAGCCTAATGCTCATTTCACATTGCAGATTAGCGTGTAATTGTTTGGGGAGCGGAAGGCTGCTGCAAGCTGCCGCGCGCCTGTGGAGGCAGCGGGGTGATTTGGTGCGAGTGTGGCTCTGGTTCGCCCGCTTGCATGGCTGAATAATAGCATTTAGCACTCTGGAAATTGCAGCCAAGTGACTCAACAGCAAGTTGGCTGGCATGCTTCTAAAGTCAGAGTAGCTAGAGTCTCACGGTTTTAAAAACTGCTGTGATTTGCCTGGTTCATTGATGTCGTTGCATGGATAATGCCCTCAGAGCTCTGTTCACGTGCGAGATGTGGGACACCGGCGTAAAGACTGCACCCTCGTAGGCTGAGCACCCACCCAGGGGTAGCACTCATCACACTCTGCAGCTGATTACTTATTTGTTTCACAGCTATGTTGACAGTGCAGTACATCAGATACGTACGCGAACAATGGACATGAGTCGCCATTCTTTGTGTGTTTACCATCCCTTTGTTCCTCCAGGAGTCCGTCTATTTTTAAAGGAAGGCGCTTGTTTACTCAAGCTATTCATTAGCCTGTAGCTGTGAACAGTTCTGTGCAGTAAATCAACAGCCATGCTTGTTTTCACCACCATTTAATTTAGTTCTGCCTAATTCAAATGGCTAATTTCATGCATATTCAAAACATGCAGGGTGCAATGTTTACGCCACAAATTATGAACAGAAGCTCATGGAATGGAAACCAGGCTCCTCTGAAGGAATGTTTGTTCCATCGGCTCCAAAATGATACCAGATAACAACTGTGTAATGGCTCCCAGAGAAGCTGGAATGCCACCTCGTAATTTTCCGCATACTGTATGACGCGGTTTTACGCGGTCCGGTTTGGTTTCAAAGCACAAATCAGATATTTAAAGTCTGCGTGTTTGCATTAATCTGTCAGGGGAGAGGGGGGAGATGTGCCGGTGACGGCCAGTCAGCAGAAGCTTATAGGGAGACTGTACTTTGGGAGTGATGGTTTACGGTGCTGTTGTGCGAGGCCAATGTGTGTGAGCTAAGATAAGAGCGGCGGCAGCCCTCGGTAAAAGACGGCAGGACACATTTGAGGCTCATGAAAGAGGGCCGACAGGAAGGTTATCAGCAAGGTGTTGCAGCAGAGGCCGGGAGGATGAGACAGAGCCGAGTTGGACAGAGTGTGGGGGAAACTGGATCAGCACCCTCCCGCTGAAAAAGGCTCCTACTGCTGCAAATAAGCAGTACAATGGCTGTAACCGAATCAATAATCTATTTTAGTATATAAGATGTGAGATATCTGGAGGTAAGGCCACTAAGATTCAGTAAAAAATATATAAAGCTTGTCATGACCAGCGGGAGTCGACGGCAGTGACTTCTCTTATCTTCTGTGTTAAACGTGAGGGATCCTGCTTGGCTAAGGTCTAAGCTAAAGCAATTAGCAGCAAGAGGACAAGGAGATTAAGTAACCCAGTTCTAGATCTGATTCCTGCCGCGGCGAGTTTCAGATTTCCCATGGCTGCATCTACATGTCTGGGGTGGTTAGCAAGGGTGCCATAAGCTAACCACGTGAAGGCAGGCTGGCTTACAAAGATGGACATACAAAAGGATTCTCTACAGGAACAATTTCTGAAATGTCCCCGTCACTCTTCACCCCGGTGCTCATCCATCACCTCCTCGGCAACCAGGAGGAAGGTGAGAGAGGCAGAATCTGTGTGGGTGAGTGTTATCAGGAGCTGGGGGTTGACTGATCAACCAAAGCGCGAGTACACAGCCTCGCAGCGCCCTAACAAGGCAGGGAATTTACATTCCACTGCATACCTGTCAGGAGGCAGGCCAGCAGTGAATAATAACCCCAGACCGGGCGTCGTGAAGAGGGGAGCATGCAGGCAGTGATCAAGAGAGAGCTGAGGGAAACCAGGCTGCAGCAGGAGCCAGCGGCCTGCTCTCTTTCTGCACCCTTAATGTACCGTAATTTCCGGACTATAAGCCGCTACTTTTTTCCTGCACTTTAAACACTGCGGCTTATTTATGGTTTTTTATTGTGGCGCACTATCACAACTATTGTGAATCAGTCATTTTTACTAACCCTCATCAACGTGGAAAATACTAGAAGAAAAGCATATGATGCGACTTAAGTTAAAAGCGATCACTCTGGCGGTTGAAGATGGAAATCGAGCTGCCATGCATTACGGTAATCAATGGCGAGAAGACGACAAAAGCTTTCAGACGTAAACATCGCAGGTGGCCCGAGCTTGAAAACGTTCTGGAAGACTGGGTGAACACACAGAGAGCAGGCGGCCGCGGTGTTTCCACGGTACAAATCAGATGGAAGGCAAAAGCAATCACCACCGTGATGAAAATAGAAGATTTTAGAGGTGGGCCATTGGGGTTTTTTAGATTGTTCATTGTTTGAGTAAAAAAGCATAAACAATGTAATTTGTGTGTAGCTGATACAAACGTATATTTCAAGGTAGCTGCATTACAGACACTGTTAGAAAAAAAGGCATTTACCGGTGGAATATATTTGTTTATGTTGCTAAGCGGATTAAATGAAAAGAAAAGTTAAAAAATCCTGACGTGATAAAATTTGGATTTAAGGTCTCTGTATAAACATACAAGTGAAAAGAGTGGCTGTTGTTTCTTACCTGTCTGTTTGTCACTCGTCAGTGACTCGTCTCTTCCGGTAATAAAAACATCTACCGGTACTGAATGTTTTCGATCTAATATTTCATATTACTACATGCGGCTTGTATAAGTACAAAATTGATTTTCTTTCTAAAATTAGATTATGCGGCTTATAATCAGGTGCGCTCTATAGTCCGGAAATTGCGGTAGATGAATAGTCTTGACGCAGATTGTATTATTATGTTAAAACACAATAGGGGGTGGAGGTCGCACCTCTATTCCCGATGCACTTCTTCTCATTGTCGTCCCATAGATCAATAAGTTGTGCAACTTTTCTCCATGTTTTTTTCATCTGTTGTTCCCGGACACATTTGCTCTACAAGCGATCACCGGACTATAAACCGGAAAGAGTTTGTTGAGCACAGAAAATCGTCTTTGACATCAACCCTAGAGCAGAACTGTTCATCACTCAGACTGCAGAGCCGCAGAACTTCAGCAGCCAAAGAGACATTAAGTGAAACTGCTCTCCTGAAAACAAACAGCACACAGAGGTGCAGTCGGCCACACTCTTGAACAGGCTGCACAACCCCAGACGCACTTGAAACGGGCTTAACTTGGCAAACTGCTTTTACATAATTCATTAAAGCTATATGGGGACGTAGCAACATAAACAACCAGATGATAACACCAGCTGTGGCTTCAAATAATGTTTTTCTTGTTTTGTCGTTTCATCTAATTTGGCTATAAAACTGTGACGAGACTGGGAGAATATGGAAAAGTGTAACGTTAAGTGTAAAGCAAAATGATTTAACTTCAAAAGTGGAAATCTAGCTAGAGCCCATGATGTGAGACTTTTAAGCAGATGAAACATAATCCCAAATTGAATCTCAGAACTACTTGAACAAACCCGTCCAAGCATCTCCAGCACAGGTAGAGAACATATATGTCCTTAAGGCTCAAGTTTGACTTCAACTCCTATTTTCAGCATGTGCATTAGAAATGGTGCTTTTATAATGTGTACAAGGAAGGGAGACTCACGAATAAACTGGGTAACATCCAACAACAGGATGTATAGCAGAGCCAGGAGGGATGAGACAGGACAATCCAATAGAAGCCGAGCCTTCACTAGTGTATAATTTCTTGACATTGTTAAGCCGTTTGCAAAGATCAGAGCCACACCGGCTTCAGCTTTAAAGGTTGCAAACTTTCTCTAAGCCTCTTGATGTGTGGGTCCAAGGCCAGACAACACTGGCACCTGGGAAATAAAGGAGTCGAGACTTGGCTTGTCCAGGAGGAGCCTCTCTCATCATTTTCAACTTTTCTGTCTTTCAAAAAATGAGGAAGCCTTTAAATTAGCATAGCATCCAATTGATTCGCAGGTAAAACTTTGACATTAAATGAATTGCCATCAGAGGGACACCATTTGTTAAAGGGGAGTTAAAAGAGGAATGTGTTAGTAAATTGCCTCCTGAACAAACTCATCTGAGTGCAGCTTGACAGGAAAATAATGAGTGGGAGAAGGCAAATGATTAGCAATGTAGCATCGCTTATTCAACTGCCTGCTTGCAGAGCTTTGATAGTGTGAAAACAAGTGGAGAGAAAATGGGGAAAACAATTAGGGAATGTAGAAAATAAGGTCCTTTCTGAAGGCTCAATCTAAAACACAAGAGTTGGTGGTATGCCCAGGTATGCAGACTTACGCTAAGTACTCCGTTACCTCATCCTCTTCCTTCATAACATTTCACACATCCCTAAATGCATTACATACTACAGTGAAATCCACTCCACTCCAAACACTGCTGCTGCCCATAATAAAACCTAAAATACAGTTGTAAAAATCATAAAAAGCCTAAACTGCTTTGAAATAACATCTTCAGCTGTATGCGAACTGATAGGGACGCATGTTTCATAATTTATTTTGCTTTTACCAATTTAATATCTTCTTGTCAGCCTGCGGATTTATACCCAATTCCCAAGCTAGCCTGTCAGCCATCAACAGCGAAGCCCCAACAGGAATAGCCTCTCTCACGAATCCATCTCGCTTTATTAAACCATGCATTATAAATGCAACATAGTATTTTCAGAGCAAAGTGAAAAGATGAATACAATAAAGGACTTTGGATGAAGAAAAGAAGGATCCTATTATTCATATCAGTGAGTTAACACTAGAATCAGACGATGCTGTTCTCCGCCTCAAAAGGTCACAAATCCTTTGACCCTAAGCAGACTTAAAAACACAAATTATTTTTTTTAATCTAACTGGGAACTGAACACCAAACTCAACTTCCAGTGCAATCCAAGAGGTTCTGGCTTTAAGGAGAAATGTCATTATAAAGAAAGACAAAAGACACCCCCCCAGACCCATCTCCAATGGTACCTGTGAGAGATTTAGAGGTGCAGTCCTTTCTTCCGTGGGGACCTGATCCAGTGTCACATACAGAGCCCTCGTAGCTAATGCAGTCATAACAAAGCAGAGCTGTTCAAGGACGAAAAAGAAAGAAATATATAAAGACAAAAGGGCCAATGAAAACGAAAGTCAAGGGTTTCCTAATCTCAGATCTCTTAGCAGCTTTTTGGGGATGCAAATTTATATTCCAAAGCCATTTCTGTCAAGGAACAGCCCCGTTGGATGTTATGACTGTGTTAGCATGCTTAAGCTCTCAAACAACAGTAACTACCTGCACCTACATGCGCCCGCACGGCCAATCATTCTCCCTGAGAAGCAAAAGTGTCATCTCTGTTTGAACAGGAAGTGGCAGGATAAAACAAAAAGGGCAAACAGTGGAAGGGACACCTGCAATTGATCAGATCAGGTGCTTCATTGGGGAAGATAAAGAACAGAAATGTTAACAGGGAGTTTACAGCAGCAGCAGGACCCTGAAAACCGGACAGAAAACAAATTAGAAGTGGAAAAAGAGACACCAAGGTTAGTTAAGTAGAAAGAATTTGTTAAGTTCAAATTTTCCCGAGTTAAAAGCTTGAAATTAGAAAAGGCAACTCTTGCTGAAAGGCTGTCATGCCTAAACTGGATTAGTTTATATGGTCAGACATAAGAAATCCATGTGACTAACAGGTAGAACTGGAGGGCTGAAGAGCCGAATCCAAAGTCCAATTACAAAGTTTTCATTTGAATTTGAATGAACAGATCAAAAGCCAAGGTCAAGTTCCTTCTACAGAGATCTTTTCATTTCATTCATCATGTTACGTTACTACTTTCCCCCTTTGTCATCAAGCTTAAGCTAAATTCTTTGCTGTACCTGCGAAAGCTTTGGAGATTCTTTCTTTCTTCCACTCCCAGGGCTGGTCATACTCCTCAGGGGGCCGCTCGTCATCCTGCGGTAGTCGGCTTTCCCGGGGGACACGTGGGTGTTCAGGGTCCGAATCTCCGCCGTTCTCCGCTGGCTCGTATGGCGTGTCGTACAGGGGCAGCTGCCTCACAGATCCCTCCTTAGGTCCTCTCCCACCAGATCGGATTTCTAAAGAGAGCAGGAGAGACTGGTCATTACAGCCTGCTACCCAACCATTTGCGGGTTTGCACCTGCATCACTTCCATTCCTGTTTAAACATGACATTAACACCCCCCTGACCTGAGCTGAAACTCACACCCGCTTATTCTACACGTTGTTAGGTGAAACAGACCTGACTCCAAATTAAGCATCCGGCCCCTGGGAGCTCTCCTCTTCTGCCCTTTCCTTTCTCCACCTCCTCCCCCCCTCCACAGTCTCCATCTATTCATATGAAGCTGTTAGCAGCCTGCCCCCTTCCTCGTGGGCCACATGAAGCCGTTAGTGGCCACATCACCATAGAGTAAAGCAACACAGAAAGAATGAAATATTATGCTACACTACTGTATAATTGCCTCTTAGCCCAGGGGAGCTCTTGCAGAAAAATGAGCAATGCATTGAGCCTAATGGAGCTACCCGCTGGTTGTGGTGAAGTGGAGGGGTGGAATGAGGCAGCTCTGCCAGGTCCCATATCTCAGCAGAATCCTGCATTAGGTGAGCTCAAACTCTTTGATGTAGCAGTTTAAAGACTGGGTATTATGGGATTGTGGCATGACTAGGTCTCATTGTCCCGCCTCTGCAGAAGAACAAACAGCTCTGGAAGAGAGAGAGAACATCAGGAGAGGGCTATCAGAGCATAAGGGAGGGGATGCAGGTTTTTGGTAAAGTGCTGTGTAAATCTTGTACGAAGGAACTTTTAATTGGAGGCATGGTGCCATTGAAAACTGCTGCAGTAAACCGGTCCTGCCTATTAGCGCTCAAGAAAGGAGCCTTGAGTGTGACGTCCAGCTGACCTCTTCCTCACTGTCTTCTATAATTTCCCTCCTAATCACCTTCCAACCATTGCTCTTCCCATTAAGCCCATCCGCTGTTGTTACGGCGTGCTGGGTAAAGCTGACAGGTACATTAAGAATGACGATCCCTGGCATTGCTGCAGGGTTGCATGTTGCCTGACAGCTGCAGACCATCGCGGGATTTGACCTTACCCCTTTAGGGTCAAGGGTCAAGCAAGACATCCTCCAATGAGGTACCGAGAACACCGCCTTTACCAGATGTCAGATTTCCTATCCAGATGGTGCTTTGCAAGTGTTCGTTTTCACCTTATCTGGGCTTAAAAACAGTCTCTTTGGCAGCATTTCCATCATGCTGGTACTGTGGATGTGGATTATTTAAATAGAGCGGAACTGTAACGTGTGGCTTCAATGAAGCCTTGCAATTAAATACAAAACAGCTATGCAACCATTTCCTCAACTTGTGAGTGCAAGAGAGAATTCCTGAACAGGATTAGGGAAAAAAATCAGTGAATAAACAGAGGGATTTGTGCCAAAACAAGAGCAATATTTTAAACGTGCTACATATTGGGTTATAAAGTAGAAATAGATCGCCAGACATGTTGTAGCAACATGAGATACATGTGACCTAGACATGCATCATTCTATGCATCAGCTTTAAAAAGACGAGTAAACAAAAATTGCCCTATGAGCTTGAAGGATGTCTTAAAAGCTTAAAGCGTCTGTCAGGCTAATGCAGGGATTCACAAAGATCTCAAGCAGCAAGCAGAGGCACCCAGCTCTGAAACAAACGACGTATTCAGCCATTGATATTGTCATCCTGTCTGGTTCGTGAACTGGAAGGATTAATCCTGTGGGACAGAAGGATATATTCATTGCAGCAAATCCAGGGAGGCTCCTGCTCCAGTCTGCTGGGTATATAATCACGGCGTGCACAGGAAGCTCAGGGAGCGCTGGATAGAATCAGAAAACATTAACTACAACTGACCTGGCAGGCAGGTCCTGCCGCACATAAAGGCTATTTAGATATCATCACCAGGAGCGCTCCTCTTCTTTGCTGCCAACCAGTAAAAGCAAAAAGGACGCAGCCAGGTTTCTATTGGAAGGTTCAATCTCCAAATATGTAAAGCAAAAACAGATTTTCCTGCCTCTGCGTCTGAATGCTATCCTCCTGAAAGAAGCAGCCGCTGCCGCTGCTGCTGCTGCCTGCGGGAGCCCAGCAAATATCAGCATGTGATTGAGAAGATCCCTCGTGCACGCGCGAAGGATTGAATACGATTGACTTTACACCTTAGGAAAACAATGACCATCGAATTCCGCCATTTCCAAGGATTTGCTCAACCGGCTCCGCCAGCTAAGCCGCTCTTATCCCGAACCTCTTTATTATCATTTCAAAGCACGCGTTATTAACAAGACGTGTCCCCGCACAGCGCACGTGAAGAATGCCAGAATACCTGATGGGAAATATTTGGCTGTACATTAAAAATATATGGCAAAATATGTTTTCTGAGCTTGATCACTGACATGGTGTCGTCCCATAACGAAGATACAAAAGAAGGCACGGAGGGTGGTTAACAAACAGGCTGCTGCAGCTCAGGAGGCTGTTCTCCACCTTTGATTTCCCAGGTCTGCAGAGTGCAGACTGGGTCTTGCGATGGCAGTCAGGGATTTGTGGCCACCCACCGGTATTGTGTGTCAGTCAGAGCTGCTGGCAAGTGAAGGTGTTTGCTTCTTGACCCGGAGCGGCCTGCTGTTGAATGTCACTCTGCTTGGTGTGCGGAGCTGAGAGGAGGCCCCTCCGGGATAATGATACGATACCCGAAAACAAAACACGCCCGTCGGCTTTGTACTCATATCGCGCTCCAATTTATTCTTTTTGTCACGTCCCAGAATATTTTGACAGAACAAAACAAAACCAAAAAAAAACTAGCAAAGACAAAAACACTAAATTAGCATTATGTTCTTCTGGTAAATGACATTTTACACAGCCAGTTTTTGCATTCCTGACATGAAGTTTACAGCTCAATTCTAAAGGTCTGCAACCAGCATGCGGCGAGTACCCGCTCTTGTTCCCGTCTCGGCGGGAAATGACAGATTTGCCCGTCAGAAAACGGGACTGTGTGTCTGTGCAACTTCATCGGTCTTCTGCAGACAGAACAAAAGCTGCCATGTTGTTTGTTCTCTCTGTCTCCATCTTCCTCCTGGCTCATAACAGCATCAGGCCTGTCTGTCACACACACATGCACGCACGCACAGCCGTGCGCCCCCGTACGCACATACTCATATAGACTTCTGAGTAGCCTGGAAGCCAAGGCTCAGACACAAGCTATTCATGTTTGGCCCTGAGAAGAGAGTATTTCTGGTCTTTTCCGCGCTATTTTTAGTCAGTGCTTTCATATAAATGCCTTTCTTTTTCAGCTGGGTACCAGATTTTCTGATGGACAGTTAAAACCACTTGGACCAACCGAGACGAGGAGCCTGTGCGAACTATTGTGAGAACATCCGCTACCAACTACACAGTATTTCGAGGCCACAGAAGTCACTTTTTCATGTGCGGGGAGTCGAGAAATGAGAAACCGAGCCCACTAAAAAAAGAGTTTGAAAAACGGCGCTGCCAGTAACATGTAATAACTGAGGAAAGGCATGCCTGTGTGGGTGTGTGCTGGTATATTTGTAACCCTGCTCTTCTTCCACATGGCCTGACTAGGCACTCAGAATGGCTTCCACAATACCCTGACATGTTTATGGATTTACTCAGAGCTGTGCAAGAGGAGTAAACCTAAAGAGACAACGTACATGAAGAGGAAGACGAGAGAGAAAGGCAGCAAGTCAAAGAGAGAGCACAGAGATGGAGGGATGAAGAGAATGCAGCAGTGGAGAGATGAGTGCAGGCCTCTCTGGAAAAGAACTACTGAAGCCACGTGCGTGGAAATGGAGGACATAATGGAAACTGCAGGTGATGCAGGTTTGTCAGAGGGAGAAATAAACAAAGACTGTGACAGGAAGTTGAGTGGTGTGATGAAAAGTGGCGAGAATAATAAATGTCCGCCGACTAAAAGTGTCTCCGAATCAGCAGCTAATGAACACGCGCTACCTGAAAACTCACTGCAAGAGAAAAGAACCGCAATAATAAGCTGACACGTGGAAGAGAGTTTGGAGGATGCTCTAACACGGGACATTTCAAATACAGCGTTCTTGCCTCTCACCGTGCTCATGTTTCTATAATAAACCTATACATATGTTTAGTTCTGTTGGGCTGCAGGTAGACTGACAGTAATGGAATCATATAGAAGGATTTCAATCGCATTCATTTTTAAGTGCAAGGACCAATATCTTTCACATAAATATCAAATGGCATCAGACAGCCACACTCAAACATTAACAGGAATGGCAGTAACAATTGAAGCTGTGGATGAATGAATTGGTCCAAAATGTTGGTCTGCTAGGTCCCGAAACCAGACAAATCACCCAAGTAGTTCCAGCGTACAGAATCCTCCAGGGAACCTCAATATCCTTAAAGATATCCTTAAAGACGTCACTCTCAAAGCTGTAAAGCTTCCATCAGTGTCAAAGCAGGGCTGAAGGTGAGGTTCTCTCACTAGAAACAGAGGAACAGTTTTAGTTTGAAAGCTGTGAAACCAGCATGGTCTCCACAAAGGCGGGACAGAGTTTAGGAAAACATCTTGTGTTGGTATTGGGCAACACATTTTGAAGCAATAATGTGATTGCTCTTCCAAGTTATTTGCTTTATGTACTAGACCACTTCCAGGTAGGGCTCATCGCTCACACTCAGTTGCATTTACAGCTTGTTAAAGCTCACTAATAAAGAAGGAATGATGAGTGGCTTGGAAAGTTGCCCGATCCTACAGGAATTAGGGAATCACCCCCGCAGCACATGGGTCTGTTGGACACAAAGAAAATGTAAGTAGATCAACCAGTCATTTTATTATTGCTTTTGATTAAACTGCAAGGAGAAATATTCAACTGCAACAACAGTCAAATCCCATTGTCAACAGGCAATGGGGATTAGTTTTTCCCCAACAGGCAATGAGGAGTATTTAATGTGTGGAAGTGACAGGCTGCTTGGCTAATGTGGTTTGCTCTAGAGGGTCCAACAGCCCTGTGGGATGAGGGTTATTTTTCTGCAGGCTGTGGTTTCCAGTCGTGCTTGCGCTGTGTCTATTGTTCCAGAGCGGAGATAAGACTGGTAGTGGATTAGTGAGTGCACACAGAGTTCAGTTTGTGTAGAGCTGCTGGAAGGAGAAGGCAGCATGGGAATGGGATTGCTTCTGGGAAGATAACTGGGAAGAAGCGGGGACGCAAACAGCAAAGAGGTAAAAGAAAAGAACGGAGGACCCGTCTCCGTCCTCTCGTCTGATCTCCCTGTGTGGCCACTAAAGAGAGGAAAAGGCCCGATGACACGTGGATGTGGATGTGATGAATAGTCACATCGTGACCTCTCCTCACAGGGGGTAATAGTCCATTAAGACCAAAAAGCTCACCGCAAAGGCTCACTCGTAACCCCACCACTTCATTGCTTCAACCGGCTCACGTTCCCCCAGGGGGACGGGGAGGTCACTCGTCTGTTCCTCCCTTTTAGAAAGAGGCAGAGCTGAAACGTCCTGTTCGTGGCATGGCCACCACAGCAAAAGCTCGGAATAATGAAGGCATAGGCACAGGACGTGGTGAACTGGGGTCTGGTGAAACTGGTGTTCTCCCCAATAAGGAAAATTAGCATAATTAATAATCATGCATGTTCAGTTGCAGCAAAACCACATTAGCAGCAGGTTCAGGCCGGAAATCTGTGGGATATTAAGTTCCACCACCTCCGTGTTGAGTGTAGCTGACAGTTATTCCTTATTCTCCCTGGGGTGTCCCTCATTAACAGAGATGGATGTGCGCCGAAGCGCTGAGATTTCTTACTCGCAAAACTGGGTTAACCATGGTAGAACAGAAGATTTTTCCACTTTTATTGTGGCACCACTGCAAAACCTGAACTGTGTATGACCTCCGCTTTATTGTCCTCAATATGCAAGCTAGACTCTTACAAATACGTCCCTCAAACCCTCAAAATAATAAGGCGCACTGTCAAACTCGGAGGGAAAAAAAATGTAGTTCAGCATAAATATTCATTACGTTCAAAAAAATTGGATCAGACAAGAGGCTGCAAAGCTCTGTATTGATCTGTTCCCTTTAACTGAGAAGGCGACTTCTGCCGGAGAAGCATTGTGGCCTGTTTACCCATCCATCTAATCCTGAGGACATGCGCGTCCTCTGGGGCTCCAGCATTAGCAGAGGTCTGGCTTTACAAATACTTACACAGCAGCCATGTCCTGCATCTATATGCATGATGACTTAACCTTTGGACGAGTGCAACAGCTTAGTGTGCATGTCGTAGAGGTCAGAAATACAGTGGAGCTTAATCATCATACTAAAGCTCTGTTTCCTCCCTTAGTGGAAATGATATTCATAATATTACCGTTTTCAGGGTGTAGAGAACCACGGTTCTGCTTCTTCTCAAGGAAAACTCCTCTTAGCCAGATTTTTTGAGGGTCTGCTACACATTTTCATTTCTATTTTTTATTTATTATTCAAACACTCCTCTCAGCACTTCTGCAAAGACACAGTGCTGAACAGAGAGCGTGCTCACTGAAAGACAGCGGGACGTTTTATTTTATTTTTATTATAATATCTAATAATATCTTGTATTACTAAAGCCTGAAGCTTTAACTGTCAGTGAATCCTAAAATGGCTGTTACACAGAAGAGCTGAGCAACCAGGGTTCAATAGATCGTGCATCTGCTTTCTTTTCGGTCAAAATCATCTATTGAAGGAAATGCAGTGATTATTCCAGAGTCATTTCGGGAAAAAAGCGACCATGTCTACAATTTTTGTCTCAGACGTCTTGTTTCTAATGAGGACAGACGATGGTCGTCCTGGCGTAGGTGTGTTCCCGTCTCTGCCGTCTGTCCTCCTCAGCTACCATTAGATCAGACGTACAGTAAATGAGCCTTCAGAGGAGCTGAATCCAGACTCCAGTCATCTCTGTCCAGCCTGATTCATTCCGACACGGCAGATGGACCAGTGTGAGGGAGGCACCTAAAATATTAGCTCCCCATGGCATCACTGCATGAATCAAACCAAGCAGACGTTACATTTTGGGAAAACCGTCATGCGTGAATGCATTTTTTCCCCCCTCGTCTTTGCAAACAAACCGCATTGTTCTCGGCGAGCCCTAATTTTCCCACACCAAACGTTGGCAGAACTACGTTAGACGAGCTCCACACAGGTGCAGCTGAGTTCAGACTTGTTGAGTGGAAAAAACAAACAGAACACAGCAGATGGTCATTTGCATGATTTACTTTCACACCTTTCCAGAGGACATAGTAGGACATGGGAGATTTATGCAGGGCTGAGAATTCTGGATCAAATGTTTTATACAACACGCATGAAGGCGGCGTTCAGACGACCTTGATGAGAGGCTACCAAACGTAGCCTTGCCAAATATAGGAGCAGCATTTCCCAGACTACTTTTTAAAAAACATGCGGGGAAAAAATGACAAGTATTGAACTTTGCTTTCGTAGAACTTCATGTTGTCATTCTTGCCGTTTGATTGCAGCGTCTGACATTTCACGGCTCTCGTAATCTATTTGTCACAGTGTAACAAAATCAAAATTCTTGATCCCCCGTTGGCATTTAAGTCAATATTTGATATCGCCTGAGTTTATGACTCGTTTTTGCGGAGGACGTGTTCAGGGATTTCATTAGCCTTTCATGTGGACCGTCGCTCAGGCCAAGGGTTTTAAAAATCCTAAGAGAAGCTGACATACCAATACTGATGTGCGCACGTCCCTGAAGAGAAACACAACGAAGAAGAAAATGTTCTGGACGTGTTCTTGAGGCCGCAACTATTGGTGACGAGTAATAAATCAGAGTAGTTTATTGTAAAGAGTTCAGCGTGCTTCATAACATCACAACACAAACGTCTGCTGACTTGAAATTGACGTCCTGACTCAAAGCCTCCTTTTCCCATCTGCTTTACTGGTAGCTTACAAAGAGAGTTCCCATGAAGGCCAACTTATTTTCTGGATTCAAAACTGTGGAAGTCTGAAAAGCAAATGCAAGTCACCCCCGCGGGTGTTGTGAAGTAAATGAGCTCGTGTAAACAGAACAGATTACCCAGGAAAAACAAGCTGCAACGTAAACCTTGACTAAGCTAGTGCTATTACTCTCTAATGAGCAAATCCTTTAACACCTCGGTCTGCGGCGCGAGTCTCTCGTGCTGCGTACAGTCAATACCGGACTGTATGAGCTGCGCTGGTTCAGAGCCCCTTGATTGACACTTTGTGGGAATTAGTATTAAAGATTTTTGGCTTATCCCCAGTGACCTCAGATTCGAGCCCTGTTAAGCCAATACGGCCATGTGATGGAAAAGTCATTTGCATTAGCACATCCAACTCTGAAGTCGAAAATCTCGGTGATTGCTTCGGGAAATGTGATTTATATCTGCTGCAGAACTCCGATTTCTGCCGTCTCTTTCCACCAGTAGGCAGAAGTCTGCTTGGGAGATAACATTAAATTAAATATTAGATGGGATTAGGAAAGCGGGGTTTGAAATGCAACTATTTTGGTGTTTCTGGTAAAGAACAAGAATGACATATATATCTTCTCTCTGAATCTTCATGATCTGTTACTGGCTGAGTGCTATTTTGAATTTTTGGTAAAAACAGCAAATATAAAGAATCAGAAAACGCAAAGCGAGACAAAATAATAGCGTCATTGGAATCTGCTTTGCGGGGGCGAATACCTTTGCTTCCTGAAGTTTCCGGCCGGCCCTTGAACATGTGGCTGCAGCATGCCATGCGGGCTTCTCCACCCACCTCGCAGCAGCCCCGTGATTCCCTTGAGATCTTCTTCAAAACATTCATCAGCACGCCAAAGAACTTTTAGAGCATAGCCGCCCCCCCAAAAAAAAATACACCTCTAATTAAACTTGCTTCACTGCCAGTGCCATTTTTGAGAACGGCAAAGTCGCCACTGCAGGAAAGTTATTAAAATCTGACTGGAATTGGCCATGAGAGCTGCATCGTAATGTCCTCAGAGTATCTTCGCATCCCGCAGTTAAATGTCGATGGCAATCCTGTAAAAACACTCACAGCAATAAAAATGTATGACTCTGAGTGAGTAATCCTTTCCTCATCCACTTACTGGATCCAATAATGTGCCGCTGCCGTTGGAGATCAGGAGAGGAAATTGATAAGAGTGCTGACGTACAGTATGCATCAATTTACTGACATAACAGCGAAAATATGAGCCAGGGGGTTTGTGCAACACTAAAAAAATGACATTTATGTATTGGGAAACTTCTTAGAAGATTAAAAAGAAACAAATGAAATTGTAAGAGAAGCATTTGCAACAGTATCGGCTGCTTCATGGGTAAAATCTTTATCTCTGAAACACGGGTGAATCCAATGACCTTCAGGATCCCCCAGCCCCGTAAGGACAAACCTTCTTTTATTATAGATGCGCATTATAACAGAAAGGACATATTACGGAGTGCGGTTTGGCTTCCTTCGGCGGCAGGAGGAATTTCTTTCCCCTTTGTAAATTCCCTTTTTACGGAAAGTGGATGAAATCCCAAAGAGCCAGATCTCTGAGCAGGGTGAAGCTCTGCTGTCACCACAGGTCAGAGATTATCCTCGCGGAGCTGCGAGCAGCTGCCGAGTATGTTTCACCAAGGAATGCCAAAGTTGATTTAAGCCATCTCCCTCTAATACGTCATGCTCGTTGGAAGAAATACCACAACGCCCATTCTGTACTATAATTATTCGCATTCTCAAACATCCGTGCACACACATGCTAAAAACTCCTGCTCGATGGGTAAAACTATCCATTACTGAGGTCTAAAATACCATATCAGGGCCCCAAGTAAATGGAGGTCTTCTGGACTTCTGTTCTCTTCTGTGTGGGCGATTATGTGCAAATGTATGTAAGAAATAAAGGCCTTACACAGAGAGCAGGTTTGGTTTTTGGTTGGTTACATGAGCACATCTGAGGTCACAGCTGATTGGCACGAAAGGATGTAAAAAGTAAAAAAATAAATACAAGGCTCATACTGTCATCTGGAAACCAGACACACACCCTTGGATTCATGTCCAACAGTCGCCATAACACCCCTCCCTGTCCACCAAGGGAGGGGTGAACGGGTGATTTATCCCGCGTGGAGCTGTTAACAGATTCCTGCACCTGCTGCCACCCACCCTGACTGTTCATCAATTCTTCTCAGACAGCACACATGCTAACTGGATTCCACACTGGTGGTGTGACTGAATGTTAAATGGGCTTTTTTTTTTTAAGTCTCCACCAGGCCCAGTTGCTCTGTTGACCTGTGACAAGCGGAACTCTGACTCCAGCACCGTGTTCTCTCCAGTGAATGAAACAGTGAAACAGGGTTTAGCTGGGGAGGAGGATATGAGAGGACAATTAGGCAAATAACGGAACTTTGTTTTTCTCTCACAAAACTCCGGCTGAGTGTGATCGACTTCTGATTTATGCAGCGTGGGAGTTTTCGGCTGAGTGTGAAACAGTTCTACGCAGAGTCAATCCGACAAACAAGCAATTCAGAGTAACAAAACAAAAGACTGCGGGTGGAAATAACACAGAGAGGCCTGACTTCATCTTCCTGCTGAGACATAGGAAGCTACCAGAATCCTGTCAGGAAGAGGAGGGGCCGCTTTCTTGTGGTTCAGATTCTCTAAAATGTTCATCTCTCTGTCACACACTAAGGCCAAAGTGTGACCGTTCCTGGAGACGCGGGATTTATGATTGGTCGAGTTGCTTCCTGGGAAGCTGCTCTCCACCGACTCCTCTAAATGGCGTCGAGGTAGCCAAGAATCCTCTCACAACTACCTTATCATCATGCTCCCCGTGTACTGACATTTTCTGCTGCTGTTGTGTAAATTCTTGTGGACACTCTGTCGAGCATGTGGTGGCGGCAGACTCATCCTCTGCTGGCTAAATGATGGCTGACCTTTCCACTGGCGGTTTGTGAAGCAGGAAGCTCATCTCACGAGCCAGCACCGATAGCACACAAGGAACAGAATGGCAGATATGGCCGAGGAATATCGACAACCCGAAGAGCTCATGAATAAAGACTGAAATGGATGAAAATAGGTGACGCGGTTGTCGGTTTTGTTCCCTTGAATGGCTGTCCGCTTGCATTAGCGGGCCTCATTAATAATGTTCATTAGCCGTTTACTCGCCTGACTCCAGTTCTGATACACTTACAGGGATGGTGTAATGGCTGCAGGACAATTCAATTAGGAGAGCAGCATTTGATCACTATTAAGGCTTAAGACTCACATCCTAAAAGCATCATTTATCTCCATCAAGGTCCATCGTATGACAGTGGTAGATTAGGTGTCTGCCAGGTGACATATTGTTTCCAAAAAGCTGTTAAAGGAAATGAGAGCACCCTTGTTAGAAGCACCCCCACCCTCTCTCTAAAAAGACTTATTATTGCCTTTTCTGCAGCACGGGTCATTTTATGTGGAACACTTCATGCCTGCACTGCATTTTACCAGAAAAGAAAAGCAGGAATGAAAGGCAGGATGACAAAGTTGCCTGGAATTAGACGGAACATGGGTGTGATCAGTTCGTGATGCCAACTGACCCACTGTTGGCAGATCCGGCTGTTGGGACCTCTGTTGCTTTCAGCAGCACCCAGGCACAGGAGGGGGATCCTGGGTCGGCCTGTTTGGACCGTCCACCATCTGCTATGCTGTGAAAAGGCCTTTAGTCAATCCATAAAACTGCATATGCTGAGCCGCAATCTGAGATGCATGAGGTCACACAATGGTTGCCTCTGAGGACATGGGGGGGTAAGTGAGCCTGAGAGAAGAATGTGATGCCACAGAAAGCATTTCACTGACTGTTGGACTGTTTCATCAAACACCACAATAAAGACAATTCAAATTAGACGCATCATTTACCGGGTATCAAAGGTAAAGATGGCCGCTACATTAGTTAAGACACAATATGGGAAAATAGTAGTGTAGGTGTGCGTTGTGGGGGGCTTCTTCACATGCATATTTGATGCAGTGGCGTTGACATCACATGTTCTATATCTATGTTGAGGAAAGACAGAGCTGTAACCTCACAGGGGCAGTACTCCTCTGATCTAAAGCTGTTTTGGTACAGAAGTAATCTATGCAATCCATCCAATTCAAATAGACACGGCCAAACAGGTCTGCACATGCATTGGCACAAAAGAAAATATTTATAAATAAGAGGAGGGAAAAAAGGAATGTATGTGGGAGATAGTAAATGACAGTCAAATGTCACAAAAAAAACAATCATTTCAATCTCCTACTTCTTTCAAGGAGGCAGGAAACTGTAGACATCGGCCTTCAACTTCTATCAACAGATTTTCCACTGACCTTTAAAAGATATTACTTTTTTTCTCTCAGGGTCAAAGGGCAATCAGGGAACCACAGCAAGAGAGGTATAAATTATGACAAAACGTACCAATGTATAACAACACACACACACACACACACATTGCGGATATTCAATCTCAAGTGACAGCAACATCAGAGAGAAAGAACACAAGAAGCTGGAAAAATACCAAGAGCTGAAATAGGAGATAAAGACAATGTGGGGTGTAAAGGCAACAGTGGTCCCAGCAGTGATTGGGACACTAGGGGCAGTCGCCCCCAAGCTGAGTAGATGGCTCCAACAGGTCCCAGGGACAATGATCTCTGTCCAGAAGAGAATCAGATCCAGATCCAGAACCCTCAGACTCCCAGGCCTCTGGTAGAGGACCCGAGTCTGAAGGAAGGAGGCGCCGCCCAGGAGGGCGAGGAGGATGGCAAAACATTTCCCCAAATGTTAACAGTGACGGTCCTGTGTAAATGTCTGCAAAAAACAGAGCCGGTGGACAAGACGAGTCATCGCAGCTACACTTGAATTAAATGTGCAGCCAAAAGAGCTGCTGAGGAGACACCGGGGACGTGCATCTGGAAAACATCTGCAGCCGTTCTCAGCATCAGCGCTGATCTCGGGCTACCACTCTACACTAGGAATGAAAGGTCACATGTCTGAATGTCAGGCTGGACCATCGCTCCTACTGTGGACAGGACAGCATCTGAATGGCTCTTTTAGGGGCGGAACTAGATCATTTTCTCAATGCTTACCGGTGCAACTTGAGCATCTGCATGCTATTCTAGAATGCTGAGTGAGTGCAAATTGCTATAATGAAGCTATTTCATTACAAGGATGAGCAGTGCTGAATAAACAGGAACAACAAGGCAGAGTGCATCATTGAGCCATCTGTGGAAGTACTTTGGCAAAGAGTGCTGCTGTGTTTACAGCTCCAGTGGCTGTTGGGAGGACAGAGATGGCTGCTACTTAGTGCTGGAACTTCTAGAGATCCACAAACGCAGCTAATGATTGGCAACGAGTTGGATGAAAGCTGAAAAGTTGGGTATCACATAAACTGCTTGTTTGAAGTCAAGATGAACATATCTTTTGTTTCAAGCTTCACATATTTTAATGTTAAACCCAAAAACACTTGCCACTCTCCTCTGGCATAAAAAAAATTCTGAATTTCTAACATACCGTGAAGCTCAACAAGGTACAAAGTAAAGCTAAAAGGTTTGCTTTTGCTGACTTTAGGGAGTATACAGGAAGCAGAAAATGGGCCAGGGGCAATTTCAGCATGTTTTAGAGACAGTGAAGACAAATAGACTGAATGAGAGGGGGGGGGGGGGGATTGGTGTGTGCAAGCGTACATGCATGCACGTGTGTGTCTGTGCTCACATGAGAGAGAGAGAGAGAGAGAGAGAGAGAGAGAGAGAGAGAGACTATGACAGAGAGAGAGAGACTTACAATGCAATCATTGTGCATAATCTATTCAGCATTGCAATACAGTACTTTCAATTATTTTTTTTTGGGGGGGGGGGGGGGGGGGGGGGGGGTTATTCTCAGACAGTAAGAGATGCAAAAGCAAAACCATTGGTGAAGAAACCTGCAGCTCATGTCTGACTGGGTCTAACCACATGTTCATTTTGAGGCATATAGAAAAGTAAAGGGTAATTTAAAAGTACGTGCAAAAGAGATGAAGAGCCTATTAAACAATGGACTCCACATGAACAGCAAGGTTATTTTTATGACACTGAAGTGAAATTCCAAGAATTGCATTAAGCTTTTATTGTTCTACTTCCACAGTTCATGTTAGCAGGTCTAATGTGCAACCATGCGCTCAAACTGCGCTCCTCCAGTTCCCATCCTCACTGCGAGGATGTAATAATCAGCTCATTTGCACTCAGGCGTCATGCTCCACTGATGGGCACGTGCCACAGCAGACTATATCCCCCATCAAATGAATCCCCAAATCGGTCCATCAGTCTGGATCGGCTCATTTTCATCCCACACTCACATTTTGCAGACATGTCAGAGTTATTCGTCTCCTGACATTTATTAAGCGACACTGATTTCCCTCCTTTCCTCTATCAGGCTTAACTGACCACTTTTAAATGCCAACATGCTCTTCCATTATAACAAGGACAAGAGTGTGTGTGTGTGTGTCTGTGTGTGTGTGTGGGAACGAGAGAGAGTGAGAGAGTAATGGGCTGGGCTACGAATGAACGACATGTTATTAGGACTCAAATAATTCCGAATTACCGATTACCTAAACATTCCTAAACACAATACAGGGAAGAGTCTCATTAGGTCGTCCCTCCATCAATATTACGTGCACTTGGTTTGATTTGCGCTGGTTTACAGCTAAATTATCGCACGTGAAAAATGAAATAAACATGAAACGCATCCCCTCGTAACCGATGAAGACCTCTGGTTTTTTTCTGCTATTTAAGCACATCTCAACTGCGCCTGCCCCGAGTCGGATGATATTAATGGCCTTCATTTTTCATTGCGACGTGTGATCTTACGGCCATTATCCCATCACACACCAAATTAGGAAAGCAGAACAGTCTCATCTCATTATACTTCTGTTTGTTTGGCGTTATATTGCCCATGATACCAGAACATTAAACTACCTTCGCACCGTTGTAAAAGCGATGATATTTTAATTAAAGGTGTCTTGGCTGAACAGGTTTGTAATATCAGAATACTGATAAAAGTGGCTTCAGGGTCTGTTAAAAAGGCATATGTGCATTATGGCTGGGGCCAATGGAGCGATCACCAATGAACCAGACTTTGTTGGACTTTCAGAGGGACAGAAATCAGGTCTCGTCACCAGCAGTTTCTTTTAATTCAGTCCATATGGCTGCATTTAGAATATCGCTCTCAATTCATTCCAAAGCACCACCTCTGCTGTGTATTTGTTCTATTAGTTCTGACCTCCTGAACCTTCTAGACACTTACCTTGTCAGGTTATTCAGTCAGGCAGAATGATGTGTTCCAAGCCATTTTCTCAAAGGACTGAAATAAGTCAGTATAGAGGTGATTTTCTCTGTACCTTCGGAAAGAGTCTAACAATCTTTTACAGGTAAGCACAACTGAAAACCTCGACCGTGTGCTGGTGCAAATCCCTCATGCTTTTACAACACCCCTGAATGTGGTGTCTGACCCGTGGGATGAAAGGATTGTTTACATTGGAGTCGCAGTTTCTGTGATGTTAGACATATCCCATCCCCTAGTTGTCACTTCAGTTTCCAGTGACTGTTGTTTTCTTTGATTTAGCCGCTAACGGCCTATATCTCCCTTTTTTTTTTTAAATCTCCCAGTTGTGTCTTAGCCATGGCTTCTATCTCTAGACAGTCTCAGAGGTGGACATGATATGGACCTCAATTACTGTTTTTTATGATTGTTAGGAGGTCGGGCAGGTCTCTCATTAAGAATTGTATCTTTTTCCTTGAAAAAGCTGCTGAAAACTGAAAAGAGATTGTGTCCAAATCATCAAAAACATCATCACTAAGCATTTTATCATTCAGCATCTGCAAGGCTTATTTATTATTAATATGACAGTGACAGGGTTGTCGTGTGGGAGCACTGCCCTAATCGTATTTATCAAGCAGCGAGCTGCTTTTCTACTTCAGACAATCTGATGTTGAATCGTAGGGTCAGGTTGGGGCTGTGTGGGACAACCTCAATGAATACCAATCAGCCGTGAAGGAGAGCTGCCACTCAGAGCCAACTGCTACACTCCAGGCCAGCTAAAGGTGGGATGCATCAGCTCACCGTGTCAAAAAAGAATTCAATGCTTTCTGGTTAAGGATGTTGTGGGATACGGATGGAGCATGAAGGCACCGCCATTATAGTTGTCTAAATGTTTTAAACGTAGGGAAGAACTCAAAGTAATCCTCTGTGTTGGATGGAATCTTCTGTTTAAACTTAGAATTGACAAATTTGGGCAGAGTGCATCGCCCGAGGTAGAAATTAGACTTCTGAAATTCACAGGTTCAGATGATTTGACCTACTTAGTGTCATCCTGAAAAGAAAATGGATTATTCTTTGAAAAAAATCCGCCATCATCCGTTTTTCTGTGTTACGGGAAAAACCAGTCTGGTTTCGCCTTTCAGACACATAAAGGCTTTGGCCTGAGTCAAGGATGAGCATCCCTCATTCCAAAACGTTGAAAAGATTTGCCACAATCTCAGAATCAGGAGGACAAGACATGAGGTACAATTACCCAGTGTCTCGCTTTTAACCCTGTTGACTTGAAGGTACCGTTCTAGTAACCCACAACACAGACAGCAACTGTTCATGTCCCAAATCTTTTTTAAACACTTATCTGGTGAATCACTGCAGATGTGGGTCACATAGTTGCACAGCTGGATGTGACCTTGGCAAATGGAAAACCGTCTTGACTCAGGATGAATCACTCTTCAGTACATATGACAGGACAAAAGTATATATATATAGTTTAAAAAGACTGTTTCAAAGGTAATGTATCCTGTGGTATTTCACAGAATATATATGATGCATCAAACAGGAAGCCCAGAGATGATCTATAAGATTAAAAGTAGAATAAATGTATTGTGAGCTTGGAGCCGTCACTTCTTTCACCCTTGTACACTTTTTTTCCCACTCCTACATGTTCATGCTTCGACACAAAGGGGTTTTGAAATGGAATGGGAGTTTTCATTCCGGATCTCCTTTCCAGTTATCATCATTTTCTTGCCAGGAGGAAAAGCAGTCCGGTTCTTACGCAATCCTCTGCCGAACACCAACGCTGAGTGGCAGAGGGAAGAGAGTCGGCGTGACAGGGGGGAATACAGACGCGGAGGGGTGGAAGGAGCATAGGAAGGGCGACCCTCACAAATGTTTGGCACCATCTGACCTACTGAATGGCTTTCCTTTGTCAGGATACAGAGAGAGCGGGTGGGAGGGAAGCAGCGTGCTTCCGACTCCGTTTGGAGCCTCGGTTCACAGACTCGGTCACTCTGTCGCCACACGCCTCCACACACCTCTCTTAACCGTGCAAGGAAGCAAATAAACAAACCGCGTCTGACGTCACCCAGCCTTTACTAGATCCCTAATCTAAAAAAACACAAGATGCTTTTCAACTAAAGTGGCCGTGGAGAAGGAAGAGAGGGAAAAGTTGGACTCAACTCAAAAGTTGGATTCAACTAGCAGGGCGGCTTTGATAAATGCAGAGGGTGCCCAAGGGAATGTGTCCGGGGCTACCACAGTGAGAAATGAGAGCGAAAGCACATTGAGCTTCCTAAAAGAAAAAGGAAAACTGACAGGGGACTTTTGCTGATGACTTCATGTTCACCACTGGACATTGAGGACTAGTTACTCATCACAGGATGCCTTTGGGCTCCCCATGCTGGGATTTTTAGTGGATGTTACGGCAACAAAGCACAACAGCCTGGTGATTCAACAAGAAACTGCAGTGGTTTGCTGATGAGCCTCACAGGAAGGTCGTTAGAGCTGAAATGGCATCACAGAATCCCTGGTGTACCTAAAGAGAGTTTATATTGAAAGCCCTGTCCTCTCACTTGGACTTTTTTGTCTGTTATTCACAGAAGTCCTTTTCAAGGGCCCAGACTGATCAACATATACCGCCAGAGAGAAGCCTGCTGACAATCAATTAACTGCTGGGGAATTGACCCCCGGTCTAATGTTGCCTCTCCGCAGCAAGGCACTCAAACAGTCTCTGGTCTTATAGCCCTCCTAGAAATGGTGCAGCCTCTTCTATTTAATGCTAATGCACTTGTCCAATGTCATTCAGGATCACGCCATTTCTGATGGTTTTAAGATATATTGAGTTGATATATGTGTATTTTTCAATTATATAAGGATCCTGCTGAGCAAATAGAATAAAGGAAACTAAGAAGCTGCTTAATAGGGTTTTGTAATCGGGAGTGGGCAGAGAGAAATCTAATGACTGGGACAACTGACGTTTTACCTGGGTAATGTCAATGTAAAGAATCGGCCCATTGCACAGTAATGTCATTAAAACCTAAAATACTCCGGGCTACTTGATTAACCTCAAAACAGACATTACACTGACATGCATGAGCAGACGCTGAGCAGATTGATGCTGTTCTAAGACTAAACCTCCTCCCTTCTCACTCCAATTACCTTTGTGAGGTAATAACCAAATTGCATTTAGTACATACCTGTAATATATTACTACTATTAGAAAATTCCTTTCCATCTTTCTGATGCCTACCTGTTCCAGCCCCGTGCTCTATTACAAATGGACATCAATACAAATCACCATGCATGGGGAGAACAAACTTTAGTGCCCACTATAAGAAAAACCAAGATTTCCTCTTCAACTTACCCACCTTCACCTACTTCCTTTCTTTAAGTTACCACAACTGGTGAAATACAACCCTGAGATACTGAAAACATCTTGTGGGACTCAAACTGCCCAAAATGATGATGACGGGCCTGAAGCCTTGCCTTTCCCTGGCCTGTTTGTTGCAACCCAAGTAAAGCGGGTTTGTGGCTAATGGTGCGTTGGCTGAATTCTGCTTATTGCTACAGAACTTCCTCAGAGTAGCAGAAGGCTGAAGAGAGTAAAGATCCCTCTGTTAAACCCTGAGCAGCAAAGGTATGTTTCCTCAAGGAGAAAGTTAGCTTATGGATGAAAATGAGAGCATCTGATAATTATAGTGCGCACCCTTACACGAGAACACAGATTGACAGAACGTAAAATTGGCTCGAAGTGGCAGTTCCGTGGCCAAAAGCTTTAATTGTGTTTACAGAAACCACATGACAAGGGGTTTGCTGTCAGTCTCTGTCCCATTTGATCAGTTTAATCACATTAGCTCACTTCATTCCCTCACACCTCTCCGCAATAATCCATGCTAACACACTGCTTGACTAATTCCAAACATGTGCGACAACCATTGTCCGCCGTGTTCTATAGTTACCTACGTTTTTGCAGGAATGAGGAAATTGCATAAAAGTTTTTTGTGTTGGAAGCTGCAGGACTGTTTTGACTGGTCTAGTTGCTGTTTATTTGCTCTATACACAAACCAAGAAGCCATCCAAGGGACACAAAGGCACCAAAACAGAGGGGAGTAGGACATCAAGCCAAGCCTCCCGTGTGTGACGAGGAGCTAGCTTGGAGGATACACAGAGGGTTTCCTACAGGGCAACAGTCTGTTCTGAACCGAGCAGCTGTTCACTATTCACTCTGGTGTCTCTAGCGCTGCCAAAAAGATGGACGGAGACACAGCCTCGCCACACTGCAAACAGTGACAAAGCCGGCTTTTACGAGAGATTCCATTCAGAAGTGGCCAACAGGCTCCAGGATAAGTGGCGACACCATATGCTCCAATCAGTGTAGAGCTTCTGCCTTTCTCCTCTGGACACAGTTGCCTTTTATTGAACCCCATGCCTGGGACAGGCCGACCCAGCATGGCTAGCCTGTAGGTGACCTCATGGCCCCAAAATAGGGATTGATGTTGGCTTGGCCTTTTACTCTGGATGTCCTGCTGATGATGACACGTGGGCTTGGTGCAACAGAGGACGAACCACAGGGTTGTGGATTTTAATGGATGCCTCTACATTAGCAAATACAGGAGCCTATGGACAAGTCATAAGCACATAATGGAAGACAGAGTTAAACATTTAATCTATTAAAAGACGTTTTGCTTGCTGAGACTAATAGGCTGTGAATGATTTGACCCGGCCGGGATGAACTCACCGTGGTCGAACGCAAACGTGAAAAACTGAAGGATCAACTTTTGTGCCACTGAACAGTAATACGACATCCACTGCGAGCTCCTATTGTTATATTAAAAAAAAGAAATAGCATTGCCTTGTTCCCTCCAAATATCAGTTGGAGAAGAGAAACCTTACGTGAGCAATGCAATAGTCCAGAGTAAACACAAAGATTGATTACTTTTAGAGGGGAGTAATCAGGATGTAATGATGTAATTACACTTTAATCTTATTTCCCAATGAACTCATGGCAGAATCCATTTCTCATCTGAGAGAAATTACGCACAGCTTAATCCATTTCATAAACTACATCTAAGAAGTTGGTCTAAGTATAGAATTTTCATAGGCATTTAAATTAATTAAAACGTTACAATTTTAATTCCTATTTTATTGGTTAGCCAACAATTAAACGTTGTATATAACAGACATTTGGCCGTGTAATCAATTATTTTTTCTTATTTCGATTAAACTAGAAAAAGTAATCGAATTTTATACGATTTGCTTCGTTTGTGCAGAGACACGTGAGCCAAAACTCATGAATAAATCTGTGGGCCTGCATTGCGACATCATTCTGTCAATGTCGTTGGTGCATTTGCAGCCCAGTTCACCACCTGCCTGGAAGCAACACATCTCTGCCACATCTGCTTGAGCCTAATGAGCTTAGATGCTTGATAATGATATTATTAAAGAGAAGAGGTTTACTTGCTCTGTGTGTGAACCAAAAACAGCCACTAGTGTTTTCCGAAGCCATTTTCCTGAGTGCAGTGTTAATGTAGACATATTTGTGTTTTGGCTGCAGTGGTTGAAAAAAAAATACTCAGCTGTTTGTGCAATGCAAGAAATAGTAGGGCACCTTTTTTTTTTTTTTTGACAGCACGCATGTTGCTTCTGGCAGGCCTACAGTGTTCCTGAGTTGGTCTATTGTGTCTAAAACAGCAACTGGTCCACAGACTGACTCTACAGGATGGGGGATTTCCTGTGGCTGTCAGTGAGGCCTGGAAAGCGGAAATGTTACTCGTCAAGATTTTATGATATCCCAGTCACCTCACTTTCAGGAGAACCTTTCACGAGGTTTATGGGTGATGAAGTACCTCCTGTTTGACATGGAAACTATCGAAAATACTGTATAATCCAGGCCTGACAGAGCTCAGTACAAACTGGCGTTGACATCAGTGCAGAACAAGACGCGTATTGTATGTCCCACTGGACTGCATTATACAGGTCTTTCTTTGTTGTTACTTGTGCAAAAAAGTAAACTCTAAATTTGAAATTGAATTATGAGTAAATCTATATTCATGCTGCTACCTTCGTGCTGTGAGGTAACACAGCTGACCACCGCCCCACAATGAGATGATGGAAGGCACTGATGTTTCAATTAAATTAGCTGATAATTGATGGGCCGTGAAGATGAATAGAAATACAGGTTGAACTCTAGGGAAGTCTGTATATATTTGCCTGCGTGTGTGTGTGTGTGTGTGTTGCTTGCTCAGCATCAAGGCTACCATGAAGTGACAGGCTGTCATGTTTATTCAGAGGATGAGTCAGACTAAAGCTGACATGTCTACTTGGTTAAACAAGGACACAAACCTGATGAATAGCATATGGATGCTATATTTACATCCCAACCACCAATTACACAAACTCGAAATGGAAGTGCAATTTGTCCGTCGACACCAATGTGTGTTTGGGAAACAAGCTTGGCGGCACGGTTCCATTCGTTTACACCTCAGTCCAAAGGAGTTGAAACTCCTCGAGCCAAACTCTTCAAACAGCAAAAAAGTTTTTTTTTGTTTTTTAAAAAAAAGCTCAGATTATAAAGGCATTCCATGGACTAAACAACCCGTGGTAGCTAAGGTATAAATAATGTGACTCAAATAAAAGTTCAGCTACAGATGTGCCCTATTGGCAATCTGTGACCCTGATGGACAGACTGGCCCAGTGAGCTAGTTAACAACCAATCTTAAGTGTCAATCCAGGCTTCTCGGACCAGCAGGCCTACTCTATCTACCGCGGATGCTGTAGGCTCACACAAGGCAGTCTGTGCTCCCTCGCCGGTGCTCTCCCTCATGACCAGGTGTCACCACAGTCATGCACGTCTCTCTGGTCACTGTATGGACTCGAAGTAACTTTCAAAGTTGCTGTTCAGGCACAAGAGAGCTTTCAGTGTTCATGGATCTGCCTCCATGGTTTCATACCAACACAGAAAACAGTATCGATGGTTCCCCCACGACTCCGGGGGTTCCAGAGGTGGGGCCCTGGATAATCGTGTGAAGTCTAGTGACCCACCCACACGTAGCCAGTCTCTCGGCTCCGGTCTGGCCCAGGCTTCCTTAATCACAATCACCCAACCGTCAACAACGTTCACAAGTCGATTGCCATGGAAGAATATCTGGCGCCATGTGATCCATTGGCTTCCCTTATCCAGGCCAGCAATCTTTCTGACAGCCAAATCATAGGCAACTTATTGAGTTGAGTAGAGAAGCAAATCTTTACATTAATAATTCACTCAGTCCGTGCCGGCATCTCATCTCCCTCGCTGCGACAGAGTGAGGCCACACTGATGCATGGGTGCAAAACGCAATGCCTGAATGGCTATGAACATTCTCAGTCTCTTCACTCTTTGCTCCCACCTTTTACCTATTCTAGTTGACTGGCATTCTTTGTTGTTCTACCTCCAATACTCAACCTTTTTATTGCAAATAGTTACATATTTTCACTATACCATTAAAATAATCAGAATTCAAAGGTTATTTCCAAGTAAAAACCAAGTATTTCCAAGTAAAACTGCAGTACTTTTAAGGATACACTATTAAGGAATAATTGTACACCCATGTGTGCACTTTAATATGAAACATGGTCCGTTTTGTCCTTTCTGTCCTCACTGTCTTCCAAATTGTCTTTCATCCAAATGATTTCCTCGTTCTCCATCTCTCCCCTTGCCTCCATCCCATTTTGCCTTTGCCAGGGGTAGCCCGGTGGTGATGGAAAGCCTATTTTCCCACTCTGAGCCGTGGCTCTTAATGAGGCTCCTCAGCCACACACTGCATCAAATTAACAGGCTGCAGCAACCTATTACAACCCGAGCCCACCAGCCGGGCCCCTGGCAAACCACGCCGCTTCACCTCATTGCACTGGCGATCGCAGCTTGTGATTGATATGATGGAATGCAAACAATGACATGGCAGCTGGAGAAAAGAGAGAGATACGGCGATGAAATAAGATGGGGAGGGAGTTTAATTAAACCTAAATGTTCTTAACAGACAGTTGTATTTTTCCCGGGAAGGAAGAAAATACCCTTTCCAGTCAGTAATTACCCTCTTGATGGAATAAGTAATGAGGGGGTAAAGGTCACAGATTGCCCAATGAAGACTTTTAATTTTTTGAATTTGCTCAAGCAAAATTGCAAGAAAAATCTTTGAAGGTCCATATTTTTTCTTTTTTATTAAAATCTCTCAATGGTACATTGAAAAGGTTAGACTGTCACCATCCAGCCAACTAATTGGATCTTGAATGTGGGAACGCACTTGACATCTTCTGATAAGGTTATAATCTCCCTCGTGCCTCAAAGGTGCTTGTTCACCGTTTTAATTAATTAGCCCTCTCAGGTTTAGGTATGGCATCTTGTTGTAAGGAGGGAAAACTGTATTTGTCACAAAAGAGCTGTACTGGAATCAAGATTCCAGTCAGGCAGTCCAACACTAATTGAGACGCAACACACGTGTTTAGTGTAACAGAAAGATTAACACAAAAGTACAAAAAAAAGATAAATGTTTGAATCACACTGCAATAATGCCTGGATTACGCAGAAAAGAGTGATAACACTGTTTGTCTCTGAGAAACAAACCCAGAGAAGGTCATTCCTGAATAAATGTCACTAACAAATTAGTTCCTAGAGAGAAAAAATACCCCTGGGTTATTTTACAAGACAACAAGGCTCCTATAAAAGAGCTTAGCCCATAGTCTATCACAATGTAACCAGGAATGTCCCCAACTAATCCCTCCTGGCTAGAGTGATAGACCAAAAACCCAGTGAGAAAAAGACAGATACGGATGGAGAGGAAATGAGATTCCATAGGAAATAAATAGAGAAAGACAGAAGTGATGATAGAGGGCAAAATAGGTAACAGAATGTAAAGAAAAAGGCCACAGAAAAGGCACATCGACTAGACGTCTGGCAAAATCACACCTCTTTTATATGTATCAGTTAAGTATCCAGCTTGTCTCTGGTAGAAATTTAGGTGGATGAACCCATAATGATTTAACATTGTTCCAACCTCTTAAATGAACCCGTCACCAACCCGTCATTAATCTGACATACTGGGATCTGTTGGATTTATTAAAAGACTTTTGCATCACCAGTAAAAATGGGAGCTGAAATATATCCCGCGGCTGTGCTACGAGCAACTGGAACGTTAAAATGACATTCCTTGTCCTCGCTTATTGGTCAAAAAAAAGCGTTAGCGTTTATTCACATCCAGATACAAAAGGTTAGCATGGGAGGTTAAAATCTGGGAGAAAAGTATGATGGCTTATTTATCAAACATGAAAATTGGTGTAATCTTACACAATGCTGCCTTGACAAGTGAAATCAATCAAGCATTGTTATGACACACACACATGGCAACAGTAACCAGTACACCACTTTTGTGCTGATATCAGTGTATCACATATGTAGTGGTGGATTTGTGCTGTTCCCATTCTTTTTTTTTTTTTTTTGGGGGGGGGGGGGGTTACATCTGTTCCCTTCATGTCTATCAACAGCTGCAGATCACTTGCCACCCACTTGCACACACCCGCTCTCATCGAAAGGCTGCGTTGCACAGACTTGAAACAAACAGCTCCAGGTTAGCGCCTTTGACATATGCCTATTTAAAATTCCTTGCGACTGTCATCTTCCCCCTTCCACTCTTTCACCAACTAATAAACTGGAACGATGTCCCCGACTGCCGACACAGACGCCAGCTACAGCCCCATCACCACTTGAAGCCAAACGGGTACTTGACATATCAAATGACCCACTGGAAAGGGTTGTGCGCGCAACAGGTGTGTGTCAGCTTGAGGGAGCATATTCGCTGATTACATGCATGTGATGCAGGACGTGGGCGAGCCGCATCCAGCATAAATTCAACCCTATCCTCCTCTGCAGTGGTGCAGACATGGATTAATGGTGCCATTAATCTATCCTTTCAAAGGTATTACTTCAGCACCTCTGTCCTGTTCCCTGCTGGCTACTGGTGCCCTCCCCCTGAAATCTGTGCTCCACGCCCACTGTCCTCGCTGACCCGCACATCGAGGTGAATTGTGTGCCATTTTATCAATCCTTGATTTGGAATTCTGTGGCGTACAGCAATACCACAGAGCAGCAACAGCAGCTCCCCACCACACCACAGAGATGAGCGTCGATCTGTTATTATTGAACCTTGGATGTTGTGTCACAAGGTTCTATATATTGAGATCTGCTATATTCTTGACAGCATGCTAGTATTGTTGAACACGCAGGTCTTAGTATAATTACGCTACATTTACGGCCCAGATATTGCACCATGTTACTTATTAGACACCTGTATTAAATCGCTGCTAAACCATTAGAATTATTAACCTGAAGCCCTGTCACAACATAACAAAGCCACAGTTGGAGCTAATTACCGTAGACGGATAGCACATAGCTAATAAGGAATGTGAGGTAGACAGTCTAGACAGGATTTAACTTCTTATGTCTTGAAAACTCTTAATATAAGGATTTTTAAACAAGCCATGGAATTTGCCTAACCAATAACCAATAACCAATCTTGAAAATGTGGGACACACTGGAAAATGGATTGGACTGTACTGCCATGATGCCACGTACTCTCATGACTGAAGAAGAAAATCTTTTTGAAAATCATAAAATACTTAATAACAATGGAGGCTAGAGCTCTAAAATGCCATATATAGTGTATGGACCACCGTCTGGTCTGGACTACAGTGCAGGGTCCATTCATCACTGAGCGAGGGGGAGGGAAAATCATCAAGCTGGAGTTGGAGATTTCACGTTTCATCAATAAGTCGTCAGTCTTCCTGCTCGTCCCCTCTCCTCCCACTCTTCAGCTCTGCTAAATAACCCCTCGCACCACAATGGCACCTATGGGACGACTCCACTGCTGTGTTGAGCTGCTCCAACAACAAAAAGCAAAAGCATTGAATGAACTAAAATCTGCTGCTCAGTCACTTATTCAGATGTGGGTAGAAAAAAAACCTGCTCCGACTGTAAAATGCCTTCTTTATAAGGTTAATTGTGCAGCGCGTACTCATACAGTTAGCTTAGAAACTGTTGTAGTTTACTCCTTAATCTTTGCAAAGACACTGAGGCTTTTCTCACTCTCGCATCATCCCTCAAAACAAAAATAGTACAGCTCCACGAACAGACCCTAACGAAGAGAAAACGTCCTACCAGACCTCAGCTCTGCGAGTCTGCGGCGTTGCATCACGCAGCGCCAGTCTGTCAGATGGGCGCGTAATAACTGTCAGTCATTCCTCACGGGATGGCGGAGACGCGACAAGTGTGTATCTCCCTTCCGACAAAGTCTGGCAGCCGCCAAGACTGGATGTGTCACAACGACCAGTCAGGGAAAACTGGGTGAATTCTGATAGCTCTTGTTAAATAGGTAGATGTATCGTGCCTGTCCGAGATGAGTCCAGGAGGCGTAATAATAAAGTGAAAAGATTTTGATCAACTCTGAAAGCTTGTTTGGCTGCATGGCCATGAACCCGGAGGAAGGTTAATAAGACAACTTGTCAAGTCTTTCGATGTCATAACTCAAGCATATTTTCATTAGCCAGAAATATGAAGTGCTTTAAAACCACTTCAATATCTGGAACTTGTAAAGAGACCTACATTTTATTGACAGTAGGAAATATTTCAGAACATGTCAGATGTGGTAGTTTAGAGCACAAAGTGAGCTCAAACATCGGTATGCTCTGTGTCAATGCCCTCAATGAACTTCAAAAGAAAAAAAAAAACTTCCTGTTAAACAAAATGACTCATGGACTCTGGAAACTGCTCCCACGTGTGAAGCCAATTCACCGTAGACTTCCTGGTACAGGAACGTGCCGAATGTTGTCGTGTTCGTCATAATTACCCGAGTTAATGTTTTCCTAAAGGAAGCTCGAAGAAATCCGAGTTCGTTTTTCAGCATTGTGTGTGTTACAGGGACAATAAAAAACATCATTTGGCTTTTTTTGCCGAGGCCAGCTGCCAATAGACGAGGCAAAGCAAACTCGTGAGGTAATTCTGGCGCGACAGTTCAAATAAACCGAGACAGACATAACAAAAATCCTAACGACATACACAGAAGATGACAAAATGATTGTACAAAATGATTGTCATTCATTGACAATGAAGCGTTAAAGCACTCACTCATTGCACCTGCTATTCCACATAACACAGCTCAGGGCTATAAATGTCACGGGTCAGGGCAGGAAACAGGCCACCAAATGCTGCCTGGAGTCAATTTTCACTCCTGCGATTAAATGAGGCGCACGCGAAAAACAACCAACACGCCCATGCAGCAACCTTTGTGTGGCGTGATGGGAAATGTTTCATCCCTTGGTGTCTTTGGCCATTTATTCAGTCTCCGTCATGTTTCTCTTTCTCTGACTTTTCCTGCAATCATCACACTTCGTTTAGTGTCCTCACCTCCGAACACGTTCTCCCCTGACATTTACGCCCACTGCTAAACTGGTAATGTTCCTGGCAATCGTCCTGCCGGGCCAACAGGCGGCTCAGCGCCGCATGACCGTGAGTAATTGAAATAATCAACTCCATGGATAATGACTCATCTCCTTGGCACTGGATGCTCCTCTCCACATCACTGGGAGTACAGACCAGGAGGTGCCAGTGCCAGAGATATTTCCCAGCATATTTCTCAGACATGGAAAGAAGTAGTGTGCACCCATCTGACGTGACTCAGACATTCTGGAAAACATCTGAGCCCCCCCCCCCACCCGCTTGTGGGATTTCAGCCCTGTTGCACAAGTCTCTTGTTGCTAAATGACAGTTCATGACCTGAAAGATGGGAAAAGGATAAACCGAGGTTATAACATTGACATAACTCTACCACCGGTCTAAAATATTTCACGCCATGGGGTTATTTTCACCAGACGTATTGACACACCTCCACAAAGGCACTTCGGGCGCAGCAGCGTGGCTGTGGCTTAAGGATCAGCGGGTGGATTGGCCCGGAGCGTGTTTGTTCGGGAGAGCTCAATCATGCAGCCTGTTTGTACAACAGGCCTTCTCTGTGCTGTGGGAAAACTCTCACATGGCCGTATTCCCGCCTCTGACGGTGGAACGCAACGATGAGTGTGCCTTCATTGAGAAATGGCCTGACGCAGAGCGCCTTAAGCGTAGCCCTTTTGGAGTCGTCAGTCTAGCAAGTCTCAACAGCTACAACAATGAGGGAGGGAACCCAGGCAGAAGGAGCCGATGAAGTAACATTGAAAGCATCTAAAGCAGCCATTTTGCAGTCCCCTTGTGATTTGATGTTTGTTTGTGTATGTTGCGTTGAGGTGTGCAGGAATGGCCATGCTGACAGCTGAAGAAAAGCAAGTGTGTGTGTGTGTGTGTGTGTGTGTTTGTGTCAGTGCTGGTACAGCACTGGGATTTCAAATGTCAGTCCCACACACCTTGCAGAATCTGGAGGTTTTCCTTCCGTTTGCCTTTACCTTCAATAAAATATGCTGACAATCTTAGAAACTTGACACCCCCACACACCCCTTCCGTCCACACACAAATGCGCAAATGTATACGTTTCCAGAGATGCAAAGATAGCACACCCAACTGTTGACGCGTACGGACATGACAAAGATTCGAGGCCCTCTGGAATTCATGTGCAGGGAAGAACGGTGGCGCACATGTCTTCGCATACTTGAGGTGGTGCCGTAAACCTCGACTGGCAGCCGTTGAGTGGGGAGTAGCTTAACGCGAGGGGGGGGGGACTGGCTTTTCAGGTTAAGGAAGTCAGGACATGCCTCTCCAGAAGGCCTATAAATCAACCGCTCGACCTCTGTGAGGGCAGCTCTCGGGAGAAAGAGCTGCGGAGCACGCAGCACACCGCTCGCACTTACTCAGCGTCGGCACATCGGCGCACACGTGGCAAAGTCATGTACGGAGGCATGTGTGGCAATAAACAGGCCGTGGCGCATTTAACCGCGGGTTTCAATGTGACGCGCCTCCCGATTTGCTGTCAAATATATGTTTGTGTGTCAAAGGTCCAAATATTGAGTATTACACTGCCATGTATCCAAACAGTGACAGACTAAAATGCAAATGTAGAAATGTTGTTTGGTTTTTATTAATATAGCTTTATGAACTGTTGTACCTTTATGAGCAGTTATGAGAGAGACAGTTCTGTGTGCCCGACTGTAATAGCACATAACATTTAACTTATTTCCCAACACCGGCTGTATGTATAAGTCATCCTTAGCCTTTATTGGTTGACAGTGTTTGCTCAGTTTACCATTTATACTTTAGCCATGCACACTGTCCAACCCATTTTCATACTTGATCTTTCTAACATTATTCCACAGATTTCCTCTGGATTTAATCCTTTTCCGTTTAAAAGACTTTAAAAATCCAGGGAATAACTCGAAGAGTACCAAAGTGACACATCGGCTATACACAGGGCACACTCCCTGTTCACCCTGCTAATCTTTGCTAAGCACGAGCAAAAACAACTCGTTAAAACACAGTAATCCGAGTAAAACGCGTCTTTATGTGAGAGCTGACCATGCTAACGTGCGGGGTAGGAAAAGAATGAATGAGCAATTAGATTAGCTCTTGGTATGACGGTGCTCACCCGTGATCACTCAGATCTGTGCCAAGGGAAGCCAGCCAGCTACTATTTGGCACATTATCATCAGTTTCAATAAAATGAAACAAAAAGGTGAGATTAGCATGGTGTCATAGTAAAATTAGCAAGTAGCAGACTGCAAGCATTAGCACTGTTTTTTATGTCCTCCTGCCATCTTTTTGATTCCTGAACGCTCCCTTGGTCACCACAACATTGTCTCAGGAAATTGGAGGCGCTGTAAAACTGTCACCTAGGTATGACTCATTTGGCATCTATGATTGATTAAGGCGTTACTACCACACACGGCAATCTACGTGCATCTGTCCACCCAGTTTGAGCTGACTTCAGGTCAATGTGTATCTGACATGTATCTACGGATCCACGACACTACTCCGCTGAATGAACTGGAGACGTCTCCTGTAAAACCCTCGTTCACGCACCTCTCATTTTTGCAGGCTGGAACAGTTCAGCTCTGCTTTTATGAGACAATAAAGCACCCGTTCTGTAGCTGGTATAAATTTGGCTGGTGGAAATTAAAAATCTGCTGACAGCTGCAAATAGAACAGTTTTGTCCATCTGCAGCCAAGAGTAAAGAACTGAAATGAAGCTGCCAAAAGCTTTGAATTTCTAAAACAATTACATGAAGCAGGAGCGCTGTGGGGTAAAGGTGGATTGTTTTTCAGAAAGAGAAGTGCATAAAAAACTTCTGCTTCACTAATATTTGTTAAAATTAAGTGTATTGCACCAATGAGGTGTACGTTGGAATAGAGCTAGCTGCCCTGGTTTGATTTAACCCATTTAAAATGTGAATATATCACAGAAACATGGCAGCGCTTTGGTGCCTGCATCAGCTGACGCAAGTTGATTCAACATTTAAGTGATTTTAGAACGAGGGCATTACAAAAAGCATGCAGTAGTAGTTCTATTTTAAACAATGGCCTTGCAGCCAGGACCACAGTGGGGGGGGGGGCATCGATCGATAGATGTGATGGATGGAGAGCAGAGAGCCTGCAACCCACAAGTTTCAAACACGGGAGCGACGGGAACCAATAATAACCAGAACAACTTCATCAGATCAAAGAGACAGCTGCCACCAGCGGTTCTGTTGGTCAATACAGCAACAATGCCGAGAACAGAGGAGCTGAAAATGACTTCAAATTCAAGTGATGTCTCTAGAGTCGTGTTCAGATTTTTTTTTTGGCTTCCTTTACAGCCTCCTCCACCTGAAAGAGGCAATAAATCTCGAGTTTTCGAGCTCAGCTGAAGCCACGGCGGGGCCGGAGGTCAAACCAGTATAACAGATGAAAACATGAGATTGTCTGGGGCCCCATTAAAAGAAGATTGCTGAGGAGGGCCAGAGACGTCCATGTCCTGCCTCTGAGCCCGTGTCTGTGTTCATTGGAGAACAGAGAGGAGGAGACGGGTACTGTTACATTACAGATGATGGGACGGTGTCAGTATATCAAGATCTAAATGCTGATATATTTCAGACAGACTCTCCACAAATACCCACAGGAGGGCAAACGGTCACACATTTTACGCTCCGGTACAGGGCAACTGCTCCGACATGCTACTTGTTCCCCTCCTTTTTAATCACCTCTCATTTGTCTCTCTCTGTTCTACTTTAGTCACAGCATATCCTGGCGCCCAATGACAGATCTACGTGAGAGTGCTCATCTATGCTCTCAAAAATAGTGTCCATCCCCATAGGTAGTGCTGAATGACAAATAAAAATAAAAGGATCACGTAAATCACTTAATAGTATGGAAACACCATTAGCCATCAGGCCATCTATACGTCTTTTATTAATTCGCAGTTTGGAAACGTATGGCCAAATCATGATCCATGATGATTAAGCTTTGCAGGCCAAATAAAGGCTGACCTATTTTATCAATCAATCAATCTTTATTTATATAGCGTCTGTTACAATCAAAATTGTTTCTAGGCGCTTTCCAGAATCCCAGGGCCTGACCCCCAACAAGCAACAGCAGCAAGGAAAAACTCCCCTTTAACAGGAAGAAACCTTGAGCAGGACCAGGCTCATGTAGGGGGACCCTCCTGCTGATGGCCGGCTGGGTAGAGAGGGAGGAGAAGGGGTAGAGGTGACAGGTAGAGGTGAAGGAGGAGAAGAAGAAGAAGAAAGGTGTGTGAAGCCTGGTGAAAAGGGTTATTTACCTGCCATCATCTTCTGGGCCTCATACGGCTCCATGTAACCATCGTTCTCAGTTGTCACTTTTTCCGTACTGGTCTGAGTGCCGCCGGCCTGCTCCGCATCAAAAGGGTCTGCATAGTCCTCGAGGATAATGAGCTGCAGAAAAACAGGGGAGGAGAAGCACAGAGAAAGGTGAGATGGACGAATGGAGGAAGGAAAACAGCAACGGCAAGAACGAATCTTCCCGCTCCGTTGAACAGCGCAGCAAGAGTTGGCAAAACGGTTGGACGAGAGCAACCGCAGTGGGCCCGGGATAGGACCATGTGACATGGGGGGAAAACAGGAGAGAGGCATAAATAACAGCCCACCTCTGCATGCCTCAGCACACCACCACAATGCCTCAGCTTCCAGCCCTACAGCGTGCTCCCTGCTACTGCCGCTCGTCCTAATTATACAACAGCCCTGCGACAGGCCCACATTTCAGAATAGGGAAAAAGGACCACAGCTGCTCAACTTTCTTAAGAGAAACAATTTCGAAGATGTATGCCGAGCTGGCAGAGAGCCGCAGCTAATTGCACCGTTGCTCTTTCGCAGAGCATTTGGTGCAGAAGATGGCAATTAGGTGGATGTCCAGAGATCCAGAAATACAGTTCTGAACTTTAGGGAGCAGAGCAGCACGCCGTGCCTTGGAGAGAGGTCAGTTTTCTTTAAGGCTTTATGTCAGACACCAGAACGTTGCTTTAAATGCAGCAATCTGGGCGCTGAAAAAAGCAACCATCCATCCTGCTGGACCTACTTATCCTCACCTTTGACCTCAGTCTCATTCTTCTATTCTTTAAGAAGAGGAGAAACTTGTTCTTGTCATTTAAAAGGAAAAAGCAGACATGTGTCACAGCACGTGTGAATTAAGAGTAAAAGGGAGGGATTCGATCTCATTACAGTCGAGTTCATCATTGTCATCAAGTCCACATCCAGGAAAGTGACAAGAGTGACCCTGACACACACACACACACACACACACACACACACACACACACACAACACACACAAATTTGTCTCATTATATCTCATTTAGTATATAATTTAATTAAGGTCTTGATGATAAATTCCAAACTCTGCGTGACACACGGAATAACATGGAAGAACTACTGTATAGTAGTTCCTGTGTGGTACATCCACCTTCCTTCATATTGTCTTTCCATCCGAGTTGGGAAAAAATATCTAGGACTTTTTTTTTTCCTGCCACAGCCTAATTATGGGTTCCTTCAGTGTTTTGAACACTCAACACTGAGCTGATTGGTCTTGGTGACACATAGGACATTTGTCCCTCATCTTAGTCAAAACTTGAATTGTGACAACCAGCATTTTGGATTTTCCCTTTCATTTCATTTCATTCATCCATTTCCCCTTTCAGCAGGAGGGTCTGTGCAGGCTTTCTTGCCTCTTGTTGCGCAGGGGCTCCGGGTGCCAAACCCACCTCGGATACAGTCACAGCAATCACAGCCCAAACCAAAGAGAGCATAAATAACTTTCAAAACATATTTCTTAAAGTCAAATGGAACAAACACAGGCTCAGGAGTGTGCCTGACTTCCAACTCCAAAGGCCGTATCCTACAGAAACAATACGGCCGAGGCGGCTTTCACATTTCGCCACGGTTTCGTTTTTACTGGAGCCCATTCCTTGAAATTCTTCCCGCTTCGTGCGCCACCGTTACTTAAGGATGTTTGTGCGCGTTTGGGAAAACAATGGCTTTCTCTCAATGAGTTGTGTGTTGAGCCACGTCAAATACATGACATCATCTGTGGCCTTTCCTGTTGACATAAGGCAGGACAAATAAAAGGGCGGGGTCCGCCTTCAAACCCAGCAGCGGTGCTGGGGAACCAGGAGCAGGAAAGATGAAACGGGCCAAACAAATGTTTGCCACAATTTGAATGTAGCTCGAGGTTATCAAGTTAAAAAAAAAAACAAGTTTTAAAGAAAACACCTCCGACTGCTGTTAACGTCCTAAATATCGTATTTCCTGTGCCCAAATACCGTTAAAAAAGGCTGCCAAGTAACGTCATTACACAGCTGACTACAATAACAGTTAGCTTTTACAGTCATGTGTATATTTAGCTTTGACTCAGCCAGTAAAAGCTCTTTTCAACACATGGCTCATGTTCCTACTGCAATCAGCAGGGACACTTGAGTTCCCATCAAAAGCCGGGCTGCTGACAAACCTGTTACCAGTCTAACCACTTTTAATCATTAATGGAAAGGAAAGAGATACCTGGTCATGGAAAAACCGAGGCTGCTGCTGTGATCTGTAAGCTACGCATCTGTCCGTACCATAGGACCAGCGTCTTTAATGTATCATTTTCTAACGTTTGGTGGAGAAGGTAGTTAATCCCAGGGTGTCCTTCCTGTCCCCCTGTGCTAATGGCTGTTTGACAGCAGAAGAAACATGGGCTTCTGAGTAGAAGGGTGCTACGCAGAGGTCTCTTCGCCCGGGGACACACCATCTGCTTGATGGCATGCCAGTGTGTGTCAGAACGGCAGCCAAGGAACACTTGTTCTGAGAGTAAATTTCCCCCTCAGCGCAAGACCTCGGCACCTCAGCGTATCAGGTTTGTGCTAAGCCTCGCTATTACCTTATATGAATATCCCAGCAGGCTTTGGTCATGTTTCATACAGTAACCGGTCTGCAGCAATTACTTTCATTCCATAGCTCAGATCCCAGATTGGCCATGCCCCGCACCTGCCACAGCTTTGGCAGCACACAATACACTTCTTATAATGCTTAATAGCTCTCAGGCAACAAAGCTGAATTCATATTGGTGCCAAGGGGTTGGGGGCATTAGTGAAGGAGACACACTATAACAGGCACCTGCCATTCTGGCTCAAGGTTTGATGACGCTAGGGGATGAAGGATTACATTCCCAACACACTCCGGTCTTGCATTTAACGTGAGGATAATGATGTCTGCAATTTCTTTTTGCTTTAAAAATGGAGAGGGCATTCAGTAAATTCAAAGGCAGCATTTTAAAAGGAGGGTTTTGGAGGCGGAATTCACCGAGTCCGTTACAGAACACAAACAAAAACAGAATGAGTGCAAACTGGTATTAATGTCATGGCTGGCCGTGTCAAGGTTGAAGCCCCCGTGAGACCGCTCACGGTAAGCGGCAGGCAGCAGAGAGGAGGAAGTGGGGGAGAAAGAAAGAGGACTGACGTGCGTGATTTATGTCTCACGCCATGAGGGATTTCAGCCACTGATAACCCAATAGAACCCAGTGCTTAGCAGCTCAATTGCGTTAAGGTTTTTTTCAAAAGACCCCCCCCCCCACCCCATTACTATTGCTCTTTTGTTTTACTTCTCTTCTACGATGCCACTATGATGACAGAAATCCACCATTTTAAAAAAGAGAAATCTCAAAGGACACATTTTATGACTTCAATAGCAGACACATGCTATAAATAATTTTAGATTAGGCAGATGGAACATGGATTTATCTCTAACAAAAGTCTTTCCCACAGTCCGTTCCTTTCATTAATGAAGCTTGTAATATGTCTTTAACACAGCTGCAGCTCTTGTAATCTTTTACCTGGGCTTAAAGAGTAATGTGGCCCCACTAAGAGGGGGTTTACGAGCCCGCTACGAAAGCTAATCACATTATTGCATTTGCTAGGAGGCTGCATTTTCACAATCTGTCACAAGCTACTGCAGTCTGCCAAGGAAAGGGGACCTTAAGTACCCAGATCAAGAAAAATTCTGCTCACTTCAAGGTGCATGCATTTTATTTGCTTTTAATCTAATTGGAGAATATATTAAAGAGAAGCCATTACACAAAGATATATGCAAGTCTGCACAGCCGGATAACTAGTCTCCAGATATTTCTTTCTAGGAAAATGTTTTCCAGAATGTTTGAGATTTGGTTGCAGCGTTCATTTCGCTGCGCATGTTGTGAGCTCCACATTTAAGTCTACTTTAGTCGCGCACACGCTGTGCACAGAGTGGCTCATTTACGGCTCATTTTAGCAAACGCGCAGATGCAAAAAAAGACACGCTCGGATTGAGCCCACAGTAAGTGTGGTTCTTCTGATCTCCACGCTGCTGCCCATGTGGCGCGCCTTTGCACAGCAGCTGAGAAGTTTGGCAACATCTGATTAGAGCGTTGTTGGTCACGGTTTGCATGGAAGGTTTCCAGATGCAGCTACAGCAATGATTTCCTGCACCAACTGTCTTTTTTTTACTAATAAACCTCTCCAGGATGTATTTTTTTTCCTCCTCTAAAGGAAAAAAAAATCCCATCTCCCACAGTTTAACCAGGATGGAGTAAAAGACAACACACATTCACGTGATTTTAAGGATTATTTATGACTCCAAGTCTGTGGATTTTATCATCTTCTACAGGGATCTTTGCAATTTGGACATAATACCCCCCCCCCCCCCCCAAATGCAGTACATATGACCTGTTAGCTTCTCACAGGGTCAGACATGCACGGTGGATATTTGGATACATTCCCAATCCTTTGTCAACATCCTCCTACAGCACCCAGAGCTGCAAAAAAAAACAACCTTCAGCTTGTCACTCCATCGAAACAAACCCCACAAACCACTGCAGGCCCCCAGTGGTGAAAGAGGACAGGGGACAGGAGATGCCCCCTACAGGGACGCTCTTAATATGAGACAGATATTTAAGATGAAGTGTTTGACGGCATGCTTGACAAAATCCAATTTCCTATCCCCGTCCCTTGGTGATAGATTTATTGGCACTGTTCCTGCTGTAGCACTACAAAGAAGTTTTAATCATTTACCTGCTAAAACAGGGGGTCAGGAGTCTTATTAAATATGATTTTCCCTCAGCAGAGGTCCACATACCTTTTTTTATGCGGGGGATAAATGCTGACACATGCTGTGTGACCTTGAAAACGTAATTTACGTCCATATGATCTACAAAAATGCTAATATGCAGTCTATAAAACATAAGGAACCGACAAAATTAGAAAGTAGGGCGTCTTGAAGAACAGAAAACTCCACTGGGATGGAGAGTGATTTATAGAGCAGGAAGGAAAAACAAGCTGCAGTCAGGGTATAAACAGATTTTGATGTGAAGGCATCTTGATTGAGGCTGAACTTCTTTGGCCTCACATCTGGGTTGGGTTGCACTTTGCTCACAGCGCCGACACGACAGCTAGCGTGCAGGGCGGGGTCCGAAACTGCTACCCTGGATGTACATCTAGGAACGATCCCTTGACGGCAGCTTGTCACATACGAGTAAAGCAATTGTCACTGCCTGCAATCACACATCAAGGACAGTCAAGAATACACACCGGGGGTTGCGTTTCGGAAAGCAAGCGGCAACCAGGGGCGTGCGCAGACTTGTCAAGTTAAAAAGGCAATGTCACCAAGTTGTAAACACTTCCTGTCAGGAAGAAAGCACTTCCTTAATCCTGGAGCGACCACAAGCGTCACTTATTTTCCAGCAAACAGCAGACAGCGGCTTTCTTTCTTTGCCCACATCTCCATCATAGTGACAGCTAATTTTAACAGTTACAGCCAGCCGCCAAATGGGAGTGAACTCAGCGAGGAGATCCTGCGTGAGCGGCATCAGAACAGGCTAAAAAATATTTGCTTTCCTCCTTTCAGAAAAGAAAATGAAAGTCCAGGGTCCCCATTAAGAAGAGATGGAAGCGCTCAGCTTCCTGGCGAGCGCACGCAGATAATAGTGCACGGCGGAAGTCTGGGTGCGTCCTGCTGTGCGACGCAAAAACAATAGTCTGCATTCGCTAGCTGGGGGTACAAAGGCAAATCAGATTTCCATGCTCTCCACGTGAGACGGTACTTTGGTAGCACAATAACTGCTCGTTTAATGCAAAAATTTGCAATTACATCGGAGGTTTCTCCCCCCCAAGAGGGCAAAGTTTTTGAAGAATGCCAACGTGGCACGAAGATTCACCCTCCGTGCATGCAATTTGTTTTTCATTTAATCGGCGTGTGACAATCTGTCTGCCCTCCAGGACTCCTTCCTGCTAGACGCAGGCAAACGCACGCGCTCACACACTGTCATTAAGCAAAACAGAGCAGTGTGACGGCATGTCCCGGGAGACCGGAGCTGCGGCGCTCGTCTGGAGGCTAACTTTGACCTGGTGAATTAATGCAACAAAGGCAAAAAAGAAAAGACAGAGCAACAAACAGAATAGAGCCCATTGGGAGCTGTTATGCTGAAAAGAATGTTGCCCAATGAAGAGGAAGAGAGTGAACAAACGCTGACTAAAGGCAGCGAGACTTTGAGTAAATTACTGCAGATCAGTTGTATAAAACCTCAGCAGTTTGTTATAATATTCAATGAATCTAAATTACAGGATGCGTCTACAAAAGAAAACACTTGTACTTATAAAACAAATTGAATTAACTGCTTGAAGTGCTCATTTGAAGTATTTCAGGAGCACATCCTGAACAGCAGGATGACTTCATCTTGTCCCAAAGAGGCGGGAATTAAACATGCAGTTAGTCTCCTTCCTTCCTAATTAAACGCATTTCCGCGATTTATTTTCAGGTCAAACAAATCCGCCGTGCAGCCCCTGTGTTCTTCACCATATAGAAATACTACATTAGTGCCTCCTCTGTAACTGTTGGCGTCGTTTTTGTGGCAGATCAAGCCAATGCGACTCGTGGTCACCTGGAAACTGGTAAAAATGCTTAAAATTCCAAAAATAGCCGAGGAAATGCGCAGCATTCCTTGACACTTGAGCGGAGAGTGGGTGACGCTGAATTCTAAGACGCACCACCGCGCGTGGCACTTGTTGCCAACACTCTCCAGGTCTGGACTTTATTGCCGTGACTCAGAGTAGCCATAGCAACGCATGGTCTTAGCCGTATTAAAGCATCTATCATGACAATGAAAACATTATCCACTTACAGATGTGACTCACCATCTTTCCACCGGTGACGCAAACTTGTTTGTTGCTGCGAGAAAAACCACGGCAGAGTGGACGCGTACAGTAAACACTCGCTAATTTCATGCTACATGTCCCGCTACGGCAGAGGAAACGCTTGAAATTATTGTTATTGATTCCAGACTACTCCCTGGATGAATATCATATGTGAAAACATATTATGGGCACCGCTGAGATGTTTACTAAACAGCATAAATAGCAAGTCTGTGTAGCTGCAGTGCTTTCGGCCTCACCTCTCTATCGGAGCCAGAAAGATAGAGCTGCACTCTTTAAGAGTATAACAAACACGATGGGCTTTGATGTTTTCATCCATTTTCTGGCTCCCTGAAGAAATCCACTCTCGCAGAATGGGCTGAAATTGACATTTGCGCCTGACATTTCTCCTATCACTGGTCAAGATGAGAGCGTGAGATGCCGGTGGGGGATGGGCCCGTCCTTCTAAAACGCCGCCGGTGTCTGCGGCGCCAGGGTGAAAGGCCGAGGGAAGATGTCCAGGTTGTGGGGAAAATAAAGTCGCTCCGCTCTGCTCAATATTTATAAAGAAAAAGCGCCGCTACGAGGCTCTTTAATAGTAGGGTTGACCAGTTGGACTGTATTCATGGAATTTTCCCTCATCGACGCCTTCGGACAAAAGACTGCAGAAGCAAAATAGCGGAAAATAAAATGCATTAAAGTGGGATCTCCTTCACGGCAACATGTGGTTACATTTCAGGGGACATGCCATTCAGGTTGGGCTTTAAGGGACTACCTGGGTCCCCAATACAAGGGTGGCACAGAAGCTAGCTGCCTTTATTCTAAGAGTGAAGTGGGCACCTGGACAGCAGGAGGTGGAAACATGTATCACACAGCTGGTAAATAAAGAAAAAGATAACTCTCACATTTACACTTTGGATTTTTTCTTCATAGCCTTTGGATTGTGGGAGGAAACGAGCACCTGGAGAGTTGGGCTCGCTCCCAAATTGGGAATCAATCCACAAGAACTTTGTGTACAAGATTTCTCAATGACAACATGTCTATTTTTGAATATTCTAGAAACACACACACACACACACACACACACACACACACAGGCCTCCAGGATCAACAATATAAATGTCTTGGCAAAGATCAAAACATTCGTTCCCACCTCCGGCGTAATCAATCAAAACGCTGAGCAAGATCTTCAAGGGATTCTTGGAGCAGATGCAAGAAAATAAACACAGAGGATGTTTGTCAGTCCTGATTTGTCTGTTGGCTACACAAAGACTGCCTCTGATCCAACTGCTGGCTTCCAGGGATAAGCTGGCATCGCTGAGTCAAAGGGACTCGCAGCGAAGCGGCGAGCCAGTTAGATTTGAACGGCGGTCTCCCAGGTGCACAGGCAGATACCGACGATGTCAGGCCGCGCTTCCCGAGGACCGCCGGCGCCCGTCAGCCCCCCCACCGCTGCTTTTGTTTACATATTTCCTCGAGGAGCCTGCCGCCACGTTCTTGCGTCCTTGAAAGAAGTTAGCCGAGCGCAGAGCAGATTGATGAGCTTGGAGATGAGACCTTTAATTAGCTTTCAAGCCGGGATGATAATTGATCACCTCCCACAACTGGCTCCAACCGGAGAGCAAAAAGGGGGCCTTGAGAAATCCAAGCAAGTAAAACTAAAATAAATGAAGCTTTACAAGTGCAGCTAAGGCGTAGTAAAACCTCCTAGCTCAGTTATAGAGTGGCGGGAAGTACGTCAGATTCTTTCTTTAGGAAAGGCGACATATTTCATTGCGCTTAGACGACTGTTTATCGAACTTCCGCCTCAGCAAAGCCCTTGTAAATAGCTGGGGAAAATTCATTTGAGGCCGCTATTGACATTTGGGGCATTAGGTAGCTGTGATATAATTAGCATTCATGAGTCAAGTAATTCAAATATCAATGAAACCGGGCAGTGCCGTTAAAACTCTTTTGGTCTTTTTGCCGAGTGTCCAGTAGCCAACATCGAACCTGCGAGCTCAGAGGGACTCCCCCATCATTCTTGTCTTCTGAACACTGTCCAGATCCCGCTTGTACTGTAAAGATGTCTTGACATGGACTTTTACAACAGGAAACTCACGGTGTGAACTTCACACCCCAGCCCGAAGAGACTGACCGCACACGGCAGATGCGGTAGCCTGCCTTTCACACCGCTAGGTGTGGGGCATTTAACCAGCGTTACCACACTCGTCTGCCCGTCCATTAAGGCATCGTGTATCCCTGAGGGAGCGATCTAAATAAGCTTCAATTAAGATGAGACAGCCGTAATCTGTTTAATCAGCTTGAATAGATGCTGAGGCCGGGCCAAGATCGTCGATTCTGGTTCCCTGCCTCTTTCACTGATCACACACGCCTGGTTATGAAACCCTTGCATGCAGATCATGAGGGCAACCAGCACTTTCGGTAAAACAAGGACACGGGAGATGGTTTTATAAGCTTGGTGTGATCCCTGATTCCCGCAGGGTTACACCGATGACAAGCTTGGATTTCTGCAAGCAAAACTGTGGAAGAAAGGGGAAAAAAGACCCACTTTTCCGTCACACAAGACTGAGAGGACGCAGAAACCGAAATATAAATAAAAGCGCTGAACCAAAACCGGGCCCGGTTGCGAGGACAGGTGCAAAAGCAAACAGAAGAGGAGGTGGAGAGGGAAGTGACAAGAGGGCGGGAAATCGAGATGACCACATGGCGAGCTCTCAACGCGGCGAGAGGTGAAAAGAGCAGCGCGGTCTCTTTCCCCCGGCCCCCGTTCGCCCTCTGCTCCCAAGCATTCCTCGGCGGGATGCGACTCATCACACTGCACGTCCTTAACCCCGCTGACACCCTCATCTCAGGTTTCGCCTAACGAACCCAGCGAATGGGACTTCCTGGGGAGCCTCTCCTGGCCAGACCCAGCCCGACAAGCCCGGTCTCCACTCTTGGGCTTGATGATTGCGCAATCCAAGGGTTGAGAAAGCACTTTAGTCATAGTGACCCTAAATTAAGCCCACGCGATCCAGGAGTTTGCCAGCAAGTTTACTGGCACAGAGCCCCCCCCCACCACCACCACCACCCTTCCCAGTGTGGAGGCATGTGTGCTGGTTCGGTGTGAACACCCGTGCACGCTCATGCGTGCACTCCCTGCAGTGCAGGTTAGTTATTACTGAGGCGGATGTCGCAACTGTAGACAGACGCCGCCGCCGCTGCGATAACAAGTTCTGCCGGTTATAACGATTCATTCCCTAAAGGTGTCGGTCAACCGAAAAAGAGCCGTCTTTAAGTTTTAGTTTAAAGATAAAAGCGGCAGTTTGGGGTTACGACTGTTTCCTATTAACCCGTGTGGCGACTTTTTTTTTGTCGAATGTAGTTGACCCACCTTCTCCTTGCTGTCGGGGTCCGGCGGAGGGGAGGTCGGAGACTTGACACTTCCGACGGCCACAGCCTGGGTGACCGTGACGCCCCCGCCCGGAGTTGGGCTGCTCTTTTCGATAGTTTCCACCTTGATGAGTCTGTGTTTTGGGGACACGTACTTGATATCCGGCGAGCCCACCGCGTTCAAACTCGAGCCGAAGGAGATATTCCCACCTGGAGTGTACGGGTCCTCGAAATCCAGCTCCTTTTGGAGTTTGTAAGCAGCGAGGATGTCCGGCTGAGCCGGGCTCAGGAACGTGGGACCGGAGCTGGTCTGCGTGCTGGGCACGCCGGTGTGACAGTGTCTGTAGTCCGGTTTCGGAGGCGCCGGAGGGCTTGCTTTGGTAGTTTTGAATCCTAGGTGCTCCTTGAACCACTTGGCCATGCTGCCAGTGCATCGCTCTCAAGTCGGTGAATGTTAGTTTAAGTTCCACCTTTCCTGCCAGCGGAGCCCGAGCGCGGTCGTCAAAGTGGGGATCCTCGCGTGACCCGCGGCCAGGCGACCCGCGTGCGAGCGTGTCGCCAGTCTCGTGCGACGCTGTGGTTCCGGTGAGGGGAGGCGCGCGGACGCAGTCGGGCACTTTCTGGTCTGCGCTGCCGCAACTGTGACAGTCGGCGATCGGCTGTTCTCCGCGTCAGTTTTACACAAACATACGAGCGCTTGTGCAAGAACACACGCCCCCCTACGCGCACGCACGCACACACACTCACACGCGCACGCACGTACACAACCTGCCCTCCCTACCTGAGAACATTCACTGCCACCTACCGGACTTGTGAAACTCCAACGTCGGCTCACGACTGGAAAGAGTCGTTAAAATAGATGGTATAAAGAAATGAGAAATGGCGAGTTACCTGCATAACTATGACCTTCAAGGAAATAGGATTTGTAAAAATAAATAAATAGAGAGAGAGATAAATAATCAAGATATCTGTGGGAAAAAAACAGCAAAACGATCATTAATCTAGACAGTTGTATACGGACCAATGTGTATGTGAAACATTCATATCTGTATGGCTCCTTTGTCTTTATCTAAGGTAGTTGGATTGTACTGGACTGTTTTTCTTCTCTTTTGAAGACGTTTCGCCTTCTATCCAGAAGGCTTCTTCAGTTCTCCTTTCTCTTTCATTTTATAAAATCCTTACAACTACACAGAAACAGAATTCTCCCACGTTATACCCCATCTGCTCTCCACCAATGAGACTCAAGGGTAAACGGTTCTTTGTCCATTCTCTATGTTCATTCTTTCTCTTTGCTCTCTGTCCAGATGGCCCCTACAGAGATAGTTTTAATTGCAAATTGCACTCCAAATGACCAGTGGATGTGGCTGCACGGAGTCTATTAACACCACTCTTCAGTGCATTAGTCCAAGAGAAGAGGTGGACTGCTCAAACCTGTACCAGTAAACATCTCTCTCTAAAGTGTCCCTAAATCTTTTTGCTACAGGGTTCACATGCTAAACATTAATTGCTTTTGTGATCAGAGGACAGACGAAAATCCCATTTACCCTCCCAGAGACATGCTCCAGCAACGCTTTGCATTACCAGGACTCATTGCAGCAGCGCGCTGGGCTTTTATGAAGCCATATCTCTTTTTAATAACACCACACACCAATCTTTGAATGAGTCAGAGTGTGCAGATCAGAGTTTAACCCTGGAAATCCCTTTAAGAGACAACTCCGGGCTTTAGAGAGCAAAACAGATTCTATTATTTCTGCCCAGAAATCCGAGCAGCCGCGAATTTTGGTCGCAAAACTGGGAAACTTGAACAGGGCAATTACCATGCATTTTATAGAAGGGACAGGAAGACAGTTATTATGTCTTGGGAAAAAATAAATGTGTGTTTCCATTTTTTTTTAATAGCAGCACTGGAGAATTTTGCTGCCACTTCTGGGAAACAAAAAGTCTCAGTTCAATTCTGGCTTGTGCTTTACAGTATATATAAAGGCTCTATAACAGCCTCCGCAGCACTGTACTCTGCTGCTGCCTCTAGGTGCAAAGGGTGACATATTGCAGGTGCAAATTTTAGCCTGTCTCACAAAGATATGAGATTATCTGCGGTGTGTCACTCAGGTTACTGAGTTTGACTCAAATGGCATTTCTGTTATGGCTCTCCTACAAAAGAATTTATCTCTGTCCTTCAGCTGCCATCGCTGACACATTTTTAAAATTGCAAATCCTGTAATCCAGCACCTCGTAGGATGCAAATAGTCTCTTAAGTAGCAGAGACAAGCAGACTGCTTGCCTGGGAGAATTTAGGTTGCAACATATATACGATTATCGTATTGAAAATAGCTGTGCATTAACACCAGTTTCAGAGTCTCCCGAGACGACGGAACAGTCTGAAAAACAGACGAGGATGGGTGAATACTTTTATCCTCTCTAGAACAGCTTTGCTTCGCTATAGGTCAATCTTTAATGGTGAAGTTTCAGTATTTAATGTGCTGCTCAAATATGTGACATATTCTGAGAAACATCACCATTTTTTAATCTGTTGGCTCGGGGTTTATTATGATCCGACAGACGCAGGTAGTGGGGGCTAAAAAGACATATATTTGGGTTATATAGAGAATTTCTACAATTTCACAATTTCACAATTTTAAAAGTTAGATTTTCTTATAAAAATGCAAGTTAAATTCATCGTCTGTGTTGTATTACTATTATATGGCCTCTAGACAGTCATCGCATGCTCTATATGGTGTTGTCATAAATTTGGGGGTCCTGGGGGGTTCTTACACATCTGATTCAGGAGTGAATTGAAACTGATAAAACATCTTTCCTTTAAATTCAGGATGGTACATTTCCTTAGGACACTGAAGAAAGCCTCAGGTTGGTAAATGATGTTTATAGACTTTACTTAGGAACCCTTCCTATGTGTAACTGAATTCATTTAACTTCATTGGCATTGATGTCATTAGAAACATACCCAAGGTTTTAGGAACTGATGAAAGCAAATACATATAATTCCAAAAACAAAATGTAGAACATCCTTGAAATATTCTCAGTGTGCTCTTCATCTTTCTTACTCTCACCTGTTCTCTTATTCTATTATTTTATTTTACCATATTTCCCTACATTTACCGTTATGACCACACATACCCACCACAGTTTAAACACAGCATGCATTTTCCATCTAAACTTTCCGTGCGTTTACAATTCAACCCGTCCACGTGGAACTTTAAACGCCACTGTTCTGTCCTCATCAATTATTTATCGAGCACTCATACCTTCTCTGGTAAACATGAAGTATTTCCACAGTCCAGGGTCTCCATGGAAATGCGCTAAAGTGATTTAAGGCTGCTGTTTGTCATTCAAAGCCAAACCTGCGAACGGTGTGCATTTTTTTGGATCACTGTGATTTCAGCAGCTGCATTCTGATAGGAAGAAAGTGTAGGAAAGAACATGTTTGCGGGGGGGGTTACATAGTAAAGAGCCCACTACAGTGTCTGTGATCCAGTGTTCAAGAGCACATGATAAAGTAATGAGGGGGGTTTGCTCAGTGAAAACCCTTCATTAACTTGTCTCCCGTCTATTATCTACTCATCCTCCTCATGACTCATGTCTGCATTTAAGGAATTAATGACTCTTAAAGCTTTTGCTTTAAACTTCCCGTCACTGTGTTATTCACAAGACGTTGAAGCGCCCACTCATATAAATAAAGGAGGGATGGCGGAGGGATTCGTTTAAAGAGCCACATTACACCACAAAGTCCCTGGTGTTCTTTGTTCCTGCAGGGATTTTGTATTAACCTGTCTGTCACTCACAGCACAGCCTTAAAAATCAGCTTCTTTACTGACTTTGGGGTTCCAAAATGTGTGACTGTTGCTTTTCCTCAAAACCCAGCACCTCAGGGGTGAAATGAAGTATTAATGGGAGCTACCACTGTGAAGGAGGACAAGGACAGATTACTAATCTGATTTATGTGTGTGGTCTGTCTGGCTGCAGGTGTGCATACATAGGGGCTGAATGTGCAATCACCATTTTATTACAGATTTTGATGGCCACGCTGGAAACAGGTGCAGTATATTGCAGTGAAGTGAAGCCTGACCACTGTTTAAAGAAGATCTATGAGCGTGTCCCTGAAATTTCTCTTTGGCCCAAGAATTCATGAAAACAACTTTTCAGTTACCTGGAAAGAAAAGATCTCTCCAAGGAGAGAAATCCGGTGTTTGTGTGGTCACACTCATTTAACCAGGAAACTGATGCAGCATATTACTTTCTAGAGATGCCGTTATATCGACACACAACTCCATAAATGCAATATAGCAACAGATAAAGCTGAAAAACAAACAAACAAGGCTGAATACTAAAGGATTCTCTGTGAGTGTCACAGTGAGCATCAATGATATCACGATAAGCTCAAATTTTGCTCACAAGCTACATGAGAATTAAACAGTGTGAGAGGTTTTGGACATTTGGGACTGCCAGGTATTGACACTCTCTTATTTATAACCACCTGATGCAGTCATTGCTTCTTCTAATTGGGAGCTTTAACAAAGAAAATGGCATCTTAATTGTTTGTAAAGGCGATCTTGTCCTCGTAGCAGCTTTATGAATAAAATTGACTTCAACATGCAGGACCTGCGCTTTTTCCCTCAGAACTTCTTAAATAAAGGTTTACTGCAGCAGTGCATTAATCCTCTCGCCAGCCTTTTAATGTAAATGTTCCAGAAAAATCAGAAACATTTCATGATCATAATATCCACATGCATATTCAATTAAGCTCACATGTAAATCTAAACTACAATTTGGGTCAGAGGACTGAAAACTCATTATCAAGCATGAAATTAAATTTACATTTGCAGACCGGTTCTCAGGTTACAACTATAAGCTTTTCTGGCATCGCAGAGTTGTATATATTTTTTGTTAATTCATTAGCCATTTGCTGTAATAAAATGATTTCCTCAGTAATATATATGTAAATGCTCTTAAATAAACACTATGATCTTCTACTGCTTAAGTATTTGCTAATATAGCCTGATTTATCTTTCTAATGTACTTGTCTGAGCTTTAATGCAAAGAGCCCAACATCCTCCTCTATATAAAAGGATGAATTGCTGCTCTGTAACCCTGGAGCCTTTGTGAGCAGAAATAACTGAACATACTTTAAACCTATGTTATACACATAAAGCAAGAGGATCTACTTTTAGATAGAGTTATCTGGTAGGTCCAGGACCTACCAGGTCCAAACACAAGTCAAGAAATGCTGCCGTTGCTTGGCAAACAGTCTTTGCAGACTGGTGCAGCAAGGGAACAGATCTAATCTCAGGTGTTTGATGCAGACCAAGTGTGACGCCTCCTCAGCCTCAGCTCCTATCACTTCTGGGAGTCCCAGCACTCCGGGGCAGTCCTCTGATCCAATCACATCTCTCTCCTGCCTGACTTTTTTCAGAACATGTAATGAAACCCGCAGCCCTGTCTACATTTATTTAAGGGCTACAGCTCATCAACATTGAATATTGTCATCATCCCAATGACTCTTGTTCCAGGCTCAGAGTCGATTGAGTGACACCACATAATAAAACTGTCCAAAATATCGATGCTACGAGAGTCGTGTGGACACCTGAATGCCTTTTGTTGCTGCCTAAAGTAAAAGTTGGGCCTTTATTCTTCTGCGATTAATCAGTGTAGACATAAAGGAGTCAGACTTGTAGGTTTTCCATCCAACATTGAAGGTCTTGGGGGGGTTGTTTCTTTTGTACTCTCCCCGTTAGACATGTGATAAGTGCATTGCATGTGAGGGTGATGGATCAGAGGAGTACTCTTCAAGTGTCCTCCTCTTCCCTCATAGCGACACAGTCGATGGCCTCTGACAAATGGAAATTTACTGCCAGGCCTCATCTCTCCTCGCTGTGCCTTTATAATAGAGACGCTACGCAGGGGGAGAGGGGAAGCTCAGAGGTCTGCTAATGGAGCGCTGCCAGGGGATTTGGATAATGCTATTGAGAGGGACAAATGCTCGAGTGTCCAACTTTGTCCTGCTCTTGTAGGATCTGCTTCAATCGGTATTAATGCGTCGGACCTATTAAAATGCATCGCCGTGGTCTCAAAAACGCAATCATTTTTAGCACAGTGTACGTATAATTCATTGACTGTGATTTGCATACTGTATTTGTTTGCTTTCGCTCTCCCTCCGGTTTCTGCTGCAACAATAATTATTATGTCGGTCATGCTTCACCTTGAATGCAATTTCATTATTCCGAGGCACAATTACCAAAGTGAGACTCGCCAACAGATTTAACTCATATTGATTGCCTTGCCGGAGGGTATGATGATTGGCCCTGCCTTCCTTCCCCTCCATTTTACTCAGCCTCTATTTCATTCTGATTTTAATTTTCATTCCTATATTTCTTCAAGACAGCAACTCTACAGCTGTGTCGGTAAACCTTGTCTGGCGAATGATAAGGTGAATTTGGTTTAAAAAAAAGTTGGTGTCATGGCAACCTCGGGCTCCGCGGGGGCACAGGCACTGTTGCGGATGAGTTCTACAGGATGTTGGGGAGGGAGGGCGGTCTCTGGGGTGTTTCTCAATCAAATACCCGGCTGCAGTTTGGGGAGGGGCTGTAAAAGATGAGAACTGATATCCGGTGGCTTCTTGTATTACTGCCATTGTTATGCTAATATATCAGCAATTACTGGTTGTGGATGTGTTATAACCTATATCTGACTGGGTGCGACTTCGCTGCCCCCAGAGTGCAATAATAGATGATGCATGTGCTCTCAGTTCTACCCCAACTCACAGTTTTTCCCCCTACATTTATTTATTTGGGGGTAAAAACAACCCTCGGAGATGGCATTATTTATCCCTCCTCCTCCCTGCTGTTGACGATAATTGATGCAACATGCAAGGAGACAACCCAAGACAGAGATTATTGATGGGACCTTGGATAATTAATTGCCAGTCTGGCACTTGGGCTGTGACTTTCAGTGTGTGGCTAAGAGGTAAACAAGGAAACAGTTTATCAATGTTAACGACTGCATTCACACTGAGGTAAAGTCCTGAGAGCCCATAATAGTTTTTACGCCAAATCCAGGACTCAGACAACCACCTGAGTCCTGATTTTTGTTGTTCTATTTTATGGATGCCTGCAAATATGTTGGAGAAAGTGTAGCTATTTCTGGTCACCCAACAACATGAGTGCATGGAGGAGCCTCAACAACAACCAGGGCCGTGACCAGACGTGATCCCATATGGCCTACACATAGTAGATGAACAAGGTCCTCAGAGGTGTTGCTCCATCATATCTGAAAACTCTGGTAGCATTAGATCTTCCCCTGTTCCGCCCTCAGAGTGCTGGTTTATGTGCACTTCCCATCATCATTCAATGTACAATGGGAAGAGGAGCTTCAAGCCATTAGTCCCCCCTCTGGTGTCACCACCTTCCTGTCCAGACCCTGGAGAATGACACCCTCTCTACATTCAAGAGTAAACTAAAAATCTTTCCTCCTCTTCCCCTCCCGTTTCTATAGCTTCAGTTGTTGCTATAGCCTATTGCTCATGGTTAGAACAAACAACCAACTACACTAGTTTTACATGCAATTGTCTTAAATATGAAAATATATGAGCCAATTTGAGACCATTAATGGTATATTGATCTTACTTTGTGTTTTAATACCACGGTCAGCTGGCCCTCTGGAATCTTTAGTATCAATAACTGGTTTGTTTTATAATTGCATATTGATTCAACAAATCCAATGCGTCTGCCGCTGAAACCGTTTTTCAAGTAATTTCTCTGAAAGACAGACTAAAACAACATCAATGCAATGTTTATTTTCTTCTCAGACCCGAGCAAAAACATTAAATCACCACCCAGGTGCATAATCACTGTCATTAGCATACCTTTGGAAGTTGTTGAGCACCGGGAGACACGGACTGTTTGGCCATTTACATGCAAAAACAATGCTGGAGGTGTGGAGAAATGCAGCTGCTGAAAGGAATCCGCCGTGAGATTTCACATGCCACTAAACACCAGCATCCAGCATTCTTGAGTACCTCTCTAACACCTTCCCAGACAAATTAGACACAGATGAGTAACACTCAATGGGCCTCACCCATGGGAAATTATCACCAGACAATGGGCCTCTCATCTTCATTTTATGTTCTGATACATAGGGAGAGAGAAAGATTTGAAAGTTTTGCCTTTTAAAAAAAGGCAGGCAGCTTTCTGCAATCACACATCTGTGAACACTGAGTCATTTCCTCTCAGGTTTAAAGATGCACGCCGGCGCATCTTTGAGGCGGTGCTGAAGTGGTGTTTTCAGAGGGATGATTGCATTCTGAAGATGATGGATGTGTGCAGAATAATGTGGGAGACAGGAGGATGCCAAGGCTGCTCGCTGGCTGATGACTCGCCACCGGCAGCCTCGTTTCACAGAGAAACTCTTTATCCTCTGAACAGTAGACGGCTCGTGTCATCGTCTTGCTCAATTAGGCAGCTGGATTCACTGATGTGTTTAAGGGCCCCTAGAATACTTTTATAACAATAAACAGAGATGGAAAAAGAAGTGCTCGATGCACATAATGGTGCCTTTTATATTTGAGAAATGTCAAACTGGTATAAAGATGTTGCACAACTTTATATTGAAACTATTTTTTTCTTGTCCTTTTTGTAGCTGATTGCAGACAGAGGGCCCAGTAGATCCGCTGGTCCAGTTCTATCTGATGACCCACACAGCATCTGTTCAGGCACAGTTTGGTAAGAGGAACAAACATTCCACAGACACAGAAAGTTCCAACAGAGAAGGGGAAGGAAAGAGAAGGAAAATTTCTCTTGTAGATTATCTGACAATAAAGACAATAAAGAGCATCTATGTATGTTGAGTCAGTGGCTTAGATGTCATGAACATGGCACACTTTAGGTTACCTTGGTAACGTATCCTTGCTGAAAAGGGATGGTGGCCTCATTTAGGTTCAGCTGGCCATCAGCAGCTCTTCTTGTTTATTAATTCCTTCCCTGTCACTATTCTGACTGGTATAGAGACCAAAGGTCCAATTAGAGTCCCCAGTTCTCCTATTGCCCAAATGCACGTCTTTCGGATGTGAGGGGAAGCCGGAGAACCTGGAAGAACAAAATTCTGCACGGACGTCTCCCGAAGGATTAAAATCTGCAACCTTCTTGCTGTGAAGAGGCAACCTGAACATACGCTTGTCTCCCCAAACATCCTTCCACCGATTCAATCACAAGTTTGTTAACTCGATGTGAAAGCACACATCAGGCGAGGATGTAATTCCCATCCATAGACACGGAGCCAAACTTGGCAACAAGCAGTAGTTTATGGGATGTATCTTGATGAGCTGTGAAAGCTTGGAGAGCTTCAGGTAGTTTTTGCACACCTCATTCGCTCTCAGAGAGCAGCAGCCGTCATTCTGGACCTGTTGGTCTGAATTTGGCTTCCATTACAAGGCAGGTGCTGTTTAATTCGTGATTTTATGAACATCTGTCATCAGGAATGATTTCTGAAAAGAAAAAAAAGATGGATTGGGCTTTAATCAGGCTCATTTGTTCCATAAGACTGATGGTTATACAATGACTTTGGCCTCATTTTTGTGTCGTTGAATCACCCAGAGCTCTCAGTAAAACTGCATTTGAATATAAATGAATAATGCCCAGTCTTTTATGACCTTTGGCAGTTACTTTAGTCCAACTAGCAGTAACCATCAAGCGTGAATTAGGAAATCTTTTAACCCAGCAGCGCTACGTGCCCAGAAAGCTATTATATAGCTATTTTAACATGGCTATGCAGTGACGCGCTTCGGCACGGTGGAAGACATCTAAATGGAGCAGCGCAGCACTTCTGCTTCCCTCAGGAACGCTGCTCGGTGACAGCTCTTCCCCGGAGGAAACCACCGTTCATGCGGAAGTTCAGAGAAGAGTCACGTGGACGGAGAAGCGGGTCTACTCTACAGGAATACGTCATTGCAGCTCGGTAACTATCTTTTCTACAAGATTGTGACATTTTATGGACCGAAGAAACAACAGATCTCTTTATAAAGAGTTTAACACAAAATTAAATAAAGCTAATGAAGGCGAGCAGTCGTGTGTCCCTTTATTAAAGTAGCTGCAGATTCGGGGCTCATCGACATCCGTTTTGATGTTGAGTGTTTAAAGTGGAAAAGACACAGCAGAGCCTGAGTCCATGTGCTGACTACAGTTTATACTGCGTTAGCATCTATAGAGCTCAGTAATGCAGCAAGCGAGAAGTTTTAGCATAACTTGCTTCAATATAACAGAAACTGAAATTACAAATGTTTTCATAATCTGCTGCTTCCAGCCGATAATTATGGACGTAATGTGGACTGCAGCCACACACGCACTTAATAAATCAACTTATTCCTTCCACTTTAGGATTTCAGGCGATGTCCAGTCTGTGTGGGCATAATTAGGATGTGAGGAATCCATCCAGGCCCCAGGGGAGCCGTGCACTTACAATCTACTTAATTGAAGTAAATGGCAAAAAATAATAAATCGTGTGTTATATTGGGCTGCTTTAACCAAATGGCTTAAAGCACAGAAAATTGCACCCAGCACGGTCAGTTTCTTTGGAGGATCCATTAAATAAAATGGCTTCAGGAACTGAAAATTAGCGAGAGAGGTCAGACAGCGAACCTTAATCATCTTATCTCACTCTGCTTCCATTTTATCAACAATAATGTGCAAATTTTAGAGGACCTAATGTACACTTACGTACATATAGAGAGGAGATTTGCACATTTCCTCATGCTAATGAGACACTGGCAAGGGTCCGTTCTCACCTTTCTGCCCCGCTCAGCTTGGAATTCTGATTATCACTGAGGTCAGCACTACTCCAGCCAGACCACCCGCTTTCTGATTCCTCCGACTTCATCACCGTGCAGGTACGCACAGAACCGCATGCAAAGTCCACATGGAGAATTCCATTTTAGAAAACAGAAACCCATATTTAAAAACTTTAATCCACCTACAATGTATAAATGAATTTCAATCCCACTGCTACTATTTTTCCCTCAAAATAATCTAAAAAAGACATTTCTCTGTCCTGATGTTTAGCACTGTCTTTGTTTGTCCTAGGGTTTTTGCTCCAGAAAAAATAGGCTAAAATCAATAGTAAATGGTAACGAATGTGTCATGCTAAGATATCGGCACACTTTAGGTAGACGCAGCTCAACCTGACAATAATCTGACACTGAAATTACTCATCTCTGAAGCTACCTGCACCCGTGCTAACCTACTGGCCCAGATATATAGATCTATATCTGGACAAGAGACGCTGAGCATCGGGGGCTCCTCTGAATGAGACTTTGCCTCTGTCAAATTGCCAGACATTGTATTGTAATGTGTGATTCAGCTGGAATGGTTATCGAGGCTGACTTACTACAGTGAGCAGGTAAAGGCCCAGCGGTGTGTTAAAAGCCATTCAAGAACTTTGACGTTTCCAGTGTGACCTTCAGGAGACAATAAAATCTGTGATGGAAAAAAAGAGAAACCTCCTCTCTAAAAATGAGCTATAGTTAATGACTCTTACGCAACATTTCACTTCTCATAATTTTAATATAACCATATTACAGTTGCTACGACAAATCGCGTTACGTGACTTACCGTTTCAGACAGATGATTTTCTGCTGAATGACTGATCAATTTCCTAATAATCAAATACCTAAATCCATCACAGGGATTGACATTGTTTCTCATGTGCATGAGTACATACTTTTGTGTTGGGAAAAGTGCACACTCAGAAAGAGCCATTATGTCTACTGATGGTAAAATGATGTCAGAGAGGCTTTTTGAGCCACTTAGCTGCACAATCAGATCAATAGTGCAGCTTTGGGATTATTTACTGTGTCCGTATCTCAGTGCAGGGTTGCATCTCAGCCATCACTCATAGATAAATGTGTGCGGACGCTTAAATAAGCACTTCAGACTAAAAACCACCTTTTGAATAGACCAGGGTAGAAACTGCCATTTTTTGAAGTATTGATTTTTTGTTTGATTTTTTTATTTATTTGTTGTAGTCGTTTTTCTGGAACCCATCAGTAGAGCAGGATGACCCCAGTAGCACAGATTTAAATCTGCAGGGAACTTATCGACCGTGAAAGAGAGCGGAGCTCATATTTAAAGCCTGCCTCTGTTGGACCTCACCGAGGCCAGCATAAATCAATGACACCTATCACCTTCCCTCCAAAAGAATCAAAAGCATAGAAAAACGTGGCTGAATTTCACACGGCGACGCAGCCAGGCGGCCTTCTGACAGCAGAGAACTTGAAACAACACATTTCCAAATAGAAGGAAAGGAATAATAGGAACAAAATCCCCACGTTTGATCGTTTCATCAACAGCCTAATTCTCTGAATCGCTCTGGTCCTCCTGCAGTCTGACACCTCATTGTTTATAGGAACATCTACATCAGCCCGGGGAGGGCAGCCGTCATGGCGATGGTTAGATCTCATAACGCCGTTTCTTTGATGGCGGAACCTCTGCCACAGTCCTGCCAAAGCCCCTGCGGAGCTCCGTGCCCGTGTCTCACCTCCTTTCTCACCCCATCACAGATGAGCGAGGAATACAAATGCCTGTGGTCCCTGAAGCACAGCTCCTCCTCCTCCTCCTCCTCCTCCTCCACCTCCCTCTACCACAATATCCCATCTCCCCCGTTTACGCCGCCCTCCACCTCCATCCATCCCTCCCTGCTCTCTTTCAAGGACAGCCAAAGACATTCTCCCGTGTGAGATAAGAGTGATTCCAGCCGACTCAACACGGCAGCGCCCCGCTCAGCCGTCCGTGGCGGCCGCCCCGCGGGTGACAGAGGCGCAGCCGCATCCGGGATTTAAATGCATATGTTTAACTTGCTGTCGCAGCAGTCGTCGCGTGCCCACAGGAAAACCATCCATATTTGTCTCTGCCCATTAGCGGCAGGGGCAGAAGGCAGCAACAGCTGAGGAAAACGGTCTTTTAAAGCATGTGTCGCCTGTCATGTTACAGATTTGAGACAAGTGACCCGGGTTAAAAGGCAGAGGCCTGCAGCAAGAAAGATGGGCCCAACCCTCACAGGTCTGTCCAGTTTGATTTATACCCTGTGTCTTATCTTGAATATTTACTCTCGCAGGATGTTTTCATACCGGACTGTTATTTGCTCAGGGGGTTCAACCGTCAACTTTCCGGTTAGTGAATGACCCACCCCCGAGCTGCCTCACCCACATGTCTTCTTACGGTTCCCTCGGAAGGTTGAGGTCAGAAATATTACATTTTGTACGTACGTACAGTGTCTGCAGCCATTTTGCCCTCAGATGTTCCAGCTGGTGAGGCGTTCCACCTCAGAACGTTCCATCTTGCCATTTAAAATGGGACCCAAACATAGTAACATAAATATTTTACACCTCTCTGTTGGACAATTCAAGGATATAGCAGCATCTGCTGTAATGGAACACATCCATAACCCTTCGTGGTCCTGTCTTACAATCAGGAAACCGCTCGTCTAATGAATGGTAACGATTTAATTAATCATCAGTTTGTAAGGGGAAGACAAAGAAGAGAAATGTTGACAGGTATTAATGACGCAGCAGAGAAGTGGCCTCCACGACCATGAATTCAGATTTGGTTCTGCTGCTGGTCTTGACAGGAAACGTACGGGTTTGTGACCGTCATCTATGAAGTTATTTGGCTCTGGGAGGACAAAGGAGAGAGAGGGGATTAAAAAGCAGAATGGGATGTCAGCCCTAATAGATACGGAGCTGGACAGGGAAAATGGGAACAGAGGGGCGAGAGGAGGACGGAGCAAAGGGGAGACGAAATGTAGAGAAGAAAAAGCACTTTTAAAATTGTGTGTGTGCATGTGCGTGCGCGTGTGTGTGTGTGTGCACGGATGTCCACATGCACCTGCAGAAAAATTGAAAAGTGTGTGACCTGAGGTGTTCTTGATTCCTCAATTTCAGGTGTAATTACAAAAAAAAGGAAGTGGACCCGGCAGGTCCTCACTGGGTTTCCTACAAATGAGTCTGGAGTCCAAATACCAGGAGGACATTTACTCTAATATTTCAACATCTGCCTTTTATGGCACAGTGAAGTTACTGGATTAAGCGGCACTTGTGCAAAAATATAAGGTTTGAATTGTTTTAACCCTGACACCAGTGGATGAGCCCCCCTTCGTTATTTTTAATTAAAAGAGCAGCTTGTTGAAGGTCAGAATTCAAATTTCAGCTCGGTCATCATCTCAGCCAAGTGAGGCCTTGTTAATTATGACTTTCCTTCCAGCTCTTTATTATTCCAATGTTCCACTCCTGCAGAGCCGCGAGACTTTCTTTCAAAAGAAAAAGTCACTGGTTTCACTGGTTTGGCCTTCATCGCTCCCCAAGGATTTCCTCTTGCCTGATATGTTTCCACCTCTGTACCCGCCAAAGATGCACCTGTTCTCCCCTTTAACTGCTTTTGGACACTGACTCTGCAGTTCAACATGTTCCAGATTTTAATGTGTTCACCGGTTGCCAACAAAGAGCAGCAACTGGAAGCTGCCCAGTCCTCCCACTCCCACACCTGTCCGCTGAGGCTTTTACTGGAGCATTTCCAGGTTAAGGACACACACCTGGACCCGGACCGAGCCAGGATCGGCCCTTCACTCTCTTTACGGCTGCTGTAGCTTCTGGCAGCTCTTTTGTACAGGACAGACAGACACAACAGTCAAGACAAACAACCTAAAACTGGGCTGCTGTATAAGGGTAGGAAGAAAAACCCAACACGCCACCTGTCTCCTCTGTGCACAGGCACCATCTGCAGTCCTGCTGAAGTGTGAGTAACGCGCACATGCAGTTCTTCTGTAGAGCTTTCAGAAGCTTCAACTGGTAAAAAAAAAAAAGGTGTGTCTGAGTTCCTGCTGCAGAAGGATGTGAAATGACCTGTCAAAGCCTCTGACAGACTCCTGCAGTTTCCTCCATTCAGCCTTATTGCACCTGCTGGCGTTGCCACTTGCTCACTAGTCACAGCTCACTAGTCTTAGCTGGTTCACAGTCTTACTTGACTTGAGAGTAATGATGACTAGTTTTACGAACACTCTTCAGTTTTTACTGAATTGATCAATGACATTTTGTAACATCTACCGGAAAGACTTGTGAGAAAGGTGAAAGCATAAAAACACACCTAGAAAGCTAAGATGCGCTATACTGTTAGCTCAGTTGCTAATACTGTTGGAGACAAAACAATAAATACGTTTATTTACTCATCCTGTCATTTTTAATGTAATAAATGACACAGAGTTTAACCTGCTTTTCCACTGCCATCCCTACTCAACTCAGAACCACCGTTTTGGTTTTATTTGGTTCATTGACCTTTGCAGACGTCCGCCACACCTTCAGCCTTGCTTATTTTCATTGTCACACTTTCTGGAATCAGCAGTGACGATTTACTTTGTGCAACAATTAGAGTCCCGGACAACCGACTGCTGGACCAAGTGGAAGAAAACTCAATAGAAAAGAGAATTTCTGTAGACATATCGCTTCCGCTTCACACTAATATACGTCTGAGGTGGTGAGAAAGGATATTATGATCTTATTATGGCTAAAAATATTACAAAGGAGACCTATTTTTCCATGATGCAATAAAACCGTATAAACCCACATGACCGTCCTAATATTTGCCAATCAAACACTGATATCACCCACCCACTCACACCCACACACCCACACACCCATCCACACACACACGCACACACACACACACACACATGCACACACAAACAACGTATACAGCACCATAATAAGGAGGCAGAGCACTGAATGCGGTGCTGGAGCAGAGCTTTTAACCCTAGAGGTGACTGAATTGAACCTGCCTGAATCTTTTGTTATTGCTTGACTTTCTCAGTAATGTGATGAAAAACCTTCAGATTCTGAACGTTACATCGATGCTTCCATTGGCTCCTTCATGACAAACGTGTTCATTTACTCTTAATTGAGACGGCTCTCAGTGTTTTCTCAGTTAAAGATGGACAAACCTTCAAGCAGCAACACTTACCACTCACCAAGTTTTAGGCCATCCATCCATCCATCCATCCATCCATCCATCCATCCATCCATCCATCCATCCATCCATCCATCCATCCATCCATCCATCCATCCATCCATCCATCCATCCATCCATCCATCCATCCATCCATGAGAGGGAGGGATACACAATGGCTGGACACCAGTCCATCACAGGACTCACACACTAAACACACACTCACACACACCAAGGAGCAATTTAGAGTGGCTGATAAGCTTTTTAAACCAGAGGAGAACCTAGACAGCGTAACAAAAATGGTACGAACCTCAGCTGGAATTGAACCCAACACCTTCCCCCAATGAGGCGACTGCAGAGTTCGGGCCAACTTTTTTTCAAACTTTTGAGGACACTAACGCTGCTGTGGCGTTTAGGCTAAACACGGTATAAATGCAAGATGACATATTTTACAGCGTGACCTTCTCAGCAGACACTGCTGCTCCCTCCTGTCTGTCTCTCTCCCGCTGCGCCTCCCCGATCTCACCTGAGATGTTAGTAAAGGTCAGTTTTTTTCTTTCAACAGCAGAATGGAACAGCAAGTTTCTCTTAAACACATCAAGAAAATGAAAGAATATGAGGGTGTGAGGATGTTCTGCTCAGGCAAGAAGTGCCTCAGAAGAAACTGAACAAAGAACAAACTGAACTCTATTTGATTCCACTTACCTGTATAAAGGATTTGTCTAACCAGCCACCTTTCATTTGATTCTGGAGGCGTAGGCTCTCTTCTTCCTCTGTTACCTCGTGTTTCCTCTGCTCTGAGAATGAAACATATGTAATGTAATTCTGTTGGTAACAGCCTCTATCGATCATGTGATTATTGGCAGAGGCAGGTCAATAAACAGTCAGTCAAGGCTTATTCAAGCCTAGGAGGCTGTAGCTCAGCAGACTATATCTGACCATATTACAGAAGAGTAGTATTGACTATTAGCTACTTAAAGTAGCAAAATAATTCATTAAATAAGATGACCATTTACCACTTTGTCCTTTCACTTTTGCTAGTACCACTAAAGATTAAACAGTTAAACAGTGTCACCAAAGTCTGCCACAAAGGAAGAAACCAAGCGAAATATGTGAATGTTTGCTTCTTATTCTGGACAATGAGCTGGAATTTGGCTCAGCACCCAGAGATGGAGCTGAAAAGGACAAACATCTGCAGATTCCACCTTCATGAAAAGGAAGCGGAGTGTTGGATGAGATTATGTTAATCTCTACCTGAGCCACAGAAATGGGTCTGTATGGACGTCGTGAATGGAGGAGCTCCAGGGGTGACCAGTGCCTGGAAGAAATTATCATAACTGCCTGTGACAACCCAGAAGTACATCAGGTCTGATTTTGTACTATTTATTGTTTTGTCTTCACTGCTCAGTAAATATCAGATATCAGGACCCAAATGCATTTTTATCATTTTAATCTTCATTTACCCAAATAAATGAGGGTTTTAGCCAACATTGGAACTCCAGGCACTTGTAGCAACAATTCAGTGGAATTCCAGGATTGTGGACAGGCAGGAAGGTATGGAAGCATAATTCAAGTTGATATACAGCGCAACACACACACACACACACACGCACGCGCGCGCAAATGCGTTTGCATCAGCAGAATTTAGTTTTATGATCAATTTGAACGCCGGACTGGAGTGGGTTGATGTTCCTCACTGCAAAGTAAATCCTAACATGACTGTTGCTCCAGTAGTAGAAGCAGGACAATCAATTTCATCCGCCTGAGCTCACCGGTGGTGGGCGGAGAGGAAAAATATGAGAGCAGGCTGGGAACGATGTTCCCGCTGAATGTGGTCCGTCGTGCCTTTCTCCATTTTGAGCTCATGATAGAGCAACATTTTCTCCCTGAGAAGGACAACATCATTGAGATAGCGATCACATCATTTACCCAGAAAGCTCGGCTGCAGGGAAGGTAAAAAAAAAACCACCCACTACGTCTTTGATTCATCCAGGGATGAAAGGATATAACAGGGAAGTGTTCATTTCGTTTTTAGTGGTGAGACTGGTGAGTACGCTCATAAAACTGTGTTTGAAAATGGCTAAAGCATCCAGGAACTAAGTAAGCATATTTTATCTCCACGGTGATGTTGCAGTTCAGAGCAGCGTGCACCCATTTCAATAACGCCACTGCACTTTAACAGGATGTGCAACTTCATCAAAGCCATTTGCGCTCCCCCGAGATGCTCCAGTTTCACGGGCAATCTCATAAGCCTCGTTTTCTGAAACTCTGAGCTCTTTTACCAGCATGTGTGACAGTTTTTTAATATGACTTGAATGTCTATTAAACCCCTTGAATCAGTTGTCCTGATAAGGAACTGTGGAGGACGCTGTCGCCTCGGTAATAACTATGTAATTACTCCTCTCATGTTTCATCCACATGCTCTCGGAATCCTTTGTGAACCACATAGATAAGACATACACCATTTTTTTAAAAATTATTTCCTATTTGTTAACTTATTCTACTGTTGAACAGTAAAAGTCAACTGTAAAGCTGGCTCTCATCTATCTATCTATCTATCTATCTATCTATCTATCTATCTATCTATCTATCTATCTATCTATCTATCTATCTATCTATTCTCCCCACCTCTCTTTCACCACTTTTCTTTCTCTTCTCTTTCCTTTATCCCACAGCCTCGCTGATGTAAACTGACGTGTGAAATATAGCTAATTGGGAGGTCTGACACTACTTAATCTGGTTTGACGAAAAATCCATTTTCCCTCCCCCCTTTCTATGAAACATTCATCATTTTACAGAAAAAGAGAAAGAAACCTGTTGCTGGAGGATCAATCATCTGGCAGCATATAGGAGTGAGAAGGACAATATATTTCCTGCAGCACATTTGAGACTCAGACCACAAAGATTTTGACATTTATGATGGACGAGTCTGACCTGACGTGTTGGGAGCTTCTAGTTTACAAAGTGCTGGTGTATTAGAAGAATTGGCCCTTATAATCGTGTAAAAGAGATTCCATGTAATTTAGGTAACAGTTACAACAGTAAATATTGAATAAGTCCTAGCTTACCCAATAAAATGAGCAGAAACATAAGTTTTAGGTGGAGTAGTAGCCTTGGGCTTTTCTGTGTGAAGTTTGTATGTTCCCCACACGTCCATGTCAGTTCTCTCTGGGTACTCTGGCTTCCTCCCACAGCCCAAAGACATCCATCTGGGGGGGTTCAATGAGCTGGCAACCAGTATTTACCCCACATCACACCAGGAGTCGGCTGTGAGGCTCCCAGTGGAAGAAGGCGGATGGATCACTTCTTTTAGTATCCTCAGGTTCATCAAACCAAACTCTATAAAAACCATGGCTGTGTTGATGAAGATTTCCCAATGAGCCCTTTAAACTGTCAGGTAAATCAATAAAACATCCAAAGGTAAGTAAATGTGGATCTTTGGTTAAAGAAATAAGAAAGGGGGCGGAGTCAATTGGGCCCAAGTGGAAATATAGAGAAAATTAGCATTTAAGAGGTAATCATGGAATTTAATCATTAGATTATTGTTTGTATTGTTTCATTCTTTGCGACCCTTGCTTTGCTTTGCCTACCTCTAAGCAATTTTCATCACCTTAAACCAAGACACGGACTAACCATTATGAGCTATAACCATATACCCGTTTAACCTTGGCTGTTAAGATAATCTCCAGGGACTGACGGGCAGATTCACTCTTGTGATCAAAGCAAAGGCACCTCTGCGCTTCGGTCGGTCATCCACCCTTGTATAATCCACGTCTCCGTGGAGACGGAGGTGGGGTGGGTCAGGTCAGCGAATTCGTAAAACTCTCTCCGTGCTGCCGCTCAGACCTCTTTCAGAAATGAGGTCTGACAAAGTCTCCGCTCTAATCGCATCAGCATCGCCACTTTTTGTCCACTTCCAAGCACATCAGTGGAAGTGATGCTTGTGAGAGCTGCCCTCCTGGCCTCCGCTCGGCTGTCGTATCTCCATCCTACCAACCCTCCCTGCAGGAAATCAAATATGCCTAATGGAGAGGGGAAACATTACGAGCGTAATCGTAGCTGGGACAAGATAAACGCGTCGACAATCACCACCTTCCTGCGCGTCTTTGCAGCAGCCGGGTAAAAAACCTTTTAAGGATAAGTCCAGAGTCAGCGGTCTTCATCCGTTCACTTAAATGAAAGGGTGACAGAGTTTTGCAGGCACCGGTGTATTTGGTCGGATTGAACTAGATGAATTATGGAATTACAGCAGTGGATTTGGGGGAAGTATGGGGTAAATATGTCACTGCGTTTGTTACCTGATTCACCATCAGCGGAGGGGGTTAAACTGGGCACGACCTGGGCTGCAGACTCCGCAGCCACTGGATCGAATTCTTCCTTCGCTGAGGTCCGTGGGGGTGACTGAGTGGTGCCTGGCTCGCCACAATACGGCTCCTGTTTCAGAGGAAATGGCCAGGCCTCAGAGGGCAACCTCAAGGTGAAAGACGTGAAGAGTGCTGTGTGGTGATGTGCGAGACAGCCTTTTTAATATTAAAGAATTGGCAGGAATAGGTCAGGCTTTTTATTTTTCCGTGCCCCCCCCCCCCCCCCCCCACATCCAGCTCATCCACCCAGGTCTCCCATTATTGTTAATGGTCACCAGTACTACTGTCTTTATGTACAGTCAATGGTCTGGACTCCATTAGGGGCAAATTCCTCTCCAGCCCATTGCTGACGCCATCATTAAAAGCTCCTCTCATATTCATAAACTTTTAATTGTGCACTCAAGCAGTCAACTGAAGCCTTTTAACCCTGCTGCTTATTCTTTCCAACTGTAAAGCGTTTTTTAAAATTACATTGATAAAAAAAAGCGATCTCTCCTTTGAATCTTGTAGTTGCACAAAATCCAATATTTAATGGTCCATTTCGGATGGCTGCTGCCAAACGGTTCAAAAAATAATAAATGTTAAATCCGTTTTGTGCAATTAGTAGATTACAGACAAATCTCCATGTCTGTGCTGTTTTTGTCTACTTCAAATAAACATTCAGCGCTTCTGCAGCGCCTCCGTCGCCATGACGCTGCCGTCTCCATCACAGACTGAACATCTGCTCCACCATATGAAGCTCTGTCCTTTTACCTACCTTCTTCTTCATTTCCTGTCAATCCAGCATTCTCCCACACCTTCACATCCTGGGAATACAGTAATACATTAACAATAAATAATGAAAGTCATCCAAAGAGTCTTTGCATATAGATAGCCTACTTAAGAGGAAACGACGATTAACATAACTCGTGGATAATTAGATCTTCTCCCCTCTTCCACCCTCCCTGTGACTAATAGAGCGGCCATAGTGTCAGAAGGACGCAGTTCTTTGAGACAGGAGACCCCGACAACAACAGCAGCAGGAGAAACTGTGACCGAGAGCTCGCGCTTTCTTTGCGCACGTCTGCCCTGCAGGGGAGATGGAACATTCCCAGCCATCCCTCAAATTCTCTGCTACAGCTACAAAACCACGATATCACAGCAGTTTATAAGTCTTGACCATGGCTGATATAGGAGAGGGTGTTTCTTATGTCATTTTGTGCATTAGCGTCCTTATTTACTTCAAGGTATTTAATTAATAAATGATCGAAAGTTGTTTTTTTTAAAAACTGTGAATAATTCCTATGTCCATCCTGCTAATGGGGGGGGGGGGGGGGGGGGGGGGAGAACAGATCCTTAAACTATGAGTGGAATACATTTCCATTCTCCAGATTACCAAACCAAGGTTCCCGGACCCTGGATTAGATGGTAAACCAGTAGCAGTGTGCAGTCTGCGTATGGACGCGTGTGGTCGAGACTTTAGAAGACGGACCCCTGCTGGGTCCCCGCACTGGTCCGGTCTTCGACAGGTCATCTGCATCAATCAGGGCAACGATCTCCAAGTGAAGCCGGCTGGAGACGCTGATGGACACTGATTCGGGCTGTTGCAGCATACTCAGTTCCTGCTCATCTATGAACCATATGACTCGTTTTCCTCCCTCCTCCAACCCAGACAAAGAAGCAGCTAATCCCAATAAAAGGTGAGACGCCCTGAGAATTGTTTTACACCAGTTTATCAGCTTGACGCTGGGAGATTCTGTAGAAAATGATGTTCGACACAGCTGCAACAGCATGTCTCATATTTCGCTGATGGGCTGAAACTTGATCCAAGGTCACGACGGAGGGTAACCCTGGCGGCCGCAGGTCTGCAGAACGACGCCGGGACACCGTGAATAATTATGGCGCTCAAGATGAATGGGGACTCTGTTGTTGACATTCATAAATATAACATTAGATTTGAACTTCTGTTCTCATATCATCCAGTGATTATACGGTTCAACGCTAGAAGAGGCCACAGGTGCTGTGGACGGATAAAAAGGTGAGACGGCTGAATGAAAACATTTAACTGTCTGGCTCAAACCAAACTTCCTACCATAGGTCAATATTCATAGAAACGTGCTGTAAAGCTATGTCATTTTGTGTTTAATTCCAACAACTCTGACTGGGACCACTTGCTTTCTACCGGTGTTGCGGTGCGTGTTTAGCTCGTGGAATCTCCTCCCACCTGTTACCAATCTGATGCTAAGCTAAGCTAATCAGCAGGTCACTGTAACACATAAAGAACAAGACTGGGAAATGATAGAAGGTGGAGAGATGGTCGGGCATTGTTCATTAGCTTCTCCCAGGAGACGATGGATGTCTGCAGCCGTCCTCAGGCTGCAGCCTCCTGATAAGCCCATCACCTCAAGGCCCAGGTTGGAGGGCCCTCTTAATGGAATTGCTCTCATCTGGGTAGCAGTGGTCTATCGACTGCTCGCACAACTGAAAGACGACCTCCCCCTTTGTGAATAGAGTGACCCGGGAGATTGATGACACTCGGCGGCGTGAAACCAGCACAGCGCCGCGTCCTGTCCACCCCGAAGGCTTCGAAGGACGTCCGTCTAGGGAGCGTCGTTCACATGTGGAAGGGAAAATCCTCTACGGGGGTGTTTGTAAAGCAGTGACTTCATCATCATGTATGGAAACAGCCTGGAGGTCCCCCATGTAAATGACAGCAAAAACATAGACTGTGAAATGAAAGCCTTGAAGGCATCAGACAGACTCTAGAACAGAGGAAAAAAGGAGGAGAACCGCTTCTTTAACCTCACGTTAGGTTCTGCTGCAGCGTGGACGTCCAGCTTGACCTTTGCTCTGCTTGACACTGCTGATGTAAAGCTGTAAAAACACAAGAAGCCTCTTCTGTGTAACTGCCAAGCATCCCTTAATCCAACAAGTATCTTCTAAGACAGAACACAAGCTGATAAGATACTTATCGCCGCGGAGGCTCGCCGGCTTTATCTCTCGTAAGGAGGCTTCTGCCGCATGACTCTCAGACGCAGACAATGATTCACTGTCAACAGGCCTCACAGCCGTGAGAGGGGGGAACTGTTGCTTTTGGTACGTCCTCTAGACGGTTTCTGCACCATAGAAACCAGCGCATCCGACCACAGAACGCTTGCGCCCTGTCGTCAGAGCGAGTTTTTAGTGATCTGACGGAGCAGCTTCTTGCTTGGCGGCGTGAGGCTTTCAAAGACAGAATGAAAGCTGTCAGACTTGGGAACAGTTTATGTCCCGGTCCTGCGATTTAAACTGTCACGTGAGTGATCGTGGAGAGGAACAGCAACAACCTTCAAGGCCCTCACCTCTCGATGTTGCCTGGTTCTCGGAGGAAATGAGTGCGGAGGGTCTCTCCCCCAGGTGGCGACTTTCTATAACAATGTTGCTGTAAGATGGGTATCCCATAATGATCCCACTCAACCTCCAGCCTACTAGATCCACAGGCCAAGATGTTACATCCTCTCTTACCTCCCCTCACACTCACACACGGCCCCAGGAGCTTTTGGTTGTGGTTAACACGCGCCTCCAGACGTGCTACCCCCCCCGTCTCTCACTCCGTGCTCATTCTACATTCGTCCCCCCAGTTCATGGAGACCCCTTCGTCTCTCCCGCTGGCCCCTGTCTCATCCCCTGGAGGAGACACTGAGGCGATGTGGAGATCTTATTCATCAGGTCTGCAGGTGGCCTCGCGTCTGATTGTCCGTCGCCGGAGTCCTCGCGGATTCGACATCTCCCCCGCTGCTTCTTAAAATAGAGGGAGAGATTAGGGCGAGAAGATCATTCTAGCAAAGTCCCAGGAGGTCCATCATCCCATTCACCCCCCTCCTCTGCCAGTCTCTCATCTTTGTCCCTCTCCTCCTTTATTCCTCCTGCATCTCCACCTGATGGAGTCGTCAACAGCAAACGTGCCGCGTCTGTATAGGAGCTACACTTCGACATAAAATATAACCATGAGATCATGTAAAGAATTCATGTTAAGGAATTTCCTTATTTCCTTTGCTTAGTTAAATATGTAATAAAGCCACAGCAACTGGTTTGTTTTAAATAATAAAACATTAACGCACGTTAGTAAAAAGGTAGTTGGTGGTGAAAATGTGTTTCTCAGATAATTGCAGAATAGTGCTTAATGGTTCCCTTTTACTCCAGTTAACAAATAATGACATAAAATGTATAAAATCCTTACAATGTGCACGTTTATGTGAACAGTGAAACCATTTTTGTTGACCACTTCTTTTTTTTCCTCATTTCTGTCAATAAAAAGCAGCAAAAGAACCTCAGTTTTGTCCTGAAGGCCAAGAGGAAGATGCAAACGCTTAAACGTGAGCAGCTTCTGTTGAGAATCTGAGGTCAGGTCACACAGTTGAGAGGGTAAAATCAATTACCGCGGGCGTGCGTCAGATATCTGTGGTGAAAACGTGTTACTGGGTTAAAAAGTGGTCAAACCTCATTAACACCTGTGGTGAGCTCAGACCTTCTGCCTTCTGAGGGAGACGCGGACATTTCTGATGGATCAGGAACCGCTGCCCTGCCTTCGTTAGCGTTGGAACAGCCGACATCAGCGCCATCGCACGCTCGTGGTCACTGGCAGCTTTCCCACAAAGCCCCATCTGACCTGATTCAGATTCTGCGACTGCTTCCTGGACTGGATGGCTCGTGAGCTCGTGTCAGGAATATCTGCTGCTGCGAAACCTCGGCGGGAAGATTTCGTCAGCCGTGAGTGGCAGCAGCTGCAGCGCTGGAGAAGACAGGCACACTGCTCCTGAAGTCAGTTGTGTGTGTGTGTGTGTGTGTGTGTGTGTGTGTGTGTGTGTGTGTGTGAAAGCTGTGTATCCAAAACAGCTACAGCGCATTTAAAAATGACATTATTCTCTTATATTAAGGGTATTTTATAGAATCCTGTGACTGGGACTCTGCTCGGGAATGTCGTGGTTCGGATTAATCCAACAAGGTTGACATCAATTGTTAAGTAACAATCAATAAAATGTTAATTACAAATGATTGCAGCTAAGACGTTGACCAAAATGCTAATCAATCTATTAAAATAAATCTGAAATAACACATTGTTCTTTAGCATGCTGCACAAACAGTGTGATAACAATATACGACGTAAACATTTGATACATGTTTTTGGAGTTTTTAAGCCTTTTAACACTTCAAAAAAAAAAATCTGTAGAATCTCATTATTATGTAAATGAGTGAAACTATCGTATTACGGTCTTCCTGATCATGGAAACGTGCTGCTTCCAGAGTCTCTGGTTAGCTTCCCCAAGATGATTTGAGTCGCGCTGCAGCTCAGATTGAAAAAGCAAAGCTTTAAATGAGGCTGTAAAGAGGCTGCGGAGGACTGTGAATACCAACAGGCCACCAGCGTCTCCAGCTCGTTTGCTTTTACGCTCCTTTCCTGGCGCACTTCCTGTGGACGACAGCAACAACCTTACAAGTTCCTGTCAGAACAGGACATCTGGTCGTGAAGGAGGTGTGAAGGAAGCGCGTCCCTGAGTGTGAGCGCTGCCCCCATTAAAGACCAAAAGGTAAAAAGTTCCCAGTTCCAACTGCAAAAATGACCCAGATGCCCTTAAGATGCACGGATTTAATCCAGTTCTGTGATCTGATTAACGACACGCCGCCGTTCAACGGTGGCGCTTGTGTGAGCTGTGGCGTGGTATCAACGTCGGCGGGGACAGAACTCCTGCCCGCGCGCCTGCTTTTGCAGAGCCACAGACAGAATGACCTTCACGGGCCTCCTCTCAAGTCTTTTGTTGGCAGATTCCATTTAAATAGATTCCCCCGTTTGCCTCTCAGGCTGAGGCAAAGTCACAATCAGGAGTCCGGATTCATTCCGCTCAAAGGGCGGCCCGGATGTTTAAATCTGGCCCCACTTTGAGCGGATGTAAATATTAATGATGGCGGATCTGCATTTTTACTCATCTTCTGGACCTCTGGTGGCTCCTCTCATTCAAATCAGTCCTTTCATGAAAGCCGCCCCGTTCTCTGTCCCATGCTAGCAGACGGCGTGCGGATGTAATAGCTGTGGCTCGGATCCTAAAGCTCCATTGGAGGTGTGTTTCAGCCCCGGTCGTGTGTGTGTGTGAGCCCAGGCAGATCGCAGCTTTGTGCCGTCGCTGGTTTGGCTCTTTCCACCTTCAGCTTTGCTGCTTTTTGTCCTCTCGGAGGCTCAGTTCGGCGTGACGACATGCCTCCCTGAGCAGACCGGGCTAAATGGATTTCCATTAGCGGGGCTCTGACTCATTCCAGATGCTTACTGGTTAATGTGCGGCCACTGTAGCGGAAAGTTTCCTCTCCAAAAGGACAACAAAAACCCAAACGCCCCCGTGGAGTCCAGGCAGGGCCGCGTTTGTATCCCAGCGTTGCTGTTTCCCACCGGTTGTCGTTTTCATGCCCAAATATGCGAGGAAGTGAGACGGATCACCGGCGACGTCGGCTTATTAGAATAAATTGTTAGCATTAATTCGAAGCCATCAGCTGGCTGCGGCCATTTGTCAGAGCGTGCGTGCTCAGGGCAGCGAGTGCACGTGCTGTCCCTCCACCGCTCGCGTGCATTCATCTCCGCGGGACCACGTCTGGACTCGGGCGAGACTCACATCGGATGATCAATTGGAGAAGTAATGATCTGAGCGAGATGGGCCATCTATCTTATCATCCCGCGACTCCTCATTGTGCCTATGGAATTGTTGTCAGGGCATCGATTTTGGCCGCCTCAAGCCAAAACTTCCGCGTGATCTCATTGTTAATAGCTCGTTTACAAAAGACGTAACGGAGAAAAGAACATATGATGTGCTTTGTTTTGGGGTTTCCTGTCCTAAACGGTTAACCTGTTAGCGTCCGCGTTGAATCAGTTGCTGCTTCAAACTTTTGAGCGAATTACGGCCAATTGAAACTTGCCATTGTGCCAATGGGCCAAATGTGACAGTGATGGAGCGGGTAAGCTCCAGCTGCAGGCTGAGGGCAGAGAGTGGGTGGAGTTAAATTAGCAGTGACAAATCACAGCGCAGTTCACTCCAACAGGGTCAAGCAAGAGACAACTTTAAGACAACGTGTAAAAGGTGATTTTTGGCTGCACGTTGCGGGTCGCATTACATATCCCATCGTTACGCACGTGCACAGACGGTCTAGTCAAGGATGTAATCACACCTGAGATGGTGTGTCAGAGAGGGAACACCCTCAACCTCCAGTTGCTCCTCTGGTGACAGGCAACAGTGCTTCAGGTCCTCGGTTGTTTCCGTAGGAACGTTAAAAAACCCCAAAAAGAATGTGGGAGCCTTCAGACGAGATGATCATCAAAATGGATCTCACAGCCTCTCTGACAGCCTCACTCGGAGTTTGACTCTGAAATCAGCACCCATCGGCCATTAATTAACCCTGGCTGATTTTGAGCGCGGCCCGCCGTGACCAGAGCGACACAGGTCTCGATGTGGCCGGCAGTGTCATCGGACCAGAGTCGAGCTGGGCGCCGTGCCGGAGCCACCGCTGGATGATGAGGCCCTGCTTTTCCACAGTGCTACACACATACGGGAACAAAAGAGGCAAGTATCTTCTCACCGGTGAGGAGGACGTCAATAGCAGGATTTTCCTGGTAGCTAATGCTCTATAAATCATTGATTTAAATTCAATAGAAATGGCCGACATTCAGGAAAGGAGCGGGTATCCAACACGATGCGAGGACCCCGCTCACAACACACCCACAGAGACGGATTGCTGGCAAATCTCAGCATGAATAAACACATTTACAAAAATGACAGGAACACAAAATCTGTTCACCCCATTTATCATCAACACCAGCCGGTCCAGCAGCTGCACCCTGAGGACGCAGCTAGAAAACCAACACGCAGACTTCAGCCTTCCGCCACGTCCAGTTTCAATGACCACAAACTGTTGTCTCGTATGCCCACACGATGTCATTTCCTGCATTTTTTTCTACAATAGATGAAGTTATTTACTCCGAGGTCAACATAAGAAATAGTTCATTGAAGGTTAAAATGGTCTCCTTGGACAATCGCCAATATTTGATCCGATGCCGCCATCTAGTGGCAAAAACGACAAACGCAGCCATATAAATCGACCGCAGGTCAAAGGTCCTGAAGGGACTTAAAACGATCCAGCTCGGGTTAGATCTTTTCAAACACCAGAGCATTTCTTGAAGAAAAAAAAAAGCCAGTGAAAGACAATGGGATATTTCATAAAATTCTTTATTCATAAACTTGATGCAAGTTTACAAATTATTTAACATGGTGAAAAACACCCTTGCAATGGGGGGATGAAACCAAAAGCATGCTAACGGTGCATAACTTTATAACACGGCCACTGCAGTTAATGAACCAAGGTTAAGACCCAAAATGTCACCAGTCACCAGCAGAGATGTTCGGTTAGTCAGACCACAAAAGAAGCTGTTCACCATTTCCCAAAGGGGTTTTTTTTAGTTCATTGTGGGCTTTCGATTATTCTGATGGCACAAAATCTATACTGTGACTTTCTTGGGTTGTCCAGACAAGCTTGGCAACACACAGGCTGGGGAATTAAAATATCCTGCGCATTCTGGAAGTCCAAAGTTTCTTAAAAGCCATCCAGCTTAAACGCGGCGTTCCCTCAGTAGCGTGGAGACCTGCTGCCATAGCGACACGCAACACGCCGCACACTCCTCGCCGGGCGGAGGCCGACACGAGCGTTCTCCAGGCAGACGGTTGACGATCTGTCTCGGAGGCTTTCAGACATTCCTACTGGTTAAACTCGGACCATTTAAAAATGGCGTCTGGGGGGGAGGGAGGGGGGGAAAAAAAAGATTCCATCTTCCAGGATGTGGGGTTCTGAAGCAAGCCTTGTGGAGTGTGCTATGTATTCCTGAGTTTGCTTCTCCAGAGATGAGCAGATCCACTGGACAATGTGACCGGAATGACGTGATATCCGCGTGACCGATGGCGCCGTGGACGGCGAGGCTGCCCCCGGGGGGGTGAACGCCGCGGCTCCAGCCCGGCGGCGGCTCGCCGTTGCGTGATGAGGTTAATATCGCTGAGAAGAATCGGGGAATGATTGTGTGAAGTGGCGGGACTGAGCTTTCTATGCTGGTTTTCTTTTTTTTTTTTTTTTAGAAGAAGAAGAAGAAGAATCTTAAAACGACGCGAGGAACCACACAACAGAACAGCCACAACGAACATCAATTTGCTCCACAGTTTTCTGCATATTATTCACATTACATCGAAATCCGAGCGTGCTCGTGCGCGCGGCGGAGCCGCCGGCGCCGACCAGAGGTGTTGGTGGGAAGAGCCGGGTCGAACCCTGGGTTCAAGCCCGCGGATTAAAACCATCAGACTCCGGTTGATTGGACCCGGGGCGGGAAGCAGGAAGGTAGAGAGTTAAGACTATTGCTGTGAGTTTGAAACCCGCGGCTGGCGCGTGCGGGCCGCCACGGGGCGAGGGAAAGGTCAGAGGTCAGCCAGACTCTTCCAACTGTAGGAAAAGCGAAGGGCTCAGGATGGGAACCAGCTCCAAGGACCGAGCGAGTCCAGTGAAGCTGCTGAGCCCGGCGGTTCTGCAGGAGAGGGAAAGCGGCGCCGCTGCATAGCCTGACTGAGGTTGGTCTGGTTCGCCGAGGTCAAGTATGAAAAAGCAAACCTCCGGAACGCCAACAGACGCCCCGCTAGCTAAAGAGATGCCACCCAATCGAAGGAATGTTAGCGTCAATGCCGCCAATAACGCGAGAACCCCCCCCCCCCCTCCCAAAAAAGCCCAGCAGTAGTCGTTAAGCTTACATTAGAAAACGGAGCGCCGTTTCCTCCCGAGAGAATCCGTGAAGCAACTTTACCCGACTCCCGCGGCGCCCCAGCGGATGTCGTGACCCTTCCCAGCCAGAGACCCGCACAAGGTTACATCATAAACAAATCCTTTTGCAGAAATACAAATGTACATGTTTACAGGTGGAGTTAAAACCGACTAGTTATAGGGTGATAAAATCCCTCCGCGCTCTGGCCGCTGCTGGTTCCTGTGTGGCCCCGCTGACCCCCTGCTGGTTGGGATTGTGACGCCGAGCCCCCGAATTTAGAGCTCGGCCGGATGCGGGAAAAAAAAGTCTTCGTCCTCCTCGGTGCGTCCAGCCTTCAGCGAGATAAGTGAGCGAGCCGGCCTCGGCGGCGTGTTATTCCAGAGGCGGGATGAGACGTGAGCGCAACGTACACGGGCCGTTCCGGAGCGAGAGAGAGAGAGAGAGACATAGAGAGAGAGAGAGAGAGAGGAGGTTCTTCCCACCGCTGGCAATTTAATGTTCTTCCCAGCTACAAACATGTTATGAGGGAATGTTCTTAGATCCGGCCCGCGTCCGGCGGGATGTGATATTTAGTCCAAAGTCTTCCTGGAGTGTGGGACAAGGTCACGATGGAGAAGACTGACGGTACCAGATTGATGTCCAGGGAGATAAATATCTGACGCAGGGACACGCTCGCGAGGAGCCGACGCGGAGAACAAAATGATCCGGGTGTTTTAAAAAAAGAGATCAGTCTCAAAGGTGGTGGGGGGAGGGGAGGGAGGGGAGGGGAGGGGGGGGGGGGGGGGGGGGGCAATGGCATGTGGTCCCAGTACAGGAAAGGCAAGAACCTGGTTTAGCCGTCCTCCTTAGGGGGTGTGTACCATCCTACGGGGAGAAACAAGGAAACAACGTCAGCAAAGACTCGCCGCACCAGCGGTTCCTCTCCGGGGGGGGGTTACGGAACAACTCTGTGGCCCCCGACCCCATTTTCTGTCCTCATCCGCCTGCTCAGGGATGCTGCTCGGCCTCCCTCCCTTTAAGGCTCTAATGTACAGCCAGTTCCAGCATCCTATCGATCTCAGATCGGGTCGGAGGTCCCGTTGGCGCCGGCGTGATTGTTGAAAATAAAAGGGTCAGACGGGCGCACGTGGAGGTTAAAGTGATGCCCATCTATACGGCTGATTAGCCATTTAGCTTGGATTATTATACTTTTTCATCTATTTTCTATTCTTATTTCAATTGTTTTGGATTATATACTCATTATTATTGTTCTTTCTCTATCTTTAACTTCCTGAATGTCTCTTCCTCTGTGTTTTTGCTGCTGTTGCGCCGTAAATTTCCCCGTTGTGGGACAAATAAAGGAAATCTGAATCCCGTTTGCTGAACAGGACTCACCGTTCTTCTCGTGGATCTGGACCAGGGATTTGTAGGACTGCTGTGCTCTGGCCAGATTGTACTGGTTCTGCGTGGGAAGAAGACAACTCGGTGAATTCAGGCTGGAGAGCGGGTTCACACCGGTCCCGGTGCTGCTTCATGACCAGCAGGTGGTCCCGTTCAGGTCCAAACGGATGTGATCCGGGTTACCGTCACACCTGAGACCTGAGAGTCCCGTCGTACTCCGGCGAGCAACTCGCCATCTAACGTCTCAGGTTTGAGTTCTACGTGTCTGAAATGTCACCGGAGGATCCAAAGCAACTCCCAAAACGGCCCATCGGGTTGCGTAATGAGGGGCGGGGCGGATGTGGCGAGCAGGGTCGGGCGCTATTACAGCAAAGCTGTCGCCGGGGCTATTTTAGAACGTAATTGCCGTCATTTTAAGCAAACAGTGCGCGCTTCCTACCAATTCAGATGACTAAAAACTGGTTTTTCGAGAGACTCTTTTGCATTTTCAGGTTTTTTCTGGCGGAGGCGTGAAGCTAAGCTCAACTGGTGCTACTGCAGGTGGAAACTGAATGTGCCACGACCTCTCCAGACACGTTTGTCTCACGGACTCGGGGCACCGACCATTGAATGTGTGCATTCAAAGGCCTGTTTATGGCGTAGCGCCATGCTAACACCAGCCATTGTTAGCAGACAAAGATAACGAACAGGAAAGATATTTTACTGTCCGACACCAAAGGCACCAGAAGGTTCTGAGACGGGGCTCGAAGAGCGGCGTCGGGCGGAGCGGCGCCTCCCCGGTCGCGTGACGCCGCCGTCATTTGGTGCGTCAAACGGATGAAGAAGCTGCTCAAAACAAGACGGCTTCATTTCTTTGTCACTACGGCGTCAATATTGATTCTTATCATTACTTTTTTGAAGAGGTGCTGATAGCGGCTCTGCTGGCATCAGCCGGACCTGAAGAGGCTCCACACTGGCAGCTTTGGATCATGTCTGAGGGTCCCAAATGTCCCCACTTACTTTATTGGCTCCGAACTGGACTCTTGCTTTTCCTTTGACTAAAGTGGCGTTGATCTGCATGATGACAGACTCGATGGAATAGGCACTGCTCCAACCCTGAATCCAGGAGTCAAACAGCAGCGGCAGGTCACAAATCTGCATTTTCCGCCATATTTGCTGTCTTTAAACGAGCTCAGGCGTACCTGTTTGGTAAGAAGTTCCATGCAGAGGGCTCCTCCGCCCAGAACGTACCTGGAAAAGGAGAAACTTTAACCAAAATAAACGACGCTTTGTTTCCTAACCTGACTGGTTTTCGAGGGTCTCGAGATGGGAAATGGCGCGAGGCGGTGAGCGAGGTCGGTGAACTCACCCTCCGGAGAGCACAGGCGAGACCACCCGCACAAACGGGGGGTCGAAGGGGAAATTATCCTGGAAGCGGCAGAAAGGGGTCAGCCCGCATGGCAGAAACTCACGGCTAAACGCGGCGTTTCCCGCTCTACTCACTTTGTAGGAGAAGTTTAGCAGGATGTAATCCATCCCTTCTTTCTCCTTCAGGACCTGCAGGTCAGTGTGCAGGGGGCTGTCTGGATCCACCCTTTGGGTCAGAGAAGCGCACGTTGTTGTGGATGTTCCGAGGAAAAGACGACGTAAAAAAACCCCACTTACGTCCTTAATTTGACGTGCCACTCGTAGAGGCTGTCGTTCACCAGCTCCACCGAGTAGATACCTGCAGCGGAAAGGCAACGGACTGCACTTGAACGCACCACGCCACCACTTCTGCTCTGCATCAGCTGACCGCCAGCACCCCCCCCCCCCCGCGCACGCGAGCGAGCACGTGAGCGAGCTTAGAGGGCGCCGTCGGTCTGAAGGTCCTACCTGTCTTGTAACTCTGAGACCTGTAGATCTCTCTGAGCTCCTTCATCAGGCGGTCGGAGGCCTGGACCGATCCCGACACGGCGCCCTGCAACATTCCCAAGTGGACAACAAGATTCCGTCATTTACAGGGAATTTGGAACTCCTCCGGGGTTGAAAGGTGCCGAGCACAGCCGAGTCTTTGTGAGGCCCGTCGGGGTCGTTGGTTCCCCTCACCCCCTCCCTTCAGAACCACTCACGTTCAGGTGGTCTTGTCTCTGGTTCTTGCGGATCTTCTCCAGAATGGCCAAATTCTCCTTCTCGATGCCGTCGTCTTCGGACTTCTTCCCGTCCACGGGCTCCTCTTCTTTCATCTCATAGTGGTCCAAGTCCTCGATGTCCTGGGAATATTCACAGGGTTGACGGCACCCAAAAGAACAGTTCGGCTCGGAATGGGTGTGAGGAATGAGGAAAATTCTACCTCGCCCATCTCCTCTTCCTCCTCTTCTTCAGATGTGACCTCCTCTGTTCCATGCTGCGCACACACACACACACACACAAAGGAATAAAGACCAGATTAGCGTGTGTTGATTCATTCCCATTCAACAGGAAATGTAACCGAACTGGTTCCGGGAACCAATCCGACTACATTACAGGTGCGTGGCTGCATAAATTGGGCCCCTTTGGAGAGAGTGGCGAGAACAGCGCCGCGCTGCACGGCTCATTATCAGGCGAACGTGTGCGCCTGAAGGTCCAGTCGCTGGTTTATCAGTAACTGGACCGCGGCTTTCCGACCACCGAGTTCTCGTTAAACTCGGTGAATCGTGGCAGCTTCCTGCTCCGCAGGTGATCCTGGCAGATCTGGATTTCTAAAACTGGGAAAGCGGAAAACCGCTGACAGTTGGAAGGCGGACAAGCGGCCAATTTAAAGCTGAGACTTGAAGCTCGTGGATTAAACGAAGCAGGCTGAGCGGGATCCCCTTTACCCCTGGTGGGCCTGTTCCACGCCACCCACCGCCGTTACTAACGTGTTGCACCTGCGGACTTGCCTTCCTGTCCTGTCCTACGGGTCCTGCAGGGAGCGGCTGGTCCAGCATCTCCACATCTGGATGTTGGGGAAGGTTATACAGCCGACACAGGTCGCAAATGAGTTTCTTCAACTGCTGCAGAAGCTGAGAGCGACAGTTAAGAGGGAAGAAGGGTTGAAAAGACAACAATGCAACGGCAGCTGTGCACATGCGCGCGTTTTCATTTCCCATTCCCATCTCATTTCCCGCGTACGCGCCGACGTTTACGCTCCAAAAATGCTACTTTAAGAGAATCCGGCCACGCGCAGCGGCCCCGGCAGCCCCCGTCGGAGCCGTGACCCCCCGACGAGGGCTGCCGGGGCAAACGGTGCACATGTTCTGACATCGAGACTGGGCCCGGTCCGTTTGGATCGCTGCCCTCGCGCCGCGGCTGGAACACGTCCACAGTCTTTCTGCACCGGAGACAAAACGTCCAGAGCAGCAAAACCATCACACAACTGTTCCAGAAGAATTCCCTTCAGCACTCGGTGGCCTGTTGGGATTTATCATCCCTCAGCTACAGCACAAATTTGGCTTTGTTTTTGAGGGCATTTCCACACACACACACACACACACACACACATATAATCACACACACACACACAGGAGCCCAGGCTAGTATTTTAATGGCATGCTTGCCAAGAGCGACAGTAAGCATTATGGTTAGGAATAGTGTATAAAAATAGTGAAGGTATATGATGGGATCCATAGATGAGCAGTGCAAAGTTACCAGAGTGCTGCCTTTCCTCACATCGTCCAACCGCTCCAAAACTTGCGCCAAGCTCGGATCGTCAGAGTCCACAAACCAAATCGGCGGGGTAGATGGATACGATTCCTAAAGGCAACAATGGCAGAGTGATAAATCGGCACTAGTGACACACGAATGCGTGTCGCCAGGTTAAAACCACAGTAAATGTGTGGGCTCGCCACGTTAGCATTCTGTGCGCAGCCAATGCTAATGCTAATGTTCGTTATAAATACCCGTTTATGTTGACTCGACAAAGCACAAGCACCACCTTTAAATGCAAATACCACTACTGATTTATATAGGACCGCAGAAACTCCACTGAATAGCAGAAAATATTACAGTTGTGGAATTAGCCTGCTATGGGCTAACATTAGCATCTGGTGAAATTTAAAAAGGCGATTGTCTCCTCACCGTTATGTTACAGTGGATAATTAATAGTTTCTCTCCAGTTACATTAAATTGGCAACTCAATTCGTCGGGCTTCCAGTCAATGATCCTGAAACGTTCGTGATTTGGATCAAAAATGGACTCCAAAAACTTCAGTTCGGCCTTCAGCCCCGACACAGACATCTTCCACGCATCTCCGGCTGGGCCGCTGGGGAGTGGGAGAAGTCGGGACTTAGCTTTAAGCTAGCTGAAGCCACCGCGCAATTTTTCCACAACAACCCCCACTGCGTGCGCAGCAGCGATCTGACAGGCAAACCAGGTAGATATACCTGGGTGCCGACTGAAAACTATTGAGACCGTCCTATCAAAATGTCAGGGCAACCGGGGATATTTGCTGATGAGCCAGCTAAGTTTAGCTGGCTTTCGTTAGCGTCTGACAACAGCGCAGCAGTTAGCAGGACGCTAGTTAGCGAGCTAGCGGGCTAGTCCGTTCTTGTCTTTCCGTCTATTGTTGTTCCTGCCTGTGATCACAACAAGTTTAAGGCGGTGGTGGTAATCCGTGATCTCCTCCTCACAGTCTCATCGGACGGTCCCTTGTGTGTTACTGAGTCGGGGAATAATCACACCATCTCCACCCCGTGAACTTGTATCCCGCTGCAGGGATAGTGTTTTTCATCCCGGTGTACAAGTGCAGTTGGCCTCTTGTGGGGTTTAAAGATGGCGTCGCGCGAGCTCTCCGTTCCCGCAGACTCCCAGAATTCAGCGCGCCGGCGCTTCATTCAGCACATCGAATTATTAATCGGATTATTCCGTTTTTTAATGACACGTGTTGATCAATGACTTTTACAAATAAACACACGTCGCGGCATTGGAGAGTTTCACCGAGAGTTTCACTAAACTTTTCAACGTTGTGCCTGTGAAAATGAGCTGTGAGCAGGTTTTAATGACGTTGTCGGGAACTGTTCGTGATTTATTATGTGTCTCTGCATCTTATATGGGGGTATATTATATAAAAAGAGTGTCTGCTCTTTATTATTAAATGCTTTAGCGTTCATTTCACACCGGTCGCTCAGTGATATCAACGTTTCATTTCCAGTTTTACTGAAACGTAACTCATCGGTGTTGAATGGTGACATTTAAAGCATTGACTTTCGCTTTTATGTTGATATGAAGATCCCATTCATTATCCGAAACAAATGGAATAAAATGGCTTTATAATTCCAAATGTGACGGATTATTTTCACATGTCGGTGTTATCAGACTAAAATACAATCATACTATATATATATTTTAAATGTAGCGTCATATCAATTGACCACTAGGTGGGAGTGTTTGCTCAATAATCCGACAAAATAAGGTGACTGAGATGAAGGTAATTAAAAAGAAGATAAACCTCGAAAATCCATCAGGTTGAATCTGCTTCAAGCTTTTATTTCACTGTTCATTTGCTTACAAGCACATGGTTTTAATTTCATGCCGCTGTCAAATATGTCTTGCGGATTGTAAATGAAAAGATTTTTACTTTTTAAAATTCAGATCACCTCAATCCTGAAAAGATGAAAAAACAAAGTCAGACGACAGCCTTCAGAAAATGCTGCTTTTAGCCTCCAAGCATAATCAGTCAGATAAGACGGAGGATTTGATGGCAACTCCTAAAAGCAGAATTGAAAATGCTCCACCCTTTGGTGAGTGACCTTGTTACTCAGGCACATTCAGGAGTCTGCTGTCATCCTTAATTTATAGTCCCCTGATAACGCTTCTCTTATTCTCTCCATGTCTAAATTGGTATTCTGTGAAAGGTGAGCACTGTCAGCTCAGAAAAAAAAAAAATCTGGTTTTGAACCGTGTTGCAGTGTGACGTTTGAGGAACATCATATTGACTTTCTCCATTTTAGAGGCTCATAAACCAAAAGGGTGGCGAAGGTATGCCTGACCCTGTTGTCCAAAGTTGTGTCACTGATGATGTGTGGGCCTGCAGCCTGGGCAGCGACAGCTGTGGATCAGCGTTTTGCAGCAGCCTCGTGTTGGTGCTGCTCCTCCGAAGTCGCGCACGTTTGTCAGACTCACTCGTGCGAAACAAACGCAGCAGTAAAACCCGACATGAAGCTGAAGCCGGAGCGTGTGCAGCCTGCTTTTAGGGTCGCTGCTAATGGAACGATCCCTCAGGAAAAGGTCACGGTTCCACTCTGGCTACCACTGCTGGGTTGGGATCGGGGGGTGATGCGAGAGAACCCCCATTCTCTCTTAACCCCTTCCGTCTCGCACAAGAGCTCACAGGAAAGGCAAAAATGATACAAACTGATCATATCACAGCGTTATAAATAAATGAAAATCCATCTGGGGTCAGAGGTCAGTGCACAACAATTATAAACAGATAACTATGACACACAGTGTCACAGTCGACCGTGCAAACACAGCTGACTCTTCTTACAGGTCAAAACAATTAGCTTCCCTCCTCCCCTGCTCATCGATTATTGGGGGAACTGTGTTGAGGGAACTTGTCCTCCGCTCGCCTCTTCTGTTGGGATAACAGCCCTCCTAAAGCAATTACCCCTCCATGTGGAAGGGGGCTGCATCATCACAACATCCGCTGATAGATGGGCCGCTTAAATTGCCATTAAAGAGCGAGGAAAGGCGCCTTTGTGCGTTGCTGAGACAGTCTGCTTCCTGTTGTTTGTGATTTTCAGGTGTAAATTAGATTCCGACGCTCTGGGAACGGCGTCACATAGACTGTAGCTCCTTTTGGATTTGCACCCACAGAGCCAGAGCAGACGGCCCCGAGGTGGGCGCCACCGGCCCCGTCCGGGATCAAAGCGCAGAAACGTCAGTGTCGTCGGTCGAGGCCCGGTTGCCTTTTCAGCCGCGCTTTATGATGGAGCGGCCGGCGCGCTGTCTGTCACACTGTGACCGTGGACGCGCTAATAAAGAGGCAGATCGCTGTTGTCCCCGGTGATTCATCCCGCACTTCTGCCCTCAATCTGCTCAAGACGAAAAGTTAATTAAAACGCGGCCTCATCTCGGCGTTCCATCCCAGACAGCACGTGTAAATCATCGGTCTGGATTTACGAGCCTGTGACACCCCCCCCCCAAACGGCCTTTTTCAACATAAACCTCGATATTAAAGGCTTCACGCAAACGTTCGTCTTGCAGCCTTGCTGTGTTGACGCACTGGACATCCAAATTCATGGGAATCTCCCTCATCTGCTCCACTTCTTTGCTCATTTCTCGGGTGTCCAGATTGGTGGCAGGTGCCTGAATTCATTCCTCATCTGCTGAGCTCACCTAAACACCATCAGGGAAGGAGGAAACTCAGCTTTGTAAGGCTTCATTCCCAGAAAAACGTGTCTTCGCTTTGCTGGAATTCCCAGCGAAGCCCATAAACTGCCTTTCAGTTCCATTCAGACAGTTGATACTCAAAATACTGGAATATTTGTGCTTGCTATCTTCTTCCTGAGCTATGATGTCATCAGCCAGGAGGGCGTCCGGATCCTGATCTGCAGCCGCAGATATGATGTTGATTATCTCGTCTCATCTGTATAAACATGTGTTTAACGGGTCACTTTAATGAGAGTTCCCCGATTTATCCCCCTCCTGATGGCAGCAGCAGGAAGGGATTGCAGTCCTGAAGTTTGATGCTGTTTCCCATCTTCATCTTTCCTGACCACACAAAGAAATCTTCAGAGAAGTTCTCGGTGCCCATTTATTCCTTTCTTCCTTCTCCTCATTTTAACCCTGTAAACTGAGAACAAATGCTCCTTTTTAGATGCAGATTCCCTAAAATGTGCATGTGTGCGCAGGGTTATACTTCAAACCAGCGACACACATCTGCGTTTCCCCAAAACATAATTACATTAAAAAGGCCTTTCTCATTTCCATGGGTCTTAGTCAACTTAATTATGTCCAAAATGAGCCCACGGAGGCCCATTAGCCTGGAAGAGGTCTGAATAAAGAGTGAATGTCACCTTGGATTGCAGTTATATCACCGATGTCTCGGCACTTCTTTACTTCATCAATAAAAAACAGAAAAACAGCGTCCACGTTTTAGTCTTTTATCATCAGAACAGCGTGATTATGTTTTTTATGTAGAACCAACAGCTGCTAAAGACATTACCATACATACCAAAATAGGATGAAGCACCATTATCAGCAGAGTCCTACATGTGCCATAGGTTGACTCTGTAATGGGTAAATGGACTGTGTTGTGCCAATCTAATTGGATGAGGGTTATCTGTGGGGCATCACTGTTCGGGGGAATCTGGTGTTCCTCATGCGGTCTAACCGAGTCAACCGCTGCCTAATTACATTCGAGCCAAAGTCTATTTACTTTCTGGGACGCTGCTGCTCTGGCAAGAGGCAAAACGGGCTGGCGGGGCACGAGCGCACCACTGCCGTGCTGCGCGCTTACGAGAACACGGCTCCTGGCACCAGTAAAAGACCAACAGGCTGAGACTTAAATCAATTAGCTAAGAGGGCAACAATCATCTAAATCATAGCCCGCCTGGAGCAGAAGGCAGAAACACTGTATTCATGATGGAGGCGCTGGTTCCTGGAGCGTGAACAGGATCTAACATGCTCAGAAGGTTGGAGATCAGCCAGGAGATCAGACGTGCCAGAGCCTGTCGTCTTTTTCTATAGTCTAGCTGATCATGGATACGGTCCATCAAGACCCGAAGGTGGAGTGGCCCAGAGCTCCGTATGAGGACGTCTGAAGATGCACCTGGGACCAGCGATGCCTTCATCCCTGCAGATGATACACCAACTCCAATACCTTTAATTCTAATGATCAGATATGTTAATGCTGAGGTTCTCTGAATATGTGGCGTCTCCTGCACGTCTGTCCGTCCCAGAGAGACCCGTCTCTCCCCCCGTGGTCTCCTTCAGGTGTCTTCTTTTTCTCTAAAAGGGTTTTTTTCAGGTTTTTACTGACCTGGTTTGAGGGTATAGGAACACGGAGGGTCACAACAACTCCGAGGAAAACAATGTTTGTTATTTTGGGCTGTAAATAAACCTGACTTCATCACTTGTTTGAAATCAGTGCGGAATTCTGCTTAATGCAGGTCCACACCTGACACTGAGAAACCAGTCGTGAGATCAGCTCCAAGACTGACATTTTATATAAGTCCTGAGGATTTTTCTGTGTTCTGACATCACACTAAGATCAAATAGCAACTAGACAAAGAACAAAGGTCAGAGGTCATGAAATTGTTTTACAGACACTAATGTGCTGAGCACTTTCACTCCATAGCACGTTGTGGCTTCAATTCCTGACTCAGGTGGAGTCTGCAGGTTCTCTCCATGCCGTTGTACCACAGGTTTTCCAGTTTCATCTAACAATTTCTCCTTGTTAATATTTATAAGCAGGACACTCTGGAAACCGGTCCTCTCAACAGCCGGGAGGGACGTCGTGCAACCAGGGACATATGGTGGCTGTGCTGAGAAGCTGTATGTGGCGGATAAGATTTTCAAACCATTATTCCCATCACAGTGGAGACTTCAAGAAGGAGAGGGTCTCAAGGGGAGCAACATGCCATCTGGACTCCTGAGAGCTGTGACACATCCAATTTACCTCTACCTGTGGCCACTCAGGAACCTCTGCGTCAAGATCCGAGATCCGGAGAGCAAGACAGAGACAGACAGACAGAAGGACAGAGAGAGAGATCAGATGTGGTTTGACCTGACAGCAAAAACCATTCTGACAGGTCAAATTAGAGCGTGCTGGAGAACAGGTCTTTCTTCATCAGTGCAGAATTCTAATGACGACGTAAGGTAGAATTACTTCAATCATTAAACGTTAACCTCAAATTAAATTAATCAAACTTTGATTCCCACACTGCTTGTGTTAAAACACACATTTAATTAATTAAGGATGCTGCCCAGGCCGTCATAACTAAGGTGAGTGATAAAACTGGAAATAAAATCACTAAAATACAGCAACGATGAATGAAACTAAATTGATTCCTGTAGACCCAAGCATATAATCTTGACTTTTATTTGAGTGAAACATCAACATCTGCTTATAAAGTCAAGTCAGACATCGCTCCACTAAATATCTTATCATGCAAATGTTGCTCACAGACCCTGTGTCACTTCCTTCCCTCCCAATTTGCAGACGTTTGTGGATGATTGCAGACAGAAGGGATTGAAATTTAAAGACAACGTGTGTTTTCCTAATGGTTTTTAGTGCTGTCGAGCAGCACTGGGGATGATGTGCAAAACCTCAGCCCTCCCTCATTAGCAGACAGCTGTAGAGCGAGCAGCCATCTCACCCTCTGACCCCGTCCCCCACCATAACGAGGGCCTCGGCGGACCCTGGGGTTGAGCCCCTCCCCGGCTCTCCCAGGAGAAAAGGTTTGACGGTAACATGAACATGATGGCACCAGCGAGATGTAATCTCAGCCAAATGTACCAACATCGTTAAATCGGGATTCTGTGTCCGCTGAGACGCAGCGACAGGAGCCAACAATGGCGAGGACACACAATTACAAGAACTTGTTCAACAGAACACTTTAAAGTGAGTTCATATTCCCACGCACTGTAACAAATTCTATATGTTTTCCGCCAAGTGTTTCGTTTGTCTGCATCATTTTGCCCAACGCAGCATAGAAATTAGTGGTCAGACACGTTTCAGAGGTTTGGTTGGATTCCAGCTCCTCCAGCGACCACTCACACACCTTTACAAGCACATTAAGATCTTGTCTGAGGCAGAGAGGATTGATTGCAGCCAGATTGGAAGGTTTCGTCTCGGTAACCCGAGCCGCCGCGGGACGAATGAGATGAGCTCAGCAGCTGAAGTGCGGGAGGTCTGAGCCTGTTGTCCTCTCTGACAGTCCTGATTCACTCTGTGTGCTGACTGTCATAAATCCTGGAGAGTCGGACCGCCCGGGTCGGGATACAAAGCAGTTACACTGTGAGTCTGTGACCAGCAGAGCTCCTGGGCTGTTAGCTCAGGTAGGTAAACCTGGCCCCTGAACATGGTCCCATCCATCCATCCATCCATCCATCCATCCATCCATCCATCCATCCATCCATCCATCCATCCATCCTCACATTTGCAGTGCAACATATTCACTACCAGATGTTCTGTCTATCAAAAGAATGCATTTATCAAAGGGCTAATCCATCAGAATGATGGATTCTGATGAAAACAATGCTGACTATTGGATTTTACTGTTTTAAATATGATAACCGATAAGTGTCATTATCAGTTCCAGGAACTTCGAGGCTGTCCATGTCACCATGACACCCACAATTAAAGAAAGCTAAATTTATGCAAACCAAATGTCTCCGATGCCTCCTCTGATCATTGACACTCCACCCTCTTGCATGAGCCAAAGAGACGGGTTGACTACACAGGCAGCAAGGGGCAGTGGATCAATATCCTTACAGGAGGCTGTGATTCTGGTACCAAAGCCAAGCACTCCAGGTAATGAACTGCCTGCATGATATATATCCCCCATACGGAGGGACTGCAGCGGCCCAGCTGGGTACTGCAGCAGCAGCAATTCTTTGATGAGCCGTTCCTTCTCACCGGGTCACTCTCGACTCTAAATGTCTGCCAACACGTTGGCGCGTCCAAAATCAAACTGTCATCCGTGTTATTAAATTTAGCATAGCAACTTTGATGTATTTATTTAAATTGCATGAGGAAAATTCCCAAGTCTAATAGGAGGATGCAGTGGCAGAGAACATCCTTTTCAAAAGGAAAGGAAACATAAAAGAGCAACAAATCATAAAAAAAATACTTTTAATGTTGTCAGAGGTTATATATACCTGATAGTGAGGATTTACTGAAGACACTTTATTGAGGCAGCTTCTTTTGTGGACCCATTATCCATCTGTTTTATTTGGCAGGATCCCTACTTTTTATCATGTGTTCACCCTGTTTCAGATTTAAATTGACCACATATTTTTATGAAAGTGAGGCTTTTATTTTTTTTTTAAAAATAGAAATTTATTTGTATTCTATTATGGCTGTCCACTGAAAGGTATAAGATCTTAGCTGGCTGGGAATCTGACAGTAAAATTGGTGTTGCAAATATCTAGCAATGTTGCTGGACTTCAGATTTGTGTCTTTCTCAAGGTTATAATGAGGAAATCTCATACTAAATAAGAAAATAAATAAATGTAATGAGGAAAGCTTAAGCTGGACAGTTTGTGCAACAAGTCATGTGAACTAATAAATGTCATAAATGGAGTTTTCACAACATGCATCTTTACCAGCTGATGAAACCGACCTTGTATTTAAGGCATCTGTTCATTATTAATCAGAACTGACGCTTTTTTCCTCCAGGCCCAGCTTAAAATCATTTAATTATCCCCGAAGAAATGATAAATACACTAAATAATGAAGGATGATAAATGACAAAAGCATTTTTTATTTATTTATTTTCAGCCAAGTCACTTTGAGATTTGTTGTTGTTGTGTTTTTACATTCCTTTTGTCTTCTGAACTCTCCTTATTGTAATAAAGCCATTCAACTCTAGTGCAGAGGGACCTTCTTAGCAGCACCCTGGCATGTTTTATAGGTAAAGTTGGTGGGATGCAGCAGTTCCTGGTTTATGAGTGCATTAGTGTTCCCCTCTGCCAGTGTGTTTCTATCAGTTCATCACAAATCAAGTTGTCTCCTCAGCGCCTCTGTCATATACAGCTGCTCATAAATGAGTTGATTTTATATTCTGCAGAGATATGCATGTGTTACCTGCTCTAAAGTTTACTTTGACCATGTGCAGTGGGGTTCTAGTTTGTTCACTCAAATGAGTTTACTGTCATATTGCACAGCAGAAAATGTTTGGTTGGAAAACGTGTCTGTTGTGATAAATGGAATTATTGACAGTGCATAAGGTGAGCGACAGCAGGCTGCCCCTGCCTGGGACATGTTATTGACTCATAATAGGGTTCTAAGCCTCACTGCTGTCCGCGCATCATCTGTGTGAAGGTGGTGAATCCACCTCAAGAAAGGTCAGTCATCAAATTATTTAAAAAATAATCTTTTAGAGAAGAGAGAACTGGGTCCGTGCACCTGTGCAGCCACAGCCAGCATCTGGGACTTTTATTACCAACTTTGACACAAGCTGGGGGGGCGTCTGACTTGCCATTTTAAAGTAATTACGTGAAATATTTCCTTTGAGTTTGTACAACAGGCGAGGGAAAACTGAATGCTAATATTTTTCCATCGTAACCTTGAGCTGACAGATTCATTTGCCATTCTTTACGGGGTGTGGAGTTCAGGGAAAGGTCGTACCCAGGCGTGTCTACAGCCTCTCTTCTCACTTCTCACCATTTCCCAAGTGTGTTTGGTAATGAATGAACCTTTCTCAGCTTCGAGTGTCATCATTGTCTACAATGAAACCTATAGTTTGTACATTAGCTTTAAAAGTGATAATGATTTTTATCAGTTGATCGCGGACGGGACGTGCCGGACCTGTTCGGGACGCAGCGCTCCGGGACAGGCGGCTGCGCAAAGACGCGTTGACGCTCAACTCTCATTGGGGAAACTCTTGAATTAACAGCGCGTTGGAGCTCATGATCTTTTTATCGGAGTAAACGAACTATTTCAGCGATCAGCGCAGGTATGTGTGTGTGTAACGCGTAATTAGAGCCAGGCATGACCAGGAAGAAAAGCGCTGAACGCCGCAGCTTTGAGGATTCGTGACCGGGGACTCCAGCAGATCAGATGCTGCCGAAAAAATGGGTCGGACTCTCTGCATCGTCGCTTATTTCCTCTCTGTGGTCCACTGTAAGTACTTTTCTCTTTGCTGTCGATCTACTAATGTCATTTTTTTAGTCCCTGTTAGCCCCGTTTGATTTGGATAAATGGCACATATCATTTAGAGTTCATGTCGGATTTTATTTTCCCAAAAGGCACATTTTAATCCACAAATGCGTTTCAGCGTACCAGGTAAAAATTAGACAAATAAAATGAATAAAAACAAAAATCTTGCTCTGCATATTCAAAGTATGAAAACCTTTAAGTCTGTTGTTCATCGGAAATTCAACTTATTAAAAGATCAGGACCAGTCTGAGACAGTTTGCAAACAAAACGTTTATTAAAGTAACACAGATGCTAATCTAATTAAAAATCACCATCACTCATCCCGAAACACTCCCTAAACTTGTCCCTTTGCTCAGATACCGTCATGGATGGCCCGGGATGGAACTGTTTGGTGAAAATACTTGTGGTTATATCAGTATATCAAGATTTTCAATAAGGAAAAAAATAGTTTTATCTTCCATAATCTTGACTATAGATCTAGAACTGTTTTACCTTTTGGTGCCATCATGTTTTTCTCACTGTTTGCTGGCTGACCTTTCCTCCAACAACAGCACTGACACGGTTTCTCTTACAGATGCAGCTTATCTGCTTTGGCTCCTTTAGCGGTTGTCTTTACTTTCCCCCGAGGGGGAATGACCGAAGCTCTGAAGGGCCCATAAAGACACACGATTCCTTGTGATGAACGTGTGCATCACTTCACCCATCACAAAGGCCACATGATGAATCTCTGCACTTGTGCAGCCGTAAAAATGCATCTGTAGATTATTGACATAGCGGCAATTCTTCTTCACTGTTCCCATCAGGAACAGTCTCACCTCATTGGCCCGTCTCTCCCAAGTGCGTCGATTCAGCTCTTCCCGATGACGACGGGGACATTAATAACCTGCTGCATGTTAAGGAAATGGAAGAGATGCTACTACATGTATCCGCTCTGCTCCAGATGAGGAGCACCGATCATCAGTTCCAATCTGCCCTGTCTGCACCGCTGACGTGGGCGCCATTTATCAAGGACGCAGGGGAGGAAGCTGGCTGTTGCTGTTCAAGGCCCATTGAGGCACATCCTCAGTGATCCGGCTTCAGGATACAGCAGAATTACAATCAAAATAGTTGCCCTCTATAGACTGATTTCAAAACTCTCCTCAAGGATTTTTTGAATAACTAATAACCATTTTGCCAATGCGCCCCAAGTGTTTTGGAAAGAGTCATGGATTTTGTCCAGATATGAATATTTCATGAATGCACATGCATAAACAGCAGAACGTTGCACCCGCACCAGAGTGCAGCTGTACATCAACTGCGCAACATCATGTCCACTAAGTTAATCAGGCTCCTCGCCCCTGTCTGCTTATAACCCAGCGTAATGTCGTTATAATACCATATATTCAGTACCAAAGGAAAAATAGTGCGCCATTATCTAAAGGCGGTGGCATTAAGGGTCGTTAGGGTTGTGGGGAAGTCAGGTGATTTCCTGACTTCGTGTATATGACTGGGAGTTAATGTATTTTAACAACTAAATTATGCTTAAAAGCTTTAAAAACATTTTTTTTATTAATCTAACCTTGAGGACTCCACAAACAAAGGACAATGCTTCTATTATGTGTTCTTATACAGGACTAATGACAGTCTTGTCCTTAAACTCATTGATTTACCACGGTGTGCCGTCAGGTTGCAGGTGTGCCGATTCCGAGGAGCGTCTCATGAACTGGTTACTTGGGAAGAATCGCTACAACCCGCTGATCCGGCCTGCCTCCAACAGGACCGAGAGAGTCCCGGTGAAGCTACAAGTGTCTCTGGCTCAGCTCATCAGCGTGGTGAGAAGTCAAAAGTCGTTGGTCCCGCATGAAATTGTCGCATTGAGGGCTAACAGAGGGCAGCAGAAGAGGGGGAGAGCAGCTTGAGGCAGAGGTTAACTCAAAATAAAAGGCTGTGCAGAGACACGGCTGTAGCTCTGAGAGCAGCTCAGCTGTGATCTCTGTCAGATCCAGATTGAAGCTTCAGCACGAGTGGATTAAAAGAGGCCATAAAGCTGCTTTTTCCAAAGTGAGGGGAGTCCTCCGCTGATTTATAGTGGAGGCTACGCCCTTATTCAGACTTCAGCTGCAAGGGTGGAGTATGGGCTTGGATCAGTACCAATTCACTGGTCTCCTTTGTCTAATTCTTACATTGTTTCCTGTTTTTTAAAGAATATGTCTTAATTTGTTCTATCAGTTTATATAAAAACTGCAAAATGTGCCATTTGTGTTTTGCTGTTTCACTTCCAGAACGAAAGAGAGCAGATAATGACGACCAACCTCTGGCTGATGCAGGTCGGTGGCCTGAAGCTCGCGTTCATACACTTTTAAATGTCCTTTCAGTTGAACTTGAATTAAACTGTATCTTTCTCCAATCAATGTGGAATGAAGCACTTCTCTAACTGAGCTCCAAACACATTCTGCTCAATAATGAAGCGTGCAATTATGAATTAGCTGGTTGTGTGAAGCGTAATGGAAAACAGGCCCGATGCTATCTCTGCCCCTCTGTCTCTGCAGCACTGGGTGGATTACAGATTATCATGGGACCCAGCAAAGTATGAAGGCATCAACAAGCTACGTATTCCCTCCAGACTCATCTGGCTCCCAGATATTGTCCTGTACAACAAGTAAGCAGCTGTGAGGTGTCGCCTGAAGTGGGACTATTAACTAATCACGATCTGGTTGACGTTTGTCTTGGTTGCTTATTACTACCTGACTCATATGCACCACTTTTATACCGGCTTTGCCAGGCTGAAAATCAGTCTGCAGCCTTTGCGTTGTGTTAACATTAAAGACAGAGGCCATCTGAAAGTAGATTTCTAATGGCACAAATATCGTGCGGAATCATTTGGTTATTTCCTCTTTTTCCTCCTCTTAGCGCCGATGGGACCTATGAGGTCACCGTCTTCACCAACGCCATCGTTCTTTTCAACGGCAGCATCAACTGGCTTCCTCCAGCCATCTACAAAAGTGCCTGCAAGATCGAAGTGAAGCATTTTCCCTTCGACCAGCAGAACTGCACTTTAAAGTTCCGCTCGTGGACGTATGACCGCACAGAAATTGACCTGGTTCTGAAGACTGATGCAGCTAGCATGGACGATTTTACCCCCAGTGGTGAGTGGGACATCTTAGCACTGCCAGGCAGACGGACTGTCAACCCCCTAGATCCCACCTACGTGGACCTGACCTATGACTTCATCATCAAGAGGAAGCCCCTCTTCTACACGATAAACCTCATCATTCCATGTATTTTGATCACCTCTCTGGCCATCCTGGTCTTCTACCTGCCTTCAGACTGCGGGGAGAAGATGACCCTCTGCATCTCCGTCCTCCTGGCTCTCACCGTCTTCTTGCTTTTGATCTCAAAGATCGTTCCTCCTACCTCACTGGATGTGCCTCTCATTGGAAAATACCTGATGTTCACCATGGTGCTGGTGACCTTCTCCATCATCACCAGTGTGTGCGTGCTGAACGTCCACCACCGCTCCCCCAGCACGCACACCATGCCCTCCTGGGTCAAACTGATATTTCTTGTCAAACTACCATCCTTACTGTTCATAAGGCGCCCTCAGAACAACTCTGCACGCCAGAGGCTTCAGAGCCAGAGGTGTCAGCGAGCAAAAAGGGACATTTTGGGCTTGGGTTGCCAACCCAAGTCAAGTATCACAATGTTGTCTTCTGCCCTGCTGTCTCCTGGCTCTGTCTTCTCCACCCCCGGCCAGAAAAATGTAGCTCCTTCTCTAAGTTGCGGCTATGGAAAAGGTGACCTGCGCCCGACCACTTACCTTCCCGGTGGTTTGAATATCACCCAGAACCTCCAGCAGAGCAGCGGTGCGGACTGGGCTGCTGATGTCCAGGAGGCGCTGAGCGGGGTGCGATTTGTGGCTGAGCACATGATGGAAGACGACGATGATCAGAGTGTATGTATGCACATTTTGTCCTATTCAATGTAGGATTCATACATCACGCATATGCTTAAAGGCACCAGATTTATGATGTGGAGTGATTTAGCAGTGAGGCTGAAGCTAGTCAACTAAGACCTGCTCACAGTCTTTATGGTAATTTATGACAATTACCTTCACAGAAAGAAATGTAACGTTAATAAAAGCATATTTTAAGACATGAACTGAAATCTGTCCATGTAGGTAACCTTCGTGGTGGGTTTGCTCACAATTTTAAGCTTTTTATATTTTAATTTGAGGTGTCTTTCACCGCCACCTGCTCTGGTCCAATAAACAAGATCAAATTGATGGGAAAATATTTACTGTCGGTCCGTAAGGGGAATACCACTAACCTTATGTAGCGGCTGTGACCTGGAAAATTGAAGGGAGACTTTGGTGATCAATCGTTTTTCTGGCAAATCAATGCGAGGAGGCTGCAGGGAATGAGAAATGACCCTTTTCCTAAACGGGACAAGGACAACGCTGAAAATGGGGTGAAAGGGTCAATGGCTCGTTTCACTGAGGCCTCGGTTAAATGGATCAGACCTGATAAGGACTTATCAGTTTTCAGTAAAAAATAAAAAATATATATAATATGTACATATAGCTGAACCTGGATCACTGGAATAAACAGAGGAAATGTGAAATAAATGGGTTTACTGTCACACTGACAGCAGACAAACTACATAGACAAAACAAAACTACACAATAATACAGTATGTCAGTGATTTGAAGAGTCTTGTCAGTTGTCAGTGATGCACATTCTGCCCCCAGGTGGTTCCAAACAGTCATGGCAGCATCAAATCACCGCACTGCTCTTGTCTCCAGGAGAAATGACACTTGCTTGTTGTGATGAAAACACCTGAAGAGCAACATTTGTGTGTGTTTTTCCCCCCAGGTGATTGAGGACTGGAAGTATGTGGCCATGGTGGTGGACCGCATGTTCCTGTGGATCTTTGTGATTGTGTGTGTGGTGGGCACCCTGGGCTTATTTCTCCAGCCCGTCTTCCAGAATCCCATCACTCCCATCCAGCAGCCCAGCTCAGATATGCCTCGTATATGACCAGCAACATCTACATACCCGAGGAGTTCAGCTCATGTAGTGATTGTGCTTAACTAGATGAACCACATAGGGAGGTGTGATAAGATATTTCCAGGTCTTTCTAAGGCCAAACTCCAAGACTGTTGTGTTTAAAAAGCATGCGTCGACTCAGTAAGTATAGCTGGGAAGGTTAAAAGCAGATTAAGAAGGACAGCGTTGGAGCTGAATGTAGATGTGGACGTATTCCTGCCACAGAGATGAGAAAACATCTCTGCTGTCAGATGTTTGTCCGCTCTGCTTGCTTGTGATTCATCTTTAATCGCGATGTCGAGAAGTGAGACATGACGTGTGTTTAATGTGTGAATAATAAAGGTGAACGAGTGTCCTCTCTGTGTCAGAAGTTGCACGAAAGACCATGTTTTAAAATTGTCAGAGGCATGCCAAAGTGCTTACTTAATCTATTTTTTATGATAATGTTGGTCTTCAGAGCCAGTTCATTAGCTAAAGATAGAACACTTCATCATCCAGTCCTGCATATTGGCTACAGATATTCTCTCATAATCTATGACATAGCTGGAGCTTTTAGACTCTTATTTGCATGTCAGATGCAGGTGACTATGCTCCTCTAAACAAACACTTTCTGAACTCAACTTTCACCCACCCACCCACACACACACGCACATACACACACACACACACTCCCAGTGTTCACTTACTCGGTGCTGAATGGTCTCATTAGAGATTCTGCAGACTGTGAGTTCTTCTGTGAGACATTTATTCAAATGAAGGGAAGCCGATCAGCTGCTATATCAGTAGCATTGGCTGGTTTTCTTGCACCTTTCAGCTTTCTGTCACTAGTCTATAGATGTCTCTCTGTGTGTGTGTGTGTGTGTGTGTGTGTGTGTGTGTGTGTGTGTGTGTGTGTGTTTTCACACAGTATTCTATCCCATAAGGAGATTTTATATAACAAATGAATGTACAGTTCCAGTCATCCAGCTAAAGTGGGTAAAGTTAGAATGGGTTCATTAATGCAATTATACACACAGCATTTTAAATCAATATAAGTCATTATAATCAATACATCAATCACAGGCCTTTTGCCGGATTCATAGGTCAGTTTAACGAACTGAAGGATATTTAGTATTTGAACAGCATCAAACTGTCTCAAAACAAAAGAACTAAATCCAATTTCGAAAATGTTTGTTGCAATAGATTGTACATTTTGATTGTAAAAGACGCTATATAAATAAAAAATGATTAAGCTTAAGAAAAGCGCGCAAACGTGCGGCAATCTTTTGAATGACATCATGTGCAAAGTGCTTAGAATCCTAGAAAGCATTTAATATCCAATGACTGCCAGATTTTGAAGCCAAGCGGAATTTCAGCCACATCTGTGCGCTTCTTTTGCAGCTTGAACACGGACGAGCTGCGTGTGTCGGCAGCGCGCAGCCTCAGTGTCTCCGCGTCGCTCCACAGACGCGGACGCGCCTTCGCCCTCCACACTTTCTCCTCCGGTCTGCGCAGCGGAGCCACGACGACGCTCAACTCCAAACGAGATGAAAGTCCGCTTCTACTTCGTTTTGTGCGCATGTTCGCTCCTGTTTCTTCTACCCGGTGAGTCCTTGTTGCTTAAAAATAGTGAAATCTAAAGGAGGAATGTAACCATTTCAAACAGAAACATAAAGTTTCGCTCCAGGTTTCGCCTCAGTTTTAGTCCCACTGAAGCCACAAGATGATCCGAGGTGTAAAATATCCTTAAATGTGAGTTTGAAGCATCGATGCAGGTTGAGCCGTGTGTTCCTCTGCTCCTGCTCAGGAGGCTGCTGCTCAGAGGCAGAGCACAAACTCTTCTCTGTCATCTTCTCCAACTACAACCAGTACATACGGCCGGTGGAGAACGTGACCGACCCGGTCATCGTGCAGTTCGAGGTGTCCATGTCACAGCTGGTCAAAGTGGTAAGTGGACCGTCGCGGCTTGTTCTGCTGAAACCAAAAATAAAAAAATAAGGCCTCAGGGTTTGAGCAGAAAAGTTTCAGGATCACTAAAATGCCGTGAGATAGCCCTGGGCTGGGGGTGTAGGGTCGCTATCTGTGCCGCCCGGATCAGATTGGAGTTGTCAGCTGTCTGAGCATCCCTCACTTTAGGCAGAGTCAATCATTGCAATTCGCAAGAGCTGCTGGGGGGGGGGGGGGGGGGGGGGGGGGGGCAGACGAACTATCCCTTCAGACAGACAAGGTCTCAGTTGCAGACAAGGTCTGACCGCCTGCTACTAATTAAGTAAAAAGGCTGCTGTTGGACAACCTTGACAAAACATACAGTATTATTAGCTCTGCTAATGTTGACGGAGAGAAAGGTCAGCCCTTCCACACTGCTTATGTTAATAAAACTGTACTTGGAATCACATCTGCCTTAAAAAGAACAACTAAATTATGGAAAAAAAAATCTTTCTTGGTCAATTATGCAACGAGAGAAGCAGAATATAGCGAGTGCAGAGTTTTGCACTTCGCTCATTTTTCTGTCTGAGGTTTGCTCAGACTTGGTTCTGCACCGATTTACCATCAACTGTAGCCACCCATTAATATATATTAATAAAATACAACGCAGTTCCTCTTGTTTCTTTCTGTTTTACCATCTATGGTGAGATCTGAACTGTGGAGCTGACGAATATATGTAGGCACTCCTCAAACCCCCCAGACACGAATGTTTTATTACTTACTTTTTCTCCGGTTTAATCTAAAAATATAAATAAACCAAGACAGGTTTCGCTTGACTTTATTCAGGGCATCGGGTCCTGGGTGCATCCTCATGAAAAACATCATTTAATACAGAATGTCTCTGGTAAATACATTACATTTTGTGAGTTGTGGGGAGGCTAAAATATCTTTCTAGATCATACAAATAAGAAAATTGGAGCTCCGAGCTGGCAGCGCTGATGGATGACAGCGGGTGCTGCTAATCCAGATGCAATTGGTCAGCCTGTACCAATTACAGCTGTGCAACATGAGCTCATTTAGGCTGTCAGTGGCTCATCGGCTGAGTCAGCCGTCATGGAACCGTCGTCGATCATGTTGCAGGCGGAGCCCGAGGACGTCTGAGCAGGGAGGTGAAAATCAGCAGCGAACAACAACACAAAGTTGTTGTCCAACGTTGGACAGAACTTAAAATTCCCACAGAACCTGAATGAACAACTCTGTTTTGGGGCCAAAATCTGTCCAGCTACGCTGAAGTCTGAGCATTTACTGCTGGTTCAGGTCCAAATTGTGCAGAGCGGAACATTATACAGGTCTGTAGTCTGTTAGCTTAGCATCCAACGGGGTTGTGCAGGGGTTCCTCCATAAGATACTCAACACGAATGTTTAATACTGTGCGCCGAGTCATGAGATCTGCTCATGCACGCTCCGACACACACAATCCAACCCCCTCCGTTTTGGCCCCTCTCCCACCTCTCTTTCCCCCCCTCTTTGCCAGTGAGCTGTTAAAGGAAAAGTTAAGGCCGTGCTGCTGTCACGTGTGCTCTTCCGCAGGCGCAGAGGACTCAGGTGTTCCTTTCTAAAACACACAGTCCTCAGCGGTGCGTTGACTGATTATCTGTGATGTGTTCTCTCCCTGCACTGCCCTTCGCATTGTTGTGTGTGTGTGTGTGTGTGTGTGTGTTGGGGGAAGGGGGGGGGCTCTCTCTGGGTGTGAGTGCTGACTGACAGTTCTTCTCTGTTCTCAGGATGAAGTCAATCAGATCATGGAGACAAATCTGTGGCTGAGACATGTAAGTTTTCTGGTATGTGAGTGTGTGTGTGTGTGTGTGTGTGTGTGTGTGTGTGTGTGTGTGTGTGTGTGAGTGTTCTAACGTGCCTCAATATCATAGATATAAGCCTCCATCTGATCTTCCAGGATATGACTGACGAGTTCCATTATTCACAAAAAGGAGTATTTTACAAGATCGACCCATTTACGGCCCTTATCCAAAAGTAAATCAAATCTTGATAATAAAGATTTCATGGAGTTTATCTGTCTGGGAATGATTAGAGGGCAATATTGTATTCATTTTGACATCGCCACAGTATCTGATGGGAGCTTCGAGGGTATGAAACCGGTCTGACCTCTGTCTGATTTCATTACAATCTTGAAGGAGGACAGAGCTCATCGGTCAGACATGCGGAACCACTTGATGGTTCTGTTACTCCCACATGGTGTCTCTGCTGCCACAGTGCAGAGTGCGCTGAACCGAACCTGAATCAAACAAAGTGGGGCAGGTCTCCAGGTCCCATATTACAAACGCTGAGTAAATCTGTGTCAAAGTCGAGCGCCAAAGGGCTGAACGCTAATCTTTAGTGCTCAGAGCAAAGCACTGTTACACTTATTTTAAGTGTAAGACTTTGGCCACTCGAAAATTTATGATACGGTCTCATTATTTGACACAGGCTTCTGCTGTTAGCATAGCTACCACAGTAGAGTCTTACTCTGTTACCCACTTGTTACTTTGGCTTGATTTTTATTGGGAAATGGGTAAATATTATACCTAAATTAAATTAAAAAAGTCTTTGGCTCTATTATGAAGATTTTCTTCACTGTAATTTTATTCTGGCATTGCTCTACGTCTAATAATTTGCCTTAAAAGTATTGCCTTTTTTTTAAGATCTGGAATGACTACAAACTAAGATGGAATCCAAAAGAATACGGAGGTGTTGAATATATCCGGGTGCCGTCGAGCAGGATTTGGAAGCCTGACATTGTGCTCTACAACAAGTGAGTAACAATCAGGTTTTAAAACCAGGTTTAACATCGATGTTGGTGCTTTTGTAAAGCTAGCTACCTGCATCTATCGTTACTGTTACAATTGCATTGCGAATCTTTTTGAAAAAGGCAGTTTTGAATAGATTTTTCTGTCTCCATCAGAAGCTCAGCCCTCTCTCTGCCTTCCTCTCTACAGCGCAGTTGGAGATTTCCAGGTCGATGACAAAACAAAGGCGCTGCTCCGTTACAATGGCGACGTCACCTGGATCCCTCCGGCGATATTCAAGAGCTCCTGCAAGATCGACGTCACCTACTTCCCCTTCGACTACCAGAACTGCACCATGAAGTTCGGCTCCTGGACCTACGACAAGGCCAAAATCGACCTGGTGTTGATTGGCTCCACCATGAATTTGAAGGACTTCTGGGAGACCGGCGATTGGTTGATAATTGATGCCCCGGGCTACAAACACGACATCAAGTACAACTGCTGCGAGGAAATCTACACGGATATCACCTACTCTCTGTACATCCGCCGCCTGCCACTTTTCTACACTATCAACCTGATCATCCCCTGCCTCCTAATCTCCTTCCTCACTGTGCTTGTCTTTTACCTCCCGTCGGACTGTGGCGAGAAGGTCACTCTCTGCATCTCCGTCCTGCTGTCTTTAACTGTCTTCCTCCTTGTCATCACCGAGACCATCCCCTCCACCTCCCTGGTCATCCCCCTGATCGGGGAGTACCTCCTCTTTACCATGATCTTCGTCACCCTCTCAATTGTCATCACGGTTTTTGTGTTGAACGTCCATTACCGAACGCCGAAGACCCACACCATGCCCTGCTGGGTTCGGGCTGTGTTTTTAGAACTGCTGCCGAGGGTGATGTTCATGACGCGCCCTGAAAGGGAGCCCGAGCAGGACACGGGGGCTGGTAACGTCCAGGACATGCATTCCAGGTCCTGCGCCGTCCACTCAGCCACGTTGCATAAACCTCAGGCATTGGCCTCCGGTGTGGTGTCCAGCATATCAAACCGCCAGTATCTTTTCAATAACACGGAGCTCTCCAACCTCAATAACTTAAGTGGAGATCCGAGCAAAGGCTCCACGTCTCTGTGTTGCGAGGGAAGATGCAACTGCTGCTGGTACCAGAGGTCCAGCAAACTGCCCGCAGACTCTGGAGGTGGGAGCGGAGGAATGGGCAGCCTGGGCGCGCTAACAGGAGGCAGCGTGGCTAAGGTCAGCGGTGGGAGCCAGCGTTCTAGCTCCGAGTCTTTAAACGGAGGACTAATGCCACTGTTGCCACTGTCGCCCGAGGTCAGGGAGGCCATTGAGAGTGTCAGATACATTGCGGAGAACATGAGACTGCAGAATGAAGCAAAAGAGGTGAGTCTTTCACGGTCTCTAACTTTCAAACCCAATTCTCTCACAAGGTTCCTTTTGACGACATAACAGCTGCATCGCGATAAAAGAGAAAATATTTTCACTGTGATTCTGCTGCAGGTTCAGGATGACTGGAAATACGTTGCCATGGTAATCGACAGGATCTTCCTGTGGGTTTTTGTCCTCGTGTGCATCCTGGGAACAGCCGGTCTCTTCCTACAGCCTCTATTGCTCGCAGAGGACATTTAATCCGATCCAGAATCTAAAAACTGTGGAACTGCGTTCTGCTAAAGCTCAAGAAAAAAAAAAAGCTGACACCCAGAGGAAAAACAGATTTCTTGAGATTTTTTCTAAATCTATGTACATTAATATCCTTGGGCAATCTTTTATTAGGGAAGTCTATGTAGCATTTGAACGTCCAATCATCAGAAAAAAGAAAATATTTATCTCTCTGTGGCATCGAAATGCATCCAAATGAGTCCACAGTTTGGCGGGTCTCATATGGTTCTTCGGCAAGTTGTGGGTGACACCATGCGGCGGATGTTGGTATTGCATTACACGACATCGATCACCTATTTTTGTCTGTTTTTGTTTGATGACTAGGTAAACATGTCAATATCCAAACGTTATGGTAAATGTACATTAAGCTGAAAATGTCATGTGCAAATAATCATAAAGTAAATTTCCATTTTAACGTATGTATTCTCTGTAACTACAGCTTAAAAAATACTCTTCTGCAGTTTCTCAAAAACTAGCAGGATCTCTGAGAGAAAGTGGGTTCAAAAAGGTTACTGAGACTCTGTAATAGTGTTTATCATCATTCTTCAGAGCTCACTCAGCTTATTGGATCACAAACAATAAAGTGATAAAGGACCTAATTGGATTCCTCCTTTTTGCTTCCGGGCTAATAAAAAATAAAGAAAACAATAGTCTGCTTTCTATCAGGCAGCTCAATAACACAATGCCAACAACATGCTACTACAGACTCTTACTGGTCTTATATGGCTCAACTCATGGTTGTGGGTTACTTTCCTGCAGCTGATGCACTAAATCGGTGGCAGACTTGAAACATTTTTTGCATTTTATTGATTATATACCAAAACCTAATGACAACAGTTAAAGAAATGGATTTCAGCCAGAAGTGTGTGTGACTGATTGAGCAGTATCTGTGTGTCTTTCTCAGCAGTTACTGTAATCTGTGGATTTCCTGTTTGAAGCGCTTGATAACATCACTGCTACCCACATGAACTATAAATATCGCATATTAAAGAGGACATAAAGTACACTAAGCTGTGTCATAACAACATGTTGCAGACTAATAGACTGCAGCCAGGGAAGCTGACAGGTTCCTGTGGAATGTTTTAGAAATGAATTTACCTTTTTACATATTACTGACAAATCTGTTTTCCAGTGAAAGTCTGCCCTTTATCACCCATTCTGTTTTTGTTGGTACTGTCAAGAGGCTGTGTTTGTGTTGGTGACATGAGAATCCGTTCCCTTCTTTTTATAGAGCATATAGACCCGCAGGCCTCATCAAACTCTCCTCTTCAGGTTGCAGCACCTCTGAGGCTTTAGTTTTCAGTCATAAATTGGTGGATACCATGTTAGAGACATGGAGGAGTTCCACAGAGAACAAATGGAAGACAGACAATTTGGGATATCTTCTGCATTGATGGGATGCTGAGCCAGGAGGGGTAGCTCTCTATTAATGTTACATTCCCACCCTCATCCATGGACATGAGATGTGTCCTGTTGGGAGGAGATGACAACATCGGCACCCTCACAAACTGCATGATGGATACAGACTATAGTACCACCAAGGCTGGACCTGGGATCACTCCTGACATAAAGGCCCTGTACAGAGGCAGCCGAGGAGGAGGATCGGAGGGGAGAGGTGAAGACGATGAAGGATCAGCTACAGCAGGACAAACAGGGGACTGTCCCTGTCCCCTTTCTTTTCACCATGTGCTAAACTGCACACTTGTCTCAGCACCGTGTGAACTGAACATCCACAGAAGATCTCCACCATCACAGATGAGGACGAGGGGGACTTTGTGGACTGCTGCCCTCTATACCGTCAGAGCAGATACCTCCTTAGAAAACTTGGGTCATTTGGGGTCCAGACAGGATGACTTAACAAGCTGGTAAAGAAAGGAGGACAAGAGGATGATGCCACAACTCTTGTCCATCATGGAGAACACTTCCCACCCCCTGCAGGAGACGGTGACCTCACTGGGAGCTCCTTCAGGTGTCCTAAACAGAGGTCCTCCCTTCCTGCTGCAGTATTCAACTATTCAACCAATAGTAGTTCAGTTCACCCCAACCAACAATAAAAACAAGAGAAACACCTGTCAACAAAAGAAACACCTGTCAACAAGAGAAACACCTGTCAATAAGAGAAACACCTGCCAATAAGAGAAACACCTGTCAATAAGAGAAACACCTGCCAATAAGAGAAACACCTGTCAATAAGAGAAACACCTGTCAACAAGAGAAACACCTGCCAATAAGAGAAACACCTGCCAATAAGAGAAACACCTGTCAACAAGAGAAACACCTGTCAATAAGAGAAACACCTGTCAATAAGAGAAACACCTGTCAATAAGAGAAACACCTGTCAACAAGAGAAATATCTGTCAATAAAAGAAACACCTGTCAATAAGAGAAACACCTGCCAATAAGAGAAATACCTGCCAATAAGAGAAACACCTGTCCACTGTGTACAACTGCCTTGTACTTTTTAAACGACTACTACTTGTTTCTTGATTCTGCAATTTTCTATGTTGCATATTGTGCACATTAATCTCTTAAAGGAGGACGTACACCTGTGCACTACGTGCATTGTGTGTTGCTCGCTGTACTTTTTTGCTGCTCTAACACTGCAAATTTCACCGCTGTGGGCATCAAATGTTCAAACTGAGACCCATAGACAGGAAGTACAATATGTTATAATAGTTTCTGCCTGTGGTTGTCAGACGCATCTCTCAGAGTTTCGAAGAGTCTGGAGTTTAACGTGTTCATACTCATGAAGATAATTGTTGTTCTTCTCTGTAAGTATATAAACATTGAATTCAAGTCTTTTTTTCACTGCCAGGGAGAATTTCACCTCTGCTTTCCTTCCAGGCGGCTTTGCCTGTCAGGTCTTTGCTCAAACAAACGGTGAGCTTTACAGTCACCCTTGGTGGGATGCTGTTGGATAACTTTGACTAGTTTTGATACTAAATCTCTGGCACAACAACTGTTAACAGGTGTTTTTCCTGCAAAGATTCTCTCCAACCAGAAAGTGGTAAGTGAGAGCAGTGATCTTTATATCACCTGTAGCATCACTGGCTCCAAGAAACCTTCAGCTGCACAAGGTTTTATACATCTGTGCAAAGATGGCCGCGTTGTCAGAAAGAAGCAGCAGAAGCCAAATCAAAAGGACACGTTCTTCATCATCCGCGTTGGTCTCCATGACGGTGGAAACTACAGCTGCGTTTTCTCTGTCAGAGATCTCCCACTTTCTACAGCAGCCGCCTCAAGTCTCAACATCATTCCCATTCGTGTAATCGGTATGGATCTTCATCCACCTGCACGTCCGCGTTCAGCCCCGCTGCTCATGTTGTCCTCTGCTTTGCAGCCAATTTTCACCCAGCAGATATTTCGTTTGCTGGGCCGCCAGCTGTCAAGGAGGGAGACGATGTGGCGCTCAGGTGTTCTGTTTCGGACACCCTGCAAACGCTGGGTGGGTGCCAGTTCATCCAGTCCTACCTTATTAAAAATGGCACCATGGTCCAGCTGACGCCATTCAATGCTACGAGGATGGAAGTGGAATTCACCGTCAAGGACGTCGCCTTGAAGGATTCTGGTCATTACAGCTGCGTGGTGCTTCCTTCCAAATGCATCAAAGCTGCTGGGACGGCTCTCTATGGAAATAACAGAGTATTTCTGGAAGTTAAAGGTGAGAGGTTATGATGGCGGTGGCGCCATACTAGTCTCATGAGTTCGGTCATTATTTCTTATAACAAAGTCTATTGCGGTGCATTCCAGGAATGTTTGACCAACAGATAATAATATTTGGAGTGATTATCGGATTGTTAGCTGTGGCTCTGGGCGCCTGTTTCATTAAATGGCGGAGAGCAGGTAAAATCTTAAAGTCTTAAAACAACGCTTGAAAATGTGCTCACATGTTTCTATTGAATCAGTTTGACATTTTTCTATTGTAAAATGCGATTTTAAGATGTTTATTGTGTTTTTCCACCAGTGAACAAAATAAAATTCTGCAATCAATGGTAAGAGTTGCTGGAAACAGACAGGGACAGTATTTTTTTAAGCATATATATTTTAACAGTCACACACACGTGCATTTGTTTCCAGTGAAGTTGGTTATGCAACCGTGATGGAGCGGTCGCGCGAGTTAGAGGAACAGCAGGAAAAGGCAGGGGGAGACAACCTGGAAGCTCCGAGTGGTGAGCTTTACTTGGAATTAAATTAAATACATATCACAGACAAACTAATGAAATTTTATATCCCTCCATTTTCATTCATCTCATTATCATTCAACTCTATTGAAAATTTTCATTTCTTGTATATTTGGTCTTTTCTTAAAGTCATATTTTCTTCAGACTGCCAGAATTATTATTTAATCATTCTATAGAAACTTCAATCATTATATTAAACTCAATAAATCAAAATTGTAATCAATTGATTTTTATTTAGTGTATGTGTAATTTACATTTTTTTCCAGCAAAGTGCTATTTAACATTTTAAGCCATTTGATCTCTAATCTTGATGCCAAATATTCCATTTTACGAAAAACTAAATTAAAGAAAATTAAAAAAAAATAAAATAAAATAAAGAAAACTAAATATACAATCGTACGTATGCTTCAATTTTTAACCTATGCTTGTTTTTTCAAAATATGTCACATTCATTTTCTTTCCAATTTTCTAGATGACTCTTTCAGCATGGATGAGGAAAACATGTAAGAGCAGAAGAATTTCTTAAAATTAAAATTTAGAATTTATTTTTTATCATTTATTTTTAAAGCTTTGTTAGCTTCATGGTCACCATTAACTCCCTGTTTTATGGCTTTATTTTCAGATATGATGACATAAATCTGCATGACAGCAGTCAATAAAGAATGTAAGTGAAAAACTTTATGCTATAAGAGAATATTACTTTGATTTTTAAATGTTTTTTTAAACTTTTATCATGTGAGAATGGCGACAGCATTTCCCAAAAGAACACATAAAATACAATAATACTAAAAGCTCTATTAACAATAATGTGTAGATTAAAATGATGAGAAGCAGAGCAGCTGTCTTGTTCTACTCACGCCGGTGTGGTTTTCTCTAAGTAATTTTAGAGAATTGTTACAGGAAAACCACTTGTTTAACAGCCGAGCGGGCGAGAATACCTGTTTGTGGTGAGATTATTGAAAGTGCACGTTTCAAAACTGAGATCACAAGACACACAGTGCTACTTATTTTATGTTTATGGTTTTAAAGTCAATTCAATCATAAATAATCAACCTTTATTTCAAATCATTATACAGCCTTTAAGTTACGCTCATTTTGAACTTACCAAATCACACATGACGATGCTAAATGGGACAGTCTAAAATGAATGAACTAATAATTACGCGACAGAGTTAGTCTAGTCTTTTTGTTCAAAAGGCTCATATGAACAAATGTTTTCAAAAATGAAAGACAATCCAGATGTTGTTTGATTTCTCTTTTCTTACTCAAAATTTTTAATCTTCATCACACGTCTTAAGGTTCAAGATGAACTCTTATTTGCTTGGTACAAACCAGAGGAGAGGGAAGACACCTGGGGATTCTGTTTGCTTCCTATAAAGCCACCCCTCTAACTCTGGGGCTCCTAAATATAGCTTTTACAGCTGTTTGATAAACACACATAATTACTCATTTTTGACTTTACGTTTGCAGATTTTGGTAAATAAACATCTGATCATGGTGGTGCAGGCTAGAATAGTGAGCAGCACAGCTCCAGTTAAGAACAAAACAACATCTACAGAGTGATAGGAATACCAGGGCAGCCTGTAGGACTCAGTCCTCAGGTGAGCTGCACCTTTGTGTCTCATGACAAACTCTATCCAGAAGAGGGCGCTGTCCATCGGCTTCATCGGCTTGTCTCTGTGCAGTCCGGAGAGCCTCTGCATGTTCATCCTGTAGGAGGGATCATTCAAAACTCTCTTCAAAGCTGCCAGGAAGTTGTCGTCCTTGTCCACAGTCCTAAGGCTCAGAATCTCAGCTCCTCCTCTCTCTTTCAGACGCAGCAGGTTGTCATATTGGTCAAAAAACACAGGTAGACCTACAACTGGGACTCCATGATACATAGCTTCCTGAACTCCATTCGTTCCTCCGTGAGCCACAAACAGCTTTGTTTTGGGATGTCCTAAGAGATCATTCTGAGGCATCCAGTCCACCAGTAAAGTGTTGTTGCCCAGAGTTGCTGGTCTGTCCCCTTCATGTTTCCAGATGATCTTCTGAGGCAACTTAGCAAAAGCTGCAGCGATCTCATTGGTTATTTCAGCAGGAAGTTGGCTCACAAAAGTCCCCAGAGACATGATGATGACTCCATGTTCTCCTGAACTCTGCACAAACTCTTCCAGGTGTTCAGGTAAAGGCTTGGCAGGTTTACACTGGAACCCTCCCATATAGACGACATTAGGCATGGTGGGACGGGGATACTCAAACACAAAGTCCACTCTCATCAGCCACAGATCAGCCCCCTGTATTAACTCACTGTATCTGACTTCTGGGCCAAAGAAATGATCACAGACAGCCTGATACTGAGGCTGTATTAAAAATAAGTTCTGTGCTTCCCAAATCATATAGAAAAAGAGATTTTTGACTCGTTGACTGAAGGTCATTATGTCTGATAGTCCTGAACCTATCACAGGAATGTGAGATAAAGGAGAGGGGGCAATAGCGAAATGGCCCTCTCCACTCGTTATCCATCGGACATAATAGGCGAGAGGCAGTTTCAGAGCATGAGCCAACATCAGACCTGCCCCCCACGCTGGGTCAACGAGGGCGAGGTCATACTTGTTCTCCTTCAAAGTGTTCATCAAGTTTCTGTCTGTGAAGATGTTCGCAGCCATTTGGCATATCAGCCGATGCATCCTGTACATTGAAGTAAACATCTCCAGCTGCAAACTGACAAAGTTCCAAGCTGGTCTCTCTCCCCTCTCGATGTCAATGATCCTTTTCACGATCGGAATGATAAAGTCGTGATTAAAGCCTTCAGTAACTGGAACGGTGATTGTGTTGTAGTGCTGAGCGCCGTCCTGGATGTACCAGTTCTGGCTGGATCGGATAACATCAACAGTGTGTCCCCGGGAGTGCAGAGCTTCAATGAGGATGTCTATGTTGACCCAGTGACTTCCTTCTAAAGGTACAACCAAAATCCTTCCTCCGTGGGAAACTCCCCACAGCAAGGACGAGATGGATAGCACAAAAACGAAAGCTGCCTTTCCTTGGAGGGACATCTTCAACCTAAAAGACAGACAATTACACAGAAGAAACCTGCAAAATGACCTTCTTTAACAAAGCATCTGCAAGAGCAAATCTCTGCTAGGTGGTAGTTTGTTGACGTCCTCTAAACAAAACAGACCTACTGCAGCCTGATTCTCTTCCAGGATTCTCTCTAAGGTCCACAAACTTTCCTGTACCTAAAGTTCATTCCCCATCTGCCGGTGAGGACTGTAGACCTGTGGCTTTATTATTAGCTCTTATTACATGTTTGAAAAGAGTTGTTATACATATGTCACCAGTGTTGTAAAGCCACATAGAAGCATATTGTTGTGCACTTAATTTTGCATGGAGGCAGCAGAAGTGGAATAAAGACTTACAAGAAACACAAATGTTGTGAATCCTGAAGAATATTTCAGTCCTCTTCCAAAGGTTTGAGACAGAATCCAGCGACCCCTCAATAATCTCTTTCAGACGCTCCAATTGTTCAAATGGTAAGTAAAACACTGATCCCTGCAGGGAATGTAATTAAAACGGGTCAAGGTCAATGGTTCCCTCAGCAGGATAAACACACAAGCTCAGAGGTTCCATGAAGTCTGTGAGGTCACCAAACAGGCAAGAACTACAACAAAAAAAATCTATAATAACTGGTTCTCTGAGGCCACAATATTATTTACTCTAGTAGGAAAACAGGACTAAACCCACTGAACTTATGACACAGTTCTTTTTTATACATTTTTTGGTGTTAAAATTAAGACATGCATACATAATAACAGTGTGTTTGGCGTGCAAAAAGAGGGGTTTTCCCCCATAATTTAGTGATATTAGTAATATTATGCTGGAATTCTATACAGCTAGTCATAATTAGCTGGTATGGCCCAATCAGAACAGGCCCTGCAGGCTGCATTTGACAGTAGTATAGCATGAATAAGAACAGCAAAACTGGTAAAGCAATGATTTAGTTAGTTAGAATTTTGTCCTTTTAAAAACTGATGCAATAGGTTAGTCTGAATGGTTCATTTAAAAGAAAGATATTAAATACAGACCCTGTTTTGCTCATAAACACACCTGTTTCGTATGCAGTGGCTCCAGGATCATCTGTGCTAACGAGTTGTGGTAAAAATTTAACCACATCCAGGAGACCTCACATGAGTGGATTATAGTTAAGCTTTTCTTTCCGATTTTAAAGGATTTCCTATAGTTGGGTCTTATCGGTAAAGTTGTGTGCTGCTCCACAGTGAAAGTCCACACTGAAAACAGATTTTAATGAAAGGAGGTGAAAGTCTGACCCCATGGAACGGATGAAAGGCTCTCCAATGTTGCCATGACGATGACTCGCTTGCTTGTTATTAGCTGTAATGTCAATATATGACCGCATGGTGGCAGTAAGCTCGTTCTTTGGGCAACTGTCCTCTGTCCAGGACAATTATCTGCAGCTATTGTCCCATGAGACAGAATTTATTTACGGTCATTTTATCAGGTAAGTTAGGCTAGATTCAGTTGAATTGTGTTTATTAATCAGCTCCCCTTCTGAATGAAGGATCGGTCCATTGGCTGAGTTAAAATACTCCACGGGAATTCAAGTCACGTCAGGAAGCTCCACCTCTCCCTTCCTCGCATTGTAGAGAACAAAGATGATTATGAAAGGCAGAGTCCACTCTGCTTCAGAGAGTTGCTGGACCACTCATATTGAATATTCCATAATTTTGGGAATCCCAAGAGGTGATGATGCAGCCACAGTGTGTATGATTGGTTTTTAAAACAAGGATTGCAAAATAGCAGAGATAAAGGACCATTTTTATTAAACCATCGTCTAAATGCTACACATTAGCTGAGAGGCTAAAGCAAAAGTCCCTGTAAATGAAGACAGCCTGTTACTCTCCATTTATACAACAAGTAAGGAATTTGGGAATCCACAGGAGTATGAGAGTCATATATTCTTCCAAATGATTCCTTTGTGGGCCTCTTTATGTTGTTTTATAAAATCTCGAACAGAGCGCACCCTGTGAGCCCAGGCAAATAAAACCAACAAACTGAATCATGTTGTCAGTAACTTCTCATAACTTTATATTGTATTTTCAGTGTTAAAAATTAATTTTCCTGGAAAAGGGCCGTTTCCTCAGTGTCTGTCAGTTCCCAAAAACCATGGTCTCATGGTTTGGGACAATGATGCTGGCCCACTTGTAAATCACTGGGATGAAGAGGAGAGCAGAGCCCAGGATGGACACCAAGAGGAAGGCCCAAAGAAACATCCGATCCAGAACCTGGGCTACAAACTTCCAATCTTGGACCACCTAAAGAAAAACAAACAGTGTTTTAGAGAAACTCGGGGGATTCCTGACACAAGCAGGCCGACTTTCCACAGAGAGCAGGTGTACGCCTCCACTATTGTGGATCTACTCTCCAAAACCTGAAGTCAGACTTCAATCACACATCCTAGATGTTCCATGAATGAGATCTTGCTGGAGAGACACAGCAACCCTGTGATCCGGGATTAGTGAAGGTTTGCTTGTATTAAAAAGGTGTGGAAACTTGACGTTACCCACAAAAGAATGTGCAAGCTGCGTATATGGAATAAAAAAATAAACTATTTAAGCATGTCTCCTATCCAGCCCCACTATCTTGAAGCTCTCAGATGTATTAAATGCTATGATGCGCAGAATGAGCAGGTTCCATCCTCAAGGGAAACACTGAATAAACCCAAACAGGGGATCTACACAGTGGCTGGCTTCCCAAGAGCAATCGGAGCGGTTGTACATCTTTCTGTGATGTTTAGATTTCTGCGTTGGAAATCGTTGAGGTGTTTATTCGCCTCCTCTACAAGCACTTCCTTTTGCATTTTTGCCATCATGGAAAAAGCAACAGTGCCCAAACTCCTCGTTTAAATACTGCGCTTTACACCTGTAGCCACTTGGGCAATTGGGGACACAAACCTAGAATACAATTTAGCACTCCTTATCGGACATCTTAATAAATCAGACCACTGGAGTGGACCTACTAGTGGTGGGAGCTCTGGTTGATCGGCCAGTAAAAACCAGAAAAGCGAAGTAACTCTCTCCGTTTTCCACCTGTTGTTTTTCCAATTTGCACATCAGCAGGTGGAAGTGCTCTACAATCATGGACTCGTGGGCGTTCAGAGAATGTGTTGCACGTTCCCTTTTATGGATTTTCCTTTTCACTAGAGAGAAACGATGTTGTCAACAGTTTAGGTTCAAAGGAAAATGTGATTTCATGAAAGGAAAGCTGAAATGTGCTCAAAGGACATTGTTTCTATTGTCGAAATAATATAACAAGATTGTTGCTTATTTATTTGACAGAGTGGGAGAAGACATTATTTTAATAAAATAGACTTGGTTATTTATGTTTTCTTCTGTTGTTGATTATGTTTTTACCCAGTTGATTGTTAATTAGTGGTGAGTGACGATCGCCTCACTGGTTACTGGTTTCCTCCACGGAAATAGGAACACCTTGAAATGAATTTCTTTTGCTTTCTTTTTTTTCATGTCTATTGAGGGCAGGAAGCGGCATGTTTGGGAACATGTTTGTGCTTGAAAAGAGTTGAGAGACTTGCTTACTTGCTGGCTCAGCCCTCTGGCGTGAGGATACTGGAGTTAATGTGATGTAAAAAGTCATTTTTCTTTCGTTCTTTGCTTTACACTGAAGCACGCAGTCAAAAAGATGTAAGTGCCAATAAAGAGGTTATAACACGCTCACCTCTCTGACTTCGTTTTCTTTCACCACGTGCATGGTTATATATCGGATAGAATCCAAAGCTGCTTTTAGGTTTTGCCTGGTGTAAAAGAGAGGCGTGAGTTCCGGTTCCGAGCCCTCTGCCATTCCTAGTCCTCGTGTTCTGGCCGCTCCAGATGTGGCGTAACGGTCCACGTGGCTGCGCATGCACAGCAACTTGGGCAGATGATGCAGGAAAACCCTCCTCACCCAGGGCGCCATATCATTATGCGTGGAGGAGGAGCGGTGGTGGACGTTAATGGCAAAGACGGTAATGACAATGGAAAGAGTTACAAAGATCATGGTGAAAACCAGGTATTCCCCAATCAAAGGGATGGCCTTTGAGGATGACGGAATGATCTCCTCAATGACCAGGAGGAAAACAGTTAGAGACACCAGCACTGAGGTGCAGAGAGAGATCTTCTCCCCACCGTTGGAGGGCAAATAGAAGACAAGGATGGTGAGGAAGGACAGGCCGATGCAGGGGATGATTAGGAAGAGGGTGTAGAAGAGAGGAAGCCTACGGATGATAAAGAAGTAGGTAATAGTGGGATAGGAAGTGCTTCCATCCATCCTCAGTCCCCGACTGCCCGTGGCCTTCACTATTTCCCATTCGCCGTTGTCAAAATAGTCCCTCTTATCCACATGGAAGTCCTCTAGGATGATGTCCACCTTACAAACACACAGTCCAATCGCAGGGTCAGTGGGTGGGTTTTTAATAAATAGACATTGAGGCGGCGAGCCGGCACTCACCTGGGAACCATCATATGTCCAAGAGCCAAACTTCATGGAACAGTTCTGAAGGTCAAAAGGGAAGAAGGTGACATCAATGGTGCAGGCCGACTTGTAATTGGCCGGCGCTGTCCATGTTATAGTGCCATCGTACTTTACGACGGCCTTGGTGATAGTACCCTCAAACCGCCCATCAGAACTTTTGAGAGAAACAACATTCCCATCAGCTCATGGATGGAGTCACTTATTTAATTTGCTTAGTGAGTTATATTTCTCTACATACTTGTCGTAAAGTACAACATCGGGACGCCAGATTCTGTCAGATGGGACTCGGATAATCGTAATGCCCGCATACTCCTCAGGGTTCCATCTAAGTTTCATGTCAGTCCACTCCTACAAGCAGGGAGGAGAAATTAGCCTAGGCGAGCATGCATCTGCTAGAAGTGGCAGACCTAAAGATATAAGAAGCTGTCCCAGATGCTCATGCTTCATGATAATATGGCCTTCTGGTGTCGCCTTCCTCATACAATCCATCACTGTGAATTATAATCAATCTGAAGGTCGTGGTGTGGGGACGATTTATAACATATGCGACAGGCTATGAATAAGGAGTAGCAGAGGGCAGGAGGGAGGGAATGAAAGTCCACGTAGGGACTGTCAGTTAGTCAGATGTTACCAGATGAAATCAAAACTGGGTGTGGAGATGCTGACTGGATTCTCCTGATTCCGATGTAAGTCGGAGGTCGTCTCCATAGGGCAACACAACGAATGTTGCTTTTTAAAAAGCTTTTTTAAGGTCAGACTTGCCTGTTTCATCCACACGTTAGTTGTCATTCGCTGATTTTTCTCATCCTGCAATAGAAAAACAGGAGCATTAACTGTAAAATATTTGAATGAAACTCCAATTCAAATGTTTGTTGTTGAGCTGGTGCCAGAAATGAAGTATAATATATAGAAAAGCACTTTTGCTTTGTAGACTAACCCATAAACATAAACTGCTGTCAATATGTCCATTTAGAATTAAGTTTCTTTCTGCAAAGAGACATATGATATTATTTGCTGACATTCCGGGATCCAATTTTATTTAAATTAATAAAAATATCATATTATTTCTGATATTACCAATATCAATCTCCACCTTCTAGGCCATGTAAAGAACAATCCATGAGTGAGAACTTTTCCTTCAGGGTTAAACCCAACACAGGCTTCAGTTCCTGTGTGGACAGAGTTAAAAAAAAAAATGCAATTTGGAATATTCCTTTTCTCACCACATCAACTAGTTGGGAAATGGCCAGTCCAAACTTCACCCGGATGGTCTGGTTCAGGTGATCCACTGGGCGAACCCATTTCTGGTAGTTTCCAAAGAGGTATTTGAAGAGCTTGTCCTCTGCTTTTGCACAGGAGGAGAGTTTTGGAACCTCTAGAAGATGTAAAAAGACAGTTATTGTTTTTTTTTTTTTTTTTACAGATATGAGACAGTTTATACATAAACACTTATATCAACCCACAAATTTTCTGCAGTATAAAATTGCTAACATCACAGGACTGTTTTCCACTCTCTTATATAACACCACATCACCATAGATTCATTGAATCGACTCCTCAGCCGTGTAGAAAATATTGATCAATCCTTAAATTATTCACGCTTACAGTTAACTTGTCTTTTAAATCATTGACCGATGTGGTTACAAACTTAATTTATGGATGTAGAATGTGACTGGAAATCTACGAAAAGACAGATCACAAATATATAGAGTGGTCTTCTCATTGTACAAAGATCAATAAAGACTAGGCTGCAACGCAATCAATGAGCGTGTCATAAGGAAATGAATGGGTTCTTTTCCCACTATCAGCAGCATCTCGGATGAAAAGGAGGCCGGGAGTCTGCTGGACCTGATGCTAATCTCTTTTAGTGATAAACCTAATGTGCAGACTCAGAGCTATGCTAATAGCTTCCCGGTCATAGAAATTCTTATTTCAGTTGATGAATATATATTATATCGACTTTTATTGTTCATATTTAATGTTGCTTTTAGGGGGGGTAAGCCCATGAAATATGTACAGTGGTGGCCAAAATGAGTACAACATTTGGCATATTTTCACAGGTTTCAGTTGTTTTAGTTGTATTGGACTTTATAATGAACATTCTTGCAACTATTGAAGAACTGCTGGGAGAACGAATCAGCTGGAAGGCTGGAAAACTGACTCAGACAATAAATTGGAAAGATCAACAGTAACGTTCATTCGAAAGAGTTGCAGAAGTAATCGGAGAATATAAGTGTTGAAGTTTTCAGGAAAGAAACCACCGCAGAAATGTGTTGCTGCAACTGGTGCAAAAAAGGTGGAAAAAATGAAATATTGTTTGCTTGTGTGTGTGTGTGTGTGTGTGTGTGTGTGTTTGCGTGTGTGTGTGTGTGTGTGTGAGTGTGTGTGTGTTTGCGTGTGTGTGTGTGTGTGAGTGTGTGTGTGTGTTAGCGTGTGCATGTAATGCAGATTTGATATTCAAAAAAACGTATCTTTGGATGTCAGAAGAAGGAAAATTGAACAATTTTGGAAAAATGTAATTTTCTTTACATTAAAAAACTACAGCCGGGCAATGAATTGACTTCAAAAAGCCTTTAGCAAAATATATTAATAAAGAAATCTAGCTTTATGGAATCAGAGGAGAAGTATTAAACAGAAAATCTAAAGTCACGGTGATTAAATCTAAGCACGCACATAACACTTACAAATACATGACTCTGGAGGGGTACATAGGGTAACTAAACTAAAGTAGTTGCTGTATTTATAATATGTGAGACAAGTAATCCTTTTAGTAGTGATTTGTGGGAAAAGGGTGGAATTTTGGCTTTGTCTCACTTGTTTTTGATGTATAATGCCTTATTTAATTTCACATGTCTGAAAGAAATAACGATAATCCTTTTTCTTCCCTATTGTACTGCACCCTTACTAATGCTTTATTCAATCAGCTGACTCAGTTGTTTGAGCATCAGCAGCACTTTACTCATCCTGGTATAAAGCAACAACCAGAAAACCTGTGTTTCTCCCCCAGGTGGGGAGAGACCTGAGAGGGTCTATTACGCTGTGGTGTGCTAATGTCAGGGGGGCTTTTCCTGGCTTTAGGCAACTTACCCAGTGAGTGGCAGCGGTGGCAGCAGCACAAGAGTGGCAGCAGCAGCAGGAGCATGAGAGCGGTGGCTGCACCCCCCGCCTTCAGCATTGTATCAGAGGTGACAACCGTTCAGCACAGGTGCTGCCTCTGGCATCGCAGAGCTGAAAGAAAAGCCGCCACTGTGTGACCTGCAGCAAACCGTTCCTCTATTCCATCAGGTAAAGAGTTGAGAGCCGAAGGGAGACGATTTCTCTGCATGCAAACACTTTTGGGTTCCAGGGAAAAGGCTCAGTCACTGTGATTCATACTTAACTGCATTCACCTACACATGAATCCTGCACAGGCCATAGCCCCGTTCTCCCTTCACAATCCCTCTCCAACGCAATTCCTCCACTTCCAATACTGTAACCGTACAAAAGGCACCAACCTGCTGTGGGTCTCTTCCATTAATCCAGTCCTGAGTGGTGATGGGAGTGGACGGCGTCGCTGCCGCTCGAGCGCGCCTCCATTGCATGCAGCTTCCTCTTCTCACACCGCTGATGCAGCTTCCTTCCTTCTCTCGCATCTGCACAGGCAGTTGCATCCTCATCTCCTCCTCCTCCTCCTCTTCCTACTCCTCAATCTCCTCCTTCAGAGACCGCCCTTTTACCCCCCCCCTCGGCATTTCCATGGTCACAGATCCAATCCCCCCCTTCAGTGCAGTCATCTCTCCTGAGCTGCAGCAGCAGCAGCAGAGCCTCTGTGTTTCTGCACTGAACCACAAATAGGGAACGCTGATCCTATTTTACTCTATTTTATTGCAAATTAAAAAATCTGTCATGTTGACACAAAGCTTTCATGTGACTCTGCACAGAAGTACCAATTACTGTCAATTACATATCATATTAATCTCAACAATGATCTAAGACACGGTCAATAAAATCCCAATAATCCATACAGTTATAAATAAGCCTATTAACCATTAACGTGCTTATCATGGTGTTGAGAACTCTCACTGACCTACTGTCCCGAAGTACACACACACACACACACACACACACACACACACACACACACACACAGGTAACTGTTAAGGTAACTGTTACAACAGGTCCATGTCCTCTGTCATGCAAACCATGGCTGTTCCATTCAACTCTCCCACCCCCTTCAATAAGCCCCCGGACCCGCCCATGCAGGGTCCCCCACCCCCACGTTCTCCAGCCCCTCCTCCCAGATTACATTTCCCTAGTCGGTCGCATCAAATTTGGATAATTTGCGGTAACTTTTTTAAACCTAATATCACAGCCAGCAGATCAAAATACATTCAAACTGAAGTGAGAGGTTGCGTAAATAAAAACACTACAGTGGTTTGTAACTCTATTCTGAGCCATTAAATACACTAAAAAGAGAAGATACAAATAAACAAAACCACCCATAACTGAAAAAGTCCAAAAACACCTGCTTATAGCATGCTGCGCACTAGTGATTTCATCATCCCCAGATCATAATACAAGCCAATAGATCTGTGCATGGCAAGGCCAGAATCCAGCACTAGAATCCCGTGACCTTTGATCCCTCAGGTGGCATTAAACAACATCCTGTTTGTATTTCAGATGAGGCCGATCTTCTTCTGCAGCACTTCAGTGCTGCTGTTTGTAGCCAGGCCCAGATCCTGTCAAGGAGGCAACATTTTGGTGGTTCCTATTGAAGGGAGCCACTGGATAAACATGAAGATCCTTCTTCAAGCTTTGCACGCCAGAGGACACAATATAACCATTGTTCGCTCCAGCAAATCCTGGTACATCAGTGAAAATTCTACATATTACAAAACTGTTACAGTTCCAGTGGAGAGGAGCCTGGATCAGAGGTCCATTACAAGAATAGTATCTGAAATAATTCAGTTTGAAAGAGGAGCGCTCCCCTTAACGAGCTTTCTTCACATAACCTTCGGAATGACCAGCACGATTATCGACGCTCACTCAGCTATTGGCGAATTTATAGCAGCGACGTTAGACGATCAGGAGTTGATGAGAACTCTAAAGGAGAACAAATATGACCTGGTACTAACTGACCCCTCCTGGGGTAGTGGAATCATTTTAGCCAAATATCTGAATCTTCCGTTGGTATATAATGTTCGGTGGCTACTTTCTGGTGAGGGTCATCTTGCCTTTGCTCCATCACCTATATCATATATTCCAATTACAGGAAGTGGCCACAGTGACAAGATGACCTTTATACAGAGGGTCAAAAATGTGATTCTCTATTTGATAACCAAATACCATTTTGATCTGTTATCGCAAGTGTATCAGAAAATATGTGACAAATATCTTGGTCCGGGTCATGACTTTAAGCAGATAATGCTGGATGCAGATATCTGGCTGTTGAGAGTGGACTTTGTGTTTGAGTATCCCCATCCCACCATGCCTAACGTCGTCTATATGGGAGGGTTCCAGTGTAAACCTGCCAGGCCTTTACCTGAACACCTGGAAGAGTTTGTGCAGAGTTCAGGAGAACACAGAGTCATCATCATGTCTCTGGGGACTTTTGTGAGCCAACTTCCTGCTGAAATAACCAATGAGGTCGCTGCAGCTTTTGCTAAATTGCCTCAGAAGATCATCTGGAAACATGAAGGGGACAGACCAGCAACTCTGGGCAACAACACTTTACTGGTGGACTGGATGCCTCAGAATGATCTCTTAGGACATCCCAAAACAAAACTGTTTGTGGCTCACGGAGGAACGAACGGAGTTCAGGAAGCTATGTATCATGGAGTCCCAGTTGTAGGTCTACCTGTGTTTTTTGACCAATATGACAACCTGCTGCGTCTGAAAGAGAGAGGAGGAGCTGAGATTCTGAGCCTTAGGACTGTGGACAAGGACGACAACTTCCTGGCAGCTGTGAAGAGAGTTTTGAACGATCCCTCCTACAGGATGAACATGCAGAGGCTCTCCAGACTGCACAGAGACGCGCCGATAAAGCCAATGGACAGCGCCCTCTTCTGGATAGAGTTTGTCATGAGACACAAAGGTGCAGCTCACCTGAGGACTGAGTCCTACAGGCTGCCCTGGTATTCCTATCACTCTGTAGACGTGATGCTCTTCTTAGCTGGAATCACGCTGCTCATTCTCATGACCTTTGCTGCTCTAGTACGATGTTTGTGTTCTAGATGTGTGAGAGCAAAAATTAAGCGTGATTAAAAAAAAGTAATTCATTCAGAATTGATTCTATCAGAACTTAGAACTCAAACTTGAAAAATTATTATCTACCAGCAAATTTCACATATTGTGTGATTAATGGTGTATTAAAATAAAAACATTGTAAAACTGTTGGTTTTGTTCAGGTAACTTGGAAGAGAATATTGCTCGATGACCACACTTGTATTTATCTAACCAAATGGCCGTTGATATTATTTATGAAGATTAAATGATTTCACATCAAGTTATGAAAAGTGTATTTAGTGTGATTACAAGAATATTATTAAAAACATGAATAATAAAATAATCAGGATGAGTAATGACGATCATCTCAGTCATCATTGAGTCATTGAGACACTTTCTGAGGGCTTTATTCCAATCAATACTTTTATTAAAGAACAAAAAGCAAGCCCCACAACAAACAGAATATATATCTACAACCTGTTGATCTTGATCAATCATTAATCTGGTTTGATCTGAATTTCTGTTGATCAGCAGGGTCGGACTGGCTGGATATCAGTCTGATAACGCGGTCATGTGGAAAAACAAAGATATTTAAAGTGAAATTACACATTTAGTCGTTAACAACCACTCAAACAAATATAAGTGAACCAACATTATACATCAGATTGATATTAGCTGCCTGGTCATTACCACCTGTGTCAGTTAAGCTAAAACTAAGGAAGAGGAAAATCATGGAAAGTTAAATAAAAAACAAATGAAACAATTAAATGTGTCCTTTTTGATTGATGGGATGAAGCTTTCTGGTGATCTCTTGTTTTTAGTGGGATGTTGCTGATGTCAACAGGATTCTGCTCAACAAAACAAACTGATTCAGGGGGAAAAGTGAAACCAAATAATGAGAAACGAGCCCATGATACCGATCACATACTCGCTGGTAATGCAGAATAAAAACAGAAGCACAGTTATATCCACGCTGACAACAGAGCCATGAAGACCCACGAGCTGCTTTAGGGGAAAACCTTTTGTCAAAGCGACGTGTCCTGACAGCACTTTTGAAAAGGCTTTTCAAGACACTTCTGAAAGTTGCATTTCCCTGGTGGAATCCGTCTGCTTCTTCTCTTGGCAACTATTTCTGATTAGGTACACTGTGAGACCCATACAGATGAAGATGAGGAGGAGTATGGCTATAACCTGGGGTGTGGGGAGAGTACAGACACACACTGTGTGTTATTAAACAATGAAATAGCTCCTTTCTCCTTGATCATGTAAAAAAACGGTTTAACTCACCTGAGACTTAAAAATCCACTCTTGTGAGCGGAGCATCAGCTCTTGTGTGGTGAAATTTCCTTCACTAATTGGCTTACACCACTTCTGTGGAGCTGCCTTGTCAACGAGTACAAATCTACCCTCCCAGTCTGTCATAGCACAGGCGAAGTACTGGCCGTCGAGGAACAACGAGATCAGCCACACGATAGCAGGCACGGAACTGGACACAGTCTTCTTGAACCACTCATCCCATCTGCATCCTTGAATGATCAACCTGCTGGACTCATAACGTCTGTATCCTTGAGTGATCAACCTGCTGGACTCATCACATCTGCGTCCTTGAATGATCAACATCAAGATGAAGGCCATGATGGCGGGAATGATGAAGAATGCTGATGAAAACAGTCCGTTCCATTTAGGATTGCAAGGACACTGAAACTCCAGCTCCACCAGCTTCTCTAGTCCCATGAGGATAAAACCAAAAGCCACATTTGACACAAGAGGACTGTTGCTAATTTCATTTTTCAGTGTGTCAAACCATTGTTTTTTACGTTCCATAATAGAATATATGACTAGTTTTTCTCACCTCAAATATGCTCCCGATTCTCCCACTTCTACTTATTCTCTTCTGATTGGAAATCAACAAGAGCTCAGCTTATAATGGAGTATCTGAGAAAAGGGAAGGGCCACATAAAGTGTAAAGGGTAACAGGAGAAAACAGAGTAGGCAAGTTTAATGGAAATTAAGATAAGATAATGCCGACTTTTATTGCTTTTTGGTTTACTGCCATCAGCTTGCCTATGAAGAAGGTTTCGCATCAGTATTTGCAGTAGAGTCATGTCGGGTGGGTTGCGCAACCGCAACCGTAACTACCGGTACTCACTGAGGCTCAGCAGGAAAAGGCAGGGAGAGCTCTTGGCAAAGATGAGTGTGTTATTTACTGGGAGGGGCTCCATGTGCTGTGAACACATGAGAGCAGTCAAACAAAAGCAGAGAAGCATGCAGGAAGTTAAATCCCTGCAACCCTGTTTCAACCGCCTCTCTTTATTGCTCCACTTTTTGGCAGTCTTTTCTGGAATCCGCTCTCGATTTTGCTTTTTTTAAATTTCTGGATGGAAGATTTCATCATGTTTTTGCTCTTTGCAACCGTCATCTGCCTTCCCACCTCCATGATTCCAGAGGTTCTCGGTGGTAATGTTTTGGTTTTTCCACACGAAGGAAGCCACTGGGTGAACATGAGGGTCCTGATTGAGGAGCTGCACTCCAGAAGACACAATGTGACGGTGGTCCAGGCTGCAGACAGCTGGTACATCAGCCAAACGTCCCCACATTACAAGAGCATCACACTCGATGTCGCCGTCGGGGCAAACGACACATTTTTCCATCACTTTGTTACTGAAGTTGTCAAGATCAAACGTCACCAAGGCAATGCTTGGTCCCGTTTTGGATTAGACAGCGAGTTAAAAAACAACTTCTATGAATTGCACAGGAAAATATGTGAAGCGATTGTGCACATGTTTGAGAATGAAGACTTGATGGAATCCTTCCAAGATTCCAAGTTTGACATAGTTCTGACAGATCCTGCCAACGGAGGAGGGGTCCTTCTGGCTCACCGCCTCGGGTTGCCGTTGGTGTTCAACGCTCGGTGGACCGTCCACGGCGAGGCCCACTTTGCTGTCGCACCCTCTCCCCTCTCCTACGTCCCACTTCCACCTTCAGAATTATCTGACAAGATGAATTTCATTGAGAGGGTCAAGAACTTGCTTTTTTACATCATGAGGATGCATCTCTACAAGCAGGTTGTGGGGCCACATTATTCTGCGGTGGTCAGCCGTTACTTTGACCAAGACACGGACTACTTCTCCCTGTTTCAAGCTGCTGACCTGTGGCTGATGAGAGTGGACTTTGTGTTTGAGTATCCCCGTCCCACCATGCCTAATGTCATCTATATTGGAGGGTTCCAGTGTAAACCTGCCAAGCCTTTACCTGAACACCTGGAAGAGTTTGTGCAGAGTTCAGGAGAACACGGAGTCATCATCATGTCTCTGGGGACTTTCATTGCTGAGCTTCCTCAGGATCTGGCTGATCAGATCGCTGCAGCTTTTGCTAAAATGTCTCAGAAGGTTATCTGGAGATACAAGGGTGCCAAACCAGCAACTCTGGGCAACAACACTTTACTGGTGGACTGGATGCCTCAGAATGATCTCTTAGGACATCCCAAAACAAAGCTGTTTGTGGCTCATGGAGGAACAAACGGAGTTCAGGAAGCTCTCTATCATGGAGTTCCCATCATTGGACTTCCTCTGATTTTTGATCAACCTGATAATGTGCATAGACTTGAAGTGAGGGGTGCAGGGAAGGTCCTGGATTTTTTTACTATGACTGAAGAGATCTTCTTTCAAGGTATTCAGGAAGTTTTAAACGATCCCTCCTACAGGATGAACATGCAGAGACTCTCCAGACTGCACAGAGACGCGCGATGAAGCCGATGGACAGCGCCCTCTTCTGGATAGAGTTTGTCATGAGACACAAAGGTGCAGCTCACCTGAGGACTGAGTCCTACAGGCTGCCCTGGTATTCCTATCACTCTGTAGACATGATGCTCTTCTTAGCTGGAATCACGCTGCTCATTTTCATGACCTTTGCTGCTCTAGTACGATGCTTGTGTTCTAGATGTGTGAGAGCAAAAATTAAGCGTGATTAAAAAGAAGACATTCAGTCAGAATTGATTCTATCAGAGCTTAGAACTCGAAAAATCATTATCTAACAGCAAATTTCTCATATTGTGTGATTAATGGTGTATTCAAATAAAATTATAAAACTGTTCGTCTTGTTCAGGTAACTTGGAAGAGAACATTGCTTGATGACAGCACATGTGACGGCAGCGATTAGGACCCAAAAGCAGCACTCTGGAAAACTGGACCGTGGTAATGACCTTTATTAGCACACGGGCAAACAGGAACTCAGGTAGACAAGGAAGCACACAAAACAGTCCTTTCTTCAGGCCCAGGGCCAACAAAAGTGGGTTTCAGGCTCGGGGATTAGGTCGAGCAGAGTCGGAGTGCGGAACCGAGGTGGGAGGATGTGAATCCTCGGAACCGTACAGTCCCGTTTAGAGCATGCGGGAGTGACAGAACGGGGCTTACAGGAGATGAAGTCGACGATGTAGCTGAGCAGACTGGGGGTGAGCAGCAGCGAAGTCGGGGCCAGGCGAGCAGGCAGGAACCAGAAACGCTGAGGCAGAAGTTGTGGACAGGGGCAGAAAGCAGGTAGGTTTTCGAGGGAACAGGCGAGGCAGGGTCGGTAACGGAAATAACGCTGGAAAGTCTCACATCGAAGCAGAAGAACAATCTGGCACGGACTGAGAGTGCAGGGGAGGCTTATAAACCGGGCTGATTGGGAATGAGCTGCAGCTGTGCTTGCAGGTGAGTGGAGTTGAGCTGACGGGGTGGGAGTGGCTGGCAGGTGGAGTGGAGCAGAGGGAGGGAGAGTGGAGCAGAGGGAGGGAGAGTGGAGCAGAGGGAGGGAGGGTGGAGCAGACACAGGTGGAGTGGAGCAGAGGGAGGGAGGGTGGAGCAGAGGCGGGGAGAGTGGATTAGAGGGAGGGAGAGTGGAGCAGAGGGAGGGAGAGTGGAGCAGAGTCAGGTAGAGTGGAGCAGAGGCAGGGAGAGTGGAGCAGAGGGAGGGAGAGTGGAGCAGAGGCAGGGGAGAGTGGAGCAGAGTCAGGGAGAGTGGAGCAGAGGCAGGGGGAGTGGAGCAGAGGCAGGTGGAGTGGAGCAGAGGGAGGGAGGGTGGAGCAGAGGCAGGTGGAGTGGAGCAGAGGGAGGGAGGGTGGAGCAGAGGCAGGTGGAGTGGAGCAGAGGGAGGTGGAGTGGAGCAGAGGGAGGTGGAGTGGAGCAGAGGCAGGGGAGAGTGGAGCAGAGGGAGGGAGAGTGGAGCAGAGTCAGGGAGAGTGGAGCAGAGGCGGGGAGAGTGGAGCAGAGGGAGGGAGAGTGGAGCAGAGGCAGGTGGAGTGGAGCAGAGGGAGGTGGAGTGGAGCAGAGGCAGGGGAGAGTGGAGCAGAGTCAAGGAGAGTGGAGCAGAGGGAGGGAGAGTGGAGCAGAGGCAGGTGGAGTGGAGCAGAGGGAGGGAGGGTGGAGCAGAGGCAGGGGAGAGTGGAGCAGAGTCAGGGAGAGTGGAGCAGAGGGAGGGAGAGTGGAGCAGAGGCAGGTGGAGTGGAGCAGAGGGAGGGGAGAGTGGAGCAGAGGGAGGGAGAGTGGAGCAGAGGGAGGGAGAGTGGAAAATTACCGCGACAGGAGGGAACTGGGGAAATGGGGCTGTGACAGGACTTGTATTTATCCAACCAAATGGCCTCTGATATTATTTATGAAGATTAAATGATTTCACATCAAGTTATGAAAAGTGTATTTAGTGTGATTGCAAGAATATTTTTTAAAACAGGGATAATAAAATAATCAGGATGAGTAATCACGATGATAAATGTCACCCAGTCAAAATATTTCTACAGTATTTTAGGTACCAAAAGGGAAAAACAAGATTTTGTCAATAACAGATTTTTAAACAATTTCAGCGTTCCGCAGGATGTGCTAGAATAATCAGGATCTAAAATGTATGTGTGTAAACAAGAGCGAATTAGAGAGAACAAAAGAGAGCTGTAAATCAGTGGATAAAGACAACTTCCTCAGTCATCATTGAGTCATTGAGACACTTTCTGAGGGCTTTATTCCAATCAATTATTTTATTAAAGAACCAAAAACAACAAGCCCCACAATTTGTCAGAGAATATATATCTACAACCTGTTGATCTTGATGATGAATCAATAATCTGGTTTGATCTGAATTACTGTTGATCAGCAGGGTCAGACTGGCTGGATATCAGTCTGATAACGCGGTCACGTCGAAAAACAAAGATATTAAAAGTGAAATTACACATTTAGTCATTAACAACCACTCAAACAAATATAAGTGAATCAACATTATACATCAGATTGATATTAGCTGCCTGGTCATTACCACCTGTGTCAGTTAAGCTAAAACTAAGGAAAATCAGGAAAAGTTAAATGAAAAAAATGCATTAAACAATTAAATGTGTCCATTTTGATTGATGGAATGAAGATTTCTGGTGATCTCTTGTTTTTAGTGGGATGTTGCTGATGTCAACAGGATTCTGCTCAACAAAACAAACTGATTCAGAAGGAAAAGTGAAACCAAATAATGAGAAACGAGCCCATGATGCCGATCACATACTCGCTGGTAATGCAGAATAAAAACAGAAGCACAGTTATATCCACGCGGACAACAGAGCCATGAAGACCCACGAGCTGTTTTAGGGGAAATCCTCTTGTCAAAGCGTCCTGACAGCACTTGTGAAAAGGCTTTTCAAGACATTTATGAAAGTTGGATTTCCCTGGTGGGATCCGTCTGCTTCTTCTCTTTTCAACTATTTCTGAAAAGGTACACTGTGAGACCCACACAGATGAAGATGAGGAGGATTATGGCTATAACCTGGGGTGTGGGGAGAGTACAGACACACACTGTGTATTTTTAAACAATGAAATATCTCCTTTCTCCTTGATCATGTAAAAAAAGGTTGAACTCACCTGAGATGTAACAATCCACCTTTGTGAGCGGAGCATCAGCTCTTGTCTGGTGAAATTTCCTTCACTAATTGGCTCACACCACTTCTTTGGAGCTGCCTTGTCAACGAGCACAAATCTACCGTCCCAGTCTGTCATAGCACAGGTGAAGTACTGGCCGTCGAAGAACAACAAGATCAGCCACACGAAAGCAGGCACGGAACTGGACAGGGACACTGTCTTCTTGAACCACTCATCACATCTGCATCCTTGAATGATAAAGCTGCTGGACTCGTAACGTCTGTATCCTTGAGTGATCAACCTGCTGGACTCATCACATCTGCATCCTTGAATGATCAACATCAAGGTGAAGGCCATGACGGCAGGAATGATGAAGAATGCTGATGAGAACAGTCCGTTCCATGAAGGACTGCAAGGACACTCAAACTCCAGCTCCACCAGCTTCTCTAGTCCCATGAGGATAAAACCAAAGCCACATTGGGTGCAAGAGGACCGTTGCTAAATGCATCTTTCAGCTTGGAAAACCATTGTTTTTTTAGGTTCCATACTAGAAACTATGACTTGATCTTCTCACCTTTGTTGTGGGAAGTTTATAGCAGGAGATCTGTTGAGAATCAAGACCCTAAGCGCGTGTGTCTTTCTTGTTTTCTTATTGAGCTTTCAAGGCACAGTCTAACAGGCAGCTTGCTTCCTGTCAGCCTGGGCACCGAGCAGCACTCACGCTGATTTTACACTGCAAAAGCGGATGTGTGCATCTACAGGTCTTATCTGAGAAGATACATTTGCAGGTCTCTCTTTTTTGAGAAAATAGTCTAGTCATGTAGGCAGGATGTAGTTTAATAAAAATTATTAAGCATCTCTCTTGAACATCAGGGGTGAATCATTTCTGCCCAGTCAGTCTTTATGACAATACAAGGAAAATGATGTCTCCAACTTATATATCATCAGAATCTCCCACTTCTAGTTATTCTCCAGTGTCACCAGTGTGTTGTTTACTGGGAGAGGCTCCATGTGCTGTGTACATGTGAGAACAGTCAAACAAAAGTGGAGAGACTACAGAAAGTTTAATCCCTGAAACCCTGTTTCAACCAACTCTCTTTATTGCTTCACTTCTGCAAAGTCTTTCCTGGAATAAGTTCTAGTTTTTGCTTTATTTGAATTTCTGCATGGAAGATTTCGTAAAGTTTTTGCTCTTTGCAACCGTAATCTGCCTTCCCACCGCCATAATTTCAACAATACTCGGTGGTAACGTTTTGGTTTTCCACACGTAGGAATCCACTGGGTGAACATGAGGGTCCTGGTTGAGGAGCTGCACAAGGTGATGGTGATCCAGGCTGCGGACAGCTGGTACATCAGCCAAACATCTCTACATTACTAGACCATCACACTCAACGTTGCTGTCAGGGAAAACGACACATTTCACCATAACAAGTTGTCAAGATTGAAATACAGCTTCCATGAATTGCACAGGAAAACAGTTTTACGCTGGGGGTTTAACACTTCCCGTCTGACTGTTTCCTGCTGATTACAACTATCTAAACAACAATCATGTCAAGGAAGGATCAACTGACTGCTTATCTTTACTCTTGCGAAAGATTATACTATCCCTTACTTCTAAACTAACTATAACAGAAAACAGAAACGTATAGAAAAAAGCAAACACAGTTCTCTTCAGGACATTTGTCCCAAAGTCCTGTGTGTCCTCTTGTGTGGCTGGAAATCTGGGGTTATAGGTTATTATAGGTGTCCTCTCTGACTGTGATTTCTGACAGCGGTACCGGACATGTCATAATAGGCTAAATCTGCATATGCAGGTAGTGTGTGTGCCTTTGTGATTTGATTTTGAGCTCTGTTAGTGTGTTTGTTTAACCCCCCACCTTCCCGTCACTCTCTCTGTCTCTCTCTGTCCTTGTAAGAGTGATCTTATGGGGGACCTTCTCATAGTTTGTTGTTAAAAAGAAATGGAAAAAGGGAGGAGGCAGAAAGACTTTTGTAATTAATTGAAACTCTAAAAAAGAAAGAAGAAAATCACTTTTGTACCTCAGATAGAACGTTTGAGAGTTTATCTGAAGCTTAAAGAGGACCTCAGGGTTGTGCTGGTCGTGAAAAAACATCAGATAAGTCTGTGTGGAGATAAAGAAAACTGGGTGTGATCCAGCAGGACCGCACGGTTCACACACCACACACACACACACACGCACACACACACACACACACACACACACACACACACACACACACACGCACACACACACACACACACACACATAATAAAGAAAAGCCTAGAAATATAGAAGTTTCTTCTTGCAGGTTTACTTGTCTATGTGTGGAGAACTTTATTTCAATTGATTATGAAAAATTATTTTCAGATTATGAGGAGGACATTTCTGATAAGATCCAGTATAATCGGTTGAGATATATTCTTATGTTAGCTTTTGCATTAATGGTGTCTATGTTTCCATTTCTTTCGTTGTAGTACTGGTGACAAGGGGGAAATGGTTACATCATTTACTTATTTGTGTTACTCATGCTTTGATATGTTTGTATTGTATACCTTTTTAATGAAACCAATGTTTTGTTTGCAAAGATAGTGGCATCTCTCTTATCTGTTTCCAGGACTGTAGTTGGGGATCTACAGTAGGGTGACAACTATGTTCGAATTGTTGTGAAATATCGCAAATTGCATTTTATGTAATTGCTATTTTGATTGAAGTAGAGTAGTTTCGTAGGTAATACGAGAAGGATTAAAATGTGGGAAAGTGGAGTGTGGGAACGGATCTGTATGTGAGCGAGTTAGTAAGAAGGAGGAATAAACAATAATGTGTGATATCTGCTTCGGTTAGGGTTCTCAGGCCTGTGCACCTGTGCGTAGGCTGGGAACCGCTCCAATATAGTCAAAACATGAACAATGTGACTCGGCGAGCATGAACGTTCCCCCGCCTGTGTGAGAAATGTATCTGCTGCAGTCTATGTAACTAAGATACACCTCCCGCTGTGTAATCATGCCTATTTTAATAAAAGAGACAACGCTGGGGTGGAGGAGGAGAGTCTCTGGGACAGCGTGGCAGAGTACGTGTCTGATCGGAGCACGACTTCACCTGGTCAGGAGAAAAGTCTTCGAAGTCTAGTCTCAACTTGTGGTGAACTTTGTTGGTGCACCTGTCTGAATACACTTCTGAGGATTCGATGACAGAATGGACACAGAACTTCAAAATGAACTGTGAAAGATGCTGGAGGACCCTGGATAAAGATGTGGAACAACTGAAGATCCGTCATCAGGGGACTATGAACTACAAATTCAAAAACTACTGTTGATGTGTTTTATGTATTTAACATGTATATCTGAAGTCTTGTTATTGCTAAGAGAAGCTGCTAAGAGGAGATGCTGGAGCCCGTAGACTCCTGGTTGTTCTCCATATAAGGATGTGTATCATGAAGCCCATTCTACTATTCCCATTTTGGTACTAACTGAACTCTATGCCATTGGGTTTGCTATATTGTGTATCATGAGGTCATCGGAGAAGAATGTGTTTACTTGACTGTATAAGAAGGAGCTATCGATTGTAAGAACTTCAGAGTTCTTCACCTACAGGACCACGAAAACCTCCCTCAGGCGAACTGCAGTGTCCGATAGATACCTGACTGTTCTCTCCAATAAACATCTATGATAACCAAGTCGGTGTCTATGAAGATTCCTTTCTCATCAGCACCTCTCGACCACCACCAGAAGAAATTCACAACATCTGTATTCCAGAAACTGAGACCTGGGAACACTGGGAATGTTATTAGCACGTGTCTCACTAGCAGGGTCAAACCATAGCTGTGTGAAACTGCTGGTTAAATCAGATGGAGAGAATAAGAGCACAGATTAGAAACATGAGGGACAGGGACAAGTCAAGGAGAAGGTGTTTTTCAGCAAGGCGGAAAGACAGCCGCGGAATCACACAATCTGGCCTCCATCCTGATTTTAATATTAAATTCCAAATCAGGATTGAAAGCAAACCTGACTCGAATGACGGGCCCTGTTTAAAACAACAAATGATTATTGCAGTTTGCAGTGTTAAGTACAACATGTGAAGGTATTTAAATACCCTTCACATCTTGCTGAAACCACCTTCTCCTTGACTTGTCCATGATTGTTGTTTAGAATTGTTTGTTTAGGACTGGATTGGACTGAATAGCATCAATAATTTACATATGTGTTTCTATAAAAGACTGGGTCAAGGGATAGTTAGGTTGGACCGAAGAAACCGAAGAACTCTGAAGTGCTTACATCGATAGCTCCTATTTATACAGTCAAGTAAACACATTCAGGCTTCAGATACTACCCTGCTGATAAACAGTAATTCAGATCAAGACAGATTAATGATTCATCATCAAGATCAACAGGTTGTAGATATATATTCTGTAACAAATGTGTGGGGCTTGTTTTTGTTCTTTAATAAAAGTATTGATTGGAATAAAGCCCCTCAGAAAGTGTCTCAATGACTCAATGATGACTGAGGAAGTTTGTCTTTATCCACTGATTTACAAGCTCTCTTTTGTTCTCTCTATTTCGCTCTTGTTTACACACATACATTTTAGATTCTGATTATTCTAGCAGATCCCTGTGGAACGCTGAAAATTGTTTTAAAAATCTGTTCTTGACAAATCTTATTTTTTCCCTTTTTGGTACCTAAAATACCGTAGAAATGATTTTGACTGGGTGACATTTACATCGCCATTATTCATCCTGATTATTTTATTATTCCTATTTTAAATAATATTCTTGTAATCTTGTAATTCATAAAAATTATCAGGAGCCATTTGGTTAGATAAATAAATGTGCGGTCATCAAGCAATATTCTCTTCCAGGTACCTGAACAAGACCAACAGTTTTATAATATTTTTATTTCAATACACCATTAATCACAACACAATATGTGAAATTTGCTTTTAGATAATAATTTTTCAAGTTCTGATAGAATCAATTCTGAATAAATGTCTTTTTTTTAATCACGCTCACTTTTTTGCTCTCGCACATCTAGAACACAAGCGTCGTGCTAGAGCAGCAAAGGTCATGAACATGAGCAGCGTGATTCCAGCTAAGAAGAGCATCACGTCTACAGAGTGATAGGAATACCAGGGCAGCCTGTAGGACTCAGTCCTCAGGTGAGCTGCACCTTTGTGTCTCATGACAAACTCTATCCAGAAAAGGGCGCTGTCTAACGGCTTCATCGGCGCGTCTCTGTGCAGTCTGGAGAGCCTCTGCATGTTTCATCCTATAGGAGGGATCGTTTAAAACTCCTGAATACCTTGAAAGAAGATCTCTTCAGTCATCTTTCAAACACATCAAGACCTAACAAAGGTAAAGGGCAAATATTAAACCATATATATTGTTTATACTGCTTGTCATTGGGAACAGGTAAACATCTGTTCACTATTTTAACATAAAAGTTGTTTGATTGTGAGGCATTAAAAGCCACAAAAATGCAACGGGTTCCATCAGACCCCCCAAACGCTGGCTGAGTAACAACAATATTACACAAGGGTCAAGGGTCCTGATGTTTTCACTTCGTGATCCACAACCTCCCCCAATGCATTCTTATCGCTGCTCAGTGGCGCCGTATTTCAGTGCCAAAGTCCTTTTCTGCTCGGAATATCAACAGTGAAGCATCTGTTTTGTTTCTCAGCCAACAGAATAGAATAGAGGCTACACAAAGGTAAAAAATGCTATTTTAAAGTCATATTTCCCAGGATTTAAAATGAAATAACTGTGTTTTCAGGTATGACAAAAAGATTACTGAATCGTTAAATTTTATGTCTTTTTATTGTTTTGGTAATGCAAGTGTGATTAGAGGAGCATTACTTTATCACCACGCTTATTGGCCAGTCAATAATCATCTCAATCACGTTTGTCTTTGTTAGATCTCTTCTAGAGGCACGGCAAAAATGCAGGTCCTCTGGTTGTGGATGGCTCTATGCTTCCTCTGCCCGACCGTGGTCCACGGTGGGAAAGTTTCTCGTTTTTCCGATTGACGGGAGCCACTGGGTTGAACATGAAATACATTATCGAGGGCCCTTCATTCCAGGGGCCATCAGGTCTCAAGTCGTGCGGTCATCAGACAGGCTGGTTACATCGAAAGACAAGTCTCCATTCTACAATTCAATCACGCTTGATAGCCCTTCAGGATTTGACGAAAGCTTCATAACGACCTTCATAGCCGGGCTGTTGGAGATCCAGAGGGAAGGGAAGTCTTTCTGGACACGTTACAAACTGGAAATTGAACACGCAGAAAAGACCCGGGAGATGTTTGAAAAAACATCTGAGTTTGCTAAAATGCTCTTGGAGAACAAAGATCTAATGCAGTCAATAAAAAACACCAACTATGACCTTGTCTTAACAGACCCTGTTTGCCAACCAGTTGGTGCTATACTTGCCAACTATTAAAGTTTTGCCTCTGGTTTTCAGTTGCCCAGGGGGACGAGTCATGGTGAAGGTCATTTTGATTATCGCACCTTCTCCTATTTCTTACATTCCACTCACAGGAACACAGCTGTCAGATCAGATGAGCTTTTTGAGAGGACTCCAGAATGTGCTTATGTTTGGGTTTTGCAATATCAAATGCATGGAATGTCGCACCAACCTTTGAAGGCTTAATTAAAAATATTTCGGTCCAGGCACCGACTACTTCTCCCTGTTTCAAGCTTGCTGATCTCTGGCTGATGAGAGTGGAACTTTGTGTTTGAGTATCCTCGTCCCCCACCATGCCTAATGTCGTCTATATGGGAGGGTTCCAGTGTAAACCTGCCAAGCCTTTACCTGCAACACCTGGAAGAGTTTGTGCAGAGTTCAGGAGAAACACGGAGTCATTCATCATGTCTCTGGGACTTTCATTGCTGAGCTTCCTCAGGATCTGGCTGATAAGGTCGCTGCAGCTTTTGCTAAATTGCCTCAGAAGATCATCTGGAGATACAAGGGTGCCAAACCAGCAACTCTGGGCAACAACACTTTACTGGTGGACTGGATGCCTCAGAATGATCTCTTAGGACATCCCAAAACAAAGCTGTTTGTGGCTCATGGAGGAACGAGCGGAGTTGAGGAAGCTCTGTATCACGGAGTCCCCATCCTTGGACTTCCTCTGATTTATGATCAAAATGATAATATAAATAGACTTGAAGTGAGGGGTGCAGGGAAGGTCCTTGATTTTTATACTATGACTGAAGAGATCTTCTTTCAAGGTATTCAGGAAGTTTTAAACGATCCCTCCTACAGGATGAACATGCAGAAGCTCTCCAGACTGCACAGAGACGCGCCGATGAAGCCGATGGACAGCGCCCTCTTCTGGATAGAGTTTGTCATGAGACACAAAGGTGCAGCTCACCTGAGGACTGAGTCCTACAGGCTGCCCTGGTATTCCTATCACTCTGTAGACGTGATGCTCTTCTTAGCTGGAATCACGCTGCTCATTTTCATGACCTTTGCTAATCTAGCATAGGTGTGTTCTAGATGTGTGAGAGCAAAAATTAAGCAAGAATTTAAAAAAAGACATTAATTCAGAATTGATTCTATCAGAACTTAGAACTCGAACTTGAAAATTCATTATCTACCAGCAAATTTCACATATTGTGTGAATAATGTTGTATTGAAATAAAAATATTATAAAACTGTTGGTCTTGTTCAGGTAACTTGGAAAAGAATATTGTTTCTAACCAAATGGCTGCTGGTGATTTCACATCAAGTTATGAAAAGTGCATTTAGTTTGATTCCAAGAATATTATTTAAAACAGGAATAATAAAATCAGGATGAGTAATGACGATCATCTCAGTCATCATTGAGTCATTGAGACACTTTCCGAGGGCTTTATTCCAATCAATACTTTTATCAAAGAACAAAAAACAAGCCCCACAATTTGTTACAGAATATATATCTACAACCTGCTGATCTTGATGATCAATCATTAATCTGGTTTGATCTGAATTACTGTTGATCAGCAGGGTCGGACTGGCTGGATATCAGTCTGATAATGCGGTCACGTGGAAAAACAAAGATATTTAAAGTGAAATTACACATTTAGTCGTTAACAACCACTCAAACAAATATAAGTGAACCAACATTATACATCAGATTGATATTAGCTGCCTGGTCATTACCACCTGTGTCAGTTAAGCTAAAACTAAGGAAGAGGAAAATCATGGAAAGTTAAATAAAAAACAAATTAAATAATTAAATGTGTCCTTTTTGATTGATGGGATGAAGCTTTCTTGTGATCTCTTGTTTTTAGTGGGATGTTGCTGATGTCAACAGGATTCTGCTCAACAAAACAAACTGATTCAGAAAGAAAAGTGAAACCAAATAATGAGAAAAGAGCCCACAATAGCAATCACATACTCGCTGAAAAGTCTCTTCAAGATATTTAAGTCTGCGTTTCAGCACATTGGGTGTGGTGGGCGGTGTAAGTGGTCTTAGGAGGAGTTCCTGGGACCTGAGAGCCTGAGCCTGAGCTCCTGAGCCTCTTCCTTTGTTGGCAACATTCTCTGATTAGGTACCCTGTGAGACCCACACAGATGACGAAGAGGAAGCTCATGCCAATAACCTGGGGTGTGGGGAGAGTACAGACACACACTGTGTATTTTTAAACAATGAAATATTTTGTTTCTCTTTGATCATTTAAAAAAAAGGTTTAACTCACCTGAGACGTAGCAATCCACTCTTGTGAACAGAGCATCAGCTTTTGTCTGGTGACATCTCCTTCACTAATTGGCTCACACCACTTCTGTGAAGCTGCCTTGTCAACGAGTACAAATCTACCCTCCCAGTCTGTCATAGCACAGGTGAAGTACTGGCCGTCGAGGAACAACAAGATCAGCCACACGATAGCAGGCACGGAACTGGTGAAAGTCTTCTTGATGCACTCATCCCATCCTTGAGTAAATTTTGACTTGCCACATTTGCATTTTTGAGTGATCAACGTCAAGGTGGACTTTTCACAGCGGCATCCTTGAGTGATCAACTTCAAGGTGGACTTTTCACAGCGGCATCTTTCAGTGATCGACTTCAAAATGAACTCATCACGTTTGCCTTCTTGAGTGTTCAACGTAAATTGGGACTTGTCACAGCTGCATCTTTGATCGATCAACTTCAAGGTCTTCTCATCACAGCTGCATCTTTTATCGTTCAACGTCAAAATGAACTCATCACATTTGCATCCTTGAGCGATAAACTTTAAGATTAACTCTTTACGTCTGAATCCTTGAATGATAAACATCAAGATGGAGGCCATGATGGCGGGAACGATGAAGAATGCTGATGACAACAGTTTGTTCCATGTAGGATTGCAAGGACACTCAAACTCCAGCTCCACCAGCTTCTCTAGTCCCGTGAGGATAAACCCAAAAGCCACATTGTGTGCAAGAGGACTCTTGCTAAATGCATCTTTCAGCTTGGAAAAACATTGTTTCTTAGGTTCCATACTAGAAACTATGACTTGATTTCTCACCTTTGTTGTGGGAAGTTTATAGCAGGAGATCTGTTGAGAATCAAGACCCTAAGCGCATGTGTCTTTCTTGTTTTCTTATTGAGGTTTCAAGGCACAGTCTAACAGGCAGCTTGCTGTCAGTCTGTGCACCGAGCAGCACTCACGCTGATTTTACACTGCAAAAGCGGATGTGTGCATCTACAGGTCTTTTCTGAGAAGATACATTTGCAGGTCTCTCTTTTTTGAGAAGAGAGTCTAGTCATGTAGGCAGGATGTAGTTTAATAAAAGCGCCTTGCAAATTATTAAGCATCTCGCTTGAACATAAGGGGTGAATCATTTCTGCCCAGTCAGTCTTTATGGCAATACAAGGAAAATGATGTCTCCAACTTATATATCATCAGAATCTCCCACTTCTAGTTATTCTCCAGTGTCACCAGTGTGTTATTTACTGGGAGAGGCTCCATGAGCTGTGTACATGTGAGAACAGTCAAACAAAAGTGGAGAGACTACAGAAAGTTTAATCCCTGAAACCCTGTTTCAACCACCTCTCTTTATTGCTTCACTTCTGCACAGTCTTTCCTGGAATAAGTTCTAGTTTTTGCTTTATTTGAATTTCTGCATGGAAGATTTCGTAAAGTTTTTGCTCTTTGCAACCGTAATCTGCCTTCCCACCGCCATAATTTCAAGAATACTCGGTGGTAACGTTTTGGTTTTCCACACGTAGGAATCCACTGGGTGAACATGAGGGTCCTGGTTGAGGAGCTGCACAAGGTGATGGTGATCCAGGCTGCGGACAGCTGGTACATCAGCCAAAATCTCTACATTACTAGACCATCAACCTCAACGTTGCTGTCAGGGAAAACGACACATTTCACCATAACAAGTTGTCAAGATTGAAATACAGCTTCTATGAGTGTCACCGCTGCAGCTTGTCTATTTGGTTTTGCTCCCAGCTAATTGGTTAAACCATCAACCATCAACTGTGTGTGTGTGTGTGTGGTGTGTGTGTGCGTGTGTGTGTGTGTGGTGTGTGCGTGCGTGGGTGCGTGTGTGCGTGCGTGTGTGTGTGTGTGCGTGTGCACACTCTAGATGTCCTCTGGCATGCCTCAGAGAGGCACAGAGGCACAGGAAAACATGTGAAGCGATTATACACTTTTGAGAGTAAAGCTTCCAAATTTGACCTAGTTGTGACAGATCCTGCTGACGGAGGAGGGGTCCTGCAAGCCGATGAAGCGGATGGACAGCGCCCTCTTCTGGATAGAGTTTGTCATGAGACACAAAGGTGCAGCCCTGAGGACTGAGTCCTACAGGCTGCCCTGGTATTTTTCAAGCTGCTGACCTGTGGCTGATGAGAGTGGACTTTGTGTTTGAGTTTCCCCGTCCCACCATGCCTAATGTCGTCTATATTGGAGGGTTCCAGTGTAAACCTGCCAAGCCTTTACCTGAACACCTGGAAGAGTTTGTGCAGAGTTCAGGAGAACACGGAGTCATCATCATGTCTCTGGGGACTTTCATTGCTGAGCTTCCTCAGGATCTGGCTGATCAGATCGCTGCAGCTTTTGCTAAATTGCCTCAGAAGATCATCTGGAGATACAAGGGTGCCAAACCAGCAACTCTGGGCAACAACACTTTACTGGTGGACTGGATGCCTCAGAATGATCTCTTAGGACATCCCAAAACAAAGCTGTTTGTGGCTCATGGAGGAACAAACGGGGTTCAGGAAGCTCTCTATCACGGAGTTCCCATCATTGGACTTCCTCTGATTTTTGATCAACCTGATAATGTGCATAGACTTGAAGTGAGGGGTGCAGGGAAGGTCCTGGAATTTTTTTAATATGACTGAAGAGATCGTCTTTAAGGTATTCAGGAAGTTTTAAACGATCCCTCCTACAGGATGAACATGCAGAGGCTCTCCAGACTGCACAGAGACAAGCCGATGAAGCCGCTGGACAGCGCCCTCTTCTGGATAGAGTTTGTCATGAGACACAAAGGTGCAGCTCACCTGAGGACTGAGTCCTACAGGCTGCCCTGGTATTCCTATCACTCTGTAGACGTGATGCTCTTCTTAGCTGGAATCACGCTGCTCATTCTCATGACCTTTGCTGCTCTAGTACGATGTTTGTGTTCTAGATGTGTGAGAGCAAAAAGTAAGCGTGATTAAAAAAAAGTAATTCATTCAGAATTGATTCTATCAGAACTTAGAACTCAAACTTGAAAAATTATTATCTACCAGCAAATTTCACATGTTGTGTGATTAATGGTGTATTAAAATAAAAACATTGTAAAACTGTTGGTCTTGTTCAGGTAACTTGGAAGAGAATATTGCTCGATGACCACACTTATATTTATCTAACCAAATGGCCGCTGATATATTTATGAAGATTAAATGATTTCACATCAAGTTATGAAAAGTGTATTTAGTGTGATTCCAAGAATATTATTAAAAACAGGAATAATAAAATAATCAGGATGAGTAATAACGATCATCTCAGTCATCATTGAGTCATTGAGACACTTTCTGAGGGCTTTATTCCAATCAATACTTTTATTAAAGAACAAAAAGCAAGCCCCACAATTTGTTACAGAATATATATCTACAACCTGCTGATCTTGATGATCAATCATAAATCTGTTTTGACCTGAATTATAGTCACGTGAAAAAACAAAGATATTTAAAGTGAAATTGACTGAATTGACTTCAAAAAGCCTTTAGCAAAATATATTAATAAAGAAATGTAACTTTATGGAATCAGAGGAGAAGTATTTAACAGAAAATCTTCTCCAGCTAGACAATTGGTGCTCCAACGGTTCCGACAGTGCCTGTGGTGTCCCCCGGTGATCAGTATTGGGCTCCAAAGAGTTGATATTGTGTTTCAGATATGCTAAACCCTGTATTGTTTCCAATACAGGGTTTATCTAAGCACGCACATAACACTTACAAATACATGACTCTGGAGGGGTACATAGGGTAACTAAACTAAAGTAGTTGCTGTATTAATAATATGTGAGATAAGTAATCCCTTTAGTAGTGATTTGTGGAAAAAGGGAATTTTGGCTTTGTCTCACTTGTTTTTGATGTATAATGCCTTATTTAATTTCACATGTCTGAAAGAAATAACGATAATCCTTTTTCTTCCCTATTGTACTGCACCCTTACTAATGCTTTATTCAATCAGCTGACTCAGTTGTTTGAGCATCAGCAGCACTTTACTCATCCTGGTATAAAGCAACAACCAGAAAACCTGTGTTTCTCCCCCAGGTGGGGAGAGACCTCAGAGGGTCTATTACGCTGTGGTGTGCTAATGTCAGGGGGGCTTTTCCTGGCTTTAGGCAACTTACCCAGTGAGTGGCAGCGGTGGCAGCAGCACAAGAGTGGCAGCAGCAGCAGGAGCATGAGAGCGGTGGCTGCACCCCCCGCCTTCAGCATTGTATCAGAGGTGACAACCGTTCTGCACAGGTGCTGCCTCTGGCATCGCAGAGCTGAAAGAAAAGCCGCCACTGTGTGACCTGCAGCAAACCGTCTATTCCATCAGGTAAAGAGTTGAGAGCCGAAGGGAGACGATTTCTCTGCATGCAAACACTTTTGGGTTCCAGGGAAAAGGCTCAGTCACTGTGATTCATACTTAACTGCATTCACCTACACATGAATCCTGTACAGGCCATAGCCCCGTTCTCCCTTCACAATCCCTCTCCAACGCAATTCCTCCACTTCCAATACTGTAACCGTACAAAAGGCACCAACCTGCTGTGGGTCTCTTCCATTAATCCAGTCCTGGGTGGTGATGGGAGTGGACGGCGTCGCTGCCGCTCGAGCGCGCCTCCATTGCATGCAGCTTCCTCTTCTCACACCGCTGATGCAGCTTCCTTCCTTCTCTCGCATCTGCACAGGCAGTTGCATCCTCATCTCCTCCTCCTCCTCCTCCTCCTCTTCCTACTCCTCAATCTCCTCCTTCAGAGACCGCCCTTTTACCCCCCCCCCCCCTCGGCATTTCCATGGTCACAGATCCAATCCCCCCCTTCAGTGCAGTCATCTCTCCTGAGCTGCAGCAGCAGCAGCAGAGCCTCTGTGTTTCTGCACTGAACCACAAATAGGGAACGCTGATCCTATTTTACTCTATTTATTGCAAATTAAAAATCTGTCATGTTGACACAAAGCTTTCATGTGACTCTGCACAGAAGCCAATTACTGTCAATTACATCATATTAATCTCAACAATGATCTAAGACACGATCAATAAAATCCCAATAATCCATACAGTTATAAATAAGCCTATTAACCATTAACGTGCTTATCATGGTGTTGAGAACTCTCACTGACCTACTGTCCCGAAGTACACACACCCACACACACCACACACACACACACACACACACACACACACACACAGGTAACTGTTAAGGTAACTGTTACAACAGGTCCATGTCCTCTGTCATGCAAACCATGGCTGTTCCATTCATCTCTCCCACCCCCTTCAATAAGCCCCCGGACCCGCCCATGCAGGGTCCCCCACCCCCACGTTCTCCAGCCCCTCCTCCCAGATTACATTTCCCTAGTCGGTCGCATCAGATGCGCAGCG